>NC_092806.1:70603890-71284515 GCF_040954645.1 Diabrotica undecimpunctata | reverse complement strand
AAGTAAATAAATTGGTAATAACAAAAAGAGAAATCAAACGATTTCTACCTGGCAAAACCGAATTCAAATTTTTACCACTGTGCTTCCTAAAACTTGCGAAGCAAACAGCTTAATAAATTACTCGGCAAGGGAATCTAAAATTGCATTCCACATGCCGTTCATCATGGTCAAAATTCGTAGTGAATTCAGTTTCTGGTACTCCAAACGAAGTAAAGTAATAAAACATAATGACGGTATTAGACTTTTGTTTTGATACAGGGCAGCGACAGCCGCTTATACGTATTTCGACCTCTTTAGGTCTCCTCAGAGCGGTATAGCCACTACTCTGAACCAAAACAAAAATCTTTCCCGTCCTAGACAATAGTTTATATACGGACGTAACTACGCCATCTAAAAACAAAAAGAGAAATCAAACGATTTCTACCTGGCGAAACCGAATTCAAATTTTTACCACTGTGCTTCTCAAAACTTGCGAAGCAAACAGCTTGATAAATTACTCGGCAAGGGAATCTAAAATTGCATTCCACATGCCGTTCATCATGGTCAAAATTCGTAGTGAATTCAGTTTCTGGTACTCCAAACGAAGTAAAGTAATAAAACATAATGACGGTATTAGATTGATATTATAGTATAAATTGGTAATATTTTAAGAAACATCTTATTTTTAAAAAACCTCAGGAAAAAAGGAGACACACTTAATTATTTGTTACAAAAATATAAACATTACTTTACCAGGAGCCTGAATTTCTGAAAGATCCTTTTATGTTTTTACATTTGTTACATTTACAATGTTCTATCTGCAAAACTTGGACTTTGGTATTGAATTTAATTGAAAGTGCTAAAAATTTGTAGCTAAAAGTGTGAGTAAGTTTGATATGCTATTCCATTGTGGTAGATATTAATATATTCTTAGCTATATGTCTATTTTTTTATTTTGGTAATATTCAATAAAAAATATTTTAATATCATATTGAAACCATGATACTGTCACTCACCCTAAGTGGAAAATTCACTCATCCTGGATATCTTTGATATTAAAATTATTGATCACTGTGGAGACTATTTTTTTGTTATAGAGCTCTTATAGAGCACTCCTATCGGAGATTGGAAATCATCAAGGCTATCCTGACCTTGTTTACAGCTGACCTAAAGAATTTATTAGTGGTACAGCCAAACCACTCTCTCTAAGAGCTCTAAGTATGCTGAAGTTCTCAAATAAATGTTCTGACGGATCTGCATGCTAAAAACATTGCTGTTTTTTGTATGGTTTTGCTGAATATATTAACCAAGACGAAGTTATTTGATATTTACCTAGTAGACTCTTCGGAATAATACCAGTAGTTGACAGACCAAAATAAAAACCAAACAAGAAACTACAACTAAACCAGAAACAAAATAATTTTTTACAATAACTATTGAAAATTCTGTTCGTTTTGGTTAACTCTTCGCTGCAATACAATAAAAATATCGTGCAGCATTTCTGGTGAGTTATTGATCTCTTCACACTTTTTTATCATGCAGTTTTTCAGTTCTCCAAGATAAATTGATTTAAATGAATTAAATTTCGTTAATAAATGAAATTTTTTTATATATAGCCATACAAAAATAACACAAATGTTTAAATCACACGACCTAGGGTGTAAAAGAAATATTTCTTTTCTCTATGTAAATTCCTCTTCATCCAGTTAATTTATAAATAAAAAATAATCTTATTGTCACATCTTGCAGCTAAAATGTTTCTTGAAAAATAAAACGGGACCTATCCACCTTCTTCAACATATTCCAACCCAAACATTTTATAACTTTGTGTAGATGTATGACCATCATCACCTCATATTCTGTGAATTAACAAACCCAGGAAGATAAATCCAAGCTTCATCTAAAAACGTAGTAAAATATCATTATTGTTTAGGTTGTTAATGATCCGCTGACACAACTCTACTCTTCTGTAAGAATCTATTAGAAGCAGCTCTTGCAAACATTGTAGTTTGTAAGTTTGATAGTTTAAATTTTTTTTAAATAAGTAGATATGAGCCATATAATAAATCTGTGTGTTAAGCCACTGCTGAGATGGATGGTTATGGGATCTGATCTATCTGTACGTTTAGACAAACAGCCACTTCTAGCTTTTCGATAAACGCTACCAGTATCTCTGAACAATTACACATATAGTTATATAAGTTTTAATTTTAATTTTTGTTCTGTACTGAATACCATTGTTGTAATTTAATCTTCAAAAACATTAAAAAATATTACGTTAGACTTAGAGTAGAATCATAATAGATGATATAGATATATATATATATATATATATATATATATATATATATATATATATATATATATATATATATATATATATATATATATATATTATATTATATCGAATGACTTGGTATTAAGTATTATTTTGATATCCTTGATTAATATTGGGTTGTTTTTTCTTTCCCACGCCAATGCCACTATTTATCTTTAAACTCTCGGTATTTTGACCTTCAACTTTTTGTGTAAATAGTAGCCATTAGTGGTGACCCTTGAGTGACTGGACAAAGTTCGTAAAATCGAGAAATCTCAATGGTATGTTCGCCCAATAACAAACAACCCATACCCATAATAAAGCTTTTTAAAAGGCTCAGCACAGGTAGAAAAGTGAATATTTGATAGTTTTTGTGTTTCTAAACGACTTGCCAGCTTCAGTGAAGGAGGTAGTTTTGGACAGATGAAATATTGTTTTTTAATTAAAAATTAAATGTACTTATATACTTCTGTATATTTTATCTGACAATAATACAGCTACAGAACTTAATTAGCATACATGCCTCATAAAAGCCATAAGCATGAAAATTATTCTGAGGCCATTTTCTTATGACATCGAATGCGATCAATTATTTTTCCTGGGAATAAGCCACAATTTTACTTTAAAAGTTTATTTTGATGTTTAAATTTCGACTTTGGAAATTATTCTTAAAATACAAATTTTGAATGGGCATTTTCCAGAGAATGCTTAGCTAAGGCTGTAGTATTTAATTTGTTGGTTTGTACACTATGTTTGTGTGCAACAACCCCTCTATATAGATATTGGTGTGTTTGCCCAATATATGTTGAGTTGCAGTCTTTAACAATGTATTTTATAAACAACATCCGAGCGTTAATCGTTAGCAACATTGGGTTTAAATTTTGAAAAATATTTTTCGAATGTTTTTGACGATTTATATCCAACATTGATGTCATATTTGGCCAAGATTTTCGATATTTGTTCGGATAATGTATTTATGTATGGTACGAATATGTAGTATTTATAGGTCAAACTGGCAACATAACAGGTGTATGTTTTCAAAAATTTAAAAAAAGGATCAAATTTACAATTTAAATTAATCTGAGTATTAACACAGCTTTGAGGATTTCTTGTTAAAAATCAGAGGATTTTCTATTAGAGTATTAACAAAGCTGTGTTAATAGCTTAATACGACCAATAGCATGCTACGACAGTGAAGCATGGGCCCTGAAAGAAACATCCAAAAGCAAACTCGACACATTCGAAAGGAAAGTACTGAGGAGAATACTAGGACCTAGGAGAAGAGGACTAGGAGAAGAATGGGAGAAGATAGGCTACCAAAAGGAGCACTGAATGCTAGAATGCGGGGAAAGAGACTGGTTGGAAAGCCAAGAAGGCGCTGGGAAGACACAGTAATCAGCGACGCACAAGTTCTTTTAGGAGTCCGTGTATAGAGAAGAAGAGCCACAGACAAGCAAGGGTGAAGGAAAAATAAAGGAGGCCAAGGCTCAATTTGGGCTGTAGTGCCGGAGAAGAAGAAGAAATTAATACCCCGAATAATTTAAATTGCAAATTTGATCCTATTTTTAAGAAATTTATTTAGTTCTAACATTTTTTATAGTTGTTTAAAACATTATCCTTTAATTTAACTGTTCGTGATTTTCATTCACCAGTTAATCAGTTGTAAGCTTTTTTATTATTTGTTCAAGAAGACACCAATCTATCTAACCATGGTGTAATTGAATTTATCATCACTGTTAATAAAGTATAGTTACTTGTGAGCTCATAAATCCTAAGAAAACGGAGATGGTCCTCTTTACTACGAAAAGAAGAATCACGGGCTTAATATCCCCATGGATTCTAAACTACAGTCTAAATTTTTCTGACGAGGTGAAGTACTTTGGTATTACCCTTGACAGGAAGCTAACATGGAACTCACACTTAGATGGTAGAGCTAAAAGAGCATATATTGCCTATGAGCAGTGTCGACGAACAGTCGGATGCACCTGGGGCCTTTCGCCCAGGGTAATCGTCTGGGTCTACACTGCTGTCATTAGGCCAATGCTAACTTACGGAGCTATTGCTTGAGTACCAAAAGTGCTACAGGCAACAGCGATTAACAAGCTACACCATATCCAGCGGATGGCTTACATAAATATAACAGGTGCCATGAAAACAACACCAACTGCTGCAATGGAGTTGATCATTGGCATGACATCTTTAGATATATATGTCAAAGAGGTGGCGCTGGTGACAATGACGCGCTCAGCTGGTGCAAACCTTGATGTACGAAAGGGACAATTGAAAACTAGTTTCTGGCGGGGAGAGCTGGATGCGCTACCAATGCTACAGGTAGGCTGCGACTCAATTGAACCAAAGTTTGTCTTTAACAAACCCTACAAAATCGAAACAAGACAGTACAGAAAAACAAACGTGGCGAATGCCTATTGCATATACACCAATGGCTCCAAAATGGAAGAAGGCTTAGGATGCGGGATATACTCTAGATCACTGAACCTAAGAATAAAGTGAGGAATGGGCAAAAATGCCAGCGTAGTTCAGAGAGAACTGTCTGGTATCTCCATAGCCGCAAAAGAGATAACCCAAAAAGGTATAGTAGGGAAAACTATAATAATCTGCACAGATAGCAGACAAGCGCTACTAACTTTGAATAGACCACGTGTCACATCAGGGTTAGTAATATAGTGTCACGAGTCACTAACTCAAGCTTTGGATGATAATACCATCATCCTAGGAAGGCGGCAGGCCTAAGCCTCTTAGGACCTGGGGATCTTTTTGGTTGGTCAACTACAACAATCGCGGAAATAATCAAATGTCACTCTCATACACAAACCGTAAAAAGATGGAAAGGAGGGCAAGGATGTAGACTTGCCAGGGTAACACTAAGTAACCTTGAAGAGTCAGCATCAAAGAAGTACTTGGGAATGAACAGGAAAAACATTCGCTTGACAGTTGGTTTTTAACTGATCATTGTCAACTAAGCAAACACCTCCACACACTGGCGCTAGCAGACACACCTCTATGTAGAAAGTGTGAACAAGAAGACGAAACTGTAGAGCATGTCTTATGTGAACGCCCGGAGTTATCGTTAATACGAGAGTATGCGTTCGGGGAGTCCTGGCCCACATAAGGGGGATTTCTCCTGGTGACTTGTCCATCTTCCTAGAAATGGCAGGATGGACAATGAGCACAATGGGTCAATTGTGGCCTAAGTGCTGTGGAACTTAACTCGCCCTAGCTACTCTACAGATACAGATTGTGAGCTCATGAGACATTTTTTTTTGTTTTTGTTTTTTTTACAATTTTCCTTCTAGACTAGGTCAAACTTTAATAACTTTTGATTCATTTTTGATAATTTTGGGTATTTAAATCTTCACTTTTAAAAATAAATTTAACAATTAACTTCATTTTTAATTTTAATTCTTTGACAGAGAGGTCGCTTAGGTTTGCTTTCGCCTTCGTGACATACTAATGCACAGCTGTTCCCTTGGTTTAACCAGGCAGCCATTGGTTTAATATGTACTCTCAAATATATTTCAATTTTCAAAAGAATTTAATTTTTGGCTTTTTAATGTATTTTGTGTTGGCAATTACTTGTCTATGAGGTATTTATAACCTCGAATAAGAGGTAAATTTTTGATCTTTGTAATTAATATAAAAAAAATACTAAAAATAAATAGTAGCTCTGAAGATGCCTGGGAAATGGTGGAAATACTTAGCTGATTTTAATAAAAAATAATATTAAGTTTTTGAAAACGTACACCTGTTGCCAGTTTAATTTATATTTTAGAAGTGTGGTACAAGTTGTACAGTCCTTTTCCAATATGTAGTATTTGTTTAAGTTAGTGACATTACTATTATTATTGCTAGGTACATTTTGGATTTTTTTGGATTAGAATCGAAATAATTATTTTTTTCCAAGATATCTTTAACTTTTTCAGATTTTCAAAATGGTATTGTGGGCTAGATAGCCTAAACACTTCTTTTATGAGTTATAGTTGCGTATGCGTTGCTGTTGGATGGACCAAACATCTTTTATAAACCAGTTAAATTCTTAAAGAAAAATAAAACGAGTAGTGTGTAAGTTACTGCCAACGTTAAGTTAGATAGATGTAGATAAATGCTAATATGATAGTATAATAACTATGTAATTGGCTGGGAAAAAAACAGAATCAGACCCACTGCTGTGTTGGTTATCTGTGGTCCAGTATTTCAAGATGGAATATAGCAGCATTTTTTTACGTTTGTGATTATAACTGGTCTTACCAAAGCCAATTGGATTATTGTAAATCTTTCAGTGAAATGGGGGAATTCCTACCCCCAATAAGGTCCAAAATTAAAGAAAACCTGTTACTTATCTTTTATGTTGTTTTGGTTTATCTTTATTATGTATTTTAGTTGCTGTTTCCAATTTCCTCCTCCAGTTGGAAGTCCCCTCCACCTTTTGAAGTTCCCCCAAGGCAAATGTCTATATCCGGCACTGACATCTTCTCGCTCAGATTTTAGTATTTACGGCTACTAACTTAGCCAGGAACGACTATTTACTTATGTGCTAGCTAAGATACTCGCTTGATAAGCCAGTACCTAGCTGCCGAGCCATGGCTGCCGCGGTATATTGCATTACACAGGATTCCTTCAAACTTTACAATGCTTTTTGGCAACAGAACGAAGTTTAAGTGTTTACAATGTAAATTTATTTAAAACATATTTAGATTTACTCTGACGAACATATAAAAAAGAAACAATTTTGGAAGTTATTTAGAAAAAATTAAGATTGTAAAAAAAATTGTATAAATATGTTGTTAATAAATAAACTTTTTGTTATATCAGGATGAAAAAAAAACGGAACTCAAATGACCTTGTAAAATGTTCCTTTAAATATTTCGTTTAACAGAATATAAGTGAAAAACAGGTAGTAAACTGAGAGGGTTAGTGCAATTTTATGGGATCTAGGCAGGTCAATTTTTGGAATGCAATGAGGGTGGCTTGGCGACAATAGAATTAAGAAGGAGATAGAAATGACAAATGTTTGACTTTAATAATAGTTTTGGCTAAAAATTTTAGTAAACTTACTGCATAATTTATGCTAAATAAGTATTGTAAATTATAAAGTTTATGCCTTGAAAAATAATTAAATGTTTCCCGAGATCGTACTATTTTCAAAGAAGGATCCAGATCGAAAAATCAGTCTATTAAAAAAACTAATAAATTAAATATTAGTCTGAAATAAAATACAGAAAATAGAGAAATAGTATTATGAAAAAACCGACGGTTTAGTCGAAATACTTACATTATATTTAACATTATGTTAACAGAAGTATGAGAAAATACAGAATTATAAACCTTATTTTGTCACTTACCTGAGTAACACCATGCGGGCCAAACAACAGGGCTCTCAGTGTCCATTTCTAAGAAATTGGGAAAAATCCTAATCAGTAGGTTCTAATCATTTACACAATGTTGGGGTACACTTCACTCAGTCTAAGTAAACCAACTTGAATTTAGTATGACACTACGTAAAAGTTTTAGGTTATAGCTTTTGAAATTATTGAGTTTGATGTGTTCTTTTACTAAATAAATTTTAAATACAGTTACTAAGGAAAAATATATTTGTTTTAAATTAAATAGCTATGTATACACAGTGCATGAGTTGTAATAAAAAGTTTTTTTTAATTTTCTGGTTTAGCTTTCAGTTAACAGTTAACAGTTTTTTAAGGTTAACTTTCAGTTTAGTGATGGCTTTTTTTTTCAGAAGCCGTTTGTTATAACCGGTCGTTGTGAAGCCAGTTGGCTTTGGTTTTAATGTTAACGACTACTTATGTAGCCTGAATTGACGGTTTTACGTACCTTCTGAAAAACGGTGACGGATCAGTTATTATATAATAAATTAGAAATTGAGAATTATTTGGTGTTTGTGCCAGGCTAACCGGCTTGGTAAGCTAGTATCAGAGCCACTGAGCTGCGGCCATAATTTAGTGATGAGGTATAAAAAAATCAATTTAAATCTTCACTAATCTGCAAGCAGCAAGTAAAGTGGTCAAACTGAAATCACTCAAAATAATATCCCCTTCTGTTGAAATGGAGTTTTAGACATTAGTTTTCAACAAGTCCATCCTGTTCACATACAAATAACAACGCAAACCCATGGATTATATACCTTACAGAAATGAAAATCGTGGGTCAGTCTTAAAAAATAAAAAAGGGGCAGATTTATATATTAAATAAAATTAAATTTAAAGCAGATACATCGTATTGATATCTAACTCTCAAGCAATGAGCATAGATTGAAAACTTACTCATTTACTTATAAATTATGGATTTTAATTTTGTTCTCTTCTTCTGTGTCAGATTTGTTTTTCGGCCCGATTGGAGTGATTATAGATTGACTAAGTTCTTCAATGGTATTATCAACAGTCCAAAATCTTTTTTCCTCTTTTTTTTCCGTGGTTTACGGCATTGTGCAATTATCTTTCGTTACGTTTTTATGGAATGTTTTTAAAATTTGTTTGACATCCTTCAATTTAAAAGTTATATTTTGTTAGGCCACTTCACCTTTTACTTGAGCCCATATTTACTCTATTGGATTTAGTTGACAAATGATAAGGTGTCAAACGTACTACCATTATTTCTTTTGATTTTGCCATTTCGTCAATGCCATATTTTTATAGTACTATTTATGTTGTCTTACAATTCGTAATAATTCCGTTTTAAGCAGTCTGATCATAGGGTATGGTTTTGCGTTGAACTCATTTAATTATATCTACTTTTTTTCATGAGACCGTGGGTAACTTTTCCACTAATTTTGTATGATAGCTGAGAAAAGTAATCCTCAAACTTATCAAAGTTCATTTCTTCGTGGTAATCTTTAGCGGATTTTGAAACGACCTTAAATAAATCATTTTCCACAAAACCATACCTCCATACCAATGTGCGTGATTATTAATCTTCGACCCTTTCCTGTGGAAGCATTTAAACTTTAAAAGAAAGGCTTGACGAGATATTCTTATCTACCCATACTGTTAAAACGGTAGATTTTCTTTTAGCCAGCTTTAATCTGAATAGAAAATTCATCTTTCTTCTAATCTTAATCTTTTTATCTTTCTTAAATATTGCCTTCGGTAACAAACAATTTCTTTTTTTTTTCTTTGAAGTTCATATCGAAAACCGACCTTTTTAAGTAATTTCGATAACTTGTCTGGATCAAAGTGAGAAAAATTATTATCTCTTATTGCCTTTAATATTGTATCCAATGTAGGATTTTCCTTGTTTAAATATGAATGAACTTTTCTCCGAAGGACGTTTCTATGAAGTTCGTCAATTTCCATTCGTTGTTTTCCTTCACGTCTTTTTGGCTCAGTAATATTTCCTTATTTTCTTTTACTTAAAAATCTATAAATGGTTCTTTTACTAAAACTTGTCATAACCGAGCATATAGTCACTAAATTATTAACGGTTGTTAAAGGTTTAAGATTTGTTGATGATCAAGGGAACCATGAACATTTAACACAATAGTTTCTCTCAGTGAATAAGCACCGTTTGTAAGTTTAGCAACAACAAATTGTAACAATAATGTCCTTTTAACACATGGACTGAACTGCATATTGATAATAAGGACGGTATTAGATTCATCACAACTTTTCCTTATTCGATCGGCAGGTAGCCAGGTACCCCAAAGATGATTTCAAATTCATTAGTCATTAATTAAGAATTATCCCCTAATGAGACAAAATATTCTATGAATGTTATAGTATAGATATCTCTTATAAATTTAAAAATTGTACTACATACAAAGAAGAGAAATTGCTTCGTGAAAAAATTAAAAAGCGAGAAGAAAATAGAGGTATATTATCTGCGTAAGATACATAATGTTACAAAATTCGTGTTTTCTATTTTCTTATTATTATTGGTGTTAAGTGTTTGTAATTTCATGGATTCACTTTGTTTTTAAGTATATGTAACTAAACAAATTATTAATATATAACTCAAAGTAATTTTTCAAAAAAAACCTTATGGGGTAAAACTACATCCGTACGGCAGTGGTTTATGGCCTTGACGGCAACTCTTTACCTCCATTTGAAGATTTGCATTTTTGTAATGAGCTGCCAGTTGCCACCAAGTAGACTTTAATTAATAAATGACTGGCCATATCGGTCTTATCAGTATTAACCATATTAGTTTTGTTCTTATATAAATTTGACTGCAGTGCATAATGAATTCTCAATATTTCAATAGTTGACATTTCTATGTCAATTGCGTAATTATACAATTTACTTTTTTAAAACCAAATCGTTAAACCATATGAAGCCATATTTTTTAATATATGTTAATATTGTGGAAATTATGTTAATCTTTGTAGATCAGAATTTTCTATGGATTTTAAGATGTTAGAATGATAATAAATTTAAAGTTTTATCTTGATTACAAAAAAGAAAGTACAAGAACAATAAATATATTACACTATATTACACTTCCAACAACAATTTATATAAAGGTTAGAAAGTTTCAAACAATTTTTATCGCATTAAGTTTATTCCAGCGTATACAAAATGCAAAGCATACGTTTTCTTGGCAAGATTTCTGAAATACCAATTTTCCTAATTATTTAGCGAGAATCTAGATATCAATTAATTCAATTGCCCGATAAGATCTAAATAGAAGTTAAAAGCTTAGAATTAAAGTTGGTAGGCATTTTCTGTGAGATACAAATCTTTAAATTCGATAAAGAGGAAAGAATACGGGCAGTAGTAAATAGGGATAACTGGTGTAGATGTAAAAAATTAAGTGTTGTACAATTATATATTATTTTAAAATTCACAAAATAACTAGAACTATTTAAAAATTTAATCGAGTTTTAGATATAAGATGGAATTTAACATGACATGCAATGTTATCAATTCCAAATGTAACTATAACATCATAACATGTAAGATCCAATAATGTAACTTAAATTCAAATTAATAATATTTAACGGGTTTTTACCCAAATATTTAGTGGCTCAAAACATGTACACTTAGACACACTGATGATGGAATATAGATTCCGAAAACGTTTGTGATGTAGCCCGATTGGGTGTTTTAATTATATACCTTTTATAAAGGATTTTTAAATAATTTTTTTTTTTTTCAAAAAGTTAAAATTTAAATCTTTTTCCAAGAAATGATTTAGCAGTTACGGAGGGAGGATTGATCTGGTTTTTTATTGGAATGATTATAGAATTGCGCTAAATATCTGGGAATTGATCTGTTTTCTAGATAACATTATACATTTCGAGGAGTTTAGAGAGAGATGTATTTTCTAAAAAGATTTAAGAAATGTCATCGGGACCAGCAACAGATTGTCAGATGAAGAAGGCAAATTTCAGTTTATATATTATTATAGAGGGTGCGTTGATAAACATGATATTATGTGTAGTTGATAAGAAGGTGGAGAAATATTGAGTGTGTAATTAACTGGGAGGCGAATCCGTATTACATTTATTGAATTTATCGCGAAATAATATGCAAGTGTGTCGAAAAATACTTAGCTGTCAGAGATAACTGTATTCTGAAACATTAAGGAAAAAATCTTAAGGTTAGTTTTTTTATATATTTATAAAATAAGATTTGTGCATAAATAAATGTCTACACTACTAGTTGTTTAAAAGTTATGTTATAATATAAATAAAATAAAAATACACATACTATTGAGAATATCTCGAAACTGGAAATAGCTTTGAAAATAGCTTAGAAAGTAGAAATATTTGAACAAGACAAGACATGATGTGGTTTAATAAACGGATCTTCAAAATTAGAAGTTACCTAAAATGATAAAATTGGAAGTACGCAAAATAGAAAAAATATGCATTAAAAAGTTATAAAAAATTTTAAACTCTTTTTAGGAACATAAATTTTAACCCTAAATAATTTGACTATTTTACAACATAGGTAAATACGCTACTTGACCCCATTGATATAATAAAAAAAAACTGAAATAAGACTAAGTATCGAGGTTTAAAATTTCAGATCTGGTTTTTTAGGTTTAGAAGATTCAATTACACAAGTATAGTAGTGTATCGTTAACATCAAGTAGTTATCTGATGCATAATATCGATTTCTTTGGTACTCCGTGTCTTCGACGTTGAAAGAAGTTATAGCAAAGACTATGGGAGACGTAGAAATTGTCCGTAACGGATGTCAATGGCTGTATAATTGACATTTTAGTATGATAACGATATAAGCTGCGCCATTAGATAAATTTGCATACGGTCGAATTCTAAAAAAAATTAAATTTACGTGTTAAAACAATTATATATTATCAAAGTGACACTAATGACACTTTTTTGCATATTGTCGAGTTTCTATCTATACATTTTTGTCTTTCAACTTAAAATATATCACGTAATATATTTTTTTTTCTTTTAGGTTTAGAAATTCTGACTGGGTTTAGACTCCACGTAAATGTTTTGGAAATATTTTAGATTGATTTCATGTACTTATCATTTTTAAAGTGAAGATGTTTCATTTTAGTTGTTTAGAAGATAATCAGTAACTGTAGATCCAGTACATTTTTAGGATCATACCAACAAGGTAAATATCAGAAGAGGTGATCGACAGACGCAGAAAAACTTAGTCATTTACTATTCGCAGACGACGTAGTCCTTTTTGTGTTTATATATATATATGTTTATCCCTGACATACGTTAAAATTTAGTAGACTTTACCAAACCACCGAATTGGTAAAGAAAATAAAGAAACCAGGTCTGGATTCTGCAGCTTATGGAGCACTCCCTAGCGTTTTTAAGGGATATTTATCAATCAGCGAAGAAACTTTAATCAATGTGTCTTAGCTTTTCTTGCATACAGCTTAGCGTTGGGATGCTAACTCTCACAAACTACTCGTAATCTACAAGTGACGGAACGTAGAATGGAGAGGTTATTGTTGGGAACGACTTGAATAGCCACCAGCCCAAATCCAAGACACAACGACTTAACACTCGACATATTCATCACAATAGAAGTAATCGTAGAAGATGTAATCATTACTTCTAGAATTGACCTCCCAACAATTAAACCGTTAAATAGAAGCTAGCTAAACGAAATAGCGGTAGCGGGTAAGTACTCCTCCACAATCCCAGTGGAGGATAGACTTACTTCAGGGATGCGACCCTGCCCTACGCGAGCCTTGATTGTCTCTCAACTCCTATGGAGAGAAATCATGTCCTAAACCCATCCCTACCCAATACCTACTATCCTACCAATTTCCCAAACCAACTCACCAACCCGCCTGGCAAGCGTGGTGTTTAAATGCCAAAACCCCTCAGCATGAATAGACATTCAAGAAAAGGGCCCTCAGTCCCCGGCAGCTCGCTAGTTCCCAACCAAGGTAGCGGTAGGATTCACGGACAGCGGGCAGAGGGTGCAAAGAATCTCCGGGATGTAAGAGGCTACCAAGAACGACGAACGCTGCACATAATTACGTATAATGTAAGAACCTTATCCAAAGATGAAAAAATGACGGAACTGGAGGAAGAACTCAGACATGTGAAATGGGATATTATAGGAATTAGCGAAGTCAAAAGAAGAGGTGAAGATCAGGTCAAACTAAAATCAGGCAACATATTCCACTATAATGGGGAAACAGAATCGACAACTGGAGGAGTAGGTTTATTAGTACACAAAAAATTACAGAAAATGATACAGAGCATTGGCTGCATTTCCCCAAGAGTTATGTATATAAATCTAAGACTAAATAAGAGATACAATCTGAAAATAATTCAGGTATACGCCCCCACCAGCGATTACGAAGATGAGATTGTTGAAGCCTTCTATGAGGAAATCGAAAGAGCAAAAATGCAGGAACCGGCCCATTACAATCTGATAATGGGAGATTTTAACGGGAAACTCGGAAGGAAAAAGGACGAACAAGAAGTAGCAATCGGAGATTTTGGAATCGGAGTAAGAAACGAAAGAGGCGAAATACTTACCAACTTTCTACTGCAACACAAACTGTATGCAATGAACACCTTTTTTAAGAAGAAACAGAGTAGAAAATGGACGTGGGTTAGTCCAGATGGAAGAACTAAGAGCGAATATGATTATATAATAACAGACAAAAAGCAAATTATTCAAGATGTCACTGTACTTAATAAACTATCAGTAGGAAGCGACCACAGACCAGTAAGAGCTAGAATAACGATAAACCTACAAAAAGAAAGAGCAAAGATGATAAACAGTGGCAAACGCATAGTTTGGAATTCACCAAATCAGCCAGAAGCGTACATAAAAAATATAGCAGAAACTTTACAGAGTAATAATCCCAAACCTCCAAGTATCGACGATCATAATAAATTAGTTACAGACTCGGTTAGAAACGCACAACTCAAATTCTGCAAGAAAAATTACACCAAAAGTGAAAAGATTAGCAAAGACACAAAAGCTCTCATGGAAATACGACGAAACCTAAGCGAGAAAGAAAAGGGAAACAAAGAAGAATATAGAAAACTAAATAAAAGAATTTCAGCGGATATTAGAAGAGATATAAGAAGATATAATACTAATGTAATTACTCAAACAGTAGAAAAGAACAAAGGTTTAAAGATAATGAAAAGAGAACTCACACAAAGTAAAAAAGAAATATACAAGCTAGAAGATAAAGACGGAAAGGCAACAACAGATAAACAAAACATTCTGAAAATAACTAGAGAGTTTTATAAAGACCTCTATACCAGCCAAAGATCACAAGAAAATTTACCGACACGAGTAAAGACTCTCATAAATCAGGGATCGGAAATACTTTTACCCATTACTGTGTCAGAAGTAAGATCAGCTTTAAAGGAAATGAAGAACCATCGATCGCCTGGTGACGATAGACTCGTTATTGAGGCAATAAAAGCAGGAGGAGAAATTCTATTAAAATCAGTAAGCGAACTGTTTAATAAATGCTTACATGCGGGTACGATTCCTAAAGACTGGAAAAATGCAGTGATAGTCTTGTTACACAAAAAAGGTGATATTACTAAATTAGAAAATTATAGACCCATCAGCCTCTTAACACATATGTATAAACTCTTTATGAAAATCTTAACAAAGAGACTAACACCTAAACTAGATTTCTATCAGCCCAAAGGACAGGCAGGCTTTAGGAGAGGATATGGCACAAATGACCATTTGCACACCATAAAGATCTTAATTGAAAAATGCATCGAGTACAACATACCACTGGTTCTTGCATTTGTCGATTACGAGAAGGCTTTTGATACTGTAGAGTTTGAAACCGTACTGGAAGCCCTAAATCAAAGCCGAATAGATTACAGGTACACGTCACTAATCAAAAACATCTACGAGAACGCTACATCAAGTATACGACTACACAAAGACACAGAAAAATTCAGCTTAGGTCGAGGAGTAAGACAAGGAGACAATATTTCACCAAAATTGTTCACGGCAGCTCTAGAGTCAATATTTAAGAACACCCAATGGCAAGATATGGGCATCAATATAGATGGAGAAAGATTAAATCATCTGAGGTTTGCAGATGATGTCGTATTAATCGCAGATAACTTACAGGATACGGTTTCTATGCTACATTCGCTTAAAAGTCTGTCTGAAAGAGCAGGATTAAAGATAAACTTTGAGAAAACTAAACTTATGACAAATCTCGTAATGAGTGGAAATATAACTATCGACAATAATACCATACAACAAACAGACACTTACAAATATCTGGGACACGAGATTAAAATAAACAGAGACAATCAAACAAATGAAATACAGAGGCGAATAGGCCCGACATGGGCAGCATTTGGCAAACTAAGCCATATTCTAAAAAGTTCAATTCCCATGTGTCTCAAGCAAAAAGTTTATAACCAATGTGTTTTGCCTGTACAAACTTATGGAGCAGAGACTTTAACACTCACGCAGAAATCTGCGAATAAACTAAGAGTTACACAACGAGCCATGGAATGTGCAATGCTGAATGTGAGCCTCCGAGACCACATAACAAACCGACAAATCAGGCAAAGATCAGGAGTTCAAGACGTCATCGAAAGAACCACGAGACTTAAGTGGAACTGGGCAGGACACTTAGCCAGAACACAAGATGGACGATGGACAAGACGAATTATGGAATGGAGGCCCAGAAATTATAAAAGAAGCCGAGGACGACCACCGACTAGATGGACCGACGACATAAAAAGAAAAGCGGGAAACTGGCTACAAGCGGCCCAGTGTAGAGAACACTGGAAAGAACTGAGGGAGGCCTATGTCCAGCAGTGGAAGGGATTGGCTGATTGATGAAACGAAATAGACATGAAGAAAGAATTCGAATCCACAGAAGAAATGGAAAGAAAAATAGAAGAAATCACAAGAAAATCCAACAAGCAATGAAAAACAACATCCCAAGAGAATACACGAACAACAGAGGACATTTTCCAAACAACTGGAAACATGCAAGAATCATCCCTCTACTGAAATCAAGGAAAGACGGAAGAAGACCATAAAATTAAAGGCCAATATCGTTACTGGAATCCTAAAAAAGATATTGGAAAAAATCATATACAAAAGACTTATGAAAGAAGAGATATTGTACAAAAAGTCCAATTCAAATTCAGAATAGAAAAAAACTGTGAACTAGAGTTGTCAGCCATACGGAAATACGTGAAAAATCGTACGACATGGTGTAATAAAAACTTTTATCTTAAAAATGGGCAGAGTTAGATTGCCTTAATATTTAGTTAACATATGCAATTCCTATTTAACAAAAGATGTCCAGAATACAAGAAGTCCAAGAAAAGATGCCTCAAGACAGTATTCTGTTGCCTATTTTGTATAATATATTTCTTATAGAGTTACCTGTAGATGCAAGAACAAATACAGCTTTATAGGCAGACGGTACAGCAATATACACTGCAGCAAAAGAAGACAGCGAATCGTCCAAACTTTAGAAAATCGAATAATTCGAAAATTAAAATCAATACAGAAAAGACCCAATTCATCATCTTTACACAGCAGAAAAATCCACCTATAGTAGAACTCACGATGGAAAAAAACGTAATACAACCATAAGAATCAATCAAATGTCTAGGAGTCCATTTCGACAGAACACACAAGCAGTAATTGTAAAAGCGAATTTAGCAAAACGACTAATTCAATCTTATATTTTCAGGTCCAGCTCAAGAAGGTACAATTATACCAGGACTACGTTAGGTCTGTGACATTTTACGCAGTCCCAGTTTGGAGTTCCACAGCAGAATCCAACTCCAGGAAATAAGATGCCACAGGAATGTCATGTTACCGATTAATCGACAGATTGATATGGCAGAATAGAATATTAAATGCAGCCATTAGAAAAAAGGTCTACTTCACACCACTGACGCAGGTGACCCAGACCAGGGACATCCTCGGCTCAATTCGAATACAGAGGTTTAGAAGGTTTAGATGCCCAAAAAATATTTGGGGATTAAAATGTGTAATGACAGCGTTTTCTTCTTTTCTTTCGTAACAGTTACTTATATCAGTTTATATAACTTACATCGTTTAGTTATATTTTATAGTTATAGTCTATTCCTAAGAATATACTCGAAAACAGTGGACTAGCAAAACAAACGGAAACAACATGGAGTTCTGAAACAGAAGAAAAATGGAAACAATATAAGAAAATATAAAAGAAAAGAAAATAAAAATGAAGTGAAAAAAGAAACATTTTGTAGTAAATTACATTTTCACAAAATTAACTTTAAGTGGAAAAACTTTAGTGAAGAAGGGAAAAAATGTTATGATTTATGAGAAGTATAAACAAAAATTAAAATAGCTAAAACTTTTTCTTCAGACTGTATTTTACGTCGATTGCAAAACCACGACTCATTATTTCATTTACGTCACTTTTTAGGTACACATAGATTTCCTCTTGTCACGAATGGAATATTAACTTTTATGTCTTGTGTGACCTGAAACATTTTTAAAATCACGATCTCTGGAGAATATGTAATGGATAGTAAATCAAAACCATTCGACAGCCTAATTACCCATAAACTGTTGATTCCGAGGACGAGTTGATTATGTACAAATGTCGTTTATGCAAGACAACTCAATTTTGTACTTGTGGGAATATAATGTCAAGAGACTTTTTGACATTATAGACTGTCTATTTTTTTATTAATTTAAGATTTTAAGTCTTTTTTAGGATGTAATACTATCATTACGTTAGTTTATATTTGATTATTTTATATCACCACTATAAATATCACCTTGGGCAGTATCTTACGGCCATTTTCTGTTTACCTATAAATATGTTGTTAATTCTATTATTTATTTTCACTAGTTAATTATATTTTTCAATGTTTTGTTCACTAGGATATTAATTAAATTAAAATAAATTAGAATGTCAATTAAACTAAAGAGAATGTTAATTTTAGGACGCTAAAAAAGATGCAAAAAAGTTAAATACTTTTACCCCCGAGCTTTCCCCTAAAATCCCCCTCGTAGAGGGGGGAAATGGAAAAAAACTGAAAAGATGTACTAAGAATCTGTACGCTATAGAAACATTGTTTTAAATAAAAAAATGTAGCTAAGTAAATTAAAAAAAAAATGTTAATTAGCATTTTTTGCGTAGAAACAACGCTTGAAGCGATCGACGATTTTGAATGTCAGTTAAGAGCGCGAAATCAATGTTCAATAAAAGTTGTATCAGCTCGACGGTAAAAATTCAATATCTTTTGATCCAAGTATCCTACCGACAAAAATCAAGATGCGTTTTAAAGGTAAAGAGTGCAGATTTTGTATGAATTTTTTGGATTTTGCCGCAAATAAACTCAGTTTTTATTAAGGTGTTAAATAAATAAACGTGCCGCGATTTTAACATTTTTTATGATCCTCGTGAAATCAATACAATTTATACCTTTCATTTGCAATATGCTTTGCGATAAACCAAAACTCGTCTTCTTGGAGACATTTTCTGTGACGTGTGATCGTTTGTAATATCGTCTTTTATGTAAAAGTTTAAATTCTGCGTTTTTTAGTCCTATTTCAAATGCCTCAAACTTGAAATTTCATGTTGTAGGATTTGAAGATTGGTCTCTGAAAATGAAAATTTCACTCCTTATGACCTCTCAAAGAAAGTAAATAAATTTTTGTGGATTTCACAAGAATGGTAAAAAATGACAAAAATTGCATACGAAAGTTACAAACTTCACCTTTAAAATGCATTTTGATTTTTGTCGATAGAACACTCTGATTAAAAGACATCTAATTTTTACCGTCGTGTTGATACAAATTTTTTATTTGACATTGATTTCACGCGCGCAATTGACATTCAAAATCGTCGATCCGGTCGTTTCAATCGTTGTTTCTAACAGAACGGTTAACTCTACACGAGTGGTAAAAATCATTTTTGTTCAAAATTATCTCAGCTGCATTTTTTGTTTGAAATATTTTTTTCTACGGCGTATAGATTCTTGATAAATCAAATTCTTTAGGAGGAACTCCGGTGATAAAAGAGGTAAACTTTTTTGGATCTTTTTTGGGGTCCCAAAATTTATATTTTCGACAAAATTGAGCGTGTTCATATAATTTTTAGGCATAATACCTTAATTGTAAAAGAATACAGAACAAGATTGTTTGACGATGACATATTTTATTGCAAGAAAAACTGCAGTAACAGACATTATAATGGTAGAATCAAAACAAGCAATTAAGAATGCAACTAACGGAAAAACAGTAGGTCCAAATAAGATACCTGTTTAATTAATCAATTGCATTGATCATGAAGCCCTTCACACAATTCTAAATATTTTCAACAGAATATGCATAACAGATATAATCCCCCTATAATGGTTTGTTACTTATCCAACTTAATCCACATTGGTTATACTATGTTCACAATACAAAACATTATCTTTAATAAGTCACACACTTAAAATCTTCCTGAAAATAATACACGGAAGACTCTACAAAAAACTGGAAGTTGACAGATGATACCCAGTTCGTATTCAGGAAAGCAATGAAAATGAGGAAAACCCTTTTTGCTTTTAATTTTAATGTGCTGCCGCCAAGATGTGTAGATAAGAATCAAAATCAAAAATGTTTGTTTCATTGATTTTTAGAAGGTATTCGATAGAGTAACGCATCAGAATCTTGTATAACTGCTAAAAGAAAAGAATATATACAGTCGAGACAAGCGTATCATAACTACACTGTATTGTAGTCAAAGATCGACTGTCAAAATAACAAAATTACATAATATATGAAACAGAAGACAGGGACATTAAAAGTATTGTTCGACATACATACGGGTGTGTGTTGCCTCCTTTGTTATTCAAACTTTACAGCGCATCTATTTTTAAGGAATCAATATTGGAGAAAGGGTACGGTATAGCATTAACCGAAAAAATCTTGACCAATATAAAATTTACAGTAGAATAGTAGATACACTAAAACTTTTACTAACCAGAGCAAATCAATGTGGCATTCAGCACGAATTAGAAATACACAATTAGAAGTAGAACAACTACAAATAATATCTAGTAACTTGGATAAATAAGAACAACGAACAAAATAGAGCAAAGTAGAGAAATATTAAAGAAAAAAAAATAAGACATTTCCATGGAAGCTTTTGTGAAGATGCAAAAGATTATTACTAATCGTGAATTTATTATAAAATTGAGGATAAGAGCGTAAAATGTTTTATCTACGTTGTTGTGTCGGATAAAAAGCTGTACATTAAATATAGAATAAATAAAGAAGTTCGAAGCATTTTAGATGTGGTGCAATAGACGGATGCTCTACCGTGGATTTAAAGAGTTACTAATGCTAAACAACTGAGACGATTACAAAAAAGAGTAGATACAAAGAGAAAACTGGAATAACTAAACGATATTACTAGGTGAGAAGTATGAAATGCTAAGATTTATCATGCAAGGAAAGATGAAAGGTAAGAGAACCATCGACCGTAAGGAAGATTTCCTTACTGAGAAACGTAATTGCAGCTCAGCAGACTCCTGTGCAGCTGCAAATAAAGTTCGGATAGCTATGATGATAACCAACCTCCGATAAAAAAAAGAACCAAAAGAAGAAGAAGCACATTCATTATTTTAATTCTTCAGTATTTTGTAACGTAGGAATATCACTACCAATGATTTCAATAATATTTTTCTTTTGGTTATACTTTGGCTATACTTATACTGGTTTACTTTTATCTGGCACATTGTGTGTTGAGCTTATTTTCTACTCCCTCTAGAGAACACATATTATGAAAATATTTTGTTATTGCCACCAATTTTAAAATCTATATTGAGGAATGCTGTCTAATAATTTCTCTATTTTTTTTATCTAATATCTATCGCAGTCTTTCCTCTTTCTATCTGGTTTTCTATTATACGATGGTCTTCTACTATAGTTTAAGTTTCGTTAGTACTAGTTTTTCATGTACTTGCTTTTTTAATGTTATTGAAGAATATTCTCCAATGTCTCTTAATATTTTATTCATTATTCTTTTTACATTTTCTAAATTAATAGCTAATGTAAAATAAAAATGACGGTGTTATCAGAATACCTAATATTATTAATTTAAAATTCATTCACTGTTATCCTTGGTGTTTCTGATTTAATAGTTTCCAGTACGATTTCCTGTGATATTGTGAATCCTTCTCTGAGCCTCCCGTTAATTTTTATTTCTTCGGATACTTTATGTCCAATTTTGTACTTCTACTCATTAATGATTGTAGAAATTTGATAATCTTATCTCCTTAATAGTGAATAAATCTTAAATAATCTTATCAAAATATACATATTTTTGTGATTGAATAGCTTAGTATTTTGTGCGGACTAACAGATATAGTGGTTTTTATAGATCTAATTGCATTTATAATCTTTGTTTTAGTAATCTTCGGTCCCAGATCTCCACTTCCACTGTTCATAAAAGATTTTCCCTGTCTTGAAATAATTCTTCTACGGATTCCTACCATAGGCGTAATTTTTGTTTAGTTCCCCCCTGTCGAGTAATATGAGGTTTTTTCGATTTCTTAGTCTAGTTAGTTGTTTAATCTTTTTAGATTTTCCTTACATATTTCTGAATAATAAGCTTCCTTTGACTCTCTTATTTCTTTTAGAATATACATTATAATTGTTGCTATCATATCTTGTACTTGTTCTAAAATTTTCATTTTTTTCCAATTATCTCCAAAATTTCCTCCGTCCTCCAACTTTTTTCTTGTATTTTGTTGTTGTAAGACTAGTTTTACTTGGATTCATAATCACAGTTTTAAAAATCTGCAACTAAGACTCTACGGCTGTCCTTTTACTTAAGATGTACCGTGAGATCTTTCTAGATTGTAATTGATGTCTTAATTCACAGATATCAATGACACAAAACAAAACCACAGAAACTAAATTTTTTAGGTTAGAAAAAAATTGTTTTATATACTATAACAAGATTATTCTTTCTGTATGTACTACTGATACTCGTGAACACATTGTGTGTGATATACAAAAGACAAACCAAAAATCTAAAAATAGTATTTATACCAATTTTTCAATATGTTTGTAATGATCTTCATTGTGTAGGATGTGGTTTGTATGATGGTTTTTTAAAATATACAATTTATGGTATATATAACAAATTATTACCGAACTAAATAAAATATGAAAAAGAAATAATGCGTCTGTCGTACACAGAATAAAAAAAATCTACTGGTCTGAACACAACGCTGTCAACCAAATTAAACGTGATTTTAAAGTATCGCCGGGTAGATTGAGATTAAATCAAAATGAATAGGAAGTTTTTAACATGGGATGCCGAAAAGTTGGTACCTACATTAGTAGAAAATATTTCGAAAATTTAGTTTAATTTGTAATAGGTATTTATTATATAACGATACAGATTACTATACTTGTTTTAGACTATAATAATAATCTCAAATACTGCTTTTTGTTAATCGATACAGTTGTTTAATCTTGTTCATATCATTTTTTTTTAAACTGTCGATTATATTCTTCTGCTACTTCACACATGTTACAATGATTTTGATAAGTTAGTCCATTTTCCGGGCATGTTTTATCGAATCGAAAATCCTTTTCAGAGTTGTCATGATTTGTTCCATGCTTCTCTATTTATTACGTTACCATTTAACACGTAAAATATCATGTTACCTATGTGCTAATGATTATAAAAAATATAACTCTTGTACCAGAAAATTAGAGTGTTTCTTGTCGACTGTATCATTGAGGTCTTTACATAAAAAATTCTATAATATATCAGAGCCAAAGCATCAGTTTTTATCTGATAAGATAGACGATCTGATTAGATTTACTTCAGATTTTGTTAGAGTGGTTATAATCCACGCTAAATTTTTAAAATTTAAGCTTAGAGCAAAATAACACCAGTAATTAATATTTATGTGGGAATAGATATTGATAAAAAATAATCAGTGGTCAAATAGAAAATACGACTAATGAAATATGTTTAGTACCAATAAATCTATTTTAATACTATTGTCCTAAATTTGCTGTTTTTAAAATTTTCTACATTAAAATAGATTTATATTTAAAATAAAAACAATTATTTACAATATTTTACATGTTGATTTAGCTATATACAGAATGTATAATGACGGTCTTGATCATTGCTTTAAAAAACAGAAAGTTTTAAAAGATCTATATTATCAATAATCAATTTAGTTTTGCTAATATATATATATTCAACATTCTATTAACATTTAAAGTAAAATTTGTTATATGTTCCTTACTTAATTCAAATCAAGACTGATGATTGCCATCATGAGTCAGATATCAAGAATATTAAAAAAAACTTATCACAACTCATAAACACCTCAACAAAAAATCAAATCACACCTCCAATAATCACAAAAATCCAATCTGTCACTTCAGCACGAAAATAAAAATTTTGTTCGATCGTACCTAGCGCGCAAATTATCCAAAAAAACAGCACACAATCATGCCAATAGACGGACTACCGTGATTCAACTGAAGGAGAATTAAAGAGAAAAGTTATGAGAATTGTTTTGGTTCTGTTAGAACCATTCCAAATCGCCAGGTACTAGTTGCCCAGCAGTACCGTGCATCGAACCCAACGGATTCGTATCGAAGCGATAGCTGAGATGATGGGTAGTACCATGATTCTTACTAAGTTATCAGCTGAGAGAACTCAAGCGGTGCCAGTTGTCGGTCGACTTTGTCTCTCTTACGAGTTCGGCAGGTGCAGTAAAGGTGAGATAGTTGATAGTTCGAGTTGGGATGGCCTCTACGGGTCGACCGCGGACGGCCAGGAGGACGGACTTTAAAAACACGCCGCACGATCTAGTGCGCTCCGTTTGCTCCGGTTATGTAGTGAGGATCTGACCGATGCCGTCATTCATGGTAGCGAAATAATACGCAGGTTGCTTGCTACCCGTCGTGCTACTCGTGCATTGAAGAGTTTTTCCTCAATTGAGATTGTTCATTAATAATATGAAGTTAAATAAAAAAAAGCACCATCTTAGAATCCTAGGTTGCTTTAATTAATATAATAAACAGAACAATTTGAATTTCTCAATCGTCATAATCTGTCAGCTTAGGAGATTGAAAGTTTTTTAATTAAAAATACTTCTATTCAAGTTCTTATACTAATATTATTATCTGCTGCTGTTTACAAATAAATAATTTAGTTTTATCTCAACTTTCAAATATTTTTTATTAGCAAATCCTTAGATAAATTAAGATACAAAATATGTTAGAAAAAGACCTTCAGTATTTCGTTCAGATAATAGTCTTAGATAGATTCCCGCAGACTGGCTCAAGTTATTCTTTGTCACAATACCTAAAAACACAATACTAGAAATTGCTGAGAATATCGATTAAAGAGCCCAATGAGTCACACTCCTAAGATTTTTCTAAGAATACTCAACAAAAAAATTAGAGGCAAATACGAAGATCTCGAAGATACCCCATTTGGCTTAAGAAATGCTATGGAAACTAGGGAGGCACTTTTTGCGCTGAATATCCTATTACAAAAATGCCGCGTTCAAAGAAAAGATATATTTGCATGCTTCGTGAACTTCGAAAGGCATTTGATAAAGTACAGCATGAAAAATTAATATAGATGCTAAAAATTATAGGAATAGATGACAAAGATATTCGTGTCATTCAAAATTTGTACTGGAGACAACTACATTGACGAAATCTCCATACAACGAAGACTCGGACAAGGTTGCATTTTATCCCCAAGGTTGTTTAATGTTTACTCGCACCAGCTATTTAAAAAGGCATTTGAAAGAGAGCCATATGAAATAAAAATCAGTGGAGAACTACCTAATGTAATAAGATACGCGGACGGTACAGTAGGTGTCAGAAAATATTGAAGATCTCCAAATTCTACTTGATCGTATTCACTAAGTAGAAGAGAAAATGGGCATTAAAACAAACTCAAACAAAACCAAATTTTTAGTCTTTGGTGGTAACCTCATCCAGATGCAGAGCTTTACTTTAATGTAGTTTAAGTTGAACAACTTTATAAAATTATATATTTGGGAACTGTCATAACGAACCAACTAGATCCAGACATAGAAATAAAACGCAGAATAGCAATTACTAAAAAAACATAGCCAGAAACAAATTACCCTTAATAGATAATCTCCCAGCTGAACTATATAAAAAAGGTACCAAAGCCACGATACCATACTGGTACTCCAGCAATTCATAAAAGAAATATGGACACAGACATCCCTCCCTAGTGATTGAAATACTTTGCACCATACATAGAAAAGGAGACATCTTTGAATGCTCTTACCACAGAGGAATTACACTTTTAAATGCAGTGTATTAAATTGTTTTCACAGTACTATAGTTACAATATAGTTACAATAGTAGAAAAACACCAGGCTGGTTTCAGAGGTGGTAAATCGACAATTCATCAGATTGCAACTCTGAGACACATGTTAGAAAAAACACTGAAATATGACATATATACTCATCATATATTTATAGACTACAAAGCAGCCTATGACTCTGTAAATAGAAAAGAACTGTTCAAAGCAAGGAACGAGCTAGAAATACCAAATCAGTTGGGAAATTTAACAAAAGTAACCCTTAAAAACATTTCATGTGAAGTACGAATCCAGGAGGAACTACCTGAACCTTTTATAACAAATAATCGGCAGCTGTTTAATCTGGCTCTGGAAAAAGTAATATATATGTCACAAATCACAACCACCGGTTCAATATGCTGATCAATATTGTTGGAAGAACCCAAAACGCTGTACGAGAGACGTATGTAGCACTAGAAGAATTAGCTACAAAGATGAGTTTAATAATAAACCACCAGCAAAACGAAGTATATGAAAATGAGCACGCAACCACAAATCCTACGACCACTTATTATAAAACAAGACATCGTCGAAGCAATGAACGAATTTATATATCTGGAAGCGCTCCTTAACACTAAAAATAATATTACCGCAGAGATAAACCATAGACTTTGCATGGCCAACAGATGCTATTTTGGGCTTAATCTTCTTCTTAAATCTTTAATTATATCGAGAAATACAAAAGTAAAACTACAAAATAATAATACGCCCAGTCCTGACATATGGTTCAGAAACCTGGGCTCTATAAAAAGTAATAAAAACATGTTAGGATTATACGAAAAAAAAGTACTAAGTTGAATCTATGGAGCAGTGAATGACAATATAGTGTGGAAAACACAATACAATTTCAAACTTCATAGAATATACCAGAAACCAGATATCGTAAAACATATTGAGATAGGACGTCTGAGGTGAATAGGCCATGTAAGGCGGATGGAACAAAATGAATCAGCTAAGAAAATGCTTCTTGATAGATCAATTGATTAGAGAAGAAGATGAAGATTTGGAACAAGGTTCCTTGATAACATTGATGAAGACATGAGAAATATGAGAATACGTGCTTGGTAAAAGAAGGCGATGGATAGGGACGACTGTAGAGTAATTCTTCAGGAGGCTAGGACCCACGGAGGGTTGTAAAATCATAATTATGATGATAAGCAATGACTAAAACTACTTTTATGAAAATTGTGACATTTCTTTGCAATAATCATCTCAGTTTAGAACTAAGTCAAAGCTAATGCTATTGTTTAATGCTATATTTGGGTTGTACTTTTGTGTAGAGCAGAAGTTTAGACACTAAAAGTATTAAGCACGAACGCAATTGAAGCATTAAAAATACCTTGGGCAGCAAGAAAAACTAATGACAAAGTAATAAGGAGGGTCGACAGATAGAGAATTGCTAAAGACTGTTAAACGCCGGAAAATGTCTTATCTGGGACATATTGTAAGGGAAAATCGATATATGTAGAATATTACAACTAATCCTTAAAGGCAAAATAGAACACCGTAGAGGTGTAGGAAGAAAATCGGTTTCTTGGTCAAAAATATTCGTGAATGGACTCATCACACTAGTGATCGCCAACGTAGGATAATTCTGATATGACACGTGCACGTGAGGAAGAAGAATAGTCTTAGTTATATAGGATTGTTATTATTAGGCAATAGAGTAATATACAGAGATCCATGCATTAGAGATAGGTATAAATAAAGAGGATGAATGAATTACTCCTAATCATATTGGAAGGTAAAGTGCAGGGCAAAAGATCAGTTGGAAGACGCCTAAACTCGTAGCTGAAAGACCTAAGGAGATGGTTTGACCGCTCATTTATAGAAATCTTTCATGCAGCAGTTTCCAAACTTACAATTGCCATTTGGATCGCCAACCTCCGAAAGGAGACGGCGCAATAAGAAGATAAATAAAGTGGATTGGTGCGAGTAGATTTCTGGTATGTTAACCGATAGAAATGCTGCAATTCAAGAGTAAAATAAATTCTTCCAAACTTCAATTACACCAGGTATAATGTATTGCACTATGTTGGGTAGTTTAAAAGAAAGAATAACGAATTCATACTGCAGAAAGGGTCCTCATTTAATAGAGGAAGTCTAGGTATGGCATTAAATTATGCTAAAATAAAAAACCTTACCAAGAGTCAGTAGATTCTTAGTTAGACCAAATAAAGTGTAGAAATGATAATGTTTAAATGGATGTCTGCGATAATAACGTTATTAGGAGAGTTTAGGCATGACAACAACAGATCGCTATCAGGTTTTTGTATTGTTGACACTATAGGTCATATTCATTTTTAGATGTTAAAATTCTAAAAATATTACACTTTATCAATTATATTGTTAACTTAATAATATTATTAATATAATATAAACAATAAATAGGAACGATCATGAATATCTACTTTTAGGGCAAATATTCCTATTCTAATATCGACCTTAAGTCCAAAGGATTATTGGCTTAAATATTGGTTTTAATTGTTACGTAATATCCATAATCAGAATGATTTCATTTGGCAAATCTTAATTTTAATAAATAAATTGCAATTTTAAATTTAAACTACTTTTAATAATGTCAAAAATAAGGTAATTTATTTCACGTATTTTTTCTGTTCTGAAAATGTACCACTGATCACCTCACCTAGTCAAAAATGTATTCAAATAAAATATTTTGCCACCAGCCACGACACAATATAAAAACGAGTCTTTAATGGAATTTATTTGTAGAGATAAGCTCAACCTGTAAGTTCAATTAGATTCGTAACCTATGTTTTAATCCAATTATCTTTTACCTCGTATGCGTTATATAGTCTATTCTAAAAAGCAATGTTTTGACGGGTCTGTAGATGGAAAGCGAGTGACCATGCGTTTTTTCCATATAAATTACTTGACTTATACATGTTTATATTCTATTATTCTCTTTCTAATAATCAATATAGAACTATTTATTTCGTTTCCTCTATCTCTAGACGGATATGGCTTCCAGTGGTTTGTTGGCAAGATCAACGTACTTCCTTAGTCCCTATTTGCTATATAGGCACTTCATTCTGCCTTTTATTTATTATTTTTTTTTGTTATTGTCTTTAATTCCTTTCTATTTTTAGCTTTACTTCTTACTTTTCCCCAGCTTAATCCTATTAATTCATATTTTCTTTTTACGCTCATTTTCCAAGTATTGCTTGGTGTATTACTTGGTCCGCTTTTCTTCACTCGTTGGCTCATACTCGAGCCCAAGTTTCGTTATATTATTTGCATTTTTCCTAAGCATATAATCAATCCATTTCCATTTCCTTCTCATTATAGATTCACGAACGGATTCTTGCCTTGTTTTCTCCCATAATTCGAAGTTTGTAATTTTCTGAGGCCAATGTATTTTGAGTATTGGTCTTAAATATTTTTCATGATTTTTCGTACACTTTTTATACGACTGTTAAAGATTATATTATTCGTATTTCTTGTTATTTTACTGGAACTCCCATTGAGCTTTAATTATTCTTTTTTGGATGTCTGCTTTTGTTTCACCATCTTTCTGTATAACTACTCCTAGAGATGTGCATTTTTCTACTTATTTGACCTCCTTCTCATCCAACTTAGTTTTGTAATGTTCTTCTTTAATTTTGAGTATTTTCTTTTTATTTATGTTTAGATTTAAACCTAGTTTTTAGCTGTGTCTGTTAGCTTTTTTAATTTATTCCCCATTTGACATCAATTTTCTGTTAGCAAGCATAGATCATCAGCGAATTCTAAGTCTCGAGTTTACTTGTAAAATTTCGTGGTAATTCCGTTTTTCCGTCTTTCACTTTACTAGTTATCCAGTTCATGATTAACGCCAATAAAATTGGTAACACTATCATCCCTGACGCCTAGCTCCTTTTTTTAGGTTTTCTGTGATCATATATTTATATATATTATATATATATATATATATATATATATATATATATATATATATATATATATATATATATATATATATATATATATATGCACCAGTATTTAGCCCTTTCCGGTAGGGATCTATGAAGGAGTATCACCGAGACGCAAGCCCTTATCTCTTGCAGTACTGCTCCACCATAGGCCGATCAGACACCAGCATATTCTAGTCTAAGCCGCAAATTCGTTTTAGAATTTTAAACTGCTGCGTTAGCCTTTTTTATTTTTCTGTACACCTAGCCGGGGCTTGAACCCACATCCACTGAACCATTCGACAGTGAAGCCAATGAGAATCGGTCACCTGGCCCGCTTGGATATCTGACCGACGGGTATTCCATATATTTTTAATATTTGCCACATACTTCCACAGTCTACTCTAGCGAAGGCCTTTTCGAAGTCGTCAAAGCTAAAGTCTGCTTTTGGTATTTGGTACCCTGTTTCAGGATAGTTCTCTGGATATGTATTTGGTCTACAGTTGAACAGTTTCTTGGCTGTCTTTTAATTTATTATTGCATTTCTTAAGATCTCCCTGTTTTGGCAGTTTTAGAATTGTCCCTTTCTTCCAATCTGTGGGAGTTTGTTTATTGATCCATATTTATTTAAATAACTCAAATAATATTTAGCGGGTATGTTAACGATTCCTTCTGTGTTTCTTATTTTTATTTTCACTATAGCGGTTTTTATATCCTCTATTGAGGATATGAAATCTCTACTTAACTAATTTAAAAGATAAAACCAACAATTCCTGACTATACCTGCACTAACATTAGGTTCCTTTCTCTTTTACCATATCCAAATTAAACACTATTAATGGTTTCGCTATCATACATTGACAGTGTGAGGTAACACAGTAGACAGCGGACAACTCCAGTTTGCCGGACAATAATGTTGACACGACAAGTTCCTATATTAAACCACCTAGTGACCATTAAAGAATTGCACAACTACTATTAGAATAGTCTTCAGCAAATCCCAAGTTGGTATATTTTAATGTCTTCCTCATTTTTCACTTGTTTTCTCGTTATGGGAGTGCTGGTACCTATAAATGGACACTTTTATTGTTATAGGGAAAATTGATTCTATTAAATTGGCAAAGGAAGTGTCAAAATCATACTATTTTATTGGTGATCATTGTGTTTTGTATAAGGACCTATAGTAGTATAGCTAGTATACTATTTTGTGTATTATTGCTTGTGGGAAATCTGAGTTTTACAATGGCGTACACGTACGCATTTATTAAAACGTTTAAAGTCCCTGCTGAAAAAGAATACTTATAGTATTGTTTTTGTATTTTTCTTTTTGTTGTTTTTCTTACTAAATCGTAAGTCAGTATTAAAGAGCATAAATACTCTTAAAATATAACATAGTCCAAATCATTTAATTTTTATCGGAATATGAAATGAGTATCATAGGCAGATTCAAGTGGGCTATGGGTGCGATCGGTTCCCCCTTTCAAATTTAAACCAAGTGATTTATGCAGTACCGATTTGATTTTATTAATATTGAATAGCTTATTTTGATAATTATGTTATTGATTCACTTCTTTATTATTGATGGCTTATATTGATAATTTATTGATTTCATTACCCTTATATAATATTTTGCTTTTTATCGATTTAACTTAATGCTACTTTAGTCTTCAAGTGCCAGATCCTCGAATCGCCATCGGGTACTGGTTTAATACCTGTAATGGGTTCTTAATTGTATAGTTTTGTCGCGTCATATTTATTCTTTTAGTTATTGTCGCTTGTATAATACCTTTTGTAAACTCATTTTAAGTATAAATAAAATATTAGTTTTCATAATAATGCATAATATTTAAATTTGTAGCTTATATATATAATTTGTAGCTATTTATGTTTCATTAGAATTAAATGTATGTATGTTTATGTTATTTTGTCTCTTGATTTTACTTGTTTTTAAATAGTGTTGCATATCGTCCTCTTGCTTTCATATCAAAAACCAGTGAGTTCTAGATTGAACATATATATTGATTCTCCCTTTATGATGGTTTTATATGTTACATCATAACATCGTATGTGCATAAAGCAACAGTAATTACCTTCAAAAACAAAGCCATTAATGCTGTTTATTTATCATGCTTCAATAATATTTTAAATCTTTCAATTGGTAAATCTTCATCAGTTAAATCTATGAGAAATGCAATTGGAACGATGGAAGAAGCAATTTACTTTTTTAAAGCTTCATCAAAACGCAATTCAATTCTCCAGTTTCGAGAATCTCTGCCAAAAATTCACGAATACCTTGGCGTTATATCTTCATGGAATGACTTACAGACTGGTGCAAAGGCAAAGGTATTAAAATCTGCTATATCTGAAACTGACTCTTGAGTAGCAGTAGTTTTTTCATGCATTTTGCCACTAAGTCGTTTTTTTTTCAAAAATCAAATATCGATTAAAAATCAGCACGTGATCGGCTTAATGATGGTCTAAAGATTTTAAATCAAAAGCGAGAAAAATGTAATGAGATGTTTTCAAGTTTATATGATGAAAGTGGCTTCTTTATCCTTCTTGTGCCGTGATAGTTTCTCGTTCGTTGGCTATTAAATTGGCTATACTAATTTTTTTTAAGGCAGTCGAAAAAGAGATGCAGAGTATCTGTTAAACCATTCTCTCAGGATTCTAAGTACTGGCGTTCTTCTTTGATTTGGTCTTCCGTCTATCTTGCCTTGTATTATTAAATGAAGTATATTATTGGTGACGATCTCTATCTACCTAACTTATTTGATGAATTCTCCGATACACTCAGATTTCAAAGACTTTAAGTTTTCTTAGTAGTGTATTCGTTAAAGTCTAACCTTAGACACCATATAAAAAAATTTAGAACACATAACATTTTACCAATCTAATTTTCAGTCTCAAAGTAATATTGTTTCCACATGAGATTTTGTTTATCTTAAAAAATGCAGCTCTAGCTTTCTTTATACGTATTTTAGTTTCTTTGCTAATGTCCCAATATTTTCATTTAGATTACAACGAAGATAAGTGATACTGTCGTTTCTCTTCAGTTGTTATCCATAAGCTGTTAGCTTTTGGTCGTATTGGCATTTTACCGAAAACCATTACCTTTGTCTTTATTGTGTTTAGCTTAAGTCCACATTCATCACACGTTGTGGTTTTCCTATCAATCAACTGTTAAAGTTCTTCGTAACTATTTGCAATAATTAAAACCGTGTAATCGGCGTACCTCAAATTATCAATATTGATGCCATTAATTTTGATACCACATTAAATATTTGTTCTGGCTAATTGGCTTAGTTCTAGTGCCATAAAACAAAACACACACACACACACATTAAATACTATCTAATGCTTAATTGTCCATTATAAGAGCAGGACTTATATTGGGCAATCCTCTAAGCCCATTGCTATCAGATATTTTTATGGATCATCTAGAGACAAACATTTCAAAACATCCCATATTCAAACAGTTTTTATATTGGTGGAGATACGTAGACGACGTACTGGTATGTTTCACAGGAACTAACAGGCAACTCGACCAATTTTTATCGTATATTAATTCACTTCATAGTCATATTGAATTTATAATAGAAACAGAACAAAATCAATCCATAAATTTTTTAGATTTAAAAATTATCAGACTTAAAAACAAACATGACTTCTCCATATTTCATAAACCTACCCATACTGACACGACTATTCACAATTCATCATCCCATCCCACACAACATAAACTGGCAGCCTATCATAGTATGTTACATAGATTAACAGAAATTCCGATGTCAAAATATAATTTTGAGACAGAATTAAATATCATTAAGCGAATAGCAGTAAACAATGGATACAATGAACAAACAATTAATAAAATGTTAAATCAAAAACTACACAAGAAAGCCCTGAACTTAGTATTTCTACCACCAGAGAAAAAACGCAGTACCTTCTGCTCAATTACATATACAGGCAAAATATCAACAAAATTAGCCAAACACATAAAAAAGAAAGGAATAACACCAGCTTTCAGAAGAAATAACAACCTAGGCAAATATATTAAAAACAACAAGAGCCAACATAAAAAACACTTACACAGTGGTGTGTACAAACTTAAATGTGGCGACTGCCCAAAAACTTACATTGGTCAAACTGGTAGAAATTTTAATAAACGAATAGCAGAACATAAAAGGGCTTTCAATAATAGAAAAACAGATTCTACATACGCACTTCACCTTCTAGATCATAATCATTCTTTTAATGATGAATTTAAAATTCTTCACATTCAAAATAAAGGCCTTAAGCTATCTTTGTTAGAGTCTATGGAAATCAACAAATTAAAAAACACAGATATAATTCTGAATGACCAGCTTGAGACAAACAGTTCTCCCCTCCTCAACCTATTTCATTAGAGACTATAAAGTGTAAACCCATGCCAAAAACAGATCACTTGAGAAAGGTAATCAGCCGAAACAGCTGTAGTGATAAGAATTTAAAATAAATTTTGTGGAAGTTTTAAAAACAAAGTTTTCAGTGTTTTATTGTTACTATCTAATGCTTTATTGAAAACGAACTCCGAATAAATATTAAATATTATTGGAGACAAAATGCAGTCCTGTCTTACTCCTCTTCGAATTTAAAGCACTTCAGACTTATCCTGTCCAAATCTGATGTTCGCACATTGATGCCAGTGAAGTAATGATACGTAGCTCTTTATCATCAGTAGCTACCTGCTGAATACTTGCTATAATTTCAGTATGTTTCACTCGATCAAATGCCTTGTCAAAATCAATAAAATACATTTAAATTGGATGGCCGACCTCAATGAAAGTGGCATTGCGGATGAACTCGGTATAGAAATAAAACTTCCTTGACTAGCGCAAAAACAGCAAAATCGAGTAAATTATTCTCAAGACCATTGTTGGACGATCTATATGCATTCCGATAATTGATAACATTACCGAAGATTTAAAATCTCGTTTTGCTGAAAAAACGTTAAATTTGTACAGTTTCTCAATTTTATTTCCTCAGTTATTAGAAAAATCTGACGAAAAGTCAATAGCAAATGCTGCTCATACTTTTAATGACAAATATTGTGTTTGTTTTCAATGAAAATTCTGTATATAAAACTATAAGAGCCGAATTCGAATTGTGATAAGCAAGCTAGCAAAGAGAATAATACGGTGTTTCTTATGATAGCGTAAAACTATTTTAGAGTTTTGTGATATTAATATCTAGTGGTGAAAGAACATTCTCTACTTTGAGGAGAATAAGAACTTGGCTACGGCCAACTATTACAGAAAAAACACTGGTTGGCTTGGCATTGATGAATATTCATTATGATATTTATATTGATCTCGATTAAGTCATCGATTTTTACGTGCATACAAGAACACATCGTTTTGATTTTTTATTGTCTTCTTCTTTTTTTGGTGCCTATTCGTTTCGAATATTGGCGATCATTCTAGCTATAATAATTATTTTATTAACTGATTCTTTAAATAGATTAGTTGTTGTTGTGCAGAACCATTTCCTCAGGTTTTTTAACCATGATTCCTCTTCTCCCAATTCCTCGCTTTCCAAATACTTTGTCTTGAAAGATTATTTTCAGTAATCTGTATTTAGTGCCGTTTCTCATTATATATCCTAGATATTCTAACTTTCTCCTTTTAATGGTATACATCACCTCTCTTTCTTTTCCCATTCTTCGTAGTACAGTCTCGTTGGTTATCTTGTCCGTCCATGATATCCTTAGGATTTTTCTGTCACATCTCGAAGGCTTTATGTTTTTTCTCCATCGCTTTAGTGACTGTCTAGGATTCAACTCCATAGTATAATATCGAGAACATTGTAGGAGCCTTACTTTTATCTCCAGATTAAGGTTGTGGCTTTAAAAGAGTTTAACCATGTTGTTGAATGCACTCTTAGCCTTCTCCATTCTACATTTTACTTCTTATGAGTGATCCCATTGTTTATTTACTATTGTTCCAAGATAGGTAAACTGTTTTACTCGGTCCACTGGTGTACCGAGTCCTGATAAGCAGTTGGACGTCTTTAATTTTATTCTTGCAGATGACCATAATTTTGTATTGTAATTCTTCTGTATTATTACTTCTTTAATTTTTTATCTTTTATTAATATATAGTTATTATAAACTAAGCAGATAAAATATGAAATTATTTAATTTTTGTATGTAAAATTAAAAAAAAGTTAAATATGAATACTTTTGTATTACCTACATTTTTACGCATACATGATTATTATCCAGATTTAGCTAGACAGCTCACACTCCCTCTGTGGGGAAAACTCACTCACTCCAGATACCTACAATATCAAAATAATTGAGCTCTGGTGGGACTCTTTCCGTCTTATCGAGCCCTAGGTGACTTGGTATGCTGGAGTTTTTCCCAAAAATGTTCATACATATCTGGACGTCGAGAGATGTGCAGCTTTCTGCATGGTCTTGTTCATAAAGATATTCATTTAGACGTTGTTTTTTATGCTTTATAGGAGGTTCTCTGAAATGACCTCAATACTAGATAGAATAATAGGTATTATCTGAGTACTTTCCATTCTGCATTGTCTTCGAATTTGAATTTCCAGATTTCTGTACTTGGCGATCTTTTTATTGTATTTAATAGCCAGATTATTGTTGTTAGGTATCAGAACATCAAATTAGTATTATCCTGATTTAGCCATACGGCTTACACTCCTTCTAAGTGGAAAAATATATTATTAATTACATTATTATTAATTATAAAAAATTTATGAATTTAAGTTTTTAGTTTTAATTAATTATAAAAACAATTAATTCATTATAAAAAAATAGTCTTACATCATTATCTTGAAATTTACCAGATCGGCACTCCCTCTTAACAATGCTGGATCCGCAGCTGATGAGTAATTGTTCAGATATTATCGAAATATTTTTCTTCTATTCAGAAAAAAGTAAATTTGCAATTTTAATTTTCCATATGTAATCTAAAAATTACAATAAATGTCCAAAAAATTATTATATCAATGCCCCTACAACCCTAAGTGTAAACAAAAATATATTGACCCCTGTACCGCCAGATCCCACTATATTTTTATTCTTAAGTACTCGTCGGTTCAGAAGCAAAAAATCCCTCTTATTTTATAACCAAAGACATTTTTCAACATTCCTATACAGATGCTCATTAAGCGATGACCCGACCGCCGAAGCCACTGCATTTTTTTCTTTTATTCTTTGCCATCAGGACTATATCCGGTCATCATCTAAAAAAGGTCGAAGTCAAGAATTTTAATCGATTCTAGGCGAAGGAACTTTTAAACAGTCACATTATAAGTTCCTTTAAAAAAATCCAGCTTAAGATAATAATTTTAGAATGTGATCTCAGTATCGTCCTTTATAAATTCGGTTGATTATGTTACGGTTAGTGCATAGGCTATGGGCGATGGGCATCGACCATCGAAATGTTCTGGTTCAGATTCTTGATAATATAACAGGTTGGGCTGCCAATTAGGAGATGTCCCCGGGTTACGGAGTTTTTTTATGAGCACCCTCTTCTCTTCTCGTACTCCTTGTAAATCTTCTTTTTGGGTGTATGCTAAAACATAAGTACCTTCGACAGCGGTGGCGAAATGACGTCAAAATCGAATAAGCGAGATATGTGTGGCAATGAATCGAGTTAGATTTATTGTATGAAAAATTTAGCGATAATGATAAAAATATAATACGTAGAATCTAAAACAATAATTTTTTGATTTTCATTTTATATATTTATTAAATATTTAAATTTTTGTCCTATATATTATTTTTGACATCTATTTTTTGTTGATTATCGAATTATTTTCCTTTCTTTAATATCTGGAATATCCCCTTCTCATTAGAAGAGAGAACCATTCGAATTCAAGTCGTCAGATGAAACAATGTTCAATAATTTTAAATTAACTAAACGTCAGAAATTATCAAAGAAACCTAACAAAATCAATAAAACTTGTACAAAAACGAACGAAAACGTTTCCCAGAAATTCAAAAAAAGTTGCCAAAATGATCGAAAAAACCTCGATAAAGTACAGAAAAAATTAAATTCTCTAGAAGAGAAAATGAAACACTTAAAAATTATGATAACTAGTGGTGCTCAAACAACAGATCTATCACCATCTTAAGAGAGACAGACGAAGTAAATCCAGTTCCAATAGTAAAAGAATAATGGATAAAAAAGTATCGACGTATTAAAGGAAATTTAAATTGCCACCTTTTGATGGGAAATCTCCTTGGGCCATTTTGGTCCATTTATCTTAGAGAGTTTAAAGCTAATGCGATGGCCTACCATTTTAATAGAAGAAGTAAGAGCTGTTTTCTCGACTGCAGCTTTATTAAGAATCAATAAAAATGTAATCATACCTTATTCAATCGACTGGATAAAAGATGGATAAAAAAAGTGGATAATAAAAGCTTAAGGTCTTGTCGAAACCAGAAAAAACTATTACTATACTAGAAGAGGACTTCAAAGTGTGGTGAAGTCTTGTTCAGCACACCTAGAAGTTGTCTTAGGTAAACATTTTCACAATTATTGAAAGTATCGAATCTGTAGAATTAAAAGTTTTTTATTCGAACTGATAATGTAGTTCTAAAATGGCTTTTACAATTTCGTAAGCCGGAAGCTGAAATGGTAAGATGGCTAGAGCAACTACAAGATTACGATTATACCATCGAGAAGAGGGCAGAAAAATAACATTCCAGTGTCCTATAGAGAAGACTATGCAGTGTTGATTGTGATTTATATTCTTTTTTGCGGACACTTGTATCAACGCCTTCAACAACGATCGCAGTACAGATGCTGATCGAGGTTATTGATATGTCGAGACTCTCAACGATGCTCGTCATACGAGAATTTTGAATCAAATAAATAATATTTTTCTCTTCGTTAAACAATATATTATTCTCCGTATGCATTTTAGCAGAATCTAACTTCACTTCTCTGTATTCATCGTTTTCTATCAGTTTCACTGCTCCTGCACTTTTCGTGAATCTGAACAGTTCAACAACGTGCGGTTGATTAGTCCTTCTGTCTTCTACAAATTGTCTATTTCTTCATGTTTCTTATTTTGTGCTCTCGTTAACACCAATATACTAATTTCGTGTCTCTATTTAGTTGCTTCAGCTCCTAGTGCTATGCCTGATGCATCTGTCCTTAGGATAAACGTGTTTCCTTTAATAAATATAGGAATTCTATCACTTTAATAACGATGCCTTAAGGTTATTAAATGGTCTTTAGCATTCTGTTGTCCACTTGAATTTGTTCTCAATAGTCTATATATAATCGATATGTTATATTCTTTAATAATTCGCAAACGTTACGATATTCTTGCTTCATTTGCCTTCTGTGGTGTAGGATACCGTTTCATTGTGATGATTTGCTAAGGATCTGGTGCTACACTCTTATTTAAGACCTGGTGCCCTTTCTGAAAGAGTTTTGAAGAAAAGAGTTCTTTCTTCACAAACTCGCATTTATTTTGATTTAGTTTCAGGTTTACTTTTGGTTATGCTATTGTGAACTGTTGCCTAAAAATGTTAAATGATCAATTTATATAAATATGTTTTCGTAATTTAATCCTGACATTACCATATTCATTGGTATAAATCAAAATGTGAAAAATATATTAATCTTAATAAAGCATCTATAATCTCTTCTATGCATGATAATGTTTCCGCAGAAAAAATGCACTCTTTTCGTTCCTTCTTTATAAGTTATTTTTTTACTTGGACTATCTACGAGGACATTTATGCTAATTGGTGATAAACTTGCGTGTACCCTTTAATTTGATATAGTTCTAGTGAAAAGCAAGAGACATTTTTTGAAATATGAAGTAAAGTCTATACAAATTTTAAAAAAGGATATACATTTCTATGGTTTTCCGGATGTGACTCTGCATTAAATACTTTTGGTTTATAGAAAGAACATTTCGTTTTTCCGTAGGTTTCAGCAAGGTAACACTCGTCATTGACAGGTAATAGTTAATAGAAGATGTACAATAAGCTAACTGGTTGCAGTACGGTCAGTGTAGAACTGACGACTTAAAGAGAAAAGAAAATAAATTGAGGATGTATAATAAGCCAATTGGCTACAGTATGCCCGGTCTCTAACAGAAGGCTTCGTGAAAAAAGTAATCTTGCAGTGCTCCCTCTTCTTCTTATTCTGATGTCTTCTAAGGTTGCTGATTACTTCTTTAAACGCTTCCCTATCTTTTGCAACGTAAAATATATTTTCAACACTAAGGTTAGTCCAATCTCTATTTCGATGTATGTGGCTCAGATACGATGTTTTTCTTATTTTAATTGTGTTCATAAGCTTTCTGCCATATCCAGTTCGTCTTAACACCTCTTTCTTTAAGACTTGTAGTCCAAGGAATTTTTAGATTACGCCTATATATTTATATTTCGAATGCCTCTAATTTTGTTACAGATTGGGCTTTCAGAGTCAAAGGTTCTGCCCCATATAGCAGTTCCGACCATACATAATATTCGATGAACCTCAATCTGATAATCGTACTCAGTTTCCTATTAATTTGTAAACATTGACTTGTATTTTATAATCCTTTTCCAGCTATTTCAATTCTGAACTTATTCTCCTCATCTTGATCTAACTATGACTTTATAATTATTGCTCCGAGGAAATTTATATTTGTCGATGCTCTCTAACGGTTTACCCTCCAATATTAGATGTATGTTGTTAACAGGGGTTTCCGAGATCGCCATGTATTTTTTTATCCACATTCCTTATCCTTACACATTCCTTACACATTCAGTTCTTTCCCATATGTGTCTCCTGAAATATTAGTTGGGCGTATACACATCAAATAATTGTGGCGACAGCACACATCCCTGTCTGACTCCCCTTTGAATTTTACTTGGTTTGTCTCAATATTTTTTACCCTTACGACTTACAGTGCTGTATTACTGTAATTCCTATAATCTGGGATTTTGTTATTCTCTACAAATATGTATTATTTAAGCTATCGCCCCGGATATAGACATATATTCTTTCTTTCCAATTTTCCTTAGTAGTTGTATCTTTTAATGTTCAAAACATTATTGCACCAGTTTTTCTATTTACTTTAATATTTTGATGATACCTTTCACCTTTTTTAATATTCATTTTCTACTTCATCTTCTAAGTTATTCTGTAAATTTTCTGTTCTTTTATTTGATCGACTTTTAAAGCGTTCTCTCCATACCTTTAAACGTTTTATGTTCTACTAGTTCATGATTGTGTTTTTATGCTTATTCATGAACTACATAATAGTATATTTTATGCCAGGGCATAAAGTGGATTCTATGGCCCGCACAGGCATAAAGACATAAAAGATGTGATGTTACAAAATATGGAAATAAATTATTATAACTACATAACAATATTTAGTGAAATATACATTAAACTGGAAATTCTGGAAAGATCCGGTGATATATAAATTTCCAGCAGCAAATGTTGATCCATGTTTCATTATCTGCGTATCAAGTTTATATAAGGAAAAGAAAGATCTAGATGGTACGCGTGCCATCATCACTGAAATCTCATTTTTTGAAGATATACTACTTTTATTCTTCTTGACTGGCTTTATAACTCGGGGTGAGTCTTCGCCGCATCCACTATAGCCATCCATCTTCTACGATCTTGCTCCTCCATTTCCCATTGTTGTAGCCCAATCCTAGATAAAACAAGTTCAACATCATCCTTCCATCTTTTTCTGGGATGGCCTACTGATTTTATACCGTCTGGTCTACTACCCTCTATAATCTAATAGCAACTGACGTACTCTTTCATCCATTATGCTGCTTTAACCTTGTCATACTGGCTCCAGCGTCTGCTAGAAGAATGGCAGATGTTCGACGCAGACAATGACCTCTATATTTGTGAGGAGCTCAAACCCAGATATTTTGGAATAATGAAGGAGATTTTTCCAACTGGTTCTACCGTACTGTGAGTGACCTTGTCTATAGGTCAGAAAAATCTTTTTTCTGAATATGGGCCTATGGAACCACGTGGCCTAATATGCCAATACAAGTAATCTCTTATTAATTTTTCCGTCGACCGTCCATTTATGATCAATTTTAACACCCTCAGAATCATTGATTAATGACCCCTATTAATGAGTGATTTTCTATTAATGAACGATTTCATTATAGGCAACACAACATACATTGCTTGTATAAATTAACTAAAGTCTCTGTGATTGGCAGTGACCTGTGGTGTAGGCAACCAAACATATACCTATTTATATTCCCACTAAAAAATTTAAAATGAAGTAGCCGCTGTTAGTAATATCTGTCATTGTATGTTTTACTTTATTGTTTAAAATTCTGTGTATTTGAAAAATCAAAAGATGGATATTGACGAAGAGTTTACTTTAACTCCACCAGAAGTGGCAGAAACTACAAATGAAATATCTTTAAGTTAACTGCATGAAAAAAGCAGAGTGTTGTACGAAAAAAACATACGCTGAATTTATTGCATAGTGTGACGAGAGAAAAATAATACGATATTCAGAATCTGTATTGTTGACATATTTTTCAAACATTGCCGAAAAAGGACTAATAGCAAGTTTGTGGCCCAAATATTCGATGCTAAAATCAACCTTAAGTTTAAAATCAAACATTAATATATCTAAATATAATAAGTTAATTATGTTTATCAAGAAAAAAAGAATATGTTATGTACCAAAGAAATCAAAAACACTTGAAAAAGAACAAGTCCAGAAATTCATCTCTGATGCTCCTAACGACGTGTTTCTAATGATAAAGGTAAACCAGTAAATTAAGTTTATATATACTCGTATTTCATAACATAACATTTTGTAGGTTGCATTGATTTTCGGGGTGGCTGGTGCTTTAAGAAAGGACGAACTATTGAAATTAGAAACAAAAACCGTTCAAGACTTGGGGTCAAAGTTTCTTGTCACAATAAAAGTATCAAAAACACACACAAATAGAATATTTACCATAGTAGATAACGAAGCTAATACCATTCTCAATGCGATCAAAAACTATATTTCTTTAAGACCGGCACACACACCACGTAAACGATTTTTCATTTTTTATAAAAATAACAAATGTTCCACACAGCCAGTTGGCATAAATACGTTTTCCAAAATTCCTTCCGTTATTGCTAAATTCTTAAAATTAGAGCACCCGCATCTCTACACTGGGCAATTGTTTAAGACGTTCCTCTGCCTCAATACTGTGTGACAGTGGTACACAATTTTCAGCTATTAAAAGACGAGGTGGCTGGAAATCGACTGCTGTAGCAGAAGGTTATATATGTATATAATTCTATGCAGAATAAACTTGAGACGGCTGAAAAACTCTTGGGAATAATTTTTACGTTTTTGTCTCTAGTACGTTTTCCACAAAAACTGATTTTCTACTTTCTATGTGAGTAATTAGCATATTCACTAGTTCTTGCTCTATTTGTCAAACAGAGCAAATAATAATGCAACTTTGTTTATAAAAAACGTCTCATTTGATGCTTCATGGATAAATTTTAAAACATCTTCTCTAGACAGAACTTTAGACTTTTTTGGCTGGTATCCTTTTGATCCTTGCTTCAAACATTTGCTTAAATTATAGTTATTAGCTATGTTAATATTTTTATTTACCATAAAGTCTTCTGTATCATTGAATATTTGGACCACAAGGAACTCGGAGAAAATTATTTAGCGAGATTAGTTTCATTAATATATTCTACACAGATTTCTGACATTCAGACATATATACATCCACTTAATGCCCTTGGTACTTAAATAACTATTATCTCTGTAATCGTATTGATTCTTCTAATTTCCATCTACATTTTACTTCTTCTTCTTCTAGTTCCATGACCGTTATCGATCGTTGGATATCATGTTGGCTACCACATTCGCTATCGTGACTTTATTGACAGCAGCTCTAAATAACGATGTAGTTGATTTTCCATACCATTGCCTTAGATTTTTCAGCCATGATGTTCTTCTTCTACCAGGACCACGATTACCTTGGATCTTTTCCTGAATGGTCAGATGTAAAAGATCATATTTTTCAGGGTGTCTCATAATGTGACCGAAGTATTCCAGCTTGCGTTTCTTTATTATATTGACCAGTTGTGTTGTTTGGTTCAGCCGTCTAAGGACCTCCCCATTTCTAACTCTGTCGACCCAGCTTATTTTTAGTAGTCGTCTGTATACCCACATCTCAAAGGCTGTCAAGCGTCTAAGGATAGTTCACGCTTCCACTCCATACAGCAGGACAGGAAAGATGTAGCAAGATGTCATTCGAACTTTAAGGTCAATGCTAAGATCGTGACTGCAAAGTACGTTTCTCATTTTTACAAAGGCAGCTCGGGCTTGTTCTATTCGGCTTTTAATTTCTGCGGTTGGATCCCAGCTCTCATTGATATTACTGCCGAGATACACGAGTTTCTCTACTCTGTCCAGTGTGGCATCTCCGACTTTTATACCGTCATTCTGTATATAATTGTGTTTGCTAACTATCATATATTTAGTTTTCTTAACGTTGAGTTTTAATCCATACTGATCACAAGTCTGTTTTATTTTGTTCATTAGATTTTACAGGTCTTCTCCGCAATTAGCAAGCACAAAGGTATCGTCGGCATATCTAATATTAGAGAGTTATTGCAAAGTTAACAGTACCTGCGGTGCACTATTTACACCGCGCTATTTCGACAGTTTTAACATACGGCTGACACATCAAAAATAGAGATATTGCTATTGAGCTTATGCATACTTTGTTGCGTTATTTACGTTGTTTATGTTTTCTTTTCATTTGTTCGCAAAATATTAAAAATGGAGCATGATTTAAAAGCACTTATTTTAGCAAATGCTCATGATCATGATGTAGCGAGTTCATCATTTTAAATAACATTGTGGGTGAACATGTATTACATCCACAAAATCAAGAATTTAATTTAGAAAACATGTTGAAAGGAGATGTAAAAATAAATTTTAGGTTTAGCAGACAAGATATTCCTACATTTGCAAGGGCTTTACGCCTACCAAATTTTATTCATACCAATACTAGAAACTCTGTTAGTGGTAAATGCATTTGCATTTTGCATACTTTTGAAATTATGCCCTTATATTTTTGTTTTTAGGAGTGATGAGAAGGCTCGCATATCCCAGCAGGCTTAAAGATCTTCAGCTTTTATTCAATTTGTCACCTCAATCATTATCTCAGATTATTAATTATATTGTTGCATTATGCTACTGTCTGATGTACTCATTTTAGAAAATTATTACAAATAAACTTGGTTTAAATGAAAGACAAACAACATACATAACCTGAGAAAGAAAATAGCGCAACGAATTCCGCACAGCGTAACAGCTCCCCTAATAACGACAGGCCGTATTTTCAATAACGCAGCGTGACCCAAATATCACATCTGCACATGCTCTACTGTCAAAATAACGCGTGCTGTAAAACAGCAAGTGCAAAATTGACTTTGCAATATCTCTCTATTGTTGACGGTTACTCCGTTCATAATAATACCTTCGGTTGTCTCCATTAAGGCTTCCTTAAATATTTCCTCCGAATTGACATTTTACTTGAATTGACAAATTATTTATTTTATGTTTTTACTAAAATTTCTTTACTTTTTTTATCTAAAGTTTGCTTTCATTTCTTCGAACTTGGTTTTTTCGTGAATCTGAACATTGATATCATTGTTACCAATGTTTTCCGCATTAGCTCGTTCACATGCTAGTAAACTAAAACATTATGAGTAGTATATTATTATTTCGAAATCAAAACATAAAAATTAATAAAAACCTATTTTTAATAAAATACTGAAACTGTCTTTTTATAAAATTTAACAACATCTATTAAGGAACTGACGAAAATAAAGATTTTTTATCGCTTCAAAACCGGTAAATATTTCAGCACCTCATTGAATGAATTCATCCAGCCATGTTATGTATGCTTAAACTTACTTTAATAGAAACTATGAAAAATTAATTATTTAAAAAAAGGACATAATTCTTAATGATCAAATTAAGACAAACTTTTTTTATGTTGCAGTGTAACAATTTTAAGATTGTAGTTTTAACTGGATACCTTCACTTTCCTAGTTGGTGATTAGCTAACATCACGTTTGCACGTTTGACTTTTAACTCTGATCCATTCCATTTTTAACTAACGGAAGACACATGTGGATCTGAAATGTTTATTGTCTTTGCCCTGGGTTTAGGTATATTATATATCTTTCCTAAACTCTCGTTGACATCAAGTTTATCGTAACAACCACTCAGATTAAGGCAAAGGAAGCATTGGCCGCAGAAAAATATCATGGCTTACATCTTAGTGAGTGTAGGTTAGTAAGGCTTATTGAGAATGCTTAGCAATAAAAATAAACCCTTCATGCTGATCACAAACGTCAGATATGAGTTCATAGAACAAGCGTAATCGTTAACTAGTACTAATGAATCAAATATAAAACAGTTCTTTACAGAAAATAAGATTTTTATGATGGTTCAATCAATTGGTAAATCTACTTAACAAGAAAGTGTAAATTAGAATAGCCCAAATACATCCAAAAATCCATTAATTATTTCTATGTTCTATGTAAGTGCATATTTACATATATTTCCAATAAAACCTTGCATATAAATGATCACAGACTTCATTTTTAACCAAACAAAATTACTTTTAACACGGTCCAAATTTCTTAGTGATATGTTTCATGTTATAGACAAATAACTTAACTTTTTACAAGCCATTCGGACGAAAAACGAGTTCTAACCGTCCAAAAATAAAACTAATTAATTATACATATAGATTAAAGATTGTATCGAAACATTTCTAAACATTTTTATTAATTGATAATTTAGGAAGTTTAATCTTGTGACCCAGATTCACTCATTCCCACGAAGATCCAAAAAGCTGCCGGAAAAATACATTTAAATTTTTAAAACTAGAATCGGATGACATTTTTTATCGATGACATTATGTAGCCAGAATTGAATAGTGCGGTTGCTTGTCTGATTTTAACTTTAATCTTATGAATAATATTAATATTATTTTGAAAGCTTTAAATCATGCTTCAAAGTTTTATAATAAAAAATTAAACTTTAACTGTAGCTAATAAAGACATACGCATAGTTTTAGTTTATTAATTAAGGCCTAATCAGAATATAATAACTGCGACCTGAAAATTTTTTTTTCTATACCGTAAATTTATGTTTATGGTTTTTGACTAAGTTTAAGCGCCTAATGTCTAGTCTCTTTTGAATTGAGTCTTACTTCAACATGTACTTAATCCTTTACCTCACTGCGCCGATTTTACTAGTTTGCTGGTTCCTTTTCGGTCTTTGAGGTGTTTTTTGCTTACTATTTTTTAGTAGTTGATATTTATTTTCGAAAGTGTGGCCTGTAACGGGATCCATACTTTCCAGAAGGATTTCGTTGTTTGTTTTAAGTCAATGTTTGTCACAAGAGAAGTTAGGGAATTAATGGTCACTCCTAACAGAGTCTCGCAGGACGATTTTTATCTGTCTGTTTATAGACGCATAGTAAAAATATATCACTTAAGAAAGGCACTCTGACGAAACAGCTATAGTGGTAATAAATTATAATAAATTTTATGGAAGTGATGAAAACAAAAATTTTTGGTGTTTTATTGTTGGATAAATTCATTTTGCTCACCTTCTACTGCAATACATTTTCTTAAGCAGGTTTTTGGATGAAGTTTTATAGTAAAAAAGAGTGGCGGGTGGATAATTCTCTGCGATCCCGGCAGGAGATAGATCTACTTCAGGAATAGCACACCTGCCCACGCGAGCTCATGGATTTCCCCAGCTACACCCTTTCCTCTCCCCACTTTCAAACCAACTTGCCAACACGCACTAGCCAAGCGTGGCGTTTTAATGGTTTAAAACCCGAAAAGTTATTTTCCATGAACGACGAAACTACTGAATGGCCCTCAGTCTCCGGCGGCTCCAACACCCCCAACCAAGGTAGCGGTTGGAACAGGTTTGGAGCAAGGGTGCTAAGAATCCCCGGAAAAAATCAGGCTACTACAAAGAGCAACAAATGCATATTACTTCATACAATGTTAGAACTCTTATATCAGATCAGAAGATGGTGGAACTGGAGGAAGAGCTGAAAAACATAAAATGAGACATCAGTGGCCTTAGTGAAATAAGACGAAGAGGAGAAGCCCAAATTACTCTTAAATCAGGACACGTATTTCATTTTAGAGGTGAAGAAGACACTTCAAATGGTAAAGTAGGACTCATTATACATAGAAAGCATACACAAAATGTAGTTGAAATTATTAGCATAAGCCCCAGGATTGTACATCTCATCTTCAAACTAAATGCAAGATATGACCTTAAGGCAATCCAGACACATGCTCCAATGACTACCCACTCGGATGAAGAAATTGAAAAATTTTATGAGGACCTAGAAACAACGTTACATGCCACACCAGCATATAACACAATATTTATGGGCGACTTTAATGCGAAAATGGGGTTTAAACAAGATGTCAAATCGTTTTATCGCGAAATGTGTGAGAGCACCGACGAAAGGCAAGATCAGCCCCTGCCCAAAATCACAAACTAGGGATCAGAATTAATAACAGAAACAACTCCATGCGAAATCAAAACGGCACTTTTAGAAATAAAAAATAAAAAATCTCCTGGCGATGACGGAGTAGTGATCAAAGCGATCAAACTAGGTGGAAATAAAATTATCCAGGCTTTGGCCAAGCTTTTCACCAAATGCATCTACCAAGGAAAAACTTCTTCTCAATGGAATAATGCAGTCGTTACTTTATTACACAAGCAAGGAGGAATAACAGTTTAAAAAAACTACCGTCCTATCAGTTTGCTTTCACACACATATAAACTGTTCACAAAAATTATCAAAAAAAAAAGACTGTGCGCTAAATTAGACTTCTATCAGCCTAGAGAACAAGCTGAATTTAGATCGAAATACAGCACTTACTAGTGATAAGGAAACTAATAGAAAAGTCAGCAGAATACAACAAACCATTGGAAGTGACATTTGTCGATTACGAGAAAGTATTCGATACCATAAGCCATCAGAAAATATTAAAAGCATTGACAGAATGCCGATTAGACCATCGCTACACTAACATAATCAAATATATCTACCAAAATGCCACAACTAGCTTAAGACTATCTGAATAAGAAATAAATAAATTCTGTATACAGCGAGGTGTAGGGCAAGGAGACACAGTCTCTCCAAAGCTATTCACTTTTAGAACATACATACTGAGAAGCTCAGTTATTTGAGATTTGCAGATGACATCCTTCTTATAGCCGATCGTAAGGATGATGTAATAATAATTATAATTTGAAAAATTATATTACGCTTCCGTGGAGGTCGGACTAAAGATTAATATGAACAAGTTGCAAATAATGACTAATCTGGTGCTAAATCGAAATATTTCTAATAGGTAAAAGAAATAAATTAGACTTACTCACAATATTTTAATTTTACTATCCAAAACGACCTCTCAGTAGATAACAAAAAAACTCAATTTTTACCAGTTCCTCTCCTACTAAGTAATGTAGTGCCAATAAGCCCCCTTTTTTAAAAGTTTTATGTCTGTTTTGTCCCTTTAATTGTGTTCTGTTTCTCCCTAATTGTGTTTTAGTTTTATAATTTTAACATTTGACATCACAATTCTCTGCCTAAACAGAAATTAAATGCTTTTTATCCAAAAGTTGATAATTGACAAAATAGTCAAAAGAAATTGCACACCCACAAAATAGCACAACTACTTTCATTCACTGTCATATAACTGTCCTCTTTCTGTAAAAATTTCAATAATTTAACACACATTTCAAAAATATATCTCTTAAATAAATATAAATAACTTTAATAATTTAAATAATATAAAACATCACTCTTTCATTTAACAATCACATATACCTTACTCCTATATCATCTGTTAACATTTCTCCCCTCAAGAAACTTCCTCGTTAATTGTCAGACAGTTACAACATTGACCGAAGATCACCCATTATCAGCAATACAGGATAGTTTGAACTATGTATCACCAATCATTATATAAAAATTCTTGTACCGGCATTATTTAATTTACTTTGTACCGTTTCACCTGAAGATGTTTTGCAAATTTTAGAAAGCGAAACCGGTCGTTTTGGGTAGTAAAATTAAATTGATTGTGAGTAAGTGTAATTTATTTCTTTTACCTATTTGAAATGGACTCACACAAGCAACATATTCATGATTCGAAATATGTCTGTTGATGGAACGGATATTGTGCAAACTACATCGTATAAGTACCTTGGACATGAAACTCGGTTGGGCAGAGATAACCAGACATGTGAACTCCCTCGTGGCATAGGATTAGCCTGGGTAGCGTTTGGTAAATTAATTTATGTATTTCAATCATATCTACCCATATGACTTAAAAGGAAAATCTTTGACCAAGGTGTATTACCTGTACTTACTTATGGAGCTGAAACATTAACACTCACAAAAAAGGTAGTTAATAAGATCTGCGTGACTCAGATGGCTATGGAGCGCCAGATGTTGGTTGTCTGAGAGACCGAATCCCAAACGAAGAAATACGTCGTAGAACAAAAACAACAGAAGCTATCGAAAAAATCGCGTCGTTAAAATGAAATTGGGCAGGACACGTCGCCAGATTAGCAAACAACCGATGAACAGAACGTATTTTAGAGTGGAGACCAAGGCAAGAAGCAATACGGAGCAGAGAACGCCCACCAACTAGATGAACTAACGACCTGAAGCGTGTTAGCAATAACTGGATGCAAGCCGCACAAGATAAAGACAGATGAAAAGAGCTAAGGAAGACTGATGATGATGACTTATAGTAAAAAAGGGGCAGAGTTCTTTTTCAAGTATTTTTACTAAAAGTTCGCCTCGGTTATGGATGTTAGTCTTGTTGTATGGATGTAATTCTATAGATTTCATGTAGCCCAATCCATTAAAGTCTAATAGACTAAGCTCTGTGGTTCGGGTAGCAAAGATAATTCACTACTTCGTCCAATCCAAGGATGATAAAATCGTACATTTCAATGGTTCCGGACTTTACTCAAAAGCTATTTGTGTTGTTCTGTAAGTGAACCTGATCGCTCTAGTAGACATAACAAAAAAATATATCAAAAGTCGTTATTTATTAACATACAGTTAAGATTATGTCCTAAAACCATAGATTTTATATTTGATGATCCCATGTTCTGAAGAAAAAATAGAAGATCTAACCTCGTCATTTTAAAAGAACGGAAAAAAAATACACGAAAAATATTTATTTAGAAGTTTACCAAAAATTACCTGCCTAACCTAAAATTTTTAAAAAAATTCAAATATTTCTCCTGAGCTTAATTTTATTTCAAAAAATCTGAAACAAACCATAGTCTTTTTGGGCAAAACAATAAGGGAGGAGAGAAACAAAAATCGTTATTTGTTACATTTAAATCAGGTTATGTGCTTAAACTATGGGAAAAATGTCAAAAGAGGGTTTGTCGTATTTTTAGTATGTTCTGGTCTTAAAATTTCAAACCTAATCTTGCTATTAAAAATAACGAAAAACTAACAAAAATCGTTATTCATTGACATACAGTTGAGTCTGTGTGGTAAAAACATGGGAAAAATACCAAAAAATAGGTTTTTTTTTTTAAATTTTAAGGATGTTATGGAGAGAAAATGGTAAATCTAACCCTGCCATTTAAAAGAACGATAAAAGCACACAAAAAATGATTATTTAGAAGTTTGTCGAAAATTATGTACATAACCTAAATCAAGATCAAATTTGATCTAAAAAATGAGTGTTTTTGGGCATGAAAATATTTATATGATAATTACCACTCGAAAAATCGTTAATAGTCACATTTAAAACAGAGGAAAATATATCAAAAAATATTTGTCGTATTTTGAGCATGTTCTGGTCAGTAAATTGCAAACCGAATCTTGCTATTAGAAATAAAAAATATATAATACAAAATCGTTATTTCTTGACATACAGTTGAATTTATATGCTAAAACCATGAGAAAAAACACCAAAAAATGGGGTTTTTCGAATTTTAAAAGATTTTCCGGAGCGAAAATGAAGAATCTAACCCAGTTATTCAAAAACCTAAAAAAAATCAAGAAAAATAATTGTTTAGAAGTTTGCCAAGTATTACCTACATAACATAAATTGCTTTTGAAAATTAAAATATATTTTCCTGGGCTCAATTTTATTCCAAAAAATTTGAAAATCAGATGGTGTTTGGACATTAAATTGTTAGTTCGTGAATTTTTTCAAAGCAAAGAATCGCTCAGGAATTTTTTTTTTTTTTTAAACACTTCAGATTTTTCCATCTTATCCCGTTCTAGCTTTTGTCGTCCACAAAAATTACATTTACTCCACTGTACTTTACTACACTTGTTTACAAATTATTACAAATTCTCATCAAATAATATCCCATATTTAAAGCTTTGTATTTTGTTTGCAATAAGTATTTTACCAAGACATGTTTTTGTTAATCGATTTATTTTAGTTTTTATTTCTAGAATTGTCGTATGACCCCCTACGACTACAAAATTATCAACATGTAGTTCTTTGAGGCCAGTGTTTCGTAATATTTTGGTGTAACTCTCTTTTGCCTACTTACAATATTACTCAAATAGCTACGCCATCACTAGCGCTCATTTTTGCACTGCTGGATGCTGGTTCCTCTTATGTTTAATCAAACGATTATTTACACTGCACTATGTTGTTCCAGGCTATGCTGAACCACAAAGGAAGTTTATATTATTTTAGTTGGTTTAAAAATAAACTAAACATCATATTTTGCAAGCATTTTGGCAAATTAAACCGCCACATAATATCCGTTAAGGATAGGTAAATATCCTATGTGCTGTATTTTAAAAATCTGACGAATCAAATTGGCAAAATAAAATGAAGAAACTTACGTTTTTTGCCGGATCATCTTTGGTAATGTGTCACAGTTGCAAACGAAACAGTGGAAAGAAATAATTCCATATCAGTAATAGTAAGAAACATTTTTGCCTGTGGGAATTTTTTATCAGTTCTTCTATCAGGCGCGGCCCCTTGCAAATAGAAGATACTCTCTGGATATTTTTAGTATTATTACCCAGAGGAAGCAGGGATACCTATCGCGTCGTGGGAAAAAAACTGACACCTGGTAGCAGGTATAAAATGCACACCCATAAAAATGGAGATTAATAATTTATGCTTAGGGTAGCTGCCTGTGGATCGCCAGGGCACGTCTGGAGACGGCTCTAGACGTGACAGCATGCGGGACGTCGATATCAGGACGTTGACGAGGCGGAACCCAGTCATATAATCAGTTACAGCCCAACATTAACGACAATCACAAATGAGCCAAACAACAACAAGAGATCTACTTGCTGAAGGTGGTGCGCTAAAACATAAGCCGACAAGCGGGGCGAACGAAGTAGCGCATGAAACTATGCGCATGGGACTATGTCTATAAACGAAAACATTTTGCGCTTCTATTACAAGGTGACAAGTCAAGTCGAGAAACGATCGGGTATCAAACATCTGTATTCCGAATTTTGCAGAGAGTACCCACAGATTCAAGTATCTGAATAGCGAATTGCAGATCAATACCGGGTAATTATAAAAAATAACCTTATCCCAGCGGCTAGACGCTATACCATCAGAAGCGAAGTCGATCGACAGATTTATAATCAAGAACTATTTGTAGATTAAGTCCCTAATAAAATCTCTAATGAGCAGATTCCTAAGCCTATCATACAAGAAACTCAACCTGTTAATACACATCAGAACAGCAACGAGTTGCATGATAGCCTAGTTAGTGAAATATCACGTGCGGTACAGAAGTTTAATAGGACAAACCAACTTAGAATACCATGATCACTAAAAATAAACTCTTGTAAGAAACTGGTGCGTTGTTACAAATTGTGAACACTGAAGTCCTACCCAATTATATCATGGAAGCCCATACATTAGAATATTTGCATATGCTGTTTAATTGTGCAGCGACAGCAATTGCTAATGTTATGGGCATTAAGATCAGAACACGACGGGGTACTAATATCGATAGAACTGAAAACAGATTGCACCCTGGGAAAAACAACTGCTAAGGAAAATTTAATTATTGCGTAAAGTTATCGACATTATCAACATATCCCTGACAGAATGCTTAAAAGCGACAACTATAAATTTTACTGGGACCATATGTTGCTCACAGACCAACCAGTGGCACATAATAGACCAGATTTCATACTAGTTAATAAACTTACTAGACAGACAACACTAATAGATGTGAAGACATATATCAATAATAATCTGAGTATTAAATACAACTAAAAAATCGCCAAGTACAGAGATCTGAAAATACAAATAAGGAGACAATGGAGAATGGAAAGTACTCAGACGATACCTATTATTCTATCTACTGCTAAAGTTATTTCGAAGAGCCTCTTAGAGAACATAAAACAGCTGGGTCTTAATGAACATCTCTATAAGACCATACAAAAAGCAGTGCTGCTCTCAACATCTAGTTAGAAAATTTGTGGGACATACTCCGACGTACCAAGTCCCCTAGGTCTTGATAACGCCGAAAGAGTTTCACCAGAGCTCAATTCTTTTGATACCATTAGAGTCTGGAATGAGTGAATTTTCCCTTTAAAGGTAGTGTGAGCCATATGGCTAAATCAGAAATATTTCTGCAAAAAAAGAAATTTACTTTCATGGTAATGTTTCTTCCACACATATATTAAATGTTGAGGTTTACTGAACGCCCCATAAATCGATTCTAAAAAAATTCAAAAAGTAACCGCACTATAAAAAATGTTCAAATGGCGTTCTCATGTTCAAAATTTATGTGAGTATATTTTTAGTCGCAAAGAGTCTCAGCTAATGTTTATAATTTTTATAATGTGAGAAACTAATCACGTTTACCTGTGGTTAATTAGTATTTTAATGATTTATCGATAATTTACAGTTTTCGGATTTTTATAGCAGGTCAATATTATATAACACAGAAGTTCTCGTAAATCTTGAAAACTACGAAAGGAGCTGCTATCATATAATATTAACATAATTTATAGGAAAAAATGAAATTAATTAATAACTAACGATCATTTAAGAAGAAAACTTAAAAGAACTTAACTGGAAAGTATTTAGCACCGTATAAACCTGTGAAAAGATGTTAACTAAGATGGTATAACCTTTTTTAATTGTAAATTAAAGAAAAATTAAGAAAACCTAAAACAAATACACAAATATACTGTTATACGAGAATATTACATTTACAGAGTTTAACAAATAAATGAGTAGTGAAAATACAGTGATACAGATACAGTGCAATACAGATAAGCAATAAAATCCAGCATACCTATATAACTAATGGAATAAATTTGTTATAAGCCAGATAGGTCAATAAACTGAAAAAAAAATAATTAAAGAAAACTTTCAAATAAATCTCTAACATAGTAAGTTGGAATATATATATATATATATATATATATATATATATATATATATATATATATATATATATATATATATATATATACGTATAGAAATATGTATATATATGTATATATAGATTTATGTATGTATATATATACATATATATATATATATATATATATATATATATATATATATATAAATATATATATATATATATATATATATATATATATATATATATATATATATATGGCAGGGCATGTGATACGCAGTAACGACAATCGCCTTATAAACAATGTGTTTTCTGGGAAAGGCCAGAGGGAAGAAGGTCTGTAGGGCGGCCTAGAAAAAGGTGGAAAGATGCAGTCAAAGAAGATCTAGAGAAAATGGGAGTGCGACAATGGGAATTACTGGCACAGGACCGACAAACATGAAAGGCAATAGTAAACGCGGCAAAGACTCACGAAGAGTTGTAGCGCCATTGATGATGATGATGATGATGATGATGATGATATATATATATATATATATATATATATATATATATATATATATATATATATATAGATATATATATATATATATATATATATATAGATATATATATATATATATATATATATATATATATATATATATATATATATATATATATAGATATGTAGAAATTATGAAATTATAATTTCATAATTTCTAACCAAGTCTAACCTTGAAATTTTGGCGCTTCGTCCAATACTCCCTTTCTTGGGATAGCAATATGTCTGTATCTTTCATTGAAACTTCCCATCTTAAATTAAATATACTTTTTTGTTTTATTTGTTACTTTATGTCTACAGAGGAATGAATTTAATTCGCGAATAGCACGTCTTCCTTATTCAATTTTATTTTTAATGCATAGCTGGTTCTTTCCTCAGATGTGGATGTTACACCCAAGTATTTAAAGGATAAGTAATGTTTTAATAATAAATTTTTCTACAATTGAGTTTTCATCACCAATTACCATATATTTGGTCTTATGTATAAATAAAAAAAACATCATATCTCGGCCACATACTTCGAAACGATAAATACTCTCTTCTACACGTCATCATGCAAAAAAGAGTAGAGGAAAAAAGAGGCTTGAGAAGATAGAAGAAATCTTGGCTAAGGAATAATACAGATTGGATGTACCTCAGTGTTAAACAGATATTTCATGTTGCAAAAGATAGGGAAGCGTTTAAAGAAGTGATCGCCAACCTTCGTTACAAAACTGCACAATAAGAAGAAGAATGTATAGTTACTCGGTAGTTCGAATATTTGTCGTAAGCTTTTTCTTAGACTTCTACTTTATGGGCATCTATTCTTTTTATACTTATTATAGGCTTTTCTATTATACGTTCTCTGTTGACTCATATTTTGATGCAAGTTGGAAAACTAGGTATATATATATATATATATATATATATATATATATATATATATATATATATATATATATATATATATATATATAAGCAAACCGTAGTTACAATAGTTACAGTATTCTGACAAAATTGTATTTATAATGAATAAGAAGATAAACGAAAAATGACAATTTTCAAAGCTCAAAATCATTTTTAAAATCAACAAGTGCATTCATTTAAAATCAAATATTCTTCTATCAGTTTCCGGTTAGTATTTTGGGCTTATTTTCCTTTTTTTTAACATCGATTTTTAATTTTTAATGAAGTGCTTATGACAAGGCGGGCGCTCGGGTTGCTGCGTGTAGAAAGAAAGTAACAAGATTTTTGACACAAATTCCTGCTGTTTAAATTCTTATTTTACAAATTATAAAATCATTAAATAAATAAGGACAACTTTAAAATTTCTTGAACTTCATTCTAGGATGTCTTTCTTACCTAATTGATTATAGACAACTATTTATTAGAAATTTTTTTTGGACAAATTCGAGCTTTTTGCCTTGTCTGTTAATGATTTTCACAACGTCATCGTCCCCAACGTTTTTACATAACTTAATGGTACCATCTAAGCTACAAACCTTGCTCGTTTAGTCCACCGTATATTCTTGTTTGAAACCTTCGCTCGAAACACTTAAACAGCTCTTGGTCATTATATGTGAGTGACTACGTTTCCGCTCCTTATATTTAATGTGGTATTATTAGTGTCCTTTAAACTTCAGTTTAATTTTTATTAGAAGTTTTGTGGTCATTTGTCTTTCCAGGTCATAGTAACATTTATTGGTCAAGACTGTTCTACCTTTGATTTCTATGTTAATGTTGTTTTTGTCATGTTGTTTTTAGTCTATAACGAATCTAGGTATATGAAGCTGTACACACCTTCCAACTTCATATCGTCAATTCTTAACTTAAATGTCTGATTACCAGATTTGATCATCCACATATATTTTGTTTTTTGGGCATTTATTTTTTGTTTCATTTTCAGTGCAGATTTCAGGCCAAAAAGCTTCTTTCAGAGACTCTGTAATGGATCTAGCTATTATGTCAAAAAGTCTGCATATACAACCACTGGTACAAATTTGTTAAATATTATACCACTCGTATTAATCTGAAACATACCACATTTGGACACCATAAGTCCGTCACCTTGTCCTAATCCGTTTTTGCAGCGAAAGGACCTTGAGGTGTCGTTCTATATTCTGACTATACTATCTGGTTGTGTAAATGTTAGTTCCGTTATGTTAATAACCTGTAATCGTGTTTGGAATTCTATGGATTTTTAAGAATCCGGCCCACTGTGAAAATTTTGATCAGTTGTTGATTTATTAGGTCAAAAGCCGCACACTATTTTTTTTAGTACATTCGAAAATATTGTGTATGCCATGTTGAGAAGGGCAATAATTATATAGTTGTGGCATACCATTATGTCCATCTTCTTGTGAATCGGGCATATTATCCCTAATTTCTAGTATGCGGTTGTCTACATCTAATGAAAGATTTAATTTTATCATGCTCTTGCAAAACAGTCGCCGCCTACAAAGAGTAGGATTGGATGAGAAGGACATTCGGATCATCATGAATTTATACTGGAACCAGCTTGCTCAAGTCAAGGTCGAAGACCAGCTGACCAACCGATAATGCGAGGAGTAAGGCAAGGCTGTGTGCTCTCGCCGACTCTTTTTAATATATACTCTGAGGAAATTTTTACTGAAACCCTTACAAACCTAGAGATGGGAATCCGAGTGAACGGTGAAAACATCAGTAATATCCGCTACGCTGATGACACTGTGTTACTAGCAACCAGCCTAAATTATCTACAAGCCTTACTAGACCGAGTGAGAACTGTGAGCATAACATACGGACTAGACCTTAATATTAAGAAAACTAAATTCATGGTTGACACCCGTGCAAATTTAGATCCCGGGGCACTAATGGCAGGTAGCGAAGAAATCCAGAGAGTCAACAGATTCACTTATCTCGGAACTACCCTCAACTCACAATGGGACTACGCTCAATAGATTATATCTAGAATTGAAATGGCACGGTCTACACTTATAAAGTTGAGATCCTTGCTGTGCTGCAGTGATCTCGGTTTGGGAACCAAGATGCGGATAGTGAGGTGCTGCATTCTTTCAGTATTACTACATGGAGTTGAAGCCTGCACACTGACGCAAGCCAGAGAAAAGCGAATTGAAGCCTTCGAGATGAGGATCTACAGGAGGATACTAAAATTATCGTATGTGGACCATGTCAGCAACGTTGAGGTCCAACAGCGCATGAGAAAAAAAAAAGAAGTGCTTGATTTAGTGAAACAACGTAAGATTGAGTACCTCGGGCACGTGATGCGGAACGAAGAAAAATATCGAATTCTTCAATTCGTTATGCAGGATAAAGTATTTGGCAGGAGAGGACCGGGACGCCGTCGTATCTCGTGGTTAAAAAACCTCCGACAATGGTTTGGGATGACCTCCGCGGAACTGTTTGTAGCCTTTTTGATTGCCAACATCCGGGCCGGATAAAACACTGAAGAAGAATAAGCACAACAGTCTTACGAGCCTATAATTAAATCAACAAATTACAATTTGAAGATAAGCCATTCTGGTTACAATAAAGCTATTTATTATATTAAAAGCCCATAAAAGTGTTAAGGAAACTGATTAAGTTCTCTATAACATTATTCAAACCGATAAAGCGTCCATAGAACGCAGGACATTTTCAAATAATTACGTTACCTGAGTAAGATTAGTTCATTTATAATTTGCAGTAAAATTCAAAAACAGTAGTTTTTAATGTTTTATTTATAAAATGTTATTTTTCTGGCGATTATTATTTTAATAAAATCATTGTTGTAATGAGATCTTCTCGATACTTTCGATAAAAATATTCCCGTAAATAAAATTTCTAAAGTTGTCCGTTGGTAATTAATAAAGATTCATCAAGGAAATTTAATTATTTGCTCCAGTGTATTTCCATCTTGGGTAAAGTTAACAGTGTACAATCGTGCAGTTCTAGTTTAAGTTAATAAACATTATTTCTCCCGTAGAGGGTCAGAATACCTTGTAAGTCATGGTTTCATCAGTCGAGAGCAGGTGCAAGAGGTTACCGTCGACCTGAACCGATTTCAAATGAATGTAACTTTCATATCGGCTTGTGACGAAAGTGGATTAATCACTTTATTTCTAAATACAGTCTTAACATTACAATAAAATCAAATAAAAAACGTTCGAATTTAGATCTTTATCATCATGACTCGCTTAATTAGATCAAACTTATTGCAATTGCTTAAGTATTTATTTGGAAGGTATCATTGAAACCTGGTGACGGGATTATTATAAGCTTGCTTTATGTTAAGATTTACTCGTTAAATATTTTTAGCTGTATTGTACTTATTCTAGATACAATTCTATCAAATATATTCTTATAGCTCTCTTAGCTATACAGAGCGACACCCAAATCTGATTTTCAAATTTCGCATGACAAACATTCGTTTGAGACTTCTTCTTAATTCTTTTATTTTTTATATTGCGTTCAGCAATAAAATATATTTTTGTTATCTGTAATACGCGTTTCTTTGTTTAAGTTTTTCCTTTTACGCTGATAAAAAAATATTCATCGATATAATCGTAAATTGTAAATAAAGGTGTTTGTTTGCTCATACACGTTTTCACGCTGCGGTCTGCAAGATTTTTTGTATATGCAGTACATTTATATTTATGGCTTTCGAATAGGCTGTAGTATTTGCTGTCGAGCCCGTTTTGAGTCGGATCCCTTGCTTCAGCAGGTACTAAAATCGTATTCTCGATGCACCGCTCATACTCGCTTGCTGGATTTTTTTTTGGTTCGTGTTGAACTTCACCGCGGATTTGCTCACTACCTTTCAAAAGTTATCCTTCCATAGTTTCCTGAAGATTAAGGTTGCATTTGTTGTTTGTTCCTGGTCGATTCTGTCACATGAGAAGTCATAAAATGGTAAGTCCCAGCAGAGTCTCTCATACCATAAGAAGGCTAGTTAAACCTCGGTGTTGCCTTAGTTGATACAATCATAAGGAAATCTTTAAAACTATTACTAGAAATACATGTTGTGTACACTAGTCCTCATATTCTAGGTTACCAAGGTTTTATCGTTTTAAAACTCTCTTATCCTTAGTCCACTGCTCATTGACGTATCATCTGAGTTGTTTTTTTATACAAAGCACGTGGTGTTCCTGTGTATTAGGTATAAAAAATGCTTATTAAAAGCTTAAATTTTTTTTATTTTAAAGAAGATCTTTTCGGACTTAAATCATTCCATCATCAGTTTAATAAAAAGTTGTTAAAAAACATTGTATGGCCACATAAAAACATTGGAAGGACATCCGTATTAAAATATAATCCTCATGGTATTGGGCTAACTGCCTCCAGAACAGATCAGAGGTAATGTAAGTCGATAAAACCTCACCAGCTACAGGGGGTCATGTAAGATGCCCCCATTTTCAGTTTTTAATAATCAACAAGTTAACAGTCTATTGCATTTACCTTGATAAATACCATGAGGATTATATTTTAATACGGATGTCCTTTCAATGTTTTTATGTGGCCATACAATGTTTTTTAACAATTTTTATTAAACTGATGATGGAATGATTTAATTCGGAAAAGATCTTCTTTAAAATAAAAAATTTTAAGCTTTTAATAAGCATTTTTTATACCTTAATACACACGAACACCACGTGCTTTGTATTCAACAGGTATACTAGCCACTCCTGGATATCTCCACTTCATGGTTTGTTCCAGTTTCACTTTTAATGTTTTTTTATAATATTTTTTATTGCTGTTACGATTATCTTTGGTAGATTTACGTCCTCCTCTGTCTTTTTTCTTGTTAAAGATGTAGTGACGTAATGTAATTAGTTTGACTAATTCTGTCCAATTATATCTCTCCTGTGCGTGTTGTTGTGCTTCGGAGAATGAGTAAGCAGTCATGTCCTTTATTTGGTCCAACCATCGTTTTGGAGATCTTCCTCTGGATCTTTTGCTCACCACATTATCTTCAACTATCTTTTGTTACATGCCTTCTCTTCTTTTAGTTATATGTTCAATATATCTTTTAAATATTTAAAAATTTGGTGATTATTTGGTAAATTTTGGTTATTATCTCTGTTGACTCTAGTCTTTATGTTAAATTCTTCTAGTAGTGAATTATTTGTGCAATGTGCGGTTCACTCTGCACTGTTAATGATAACGGAGCCTAAGTAAGTCAATTGTCAGACAACTTCGTACCTTGCCACGTTTTTTATCTGTGTATATTTATTTCGTTATCATTATGAAGAAAAATGTATGATTATTACTAGATTTAGGCCAATATGTAAAATGTATACATTGCATATTTTGCATATTCTATGCAAATATCTGGGGATTTTGCATATTTATACAAAAAATTACATAAAATGCATAACCGTCAATTAATTTTGAATTGCATGTTTTAAATAATATTTATTTAACCGTAGATAATGGTATGACTAAGTAAAAGGAAATTACAATATTTATTTTAGTTCAATATTTCAATCAACCGAATTCAATATTGCCGATAGTACATATAGATACTATAATATTTTTCATATAAAAATGCGTGCACGTCACAATTTATATAAAGTGACGTCACTTATATTTAAAATTTCCAGAACGTCAACCTTAGAGTTCAAATTTTCCTAACACAGCTAATAATACGTAACCCATACGGAACTGCTCGATCTTTCATAGGTGTCAACATGGTATTATAATCAGAAAAATGTAATCATCATTATATTGGTAATTTTAGAATTATATTGATTAAATAACCAAAAACGTTTGTTGTTATTAATAATATAAATTTAATGAAATAACTCTTTAAGTCTAATATTCCACAAAATAATAATTTTAATTAAATATATTAGACAATTGTACGCAACTGATATGGAAATACTTTTTTTGACAGTTCAGCGTGTGGCAAAAGTGTATAAAGTGTTGCCGCTTTTTTAGAGTAAGAATTGTGTTTATGTTTTGATTTCTTACACAATTTGATCATAATATATTATATATTATTAAATTGTATATATAAATACATATTAAATTTAGATTAATAGCTTTAAAAACTAATTATTGTTGTGTATTGTGATTGTGCTATGCCAAAATAAATAAATAGTCTGTAGAAAGCTGATAAGCTTTCATATAAGATAGATTATTTTGAACAAGAAATAATGGTGGGCCGTTTTTACTATTAATGCTCTAAATAGAAGTAAGTTTAAAATTTAGAATATATGATTTTGTATTAAAATGTTTTCTTATGTATTTTGGTGTGTTGCAGTAGTCTTAAAACTAACTGTATTTACTGTTATATAATAGTTTGACAAATAGATGACATGTTAAATATTCCTCACTTACTAACTATTTTGATGTTTTGGCAACGCTGTGGGGTTCTGACGTCGTAAATCTTGAATGACGTGCACGCATTATTATATGAAAAATACTATACGTAATATTCTTGGTATTTTTGTAGCAGGTAATCGATTATAATCCCGTAATAAAAGGGCGTTTCAAAAGTTTATTGCATCGTTTTGTTCTTAAAAGTGAAAGTGGAAACTTAAACATCATCAGTCGAGCTTGTTTAATTTGTTAATTATTTTGATTTTAAAATGACGAAAATAACTAGTGTCACCACTTGGATTAAAAGGATAACTGCTAGAGATAATACATATAACTTTAATTTTTACTGACTAGTTTTTTTTTAATGTGTTTATAAAGTCAACCTGAATTTGGAAATTTATCTATTTTTTATTTTGTTTGACATTTTTAGGGTATGTATTATAGGATACACTGGCCTCTGAGATAGTTTTTCCAAAAAAATAGGTGTAGGGGCCAATGTGTCCTATAGGACACATTACATTGTTGTAAAATAATTTTTTTTTGAGATGTCGAAACATATTCAAAATATTTATAAAAAAAACATTTTATTACTCTACTTTGAAAATATTCGAGGATTTTCAAAATGGGCTAATAAAATGTTCCTTCTTGTTTTAGATTTAAAGTGATTTACTAAAAATAGTGTTAATATACTGAGACTTTTTAGTTGCCTATTTATAAAAAGGGTTATAACTATAATAGTGAACAAATAATTATAATGGACTTTTCAAGTAACGATTCGTATGACGATTCTGATTTTATGCCAAGTGAAACAGACACTCTAGTCCAACATTCAGGGATGACAACAATTAACCATATACATCAACAGCTTTAAACGAAAAACAGTTAGTTGAAAATCAGCTAAATATTGTAGTCTTTTTTTTTTTGGACTGAGGTGGAAAGGTTCTAAACCGACTAGGGAAGATGTCCCTAGTACTGTTGGATTCTATCCGGAAAGGAGCACTTGCTAGGACATAGCATCCAGAGTATGGATTAAATATTGTAGTCTGAGAGATGTGTTAAGAAGATAATCCAAATCAGTTTGAATTTATTGCAGAATACAAAAGTGGTCCGAAAGAAATATAGAAAACAACGTTTGCAAATGCTGAACCATTGAAATATTTCGAACTGTTCTTAACTGACGACATAATTAGTATAATATTTAATAAAACAAATCTTTACGCCACTCAAATACTTACGACTGGTCAAGATATCTCTCAGCGATCCAGACTTCATCAATGGCGACCAGTTGATAAAGCGGAATGATAAATGGAAAACTTATTTGGTACAAATGGTGGAAGTTAACATTTAAAAACCTACATTGAAAATGTTCAGTTGGTCCTAGTGGTGAAGAACACTGTCATAAATATGTTAAAAATATTAAAAACATTTAAAATTTATAATAAAAACATTACAACAAAAAAGGGTATTTTTACAAATACAACAATAAAACATCTAAAACTCAACAAAAACCGCATCTTCATGTTTAAGGTAGAAAAGAAAAATTTTTCTTCTTTTTTGATGCCAATGAATACCTAGATGTCATATGTAACAAGGTTATATTTACATCTGCACCCCGCGCAATAAAATGGAACTTGTAAATAATCTTTTAAAGAACCAAAATAGCAGGGAAATGAAGTCTGTTCTCAAGTGCAGGCAGGTCATCTGTGTATGTTATGGTAAGTTACCTTCATTTTTCAACCTGTTACATCTTGTCAAGTCCTGCTGAAGCAAAAAAGATTAAATACAAATTAAGTTTTTAACATCATTTTTACAGTTCATAGAAGAGCTGCAGTTATTTATGTAGCACATTTCTATGAAATGTGCTACACATGTAGCACATTTCTATGAAATTTATCTTAAATTGGTTGTCAACTCTTTTTAGTACTTCCACATTTTCATAGTTAGCAATGTGTCCAGTATTCTTAATATGTTGGCTAAAAGCTGTACTAGTAGGCTTCCTCACAACATCACTCTTATGCAAAGCTATTCTTTTTGAGAGTTTCTGGCTGGTTTGACCTCTGAACAGGAACCACATGAAATAGAATACACTACATTGAAGTTATCCAGTTTTTAAACTCTTTCTATCAGGTGAGTAAAGTATGTCCCTAATCTTTTGTACACTGAATTTGCTATCACTATGTTGAACTGTCTGAAAAGGTTTGTGATCTGTGGTGATAAACCCCTGATGTAAGGCAATCTTCCATAGAAAAGTTCTACTGGTTCTCTTTCTAATGTTTGTCATTGGTGTGTTCTTGCCGTTGGCATATCTTGGAAGAGCAGTTTGTTCACAAAAACAGAATAAAAAGAATTTGTCACCCTTCTAACTACAATAAGAACATCAAGTTACTTTATGATATTCTTAGAAAAAATCACTATCCTAAGATGGGAGATTGTCTTACATCAGGCAAGTTACTTACAGTTTATCACCACAGATCACAAACCTTTTCAGACAGTTCATCATAGTGATAGCAAATTCAGTGTACAAAAGATTAGGGACATACTTTACTCACCTGACAGAAAGAGTTAAAAACTGGATAACTTCAATGTAGTGTATTCTATTTCATGTGGTTTCTGTTCAGAGGTGTATGTCGGTCAAACCAGCCAGAAACTCTCAAAAAGAATAGCTTTGCGCAAGAGTGATGTTGTGGGGAAGCCTACTAGTACAGCTTTTAGCCAACATATTAAGAATATATATCATCATAAGTGGCTCGACAATCCGTTGTGGATCTTGGCCTGCTCACAAAGAAGTCGCCACTCCTGTCGATTCCTGGCAACTTCCTTCCATCTTCTAACCCCTAGAAGAATATATATATATATATATATATATATATATATATATATATATATATATATATATATATATATATATATATATATATATATATTGAATAGAATGCAGGCTGCTATACTTCCCTGCCGAATTCCGGATTCCAATTTGAAGTTTTTTGAAAACCACCTTTAACTTAACTTAACTCCTACGTAAATGGTAATATTTATATACAGTTCTTGAAATAAATAGATCAGATGTTCTGGCGTACCCATTTTCTTAGGTACATGCCACATTTTATTTCATTTTACGTTATTGAAGGTGTTAGAGTAGTCAACAAGACACAAATATGTTTCTATATTAGACTCTAGGGATTTTCCTATAATTTGACGAATAAAGAATGTTCTCCTATCTGGGAAGAATCCGCACTGTTCTTGAGGAATCTGTGGTAAGACAATTGATTTTAGACTTTCATTGATAATGGCGAGGAGTAATTTGCTCGCTTATTCCAGCCATTTAAAAACTTTCACTTATTTAAGCAATACTTATACAATAGTATAATGAAAACCTAATTTTAATGGAATTTCCGTAGAATTTTGAAATTTGTTTTTTAAGTGGGTCCAACTCATTTCCAAATTCTACGGAAATTACATTAAGGTTTTCATTTTCTCATTTGTTTATTTACTATTTTGTTATTTAATTATTTACTGGCTAGAAATCCAACTTTGATAAAATTTCCATACAAACGTTTCCTTTATTGAAAGCCATATTACTCATACATAATTTAAAAATAGGTTTTCAGCACATCTATAAATAAACAAATAATACATATTGTCTTAAATTTATCTCTATCCATCTTAATTCCAATCAATCACAACACAAGGTAGCTTCTAGAAGCTACTACTCTAATAAGATGTACACCCATAAAAAAATTTAACATAAATGAGCATTTGAAACACGCCATCCTAACGACAGACCTTGTACCGGAATGTAATTACTGTTTATATTATTTTAGACTAATTTTGCTTTACTATTCACTAAATATATAAGACCTTCCCTCGTTCTAACAAACAAAATTACTATTGGCACCTTTTGTTTCATACCTGATGACACATTTGTTCAAATTGTTAGAATTACAATATGTAATTCTTTTTTGTTAAAGATTGTACTTTACCAGTGACCTGATGATGACCAGAAAACTGTAGTGGTTGAAATGGCCGATTGTTGCTAACTAAATAAATAGATTTTATGTCTGTCATTTATTTCTACTATCCAGTCTAAGATAAAGTTCGGAAAGTAATATCTCATATGTTTTCTCATGAGTAATCTTATATTTTAATATATTATTTTAAATAAAAATCTGTGAAACCTGGATGGAACCTTGTGGATCACTCATTACATACTTATATCTTGTTAATTTGAAGTATCTTTCACTCCAAATTAAATCTTTTTTCATTTTTTTTTTGTGCTTAAAATCACTGGTATAGATATAATTATTTTCAGCACAGAACGGAAAGTACCAATAACAACGAGTCGCTACTGAATTAACTTAAACAACCCAACCTGAAATTATTGGTTGAAGAAGAATAAGAAAAAAGATATCTCGACCTTTGTACGTGAGTCAAGACAGAGATAGAGATTTTAATGAGAATAAGATGCTTCAATGACCTTACCTGTCAAGAGCGAGATGAACCGACCTCAGCTCTGTAGTAACAAGTGTAAGAGAGACAGAACAAAATAAATGAAAGAAGGTAGAGTGAAATGGATAACAGTAGCTTATTGGTTAACAGAACAGGTTCATGAGAATAAAATGAGAAAAACTAGCGCACTTCAACAGGTACTGATTGGCTCATGAGTTATTAGAATAAATTTATAAATATTTTATTAATTGTACTAAAAATTTGTGTGATCAAGTTGGTTTATTTTTAAATGGGATTATTATAGCATTTACATTTCGTTTACTTTAACTGATTTTACGGAACCTAATATCGTAATTTATTTTTTGAATTATCTTTTGTAAAGTTCTGACTTCATGACATTGTTCTACAACTTGCTTTAGACCGTAGGTTGTTGTCGTATTCATTTAGCTAGACATACCTTCCATCCTAGTTTCTATGTCTTTCTTAACTTTAATTTTATAAACTAGATTAGCTTAGGTTAGGTTATGCTAGGTTTAATATGAGTTGGCGCTTAACCGCCCTTCCACTCGACCTAAGAGGTCTATTGTGGCTCATCCTTGGATTAAAAATGACCCTTCAGCCCATCCTTTTTAACAAAGTCTATTACGGCCTTAGGTGACACTTCTACAAACTCAGATGGCTCGGATTGATAGTACTCAAACGTATTGAGCCTTATGCTATTAAACACTGGGCAGCTCGGCATCAGCCTGACAGAATCTGAAATTCGCTATTTTTGTCAGTCTGATTTTGTTTATTTGGCCCTTAAGTGGACACTGCCCTCTTAGAAGACCTACGATAATTCGCAGATCATTTATTTTCATACCAAGTAGATATTTGGACCGCTTCTTAAATAAGTAAATAAATAATTACTTTATTTCCTTTTAGACAAACGTAGTTGTAGAATTGGTCAGTTAATTAAATAAAAAAAAATAAGTAAGCAAAACCGTATTATTGTGTTTTGTACAAAAAAGACTTCATTAATATGGCTACTTGTTTCCCCAAAACATATCCCGTATCTCGAACCCGAGTTGGCCTGGACATAATAAAGCACTATTAAATGTTTCTACGGTAAAACTTGTTTGAAATTTCGAAACAAATAAATTACTGAGTTTAATATTGCGGCAAATGCATCACAATGATTTCTCCTACTAATTATTCGTCTATATTCGGCTATATAAAGTCCTATGAACTTTACTGATAATACGTTTTCAATATGATTATTATTTATATTGAAGTTAATTGGGTTAACACATCGTTGCCTATTATAAAACTGCATAAAAAGAGTTTTTTGGTATTCAATAGCAGGTCCGTTAATTATAGCATTTATATCATCTGCAAATATTCTAAAATATCCGTCTGAGTTATCCGAGAGGGTTTTCGAAGGTTCATGTGTAACAGCTGAATGTTTAAGACCCATTTGTTTGTACCAGTGGTTCCGGTTTATCCGTTCCTGATATTGTTCTTTGGGTGTGGTTCTTGCTATGTTGCTATGCGATCACGACAGTTTTTGGGTCTATGGATGTTTCTTTTATCCCTTTCCTGGCAAGTAGGTTTGCTTTTGCGTTCCCTTCAATACCAGTATATCCAGGCGCTCATAATAAACTTACTTTATTTAAATTGAATTTCAAACTCCCTTGGAGTCAATCCAATTTAACTCCAATGACAGATATAATTTTTATAGATCTGTCTGTGATTATTTAGGCTTTTACTAAGGTTTAGGCTTAATTTACCTACGTATACCCCAGCTCCAACTCCTTCATCAAATTTATACCCGTCAGTATACCAGCATCGATCTGCTGATATGAGATTCGTTTTATTTAACTCCCATTCTTCCCTTCTTAGAAAAAGGACGGTAAAGAGCTTTTTAAAATCATTTTCAGATGATGTTAAATTATCTGTCCAGTTTTGATCACGGTATCCTTTTGCTCTTTTGCTTGACGTCTTATCCGCCTTTTGCATGTTTCTACACTCGTCTCTTCCATCCAAATATGTAATGGAGGGAGGTAAAGCATAACATCCATGAAGGCGGTTAGGGTATTCGATATCGCTCCTGTTATGATTAGGCATGATTGTTATTGAAGCATATTCAGCTTCTCTTTGGTGATCTTTAGTTATCATTTAGATCACCATATTAGTGCACGATACGTAATCTTAGCTTTAACTACAGTAACATATAGTCAGTATATCTCTTTGGGTTCCATACCCCATTTTTCCCACATATCCTTCAATTTATCCAAAGAGAAAGCTTTGCTATGTTGGTTATTACTACCAAATGGGCATACTAGATAAGCCGCTTATCTAGTATTACCCCCAGATATTTGTCCTCATTTGTGTCTTTAAGAGTTTCTCCATACAGATCGGCCATCTAGATGTTTTCTTGTGAAACTTATCACTACTGTTTTACTCGGATTGACAGAGAGCTTAACTCTGGTCTGATCCTTGTGCTGTATCTTGGAAGTCGTTGCAGTATTTGTCTTTTACTAAAAAATGTTTTTTTACATGGCAGATTTTTTTGTATAATAATGTTATAAGCCTGCTGCAGGTGCTTTATAAGTTTGACTATACCCGACTCGGGGTCTAGGGTTGTATTATAGAGGTAGCACCTTTTATCGAAGCAACCACATCGAGCGTCATAGACGGGAGATGGTTCTTGATAACTGGTCCTCAGAAGACACCTAAATCTCACTTATGGCTTCAAGTGCCACACCCCTGGCAATTGCATTGGTCTGCAGGCTAAACTAAGTGAGGGTAGCCAAATATAATGAAAATTTCACCGACCGATTACTGGTATAAACAATCCCATACTTGCTAATCAACGGCTCTGGGTGGAAGAATTGATATGTGGTAGCACCCTTTTTGTCCTGGGGTTGAGAAATCGGTCCCGAAGGTGGATGAATCTTCGCTGGATAAGGATGTAGAAGGTAAGGGCAAACCACTATATTAAAGATACCCATGGATATCCCCAGTACAATCATCATGGTTTTATAATTCCTTATCCATAGTTCCTTATCCACCGAACCTTCGCTGGATAAGGATGTAGAAGGCAAGGGTAAATCACTACATTAAAGATGCCCATGGATATCCCTAGTACAACCATCATGGTTTTAGAAACAAATAACGGCGTTACTGATCATGGCCCTCGGAATCCAAGATCTGGCAGGGGAGAAGAAGACAAGCACTCTTAGGTCGTTAATCAGTGAATTTCTTTTCAAAAGAACGTAGATGCGATAATAAGACTGTCCAACACTAGAATAGGAACCTGGAATGTTCGGAGCATGTTTCAGTCTGGTAAAATGCACAATGTTATTTAAGAAATGAACAGGTTGAATATCGATGTACTGGGTATTAATGAAGCCAGGTGGCCCGAATCAGGTTGTTTTTCAACAGACGAAGCCACAATATATTATTCCGGTAGCGAGAATAACCAACACAGACACGGCGTGGCAGTAATAGTTAAGAAAATATTTAATAGAGCGGTGGAATGCTATTTCCCTATCTCAGAAAGGGTAATGGTACTGAAGTTGATGACATCTCATGTCAAACTGAATTTGATCCAAGTTTATGCTCCTACGGCGAATGCCGACGAAGAAAAACTGGAATAATTTTATCGACATATCAAAGAGGCACTGAGAATAACAAAAAAAGAGAAATCACGATAGTCCTAGGTGACTCAATGCAAAGATTGGAAAGGACCAAAGCGGAAAGTATATAGAAAACTATGATCTCGAAAATCGAAACGAGAGAGGAGAGCGTCTGTTACAATTCTGTCAAGAGCAGAACTTGATTATTACAAACACATTTTTTAAGTTACCAAAGAGACGAATGTATACATGGCGATCGCCCGCAGATACATCGGAAAAAGTAGTCAGGAACCACATAGACTACAGTATGATCAATGAAAGATACCGTAATGCTGTTAAAGCCGTGAAAGCATATCCTGGATCAAACGTGGCCTCAGATCATAATCCACTTATCACCAAGATTACACTCACCCTTAGGAATATTAAAAGACATCAGAGAATCCCTACAATAGACACAAAATAACCTAAAGAACCTAACGTAAACGAATGCCTTCAACATGAACTGCATGTGAACTGCAGCAAATTGAAAACAAACACCAATGATATTGACGAGTACTGGGATCGACTAAAACATTGTCTACTGAAACCCTGTAAAGAAATACTAAAGACAAGGAGAAAAAAAAGAATGGATAAATGACGAGATACTCAATATGATGGAACAACTGAGACAATTTAAAAACAAAGACAACAATAAATACAGAGTGATAAACCACGAGATCAGGAAGATGATAAAGCAGGCAAAAGAAAAATACTTTGAAGAGAAATGCAAAGAGATCGAAGAACTTCAAAATAACTATGATCTGTTTAATCTACACAAGAAAGTTAAAGAACTGGCAGGACTAAGAAAACAAAATCTAACTGGTGCACTTCTGGATAGACATGGGAATACTATAACACAGACGGACGTAAAAGTACAAAGATGGGCAGAATATATCGACGAACTGTTCGATGATGAAAGAGGAGATCTGGAGCACATAGAACTTACGTCAGAAGAAATAGGTGGATATATTAAAAAAGAAGAAATATTACATGCAAAAACAATGAAGAGTGGAAAAAGCCCTGGACCTGACATGCTTCCTATAAAAATCCTAAAAATTCTAGATGAGAAGCACATTGATGTTTTAGTGACACTCTTGAACCAAATTTATAGCTCAGGCGATTACCGCACCATTAGCTTAATGTGTCATGTGCTAAAGTTACTACTAAAAGTCATCCATAACCGAATATATCACAACTGGACTCTCAGACGTTAATGATACACAATTTGGTTTTCGCAAAGGCATAGGAACGCGTGAAGCTCTTTTTTCACTTAATATACTGATACAAAGATAACGGGACATCAATCAAGACGTATACGCATGTTTTATTGACAATAATAAAGCATTCGATAAAGTACGACATGAACAATTAATGAATGTCCTGAAATTAAAGAAGATTGACTACAACGACCTCAGGATTATATCAGATTTATACTATCAGATTAGAATCTTCTAATAAACGAAACCAACGTCGAACAAGTGGACAAAAATGCATATCTGGGAACAATGATTAACTCCACAAATGATTACATTCAGGAGATCAAAATCAGAATAGAAAAGGCTAGAGCAAATTTCAACAAAATAAAAGTAGTGCTATGTACAAGGGATTTAAAATTGGAACTAAGAGTTAGGTTGGCGAGGTGCTATGTTTTTTTGACTTTGTTTTATGGAATGGAATCTTGGACCTTGAATGCGACATCAATGTAAAAACTGGAATCATTCGAGCTGTAGGTGTATAGAAGAATTCTGAAAATATCGTGGACAGAACACGTCACAAACAAAGAGGTTCTCAGAAGGATGAATAAAGAAATAGAAATTTTAAATACAATTAAAACAAGAAAATTGGAATATCTGGGACATATTACACGTGGAGAGAAATACACCTTGCTCCAACTGATTATGCAGGGAAAGATCCAAGAAAAGAGAAGCATAGGAAGGCGTAGAATGTCATGGCTGCGCAACCTGAGAGAGCGGTACGGATGTACATCAAATGAACTTTTCAGAGCAGCCGTCTCAAAAGTCCGAATAGCTATGATGATTGCCGACCTACGCCGCGGAGATGGCACTTGAAGAAGAAGATAAACCAGAATATACAAAACCGAAATAGAAAGTTGAGAATAAACTAAAATAACATCAGAAGTAGAAATCAACTCAGAGAATTCATCAAGGTGATATCTTCAGCCCATTACTTTTTAATTTAGTAATGTTCAAAATCGTAAAAAAAAATAAAATTACAGGACAAAGATACTAGATAGAAGCAGAAAGCAGGCAGATAAGGCGGCTCATACGTCAGAATTCTTCTTTATTTTTTTTTTTAATGTTGCTATACCATCACCCGGTCTCCTGTTGATTATCTAATAGCTTTCTCGAGGTTCTTTAAGTATTACATTATCTCTAGTAATAGCAGCTATATTTCTCGAAATTACGTTATTACTACCTATCATGTTGCATTTAGTTTTTTCTTCTAATCTTGCACTGTTTACCTTTTTTTTTTCATCTTTTAATTAGTACCATTAATTATTTTATCCCATATTTTGGCTTCATTTTGCTTTTTTCTACTTTAACGATCAGCACATTTAACTTATATTGTTAAGTTACAATCTCAGTTACCATTATATATTTTTGTTATAAAAGAATCTGATATTGGCGTTGTTAATTTTTGCATGTTGCAACGATGTGCATCACCAGCTATGGAAGCCGGCTTACCACCACTCTGTAGGCATGCACTTTCACCGCTAAGTTTCACTTCCATCGATAAGCGCTGAAGATAATTGACCGGCAACGGTATAAAACAACGTACGCCATAAGAGATAATGAAGTTTCGTCAGAGTATTGATCTGGAGGGAATTCCTTCCAATTCTTAGAAGTTCCACTAAACCGTTGGCGGAATCCCACCAGGCCTTTGAGTATTGATCAAAGGTTAATCGTCGTAGGAGTTTTATCAAAGTATTGATCTAGTAAAAACTCTACTGACTCTAGGGTATCGACCGAAGACCAACCAGTTCTGCTAGAGTATTGATCGAGTAGCAGCTCCCAAACCCAGTCTTAGAGATTTGTTGAGAGTCTTAGTTAATTTGAGACCGAACCATACCGTGACTTAGTATTGATTAGTCACTTCCCGCTCCTTGCCGACTCGAGTGTCGATCGATTCCTCCACCTCTAACTCGGATTATTTCTTGACCTTGGTGTGCGTGTGTGTACTAACGAATCGTATTTTCGTTTCATTTTTATAACGATTATTGTATTTATTTTTCGCAGGTATTAACATTATTTTTAATTGTGTTATTTATTTATTCAGAATATATTTTAATTTAAATTAAACCTATGTTTTACTCAGTCTGGTGTCTAACAGAACTACCTGTTACAATCAAATAAGTTAACCTTCTCTTCTACTCGAATACTATGGTTTGTTTTTTAACCAGGAGGAGTAATTCAAATTTTCCGCGCCGTAATGCTTGTTTGTAATTGGTCCAACCGCAGGCAAGTTTACTCCACTAAATTATAACATTTTGACACTAATGACATTTGTGAACTTTTAAAATTCAAAATTTATATCGACGATTTTTTGTGTTCTCTGCGTTATTCCTTACATTTTTAGATATTTCGTTTGTATTTATATAAAAAGAACTATTTAGCGATATATTAGTGTTATTAAGATAACAATATGGATTCGATGCCAAGTACTAGTGGTAATTATTCCTCTCCACTTAAAAAACGCCGTGTAGATTTGGGTCATTTATCTTCAAATGAGAAACAATGGATTATAACCATGTATAAACAAATCAAAATTGATAATTCTGGAATGAAAATAACAGCCACGGTAGCAAAAATAAAACAGGCAACAGGTTAGTTTTGCAGAATAGTTATTGTTAAAATCAAGACTTACTAAAGTAATGTGCTAATTTTATTAGCACATTACTTTAGCTTGTATTAGAATATAAGCAGACTGGAACAGTAATATTGTAAAATTCCATTGGATTTTAGATATCATTTTATCACGAATATATCGCTTTCGTATACGTTCCGGACGATTTTCTTCTACAATGTGATAAATAAACTCTAAAAATTCTTCTCTAAAAAACTTCTTCATAACAGTCCAACATTTTTTTATTGTAATTAGAAATACTAAATAATATATATTGGAAGTGAATTCGAAAAATTATTATTCAAACCCAAAAAAGAAGATGTATTTGGTGACTTTTCTAGTAACTTTCTTGGGTGTGAATCTGTCTTTTTAGTTTACTCCTCCTGGTTAAAAAACAGAGTATAGTACTGTCCATTCAATCTGGTATTACTGACACTTTAAGCATTATCCTGTTAATCCTTCCCTCTATGTCTACCACAATTTTACCATGTAAGATATTTATATATTTTTCTTACTCTTGTGATAGCCCTTTTATTTTCGTTTGGATATTACTGCATATAAATATTGTTAAAAAAAATTTCAATAAATAAAAACGGAAATTTAAAAACAACATTTATTTATATTTTCTTCTTTCAAATTGAAATCAGTTTTAAAAATAGAAATTTTTATTAAAATTTTTGTAGAAAAAAGATTTAAATCAAGATATGATTTGGAAGCGAACAATTTACACAGTGTTTATCTTTTGATTTGAATCTCTTCTGAACGATATATTTAATTCAAAGAACTTTTATAATAAAGAAAATGTTTCACTTTATCATTTATTTAAAATTTTTCAAGTCCTGTACTGAATCCCATTTTAAAGAAGAAATACTGACGACATAAACATCAGCAAAGTGACGATAGCACTCAGCAAGAGGCATTTTCTGAAAATCGATCAAAGCCATACTTAGAATGTTATTCACATGCAGTTCAAACCAGGTTGAATACTATAGGTAATTGTTATTATTTATATCTTTTTGTGAATCAACTGTAAGTATTGATGTTAAATTATATATATTAACAGGCTTGCTAACTTGGGATAGAGTATCAGTTAAAAAATTATTAAAAACATAGCTACAACTTTTTTTATATACATTTTTTTTTCTGAAACTGCATAATTTAAAATATTTATTTTTGAAGTGACTGGAAGTTAATATTTTTATTTTAATTTATTTTTGCTGTCAATATTATGTTGATAGATAATTTTAATTAATAAGTTGATAGAAATATTATGTTGATAGATAATGCTGCACTACGGTGCAGCCAAGTTAAAAAAGGAGCATATTAACTTCATAAGGAAAGGATCACTACAGGAGACAACCAATAGTCAGAAATACGTATATACGGTTGCCTTTCATCGATATACCATTTTTGGTTTTCTGCTTTGCGAGACATGCTATTACTTTTTACTTTTATTATTTACTCGCATTATCCTTTTTCATTTATATATATATATATATATATATATATATATATATATATATATATATATATATATAAGATATCCTGGAAAGTTGTTAAGCGATGTAAAATTGAAAATAATATTGGTTTGCTTTTAATATATTTCAAAGTACAAAATATAATAATTCAAATAATTCAACTAATAAACTATAAAAGATATTTCGAAGAAATGAAAGTCCATTATCCTGGATTACCTGTAGTAAACAAAATTTAAAGATATGCATAAATTATTTTCTTTGTAAAATATATTCGAGTGACGTGAGTGAGCTTAGTGAAATCGTGAACAATGCGAGGGGGTTTTCCAAATAGAATTATACGTCGATATACAGTGAATAAGACAATAGAATAGAAATATTTAGAAAATATAATTCTCCGTTAGTTTTTAAGAATTTGTGGAAACCGATTAGCATGTTAATAGTTTTTAGGAAATTTATAATTGTAGGTAAAATTGTTGTTTGTTATCTAAATAGTAGATGGGGATAAGTGTGACGAACTCTGATTGGAGGAGATTGACAAAAAGTGGGATAGGTATGTAGGAATGAGAGTTTAGCTAGATTTTTAAAGGAGAAAAGATAATCAGTTATTTTCCCAAGGATTCAAGGCAAACAGTCGTTGTTCTCTGGCGGTTCTCCAGAGGTAGTAAGCAGTAGAAGTGAATGTTTGTGAGTTTTCGTGGAGTAAGTTTATCTAACGGAAGCTGATCCAGTAAAATATTGTAAGTTATATTTTTCTACTTATATTCCAAGAGTCACTGTTCAGGCCGGAACGAGAGATTCAGTTTATCGAGAGGCGAAGAGGCTAGCATCATTTGAACGATACGTGCATTTGAAGAAGATCATTAAAGACGATAGGCTCGCAATAATTTGTTTTAAGATTGCTGATTACCTAGGGGCCTGCTAAGAATAGATAGTGTAGGCTACAAGGAACAAGGATTTGGACAACTCATCATCAGACAGATAGTTTTACCATTCCTCAGTTTTTTTTTTAATAACAACACATTTTTTTAACAATTGCTTTAGAAAAGATAGGAATATTTTGATCAGGAGATTTATAACAACAATTTTGATTTGAAATTTTAATTTATATTGTATATACCATATCCGTTATATCCGTATTTTTTAATCTGTTAATTTCCATAGATTCTTTTTCTATTGTTGGAAGCCCTTTTGTGTTCTGCCATCCGTTTGTTAAAGGTTCTAAGCGTTTGATCGATGCAAGTTTCTGGGCAATCGCCACATGTAAATTTGTATACCCCACCGTATAAGTGCTTTTTTTGGCTCTTGTTGTTCTTAATATATTTGCCTAAGTTGTTGTTTGTTCTGAAGATGGCGTTGTTCCTTTCTTTTTTGGTGTGTTTGGGTATTTTTGATGATATCTTGCCTGTATATGTAATTGAGCAGAAAGTATTGGGCTATTTTTCTGTTAGTGGAAATACTAATGTCAGGACTTTCTTATGCAGTTTTTGGTTTAAGATGTTGTGTATTGTCTGTTCGTTGTAGCCATTATTTTCTCGTATTTGTCTAATGATATTCAATTCAATTCAATTCAATATTGATAATAATCAATAAAATTAGATTAAAACTAATAAGGTGTCGAGAATAATTAAATGTTTACGATTTTCTGACGAAACTTTAAACGATTTAATAAAGATTATTTAAATAATTAATCTATTAAGATACAGAAAATCCAAATCTAATAAAATCACCGGTATCCTAGTATCAAAAATGTCAGGATTGAATTACCAAAAATAAATATAAATTCAAGCATATGCATAAATTTAAGAATACAATTATCTACATTAATTAAGCGGGCATGTTTAATAATTTAGAATATAACATAGATACACACCATCTGTTCATTGACTTCAAAGCAGCCTATGACAGTGTGAAAAGAACTGCATTATATAATGCAATGATAGACTTTGGGATCCCTCCTAAGTTAGTTAAGTTGACCCAACTAACCATGCAAAACATAAGCTCATGCGTTAGAATTGAGGGAAAAAACTCTACGTTCTTTGACATTAATAATGGTCTAAGACAGGGGACCCGTTGGCGTGTCTCCTCTTTAATATTACCTTGGAAAAGGCAATCAGACAATTAAATATTAGAATGAATGGAACTATTTTTAATAGATTGACGCAAATTCTCGCATTCGCTGACGATATAGTTATAGTAGGCCGAAGTATGAGAGACATGATGCAGTATTTTACAAGGCTTGCGGACGCAGCAAGTGAATTAGGGCTTGTGGTAAAAGAGGAAAAAACCAAATATATGTTGGTTTCTAAAAACCCTCAAAATATCCAACAGAGAATTCAAATTACCAACCGTACCTTTGAGCAAGTCAAAGAATTTACATATCTTGGATCGCTAGTAAACGCAACAAACACGACAAGCGACGAAATAAAAAGACGCATAGCAATAGCAAACAGAACTGTTCACGGTCTCCAGAAACATTTAAAAAATAAAAATATAAAACGTGCAGTAAAGCTTAATATATATAAGACCTTAATAAGACAGGTTTTAATGGGGCTGAGATGTGGACCTTATTTCAAAATGATAAAAGACTTCCTGGTATTTTTGAGGGAAAAATTTTTAGAAAGATTTTTGGGGCCGTAAATGAAAATGGGCTATGGCGTCGAAGGTACAACTTTGAACTATATCAGTTATACACCGATACAGATATTGTGAAATTCGTTAAAGTGCAGAGACTTAGATGGACTGGACACATTGCTAGGATGTTAGATCACGAATACACGAAGAGATTAACATTTTCAAAAATAGAGGGCACAAGAAGCAGAGGACGACCACGAATAAGACGGAAGATAAAGGGAAGTTGCCAGGAATCGACAGAAGTGGCGACTTCTTTGTGAGATGGCCAAGATCCACAACGGATTGTCGAGCCAATTATGATGATGATGATGTTTATTAATTATTACTAATTACAATAATCGTAGAAAACAATTTTCCCATTTGGTCTCCTTTTGTAGTTCTTACTTTTTTGTTATTTCATCCATAATCAGGTTAAACAATAGAGGACTCAGAGAATCTCCCTGTTTTATCCCATTGCCAGCTTTAATAGTGTCGGTTAGTTCTTCTTCTACTTTTACTTTTATTGTATTGTCTTAGTAGATATTTTCGATAGTCCTAATTATTCCTAAAGGTATCTCTCTTGCGTACAGTAAATGGATAACGTCTTTTGACGGTCAAATGCCTTCTTAAGGTCCACGAAACATAGATATGCCGGTTTGTTGTATTCTAATGATTTCTCTTGCACTTGCCTCATTATAAATATAGCGTCGGTGCATGATCTTCCTGACCTAAAACCTTGTTGTTCTTCTGCTATTGTTATAAGTGTTCTTTGGTGTATTTGGAAAAGTCATACGATCAGTTTCTTTAATTTTACAGTTTTCAATACTGACTTAAAGAGAATTAGTAGATCAAATTCGAGAAGAACCAGGAGTGCTATTGAGTAAACATGAGAAGGATATGGAATACTAATTATACAGCTCAATTTTGTTTATTGCGAAAATGGTTTTCCTTCATTATCCTTTACTTGTCCAGAACATATGATATCAAAGAATGAGCCTACACTTATGAGTAGGTGAACTTAGTATCTAAAAATAAATTCAATTATTAGATGCAATAAAACGTTGGCGTCAAATGAGAATTCATTTTCAACTTTTTATTATTGTTTCACACGCTTATGTATTTTTCCAATAATAGATCTTTTTAACGAAGAATATAAAAAAAAAATTAGCGGTATTTCTAACAAAATAAATTAGACCAAATGATTACAAATTATTTTCAGTAGTTATAAAAGTCATCCAACGGGTCATCTTATTAAACGTAGTCCGCTAAATTTAGACATTCAGATTGTTGTAAATGTCGTAAACAAAAATTTGTCGTTTTTAGTAATACCGAGGTAAAATTTTCTAACGTATATAATAGTTTTACTACGTAAACAGATTGTATTGTATCTTCTTGCAGTTCTTAGTTTACTTCACTTTACAATATTGAAGTACAATAAAAAATGAGACAATACGACTTATTTTTAAAGTGATGTCGCTTAAATCTAATGAAACAGTAAGTATTTTTATCTCTAGTAATACTTCTTAAACTTCAAATCATATGTTTCGGAAAAATAATTTACAATAAATATTTTCACAGATTTTAGAGGGATTAGCATTAGAGAGGACTTAGAATTAGAGAATTTCACCGTTTAGAATAGAAGTACTACAGGGGATCGTATTAGCAATGCGTCTCGTATACGTATTCCAGAAGTTGACCAAACTACAACAGCTACATTTGCAGATAGTAGTTTGATAGATCAGTAGTTTTTAATATCCCATTTGCTACCATTCTTATGAATAAGAATTATGTTTGCTGCATTTCAGTGGTCTGGTATCCATCTTAATCTAAGACAGTTCACGTAAATATACCTGCTAAGATTTTCCAGGTTTTTTTAGCCAGCGTATTTAACCATTTCCACTATCATACCATTTATACCAGCTGCTTCGCAGCTTTTCATTTTTGCAATTGCCGATTTCGGAAGGAGTTCTATTACATCTTCTTGGTTGTGGTTGATGCTTCAAGTGTTTCAGGGGCTTTGTATAGTTCGCTGTAGAATTTGGTCACGAGTTATTTTATTTTGGTCTGTTATTCTGGTATTTTAATTTATACGAGCAACGATTTGCTTTTTTCCAATTGATTAAGGCTTTTCTTGTTTTTTTGTTTTTGATTGCATTGTCTACTAGTTTTTCATTATATTTTCTTATCTTAATATTTTTCCTTATTGTCTTACAAATTTCTGTGTATTGTGTTCTCTGTATATTGCTACTTTCTTTTATTTCCCTTCTTTGTTTAAGCAATATTCTGGTTTTATTAGACAGCTTCCTATGTTCATTTTGTTGTTGCTGGACTGCGATTCCTTTAGTACTATCAAGGATGATTTCCGTTAATTGAGAGCTGCGGATTTTCTCATGTAATCTTTCATTACACATGATTTCTTACGTTTTCACTCCTTTATACACACTTTATTTCATTTTTAGTTCAGATTGAAGTAAACAGGTTTTTCTATAACTCCTTAAACTCTTCACTTTTGTTATTCATCTAATACCCTTTTGTCTTTCTTGCTAGTCTATTATAATTGGTTTCTGAGTTTCTTTGTATTTCGGTTGTTCATCTTATACAACCTTCTTAAATACATCAATTTTAACATTTATTGCATTATCCAGTTCTTGATTTTATTGGTTTTGTTGTGTAACTACAGAATTAATGTATACTATTTATTTTGAAGTAATGTTGAGTGTTATTGAGAATATTTTTTCTATGACAATCTATATCTCTTTTTTTATATCCGATTCATTAAGTTTTTTCAGATGAGGTGTCATATTATTCTTATAATTGATTTTCATTGATCGTCTTGATATCGTGGCGATAACTGAGTTTTAGTCAGATTATCAGAATATTAGTTCCAAAGTAAGTCTTTATAAATTCCGTTTCTATGACGCAAATCAATTAATCAATAAACTATTTGGTATCTTATCAGGTAATTTTCGTAGCCGCCGAGTGTTTTCCACATGAATTCCACGTCTGGTTAATAAAATTAAATGAGAGTGTCTTCTCCTTCTTTTTAACACATGAAATAATTTTCTACAGTACCATTCGATTTAACCTAATCTTACCTTAGTCACCTCTCAGTTAAGTTATTAAAGTCAGCAATATTGATACTCCAGTCAGTAGACATCAAATATAGTAAAACAACAAACTACAACAATAACAAGACTACTTACAAATTACTACTACAACCTATTACTACAATAACAAGATGGAGAGATATGCTTATCAAGCAAATGACCAACATCTAGAACACTCCGCCAACCCTGGTCAGAAGACATTAAGGAATAAAAAAACTTTTTAGAAAAAGAAACTTTATAGAAGTTTGTATTGCAAAAAGCGCACATTTTTGAACAACCCTTTTGGGAAGTCGACTGTAAATTACACGATAAAATATTTGTTACTACCAAAAGTATAGCAGTGTCTATAAAACAAACGTAGATGAATTTTGTCTATTTTTTAAACGAATCTGTAAAAGAATTTGGAAGTTATTAGAATTTGAGTTTTATTTTCATTATGTTAATTCCGTTTTTTTGTGAGAATTTTTCAGTTCCACAATCGAATTCCATGCGACTAATTTTATTGATACTTCAGAAGCGTATCGTGAGAAATTTAATGCTAGTGTCCTCCAACATAATATATTAGGATGGCCATATTTTTACCGCCTGTCCAATAAAAAGTTTATTTTCATAATTGTTCCATATTGAATAAGTGGGAACAAACTATTAAAATAAATGAATTTGTAATTTTGCAAATTATTATCTTAGTTATTAAAATGGTTCTGAAAGTATTTTCATGTGGCCTATATTACATTGACTACTATAAATTAGTACGTAATTAGAAATAGATTTTTACATAAATACAGAAGTGAAGAATACTCGTATTCAGTTGGTTAACTATTTGTAAATATTTCAAATTAAAAAATCGAATGTAAAGATATACAAAAAAAGTAAATTAAAATTTTTGATCTTAAACATAGTACTACGCAAAGGCCGACTCCGCATCTTGGACTCATGTATCTTGATTCTCTTCTTTTTTCTGGTTTTTTCTGTGGCTACAAACGACACATCGCTTCACTTTCTTATCAGGAAGTGAACTAGGAAAATGTCGTCATTTGAGCTTTTGAGAATACTTTATCAAAGGGTTTATACTTCTGTTTTTTTCACGTTTATGTCTAAAATAGGATGAAGAAATAAGTGCACAATAAAAAAATAATTATTACTAATTTACCTATCAAAAAGTGCCCCTATAATGGTAAGTTGTTAATCTGCAAGAGACAGCCTTTCTGAAGATTGGGTTAAATAGAGTGCATGTGCATTAAGAAGAGACAGATCAACCATGTAGAAAAATAGCTTTTTATACCATTTTGTGGTCTTTCTTACACATTCCGTGAAGCTCAATCATATCTGATCGATCAATTGCACCCATAGTTTCGTTGTAATCTACAACAACAGCTGGTTTTTGTATGTGCTCTTTCGTCTTGAAATCTACTTTGTTTAACGTTACCATGCGATTTTCATGAAAAGTAGTCAGCATCATAACATACGCCTATCCTTCCATTTCATGCAAAGCAGATTTTCGGCACACATTGAGATATATTAGCTTTTAGATATTTTTTTAGTTAAATTGGGCATCTCTTTACGATTAGCACGGACTGTACCGTGGGAATTAGTCTTATGTTTATGCAGATATGTACACAAAGTAGGGCTAGTGTACCAGTTGTCTGTATACAGGTTATGGCCTTTATTCAAATATGGTTCCCTAAGATTTGCTACTACTGAGCCTGATATTCCAAGATCTTGGAACAGAGTAATATCTGTCGATTTTCCAGTATAGACAATAACACCTAATACATATCCTGTCTCGCAGTCACATATTGTCACCAGTGCTACAATATAACATATCTAAAACATGTGAACAAATATAATATAAACGGCAATGAGTCCGCATGAACTGTTTTACGTGCCAACATTTTGTGGCTTTGGAAACATTTTCGGACATATTTCTACAGCATTGGGACACCAATGGGTCTAAAATTTTATAAGCAACGCATATTTTGGCTTTGGTAAATTGACACCATAACAATTCAAACGTCTATATACGGCGGCTGGGATTACAGACCCACTTTTTAAAAAAACATATATGCAATATATGCGGCGTTGGGACAGAAAGGGTTAAGTAGTGAGAAATGTTACGACAGCTTTACTACGCCCCTGATCGAAACTTCGCGACATACCGAGTAGTCTTATTTCGCTTTTAGGGAGTTTGAGTAGCACTAAAACTTGCCGTTAATATTATGTGATAATAATAAGAGCAAGTGTAAAATTAGTATACAACTTTTTAACAATTAAGTAATAAGTAAGAAAAATAGTTATAATTTTTATTTACTTTTTATTTTATTCTTTAGAAGTTCGTCAATACTTAAATCAACAGATTTTGCATCAACGTAGTGGTCGTAGAAGTGAGTTTGCTTGTCCACCAAGAAATCCTGATTTCAATACTTTGGATTTTTCAATGTGGTCTCAAATAAAGGCATTAGTTTACAAAAAAGGAAAAATAACAGTCAAGGAATATTTGATATCTAGGAATCTTCGCGAATCTTTTAATTACTTTAATTTGGTAGTATTACAGATTTAGAGAATAAAATTATTTTATTTTAAAATTCATCGGACTTTTTAGAAGCAAATAACTCGATAGCCAATCAAGTTACATGCATCAAACAAGAGTAACTTTTTTTTGTAGAATTTAACTCTTCTTTGAAAATTTCTTTGATTTACTACACACAACTAAGTGTAAGTAGCGACCTCTATTAGCAATGCTAAATTTAAGTCTAAATTAACAATCTCCATGCCAAAAAGTAAAATTGTCAATTTTTAAATAAAAATTGTACACACATACAAAGTTATTGCGAAAATTAAAATCCATGTTTAAACACACGGCATCTCGGAAACTAGCAATATTTGTATAAGACATGTTGGCCAGAATCATCATATTTTAAGGTCTAGAATCTACAACACAAAGTTTTGATGTTTTAAGGAATCATCCTCTCTAAAATATACATGTAAAGAGTGAACCAAAAGTCTGGAAATCCCTAATTATGTCTTGAATGGATGGTCCGAATTGTACAAAAACCGGGATACGCCTATTCTGTAATATGAAGATTTTAAATTTGAAGCTTGCAATGCTGCCAGATTTACTATTTTTCTGATGTAATTAGTAAGTAAGCAGTCTTAACCCTTAACTGGTATTGCAAGAAAAAAATACATATAAGGTATGGCGGGGTCATATTTGACCTTTGGATTTTTTTGTGTAAATAAACAAAAAATTAAGCAAATTATAATAAAAAAGTATTATATTCATGATTATAACACTGCATAAACCAAAAAATTCTATATCACTTACTGCTAGAAAGAAATATATGGGGTTGACTTAAAAAACCACTCCAAGTAAAAAACTCAAAAAATAACGAAAAAACACACGAGTATTTTTAACAAGTAATAAATTCTTATTAAATAATGTTTAAATAAAGGATCAAAAACCAAATGAGAAATATTTAATTATATAAAAAAAAATTAACAAACAAGTATAAACATGATGATAACTACTCAATATTACACCTACTACAAAAATTTGATGTAACACAATGGTTTTTGCATATATGTTTTTCACACTTATTACATCTAAGTGATTGTTTATTATCATTACGTGGGCAAATATAACATCTCCCACGTTTAGGAGCTCTTTGCCTTACCTGGTTTTGGTCGTCTACGGGGATGTGGCCAACTCGACGAATAAGTTCTCTCAATTTTCTGGGAATATTTACCATAACAGCACGCCGAACTAAGTGATTGTGTATTAGCTGTTTACCTAAATCAATCAAGAATTTTTGCCGTGTCAACCCAGATTCTGGATTATTAGCGTTATATAAAACATGTTCATTGACACCAGCAACATCCATGATCCGAAACCAAATAGCTTGTGGCCATCTTCTAGTACGCCGTCCTACTTTGTAGTTGGCACAAGTTTGATCCAGTACATCCACCCCAACTTTGGTAATGTTGTAAAAGTCTATAATATCCGGTAGTTTCTTAGCTGTCTCCAATACTGTGTTGTTATGATGGAGACTGGACACTAGACAAACGGATCGGTTTTTTTTTTCGGTACGTAGGACACCAGGGTCACGTCTTTAGTAAATCCAAATATAGATGAATAAACCGGACGTTGATTATTCGGTAAAAACTCCGTTGGCAAATCTCTTTTATTTTTCCGCATAGTACCAACGTAAGTAAGTTTACAGCGGCGTAGCTCTTCAACAAGCTCTAGTGAAGAAAACCAGTTGTCACCAGTTACATTGCGATTGGAATTTACTATTGGTGCAGTGAGCGAAAGAACATTGATTATATAATGAGTACGGGCGTCACACAGGCACATTATTTTTAGTCCGTATTTTTCAGGCTTACTCTTTATATACATTCTAAATTTACATTTTCCACGGAAACCGACGAGCATTTCATCCACTGTTACATATTCTCCACACGAATAATTAGTTTGACAGTTATTTACAAAATGGTGAAAAATTTCAGAAATTGCTGCCAGCTTGTCTCCATTTACAATACGCTGGTCTCTAGTTTGCGGATCGTCAAATCTCAAAGATGTCAGTAAAAAACTAAACCTATTTGCTGTCATTACGGAACGGAATATATCACGACCAGTACCATCAGTTGCAAAGAGAGAATTTATATCTTTATTGTTTGATTTGAACACGTCTGCCAAATACAGAAGACCAAAAAATGCTAACATTTCAATTTTGTCAACATGGTTTATTGTACTGCATCCTAAAGCCTTATCTCCATAATTTGTTTGCAAACTGGTTATGTTTTCGTTGACTCTCTCAATAATCTGGTCAATTATTTTATCAACTAACAGTTAGAATGCTTCAGCAGGAGTCATAGGTTTGTTTATTCGTGCTGTTCCAGCAAGTCCTGGTACATGTGACACGATATTTGTTGCACGAGTTCGGCTCGAGGCAGGAGCTTGCTTTGACCATTTTTTTCTATCTCTCCCGTAATAGTAACTTTGCTGTTCGTTATCACTACTGTCATCCTCACTACTCGATTCGGTACCTAAGATTTGATCGTTATTATTCCCAGTGTCACTTTGATCACCAGCTTCAGAGTCAGTATCATGCTCACTAACAATTGTGTCTGCATCAGATATGTCGAAATCGCTGTCACCAATCTGTTCAGCTATGTCTTCTAAGTCCTGTTGTGTCAAGGGTCTCGTTCTGACACTTGAATTAGCCATAATTATTTAAAACTAAATAACAGACAATTGGCCTTTTTAAGGTATGGAGGGGTCAATTTTGACCCTATCGACGTCTAACACTTAACAAAGTTCAAAGTCAACTGCAGCGACTACGTTCAAGTAATGTACTAACTCAACGCCACAGACGAATAGCTGGACTGCGGCGTTGCCAGGTGTTCTCCTTTTTCTGGAATTTTAATAACCATTTTTTTATTGGGTCTAAAATGACCCCGACATACCAGTTAGGGGTTAAATAAATAAAACTTCTCAGCGTAAAATAGTTTTGAAGTAATTAAGTAAATGTAGAATGCTGGGATTTTGACATTAATTCGTAAAATTAACAAACGCTTGACGCGTTTTGAAAAGTTTTGGAAAATAAATTATATTAATAATTACAGTTCGCAGTAATTTTATGTGTTTTTATAAGATTTACAATAAAGATGGTTTTTAATGAAAAAGAGCAAATTACTGTTTTAATAATAAGGAGCTACGGCTTTTTAAGGAAATTTAACAAGCGACAATTATGGAATGGTATTTAAAAATGAAAAAGTATCTGCCCTGAAAAGCAAGTTTGAAGCCAATTTTAATGAGATATGGTTTCAGCAAGACGGAGATCAGACATTTCCTGGACGATGGATTGGTAGATAAGGTAGTATTGAATGATCTCCTGTTCACCTAATATGAATCATAAAGATTATTTTTATTGGAGAAACTTGAAAAGTAGAATTCATAAAATTAAACCGGAAAGTGTTGCAGAGCTAAGGCAAATAATTATCGATAAATCCATATTAATTTCTAGAGAAACATGGAGAAATATAATCGACGCATTCTACCATCGTTTCGGATACTGTCGGCAATGACAATGTTTGGAGGAAATTTTGAACTTTTCAATTATTATCTTCAAATTTAGTTGTACATAGTTCGAATTAAAAAATTGATTGAGACAATTAGGCGTTTCTAGGGTTTTGTTTTATCTTTTTAAGATGTTCCTGACTACATAAAATCGAAAGTATTCTATACTGGTATTCTAAACTGGTATTGATGTGGAGACTTCAAATCTCCAAAAGAAGGTAGAATATATAGTTTGTTGTATTTAAAAAACCAAAAAAAAAAACTAAACAGTGTTACAAACATAAAATTTCAATTCTGCATATTGCAAAAAATTTATGTCTTAAGATTATGTATAATCCTAAATATAATAAATAAATAAATATAAAGTACAATCCCTAATGATAACTATTTTTAGTTATAAATATTTTTTTACATAACTTTTTATACACCTATATATTTAAAACTTACATAAAACTAGTTTTAAAAAGCATTCGCACGACCAGTACTATAAACTTAATTTTTATTTAGTTGCCATTAGAAAGTAATCCAGAGCTACTGATTTGAATATCTTAAAAAAACTAAAATCGATATTTTATGTTTGACCTGCAATAAATTCTGTTTTATGTTCTCTTAAATGACATAATATTTTCAGCCACTTAATGTGGTCTAAACGCGATTTTTACACGGTACCGTTACATGTTAATTGGATTGACGACTGTCAGATTATCCAGAGGCAATTAACACTTTTCTGTATAAATCTCAGGTTACACCTACATTTAGAATGTATGGAAAGTTTATTAGGTTCAACTCTATTTTATCATTAATGATTTTGAAATTAATTAAATATTTATTGAGTGTCAAACATACATTTTCTCTAATTGCTTGTACGCATTTGACTTTAAAAATTTACTGAAGATTAAACATCTTAAGTTATTTAAGGTTTGAGTATTTGAGAATATTTTTGTTAATTCTGATTTGTCGTAATATTCTAAGAGGTATCTATTTTCGACTGATTTACTTACTAGCTGTGATTTAGGAACTCGATATTTTTGTTTGGGTCTTCTAATAATATTAAGCATTTTAAGAAGCCTAAAAGCTTCGATGGTGGCGGGGTTTTAATTAGCTCTTTTCATGACATTTACCGAATTTAGCGATTATGTCTGTCAACATATCGAGATTAGGTTACGACCAATGTCAATATTATGCACGTATTAACGCAGCAGTTTACAGTACTAAATTGTTTAGTGCTTTATTATGAAAACGTTAATTCATCTGGATGTTAAATATACTGGCGCAGCCTCGCAGCTGGCTAGAAAAATACTGGAAAACATAACTCTACATTGAATCTAGTCCTTTCTTATTTGAAATTATTGTGAACTTGTTGTGAATTGATAACTCAGATAAACTTGATATTGATTTCATAGCGTCGCTTCTTAATACGTTCTTTTTATTGAAACTTGGCAACGAGATACATACGAAGATATTTATTATGCTGCTAAATTTTAATTGTGTACCGTTTAATTATACTATAATAAGTGTTTCTGCAGTTCACGTATAGCGAAGATAACATTGGCCAATTTCGATTCGTTTTCTTTAATCAACCATTTTTTTTTCTAGATCATATTTTGTTAGGAACAGATTGGAGTGTTAAATTGGATTGACGGATTCTTTTACTGCCATATTCGCCGAATCGCTAGTAAAAGTGTATATCAGATATAAGTTTGGCTACAAAACACTCCCTGTAAGACACCAATCCTAATTTGTTTTAATTTCGAGGACGGGTTTTTATGTTCACGTACACCAATTTTTAGGATTTATAAGTTTGTACGAAGGAATGCATAAGTCGATGCACTTTTCCAATTTACTATATTTCAGAATTTTAAATATTACTAATATTGTTTTAAAGGCCTTTAAGACGGTAAAAAATGTTTTGAAAAACTGCAATAGAATTAATAATTAACTAAAAAACATCATTACTAGATTAGCAGCTAGATTAGATGATTTACCAAGCTGCCTGGCGACACTTAAATCCAAAACTATTTAAATGTATATTATACTTAAACTGGCAATATGCCAACGGTATGACTTAATCCAGCCAAAACCCTTTTTAATTGCAAATAAAATTAATATAATGCTTATTTCGAAAACGCACTTTATAGGTAAAAGTTACTGGAAAATGCCAAACTATAAATTAGAGACCACAAATTATCCTGATGATGCTACACACGGAGGTTCTGCCATAATTATCAAAAGCAGTACAAAATGTTACGAACCACAGGCAACTAAAGTACCGCACCTGCAGTTCACATACATATCAATTGAAGGCTGAAGTTGGCCAATTACTATATCATCATTATACTGCTCTCCCAAGCACACAATAAAAACAAATCAATTTTCTGAATTTTTCAGGTCACTTGAATCAAGATTCCTAGCCGGTGGTGATGACAATGCCAAACACCTTTTTTGGGGGTTTAGATTGATGGACCCACGTCGTAGACAACTACTTTAGGCAATTAATATTAATAATCTCAAAAGTCAGTCTACAGGTGAACCTATATATTGGTCAACAGACAAAAGAAAACTTCCTTGATTTCTGTATAACCAAAGGTATAGCAGATAATCACCTAACAAATAAATCATGCTTCGAGTTAAACCATGATTTATTTGGCGTGGAGAAAAAGTACTATTGTTCTGCAGTCTTCTTGGACATCACACTAGTTTTTTATAAAATATGGCATACAGGTTTGCTGTATAATATGAAACAACTACCATCTGAATACTATAGGATATTCAAATCTTACACAACAGACAGATATTTCCAGATAAAATATGGTACGATAATATGAGAATTGAGACGTATAAAGTCCTACATACTTCAAACTAGTGTGATTGGTTTACTCTTATACCTATTATATACAGCTGACCTACCGTTTTCTAATCAATGCTCCTTATCAACATCTGATGATGACACTGACATCCTCTTCTTCCACAAGCATCTAGAAGGTTAAAAGACCACTTAGACACCATTCAGATATGTTTAGGAAAATAGCGAATCAGTGTTAATGAAAGTAAATCAAACCATGTAACTTTTACTGGTAAACGTCAGACATGCCCAGCTGTACACCTAAGTAATCAAAATATACCGCTATCCAATACTGCAAAATACCTCGGCATTCATCTTGATAAACGACTTACTTGAAGAAATCACATTTTCAATAAACGAAAACAACTTGGACTAAACCTAATACAACTTTACTGGCTTAAAAGAAGATCTGAATTATCCATTTAATATAAATTATTAGTGAATAAAGTAATTCTAAAACCCATCTGGACTATATGGCTTTCAACTGTGGGGATGTGCAAGCGAATCCAATATTGAAATCCTGCAGAGGTTCCAGTCGAAGGCAGATTGTTAATGCACCATAATACATACCTAATGAAATTATTTCAAAATTAAGTTAATTTAGTTAAAAATTAATTTAAGTTAATTAAAAATTAATTTAAATACATAAGATTGTCAAAGTTGGCATGACATTATTATTGAGAAGTGCTAAACAATCAGCAGCATTCAAATTGTCGTCAATGAAATAGGATATATTATGATACGATTCCCCACAATTCCTGCTCATGCATTAACCTTTTTAGGGTATTGTGTATGTTCTTTTCTCACCCAGTGAGGATTTTTCTCAGATCAATAGTAGCAATTCTGATGATTAGCATACCCGTGAACTGTAGAGGTACATTCATCAGAAAACAAAACATGTTCTACTTGGATCACATTGTCATCTAACATTGCCATAATTTCTTTACAAAAATACGTTCTCCTATCAAATCGTCTTCTATAAGTTCGTGAGTTGATATCATTTTATAGGGTTGCATTTTATTTTGCTTTAATGTTCAAATAATAGATGAATGGCTAACATCAACTATTGAAGCTGTTTTCTGTCTAGAGCTACAGATCTACTCTGAACAGATCTACTGAGCTGCAACTAGACCACCCTATTAGTTTTCTTAGCCAGGAAATTCTTCGTCTTCCTATGGATCTTTTACCCTTGATTTTACCTTGCATTATGAGCCTTAATGTCTTATATTTCGCACCTCTGGTAATGTGGCCTAAATATTCCAGCTTTCTTGTTTTGGTGTGCTTTATGACCTCGCAATTCTTTTGTAGCCTTTTAACACTTCTGCCTTTGTAACTCGTTGGGTCCATGGTATTTTCAAAAATCCTTCTATAGCACCACATTTCAAATGATTCTAACTTCTTTATATTATTTACTTTTAGTGTCCAGCTTTCTATTCCATACAACAAAGTCGAGAACACGTCGCATCTTAAGCATTTCTGGGTCCTGTGTTCCCCAAATTTTTTTTGGTTAAATTTATTTATTATTTACATACTAATTTTTGCTTTTTACCTAATTTTAAAACAGTTTCTAATATTTTTTTTGTATTTTTATCGTTTTGCTGAAGTAGCTCCACGCGCCGCAAATATTTATTTGTTTACAGATTTGCCAATCGTGACCCCTTATCTAGTTCCAGCTTTAATGCTAATTAATAAGCGTTGAAAGCTGTTAGATCAGAACGGCATTATTATTATTATCAATATAAACAGTTAGATATTTAATTGAGTTGAGCTAAGTTTCAGTTCCGTAAAGTATAGTATCAATAACTAAATCATATAAATTACTCGCTGACTTAGGTTCCTACCGCTCATCCTGAAAACCATGGCGATGTTAAAAGCATATTTTCAATATTTTTTTTAAATTACGCCTATGTAAACACGCAAAGCTAGCAAAATTTTCTGATGAAACTGTTGTTTCAGCAAAACATATAAATTTATCTATATTCTTATGTACGAATTAAAAACAGTGTTATGCTTTATGTGGTACTAACAATTCATCAATTAATTGCCAATTACATAAACAGTTTAACTTTACTATTACTAACACTATTAAGTCTTTTGCAATTTAGTATCCTATTTATTTCTCTAGTAAAATTGTAATCATTAAAAAAAACAATTTTCGTGACATTGAACTGTGCCTTTGTAATGAATTTTGTCGATTATTCATAAGATAAATGATCAAAATATCTTAAAAAAAAATAACAATCTATTTAACCCAACTGATATCTCCGACCCTGGGCGAGGTCTTGTCAAAGGTTAGCATTTCGATTAACTTTTTATCATCATCAGTGAGACGAGCCCAAAAGAAAAATGGGAATCGTGCTGGTGTTAACGCATGGTTTAACAATCTGTTACAAAAGCATTCTGAGCAAATACGGTGTACGTTGAGTACCGGACAACGATCGCCGACATCAACTACTGCACTTGCCCTTGCATGCAACCAGCAAACAACTACAAGACAATCAAATAGCAAAAGTCATTCGAGACTTGACAAAAGTAATGTTGTGTATTCTAATCTGCGTGTTTAGAAAGGGTAATATTGATGGTAATTGACATGCCTAATAGTAGTTTAAATACAATAATAAGTCTCATATTATAATTATTGTATAGTTGGATGGTTCCTGTAAAAGCGTTAGTCCAATTTTTTATTGGTTTCATTAATTCTTTTTATTGATTCATCTGAAACTAATAATACAAACAAAAACATATAAGTTGAGATACTAATTTCCATAGTAGATAAAGCTACAACAGATATTTAAAAAAAACATTACACATTTCATAACCGAGAGTAAAACTTTATGTCTATCACATGGCTTTTAAATTTAGTTGATTGTAAGGTGAGCTGTCTTTATAGTACAACAAGAAATTGAGGAGGGTGGATCTCATAATTGTACCAGATGCGAATCAAATATCGTTTAATAATAAAAAAATCAAAATAATGGGTTTATAACATTTTAACAGCCCTACTTACAGTTTAATGAGCAATGTGTGGTCATTTACAGTGTGCCAGCCAGAATTGTCAATTGTATTGACAGTTAACCCAAGTCTCGGCGAATTGATTGTAGATAATTAAGTCGCCATGGTATTTTCTCCTTATCTGATTAAATTACCTTCCGACAGCGTTTTATTTACCGATAGTTAAGATCAAGTAATGTTTTTGGTAATTATTTACGGCTTGTTCTAGGAAAATTATTGATTTCGCCTATTTTACTTAGCATATTTTATGGTTGAGAGACGGAGCGCTATTTTTTAAGAAAGACGAATGTACAGTTTTGTTGAGGATATTTTTTTTGTTATAGTTTATTCGTCTTCCGGGTTTGGACCGTGTCATTTGTGAGTGACCCAAAAGTGGGTTCATCTCGACGTTTCGCTACAATTGTATGTAGCTTCTTCAGGAGAACAAAAAACTTCTTTTCTTTTTCTTTTTTGTTCTCCTGAAGAAGCTACATACAATTGTAGCGAAACGTCGAGATGAACCCACTTTTGGGTCACTCACAAATGACACGGTCCAAACCCGGAAGACGAATAAACTATAATTCTGACTCTGGCCGTGGAAGCCTACGATTTCATATTTTTTTTGGTTTTACCTAACGTACTCGGTTTTCGTTTGTACTAATTTATATGTAGAAGTTTTAAAATATTGGTATTTGTTTTTTACGCACAATATCTTCAACTGTAGTCAGTGACAATCATGTTAAAAAGAACGGTGACTAACAGCTTCTGTTGAAGTTAGTGTTTTTTTAATCTATCATATATATTCCAGATAATTTGTTTTTTTTACATTTATGGGATATTTAATTCGAAAAAGTGTATTAAATAGTGGCAAATCATTTAGTTTTCAACCATCAGCAAAAATGTGATATGAAGACAAATAAGAAATCGTAGGAATGTGAGTAAAGTCGCCGTACTGCATATTTTCTTGTTGATTGTAGATATTAGTTGACGAGATTGTGCTGTTATATCTATGAGATGAAAAAGATGTAAAATGACATCACGGTTTTTAAGAAACATATCCTTTATCAATATATCATTTTTCAATGATATATTTGGATTTAAGAAAATAATTCAGGGCAAAGTATTAATTGTAGGAAGTCGCGTACCTATACTCCTATAATAGTAAGCCAAACCTGAGGAAGTAAGAAATTCACGGAATCATAAAAGTATCAGAGGCAGCACGATGAAATTATTTTTTAAGGAAATAATTCAATCCTAAAAAAAAATAACGGCGTCACTGGAATTGTGCTACAATGAATCACCCTCTTCAATTAATTTTTGAACTATAGATGATGTTTATTCTACCCTAGAACATATTGCGAGCACTTTGTTATTAGACACTATAGAGTATGTTGACTGATATAAAGCATGCTGGTGTAAATAACTTTAAGGGGCAAGCTTTAGTTTTAATACTGGGGTAAGCATTCTGAGATGTCCCTAAACGCTTTTATATCTCCGTTTTAACTGTTGTATTATTAGATTTTGTTTACAGTTAGATTGTTGACAAGACGCTGGTTGATGGACTCAAGTTATTATGTAATTTTTCTTTTTACGACGTTCTGAAAATTGTGACCCGAGTGTTATTTCTTTAGTGAGGGGAGCTAAGATAGCAGTGCTGCAAATTTTATATATTTCTTGAACTGCGTCATTTTTTGTGTGGTTGTATTGGATAGTTTAGATCTATGAAAGTGAAAGTAATCGGTAAACATTAATTAAAAATGAATATTAAGGAAAGGAGGTGAAAATCTTTGTCGATAAAAAATTTATTTTTCTATTTGAATTTTTATTTTGCTTGACTAAAGCCAAAACATGCTTTTATACGTATTTTTGCACGCTGATCACAAATCCGTTGTCAAGATAAATGTATCTATCTAAAGAGTCATACAGTTTTTATTTATTTTCCCAAAACCAAAAATGGAAATTTCCGATTGGAATCTATCGTCAGTTTTTCTATATCTATTACAGTTTTTTCAATCTAAAACTGGCGAGACGAACGGACAGGCAAGCATAATTTATATTTTATTTTTGTATTATTATTTCTATCTAAAATGTTGATATGTATGACACCCATGCCATAATGATAAACCATATAGGCGGGGAAATGAAGCACTAAAAAGCACTAGACCTAACACTTTTGGATTTTGTGCATAAGAAAAATGCATTTCCAAACTTCATAGAAAATGAAAAATTTGTAACTAAGATACTATCAACGAGAATGAGGTTAATTTTGTTACTCGGAGGGTTTTCGAGGTCTCTGAACACGAATATCATAACGACGATGCTCCCCGAGCCACCCGGTGCACAGGGTGGATCTCCTCTCCTGGAGTATGTTAATTTTATTTTAAATCAGTCGATAGTTATTACTCGAGGAGTTTTCGAGGTCACTGAACACGAATATGATAACAAAAATGGCCCTTGAGCTACCTGGTGCATAGAGTGGAACACGTCTTTTGGAGTTTTATGTTATTTTCATTTCAAATCAGACGACAGTCATTAGTCGGTAGTTTTTTGGGTTGTTAAATAGGAATACTATGACGGCATTGATTTCAAAGGTATCTGGAGATAAGGGTTACCTCGACTTCTGAAGTTTTGTGTTAATAAAAATTGTAAATAATAAATAACAAATAAACAAAAGACTTCAGAAGGCAAGTTCCACTCTATCTGAAATGAATAAAACTGTTTCGAAGGTAATCAGGAGAGATTTAAGGAAATGTAAAACGATAATATTGAACGCCCTATATAGGAAAATAACAGCTTAAAAGTTCTACCTAGAAAGCTAACGAATGGGAAATGCGAAATTCATAAATTAAGAAACAAGCAAAATGAAATAATATCACGTAGCGACGAGTTAATACAGGTTTTACACAGTTAATACAGTTAGTACAGAGTTTTACAAGTAATTATATGGAAGTAGACGAAAAGATCAAACAGGAATACAAATAGCCATTTCAAAGAAGATAATGAATCAAGGTTTCGAACTATTGCCACAGATAAAGATAGATGATATTCGACAAGAATTAAGAAAAATGAAAAATAACAAAGCCACAGGAGAGGATGGAATTGTAATAGAATCTATTGTAAATGGGTGAGATAGGCTATTAAATAAAATAAGAAAACTGTTTAATCTGTGTTTGCCCACAGAATGGAACAATGCTATAACTATCCTTTTGCATAAAAACGTAACATCAAAATTGGAGAAAAAATTAGATTTCTACCAACTGAGAGAGCAGGCAGGATTCCGTTCAAATCATGGTACCAATGATTACCTCCATACAGTAAAGACAAAAATCTATCTTCTTCTTCAAGTGCCATCTCCGCGGCGGAGGTCGGCAATCATCATAGCTATTCGGACTTTTGAGACGGCTGCTCTGAAAAGTTTATTTGTTGTACATCCGTACCACTCTCAGGTTACGCAGCCATGACATTCTACGCCTCCCTATGCTTCTCTTTCCTTGGATCTTTCCCTGCATAATCAGTTGGAGCAAGGTGTATTTCTCTCCACGTGTAATATGTCCGAGATATTTCAATTTTCTTGTTTTAATTATATTTAAAATTTCTATTTCTTTATTCATCCTTCTCAGAACCTCTTTGTTTGTGACGTGTTCTGTCCACGATATTTTCAGAATTCTTCTATACACCCACAGCTCGAATGATTCCAGTTTTTTTATCGATGTCGCATTCAGGTCCAAGATTCCATTCTATAAAATAAAGTCGAAAAAACATAGCACCTCGCCAACCTAACTCTTAGTTCCAATTTTAAATCCCTTGTACACAGCACTCTTCTCATTTTGTTGAAATTTGCTCTAGCCTTTTCTATTCTGATTTTAATCTCCTGAATGTAATCATTTGTGGAGTTTATCATTGTTCCCAGATATGCATATTTGTCCACTTGTTCGACATTGGTTCCGTTTATTAGAAGATTCTCGTTATTTCTTTGAGTTTTCGCTATTCTCATAAATTTCGTCTTCTTGACATTCATTGTTAGACCATAATCTTTTCCATAATCCGCTATTCTGGTCAAGAGGCTCTGAAGATCTTCAATATTTTTGGCTAAGATCACAGTGTCGTCCGCATATCTAATGTTGTTAATGGGAACTCCATTTACCTTTATTCCAGCTGTTTCACCCTCAAGAGCGTTTTTCAGGATCTCTTCGGAGTAGGCGTTAAAAAGAATTGGCGACAATACGCATCCCTGTCTGACTTCACATCTTATTTCCATTTCTTCTGACAGCTGTTCGTTAATACGTACTTTTGCTCGCTGTTTATAATATAAATTGTATACGATCCTGCGGTCGTTGTGGTTAATCTTCTTTGAAATCCGGACATTCATTAATTGTTTATGTCGTACTTTATCGAATGCTTTATTATAGTCAATAAAATATACGTATATATCTTCCAGGTATCTTTGTATCAGTATATTAAGTGAAAAAAGAGCTTCACGCGTTCCTAGTCCTTTGCGAAAACCAAATTGTGTATCATTAACGTCTATGTCCAGTTTGTGATATATTCGGTTATGAATGACTTTTAGTAATAACTTTAGCACATGAGACATCAAGCTAATGGTGCGGTAATCGCTGCATTCTCTTGCGATTTTCTTTTTGGGGAGACAAATAAAAATCGACGTTAACCACTCTTTGGGTAATAGCCTGAACTATAAATTTGGTTCAAGAGTGTCAGTAAAACGTCAATGTGCTTCTCATCTAGAACTTTTAGGATTTCTATAGGAAGCATGTCAGGTCCAGGGCTTTTTCCACTCTTCATTATTTTTAATGCGTGTAATATTTCTTCTTTTGTAATATATGGACCTATTTCTTCTGACGTAAGTTCTATGTGCTCCAGATCTTCTCTTTCATCATCGAACAATTCGTCGATATATTCTGCCCATCTTTGTACTTTCTCGTCCGTGTGTGTTATATTATTCCCGTGTCTATCCAGAAGTGCACCAGTGGGATTTTGTTTTCTTAGTCCTGCCAGTTCTTTAACTTTCTTGTGTAGGTTAAACAGATCATATTTATTTTGAAGGTCTTCGATCTCTTTGCATTTTTCTTCAAAGTATTTTTCTTTTGCCTGCTTTATCATCTTCCTATCGAATACAACAAAAATCTATAGAATACAACAAACCTCTTGTCCTTACTTTCATAGATTTTCATAAAGAGTTCGACACGTTTGAAGCTTATAGAAGCAATAAATGACAGCAGGATTGACAATAGGTATAGTGAACTTATTTACAATATTTACAAAAATGCCACTATGACTGTTAAGATATACGATAAAACCCGACCAATAAAAATAAAATGTGGAATAAGGCAAGGAGGTACATTGTCTCTGAAATTATTCATAACGGTATTAAAATATGCCTTTAAGATGGTCAATTGAGACTGGCACAGAGGAGTATCAATAGACGGCATAAAGCTTAACCATCTCTGTTTCGCAGATCACATTGTCCTTATCACAGATATTATGGGAGAAGCCACAGTTTATGACAAATATGGTCACCAATACCCATTTTACTATTTAAGACAGACTGGTAGAACTGGTGGACAAATATATACGTATTTGGGCTAACATACCAATTAGCTTTAAAAAAAAGTATTTGACCAATGCGTATTACCGGTCATGACCTATGGGGCAGAAACTATTACACTAGAGCGTGGCAGTTGTGGCACAGAGACCAATGGAACAATTTAAGGCGGGAGTGACGTTGCGGGACCGAATACGAAACGAAGATCTGCGAAGAAGGACGAGTATTGCTGATGTTATGCAACCCATAGCGGAATTAAAATGAAACTTGTCAGGCTATGCAGCGAGAATGCACGACTCGCGATGGATGAGAAAAATTACAAATTGTTGGCCAAGAGCAGAAAAACGTATTAGATGAAGACCACCTACACGTTGGGCAGACGACATCGGGCGTATCACCAAAAATTGGCAACAAAGAGCACAAAATCGTAAAGAATGGATGAGTTTAAGGGAGGCCTATGTCTAGCAGTGGACGTGATAAATGAAGGCTGGGAGATGATCATAATGATAAATAATTACAAACAACTTAAAGTACTTATGAAAAAAAAAATATAACATAAAAGAATCAAAATTAACTAATTTAAAGAAATTTATCGAAAATAAAAGAAAAATGAACATGAAATCTGAACGTTACGTACAAATATGTTTAGAAAAAGAGATTTATACTCCATTTGAAAATGCATGATAGACAGCATAATTGTTTTGGCAGAAGATTACAATGTCTTTATACAGGAATATTTATCATAGAAAAATTATAAATATGGATAGCTCCTTGTCTTAATTTTGTACAGAATGTACAAAAATAATATGACCACCTTGAACAACTTCGAATACAATGGAACATCAAATACAAATGAGCCATGTATAGCCTAAAAATTATAGTATCAATAGTTTTTAAACGGTGTATGTATACAAAATTAATTTTACGGAAGGAGGATAAAAAATGTTCAAACCTGGGAAACAATAATCCAGATTAACTTTCTGCGATGTGCAAACGTTCTCGAGATTTATAAGTCAGGAAGTAAAAATTTATTGTGTATTGACTAATTTAAAAGATACTTTTAATAAGATGATTCATAGTTTTTTTTAATTTATCGTTATTTATTATCTATAAGTAATTTATAGAACGCTTGTCGCAAAGCGGTACATAACACAAACATTCGAAATCTGCCTAAAGAACAAAAACAATCAACCAACGAACGGTAAATGGTAGTGTAGGCAATCGATAGATAATAAAAGCATTTACTGAATATAGTGACCGGTAGGCAGGTTATCGGCGACTTTTATTTTCTATGCAACACTTAAGTTTATTTTACACCTTGGAGATATGCCTCGCTATCTCGAGCCTCATTAAAACAATCTCCTTTCGATTGGAACTGTGTAAAAATGGCGGCGAGAGACCGATGTAGGCCAGTTTGTAATCTTCGAAAAATTAAAATACAGATTATAGTTGGTACATAAATATACAGCTATAGTTATTTAAATTAATAGCTAATTTTGCTGTTAAGTAATTCTTATTTTCTCATAATATCAAGACTGAAAAACCGTCAGTTTCATTTTTCGTGTAGGCAAAATATTTTGGAATCATATTTAGTATAAAAAATTATTTACAACAACGGAAGCTTTAGAAATATTGATACAAATAAATACCGTAAATCGCAAATAAACATTAGAAACGCAATAATGCAATCTAAAGAACAGCGGCTATTAGTAGAATCTACTAAAATGGAAATATTAGATGAAAACCGCGATTTGTTAAATCTATATAAAAATAAAAGAGGATATTTAAAAAATTGTACATGACGTGATATGAAAATTCCACTAAAGGTGAGCTTACTCCAATGCTGTGTATTTAATATTCTCTAAGTGGAATTGAAGAATGACTCTAACTGCCTGTCTCAGAATTTTCAGCACAATAAGGCAGCTTCTATACCTGGGCAGCCAAGAATTCTGACGTGTCTGTCGCACTAGCAGCCCGTTGCCTGCAGCCCGTTGCCTGCAGCCAAAGCGAGTGAGCATTCTAAAGGATAATAAATATGGCTGTCTTTAGACTCCGCGCACTTGTCGTGTCAGACAGACTTATTCGTAACGTTTTTAAAATGACTTTTGACACCGAAAAATTAATTCTGGAAGTTAAAGGCCATTTTGGGATAAGGAAAGGAGAAAATGAGTATGGAAAGAAATTACCAATATAATTTATGAGGGCGATTTACAGCCTTTTTGTTTATTTTGCTTTTTATACGATAAAAATGGTAAATAATTATGCCTTTTTTACGTCCATATTGCTTCGTTCATAACGATTTATTTGTTTAAGGTGGTTGGTAATTATGTATCTAAACACTTGATAGTTTTATTTAAATTGTTATAGTTAGTTAACTTACTATTATTGAACCTATAAAATATCCCTATTACGGAAAAGTTAAAATGCAATGCGTTTATATATTGATCTTACGTTTCTTCATATTCATTTCCAAATCGGGTAATCACGAAAATGTGTTTGTGATTACCTACCAGGTGTTCTGGATTTTTTTTTTTGGGCATTTTACCGAGACAGGCTTGGTACTCACACTCTCTTTTCACATGATCAGGAAGAATAAATGACCCGTTACTTACTAACGTTATTCAAAATGTTGTATGGACTAACCCCAATTCAGTTACGAAAAGGGGCCTTTGCTAAGCAAAGAAATTAACTTAAAACCTAATTTCATAATCCTGCGGCATCTTCAGTTAAGTTTCCGTAAACCTGAAGCAACAAACCTTATCGCATTCAACGTTTCAATAAAGATCCAGTATTAGGGCTTTATTACAATTTAAGTAAGCTGTACAATGAATATAAGTTTAAAATTGTTTTTAAAATCGGCCCAATTGGATTATTGGTCCTAAATGCCAGAAACAAGTTGAAGCCATTACAAGCTAAGAAAGAAAAAAGAATGTGACGGTATGTTGATGTATGAGTGCCAGCGAATCTTTTACATTCATTTATCCAAGACTGAGAAAAAATCCTGCTTTGGAAAAGGATGGGCATCCAAGTTCTTTGTACTTCACTTCATAAAACAGTTGGATGAACGAAGAAGTGTTTCTTTTTTGAATTCAATATTTTGCAGAAATGTCAATAATCCTACAAGAGATGATCCCATTTTACTGGTGTTGGACTATCACTAAAGCCATTCCTTTATTGCAATTTATAATTTTTGCAAATAAAATGGAATCATTGTGCTAGCAATACCATCGCAGCGTCTGAAACCACTAGACGTTAACTTTTTCTCATCATTGAAATCGTTTTTAAAACCTCAACCCTATAAGAAAATTGAAACATGCCACATAAGCACTTTATTCTCAAAGACGTATACTAGGGTTGCAAGCGTAGACAAAGCTGTAATTGATTTTGGCAAGACCGGAATTTTTCCATTTAAACGAAATATATTTAATAAAAAAGACTTTTATACTTCAAACCATAATCAAACTCGACAAAAAAACTGGAACTCCAACCAGCATCTACAAGCTGAATTTCAATCATATCTTGATGGTTTTCGTTCAGTAGTCTATAAAATAAGCGTATACAACTTCATTCATATTTCTGCATCGTTGTGTAAGTACCTTAAAGGAAAAAAAGCTTCTCGCATTACCAGACATTTCAAATCCTAAATGCATGTTCTCCATCTTTTCAAATTGATAAAAAGCTCAAGATGGTTGGTGGACTAAATTAATTATAAATTGGATTCACAGACTATACAAAAAAATAACTTCGGACAGATAACGACAGTAGTGAATAATTAGAATGACTTATAAAGTGTATATATTTTGTTTCTTTTTATTATAGTTATTTACTTTTTTAACTGAAACTTTCTTTAAGCTCTATTAAATTGTGTATTTCATAAAAACAATTATCGTCAATATTTGATATATCCGGCATATTTGGTTTATTTTGTTAATCTGTTATATCAATTTAGGTCATATGTACAATAAAAAAAGCCCTACGTTTACTTCATTGAAATGTATCTAGTTGTATCTGGCCTAACAGCAACGCGTTACAGAGCGGTGCAATGGCAGAATGACCAGAGGCCAGTTAGTTGGCTGGCGAACTCACTGCGGTCGAGGCTGCTGTTGGCTGGATATAGCTGACGATGACGCATGGCGTGACCGCGCTAGAAAATGCTCCGCTTCCGGTGACCTGGCTCCTGATTCTTCTTAGTCTTCTTTAAGAACAGCGTCGTGCTCTTAAACGAACTCAAATTATAAATAGTTCAGTTTACATGAAAAGTAGATTATTTATTTACCTTCAAAAATTTACAGATTCAAATTTTTTGTATATTTTGTAATTTTTTTATATTTTCTTTATGCTTTCATATTTTAAAATGAAAACTTCTATGGTCAACTTGGGAAAAATATATTATATTAAATGAAAAAAAAAATTAACGTTGAATTAGCATCATATCATTTAAAGTAATTAATTTGGCGCAAATGGAGCACTTGATAACTTAATTCGGAGTTGATTGTAAAAATAAATTTTCTATTTATTGACTGTCCCGTTTGGTTTTTTATTCATATTTTCATTAACTTTATCATGAAGAATTCGACAGGTTTTTATTGTAATCGTGTCGTTTTGTCATTGTAATCTGCTTTGTACATCTGTCCGTCCTTTTGTGTGTATGTATGGGAGAGAGAAGATGGCTTGAAGCAGGTCCTTTATCCACCGAATTTTATTTGTTATTTTTTACTGTGATCTATTAGTTTTATTATATCTACAACTGTTTCATTTAAATGACAAAGTTTATTACTTTCAAATAGTCAAACAGTAAGTTAATTATTTTCATCTAATGGAAACTTAATAAATAATACTCTGTACTAATTGGAAAACACACTCGTTCTTGTTGTATATTGTAATATAATTAATATATATCTTGTTAACTTTGCATCCCCGGAAAATATGATTTAAATCTCTAATAGAAACATTTTCAGTAGTATAATATGTAATATGTCCATCCTTCTGAGCGGTAAATATTAACCAAAAGGTTATAAAGTACTGAAACTTAATAGTAGATAGGTAATAGTAGGTAGATAATTACTTTTTATGTAAGAAACGATTCTAATGTATTTGTTTGGACTTATCTTATCTTCATGTTTTCCTCATTATGTCGTAGGTCACATTTGAACCTAAGTTCAAGAATTCTGTTAGGTTCTTCAATACCCCATTATATCAAATAGTTTATTACCACAGTCTTAAAACAATAAAATTATTAAGAATTAAAAAAATAGTTAGACTTATGTTTTATGGTTATTTTAACCCTTTAACGATCCACTATCCGCCTCTATCGTAAATGAAAGGTCCACTACGAAAACATGCATCTCCATTTATTACCTACGATCAGTCATGTGGTAACTACTGTTGTGACATTTGGCAGTGGTAAATATTTATACCAGGTTTTATAGCATTGATAGTAGTTCACGTGGTTTTTGTTTTGTTTTTATTTTAATGTGGTTCTGCTAAAAAATTGGAAAAACTAGGTTAGTAGTTTGTTTTTTATAACAATCCCTGACATATATTATCTGTTACTGAATCCTCTTGTACCTTTGTTAATCAAACAAAATACTATAAATTTCTTTAAATATTTGAGGTTAGAATTATTTTATATTGGGTATGGGAAATTCTAAATTGTTAAATTCCTGCTTCCCTAATTATTTTACACGAAAATTCATGGGAAACTATTTGTAGAGGACCGAAATCTGTATAAAAAACAAATGTTAAAATTGTTCTACGAATTAAACGTATTCCAAAACTTAGCAAATATTAAATACATTTTTCAGGTCACCCCTAAAAGTCAGGTCACACGCAGTACAAGAATGTGTATGACGTGTTGCGTTTGGTCATATTGATGTTATAATGTAATCGTGATAGTTTATATACACTATGTATTTTATCCTTAGTTTCTAAAGGGCCTGAAGCAGTCTGTTATTCAATTTAAGTCTTAGAGAATAACTTTTTTTTATAAATTTATGTTAAATATCACTTTTTCCAGAATCAGTTCATGAATTAATAACTTTTGGATAAATATAATTTTCGCCATCACAATTCGTTAGACTATAGTTTATGATGTGAATATCTGATTCATTGTATAATATATAATTGATGACTGAAGCAGCATGATCAAATCAATTTGCCAGCAGACCAAACACCCGGGCAATGCCACCTCTTTAGAGGTCATCGACGAACTATTAATTCCACTTTATAATTGCCCAAAGCTAATTCTAACCCTCACACATAACCAAGAGCTTGTATATACATGAGCAGATTAATGAATCCAAATTCATAAACCAATATTTAGAAAAATTTAGATTGAATGCAGTAACTCAGATAAAACTTGACATAATATGAGATTTTGTTACGTACTACTACAAGGATTGCAAATTAAAAATACAATATTCTCTTTTCGATTTAACACTTTTTTTAAATATATATTATATAATCAAAACTATTTATTTAATAAATAAAGTTTAAACAAAATTATTATTATGAAATTACATATATATATATATATATATATATATATATATATATATATATATATATATATATATATATATATATATATATATATATATATATATATATATATATATATATATATATATATATATATTATATAAAATGCTTAAACATTAAATTCTAATCAAAGGCGAATGGCTTGCATATTCATTATTACAGTAATTTCAACTGACCACGATAGCTTCATTCTACACTAAATTTCTATAAATTAAAAGTACAAAATATTTACATACATATATAAATATACATTAAATCTAAAAAAAAAATTATGCCAGAAATAGTCTGAGTTTGCAAAAATTTAATATAATTATAATAATATTAATACAACGACTTTGTTATCAATTTTAAACGAAATAAAATAAATTTGGTTGTTGTCTCCATCCGTTTGTTTGTTTTTTTACTATCGTCAGCAAAAAGTTTAATATGAAAGTCGTATATTTTCATTTGATGAATACAATTTGGGTTCAGTTGTTTTAAATAGTGAAGAATTTTGTTTAATTAGTTATAAACTACTCTTTTTCTTTTGGTGCCTATTCGTTTCGAATATTGGCGATCATTCTAGCTATAATTATTTTATTAATTGATGCTTTAAATAGATAAGTTGTTGTGGTAAACTATTTCCTTAGGTTTTTTAACCATGATATACTTCTTCTTCCAATTCCTTGTTTTCCGAATACTTTGTCTTCAATTATTTTCAGTAATCTGTATTTAGTACCGTTCCTCATTATATATTCTAGATATTCTCACTTTCTCCTTTTAATGGTATACATCACCTCTCTTTCTTTCCCCATTCTTCGTAGTATAGTTTCGTTGGTTATCTTGTCCGTCCATGATATCCTTAGGATTCTTCTGTATAGCCACATCTCAAAGGTTTCAAGTTTTTTCTCCATCGCTTAAGTGAGTGTCCAGGATTCAACTCTATAGTATAATATCGAAAAGATATAACATCTTACGAGCCTTACTTTTATCTCCAAATTAAGGTTGTGGCTTTCAAAGAGTTTGGCCATGTTGTTGAATGCACTCCTAGCCTTCTCTACTCTACATTTTACTTCTTGTGAGTGATCCCATTGTTCGTTCACTATTGTTACAAGATAGGTACACTATTTTACTCTGTCCACTGGTGTATTCTTGATAAGCAGATGGACGTCTCTAATTTTATTTTTGCTGATGACCATACATTTAGTTTTTGATATATTTACTTGTAGTCCAAATCTTTTACTTACTTCATTTACTTTGTTTATTGGTTGCTGAAAACTGTTTAAACTGTCTGCAAAAATAACGGTGTCATCTGCATAGCACATGTTGTTTAGGCGTTCTCCATTTAAAAGGATTCCATGTTCGCAATTTTCCAAGGTTTCACTAAATATTTCCTCTGAATATAGGTTGAATAATATAGGTGAAAGTATACATCCTTGTCTAACGCCTCGCAGAATCTGGATTGCTTCCATTGGTTCATCTCCAAGATTTGTTCTTATTGTGGCTAATTGGTTCCAGTATAAATTTTGTATTATACGCCGGTCTTTATCATCCATTTGGGCTTTTGTTAGAACATCCATCATTTTTTGGTGTTGAACTGTGTCACATGCTTTTTGGTAGTCCAAAAAGCAGGTGTAGATATCGCAAGTCATATTTCTGCATCTTTGGAATAATACTTGTAGACTAAACAGTGCATCTCTCGTACCTACGCCTTTCATGAATCCAAACTGTGTTTCTTGTATTCTCTCTTCGCATAGCTTGTATATTCTGCGATGTATAATTTTAAGAAAAAGTTTTAGTGTATGGCTCATTAGACTTATTAGCGTAGATTTTTCGTACTGTTTCGCTCCTTGTTTCTTTGGTAATGAAATAAATTCTAAAACTAGCCAATCTTTTGGAATATTGCCCATGTCATAGATATTATTAAAGATTTTACATAGTATTCTTAAAGATTCATCATTAAGAAGTTTAAGAAATTCAGACTGTACTTCGTCTGATCCTGGAGCTCTCCCTTCTTTTATTGATACTATGGCTGCACTTATTTCTGCCACTAGTATAGGTGGTCCTGTTTCCATAGGTATTGGTGACTGGTTCTCTCTCCCATCAAAAACTAGATTTCGTATGTAATTTTTCGAGGTATTATCAATACTCTCTTTGTCCACGATTACCTCTCCATTGTCATTAACAAGTTTACTTACTCCTCTGTTTTTACATTTGCCTGTAATTTCTCTTACCTTTTTATGCACGTTGAAGTCGTCGTATTTACTTTGTAGAATTTCGATTTCTTGTCATTTTTTTCTCCAGTTCTTTCTGTTTGGCTTCTCTGATCTTTCTCTGCATATCTGGTTGTAATGATTTTTATACACGAGTTATTGTTCTTGTTCTTTCTTCCATCAGCTGCAGAGTCTTTATCGTCATGCATGTCTTATTCTTACCTTCTTCGTTTTTCATAAAATTGTTTTTAATGTCGTCTATCGTTTAATTAAGGGATTCTATCTTCTCTTCTGTGCTTTCCGTTGTATTATCGATTTCTTTGAATTTTCTATTTATTGTTTTACTGACTATTTCGTTTACTTCACTACATTTCAGTTTTCTCATGTCATGTTTTTTTACGAATTTTTCCGCGTGTGTTCACGCGAATTGTGGTCAGATTGAATATCAGCGCCTAGGTAGAGTTTAACACTATTGAAACTATTTCGATATCTTTTGTTAACAGGTATATAGTCCATTTGGTTTCTTATAATAACGTCTTCTCCTTTGTGTCTAGGGGATTTCCACGTATACAGGCGTCTAGGTGGTAGTTTGTAAAATGTGTTTAGCACGATTAAGTCACGTTTAGCTGCAAAGATACTCATTATAAACTATACCTCAAAGATTTTTGGATACCGTCCAAATGGAAGAGCTTGTGAGTGTTGTAAATAGAGCTTGGAATCATTATGTCACAAATGGTGTAGCCTCATATGTTGTTGTTGTTGAGTATCAACCCTGTTGATGATCGATATATGCGATTTATTGCTAGAAGGAAACCAACATATACGGCTTCTCGCATCAACAGAAGATTACGTACCGCCACTGGAAGAATATTCAAATCAAACTGGTAAAAGAAGGTTGCATATGATTGGCTTAGGGGCACAAAGACCTTCATTTCATCCAGTACTAACCAGGGAACATCGCCAATTGAGAAAACTATGGGCTAAAGAACACCGCAACTGGACAATCAACGAATGGAGAAACTGTTTATTTACTGATGAGTCGAGATTTCGTATAAACAATTCCGATAGTTGTATTTTAGTTTAGAGGGAACAAGAAGATAGGTATAATAATTAATATAGGGTGTCTACAACTGCTTTTAGGGAAGGCTCTGTTTGCGTTTGTAATATTTGTTTTGATGGCCTTTAATGACTTAGTGATTCTGAAAAATGCTACGATGACGGCTCAAAGAGATATAGATATAGTTGTAGAATCAAATATTGTACCATTTGCGGGTGCAATTGGAGAAAATTTTGTCCTTATTGACGACAATGCCCACCCCCACCGTGCAAGATTGGCAGAATGGAATGGCCAGCCCGGTCACCAGATATGAACTGCATAGAACATATTTGGACCTCTATGACATAACAACTAAAGGTGTTAGATAATCATGTTCAAATGCTCAAAAGTTAAGTAAAGCTGTGAAGCACATATGGACAATTTTGGATTAAAACTTTTTGAATGCATTAATTGGGAGAATGTTGAATAGAGTAAGAAATTTAATTCGTTCACAGAGAGGTCCAACAAAATATAAGACTTTTTTATTTAACTTTTGTATGCCAATTATCTCGTTATTTTGGATTTTGAACAATACATTTACGGTATAACCTTAAAATCTTAAACATGAAGTAAATGCATTCCCATTCCTTTTTCTTCTTTTTCTTCTTTTTCTTCTTTTTCTTCTTCTTTTTCTTCTTTTCTTCTACTTCTTGTTATTTTTCTTTCTTGTCTTCTTATGCTTCTCCTTCTACCTTTTTATAAGCAATTCTGCTAGTTTATTGGCGTATTGATACCTCGATGAAAGGTTGTCACTCTATATTTTGCGCGATCATTCAATACTTGCTCTTCTTCTTCTTCTTCTCGTGCCACTCCTAGCGGAGATTGGAAATCATCATGGCCACTGCGACTTTGTTAGCAGCGCGCCTAAAAAGTTCAATCGAACTACACCCGAACCATTCACGTAGATTACGAAGCCACGATATTTTTCTTCTTCCCACACTTCTTTTGCCCTTAATTTTGCCCTGCATGATATTTCTTAAAAGTTCGTACTTTTCACCTCTCACAATGTGCCCCAATACTTGCTCTACAGATTGGTAATTTATCTCTGGCTACTATCATCACACTACTATACGAGTCTCCCCATTTTGCTTATCTGTACATTACATTTTCTTCTAATGTCTTTACCCCTCTTTCGATCTTGCAGAGTATTTCCTGTAATTTTTCTCAGGAGTCTCAGTAGTCTTTATTTTGGGGCTGTGTCACACAATGTGTATACATTAATAGTCTTACACTGACTTTATAATTTCTTGACTTCATCTAAGTGTTTATATATCGGTTTTGACATAAAGTGTCATTAAGGCATCCTGCCAGTCTAATTGTTTTTTGTACTCGATCTCTCATTTCTTTGTCCAGATCTACATATAGAATTTTTCATATAAGAATGATTGCACGTCATTCAAGATTAACGATGTTATAACACAACAGCGTTACCAAAACATCAGAATTGTTAGTAAGTGAGGAATTTTTAAAATGTCAACTATTTGTCAAACTGTTATATTAACAGTCAATAGTTTTAAGACTACTGCAACACACGAAAATACATAAGAAAACATTTTAATACAAAATTATATATTCTAAATTTTAAATTTACCTCTTTTAGAGCATTAATAGTAAAAACGTCCAACCAGTATTTCTTGTTTAAAATAATCTATCTTATATCAAAGCTGATCAGCTTTCTACAGGATATTTAGTTAATTTGGCATAGCACAATTACAATACACAACAATAATTCGTTTTTAAAGCTATTAATCTAAATTTAATATGTATTTATAAATACAATTTATTAATATATAATATATTATGAATAAATTGTGTAAGAAATCAAAATATAAACAAAATTCTTACTCTAAAAAAGCGGCAACACTTTAAACAATTTTGTCACACGCTGAACTGTCATTAAAATTTGAAGTATTCCCGTATCAGTTGCGTACAGTTGTCTAATCTATTTAATTAAAATTATTATTTTGTGGAATATTAGACTTAAAGAGTTATTTCATAAAATTTATATTATTAATAATAACAAATGTTTTTGATTATTTAATCAATATAATTTTAAAATTACCAATATAATGATGACTAAATTTTTCTGATTATCATACCTTGTTGACGCCTATGAAAGATCGAGCAGTTCCGTATGGGTTTCGTATTATTAGCTGTGTTAGAAAAATTTGAACTCTAAGGTTGACGTTCTGGAAATTTTAAATATAAGTGACGTCACTTTATATAAATTGTGACGTGCAACGTTTTTACTTTGAAAAATGGTATAGCTGAACCGTGTAATTCCAAGTTATTTAATTTCTATTTTACATCTGATTGGTTCCTTGCTGATTACTATTGTTTTAGTTGTGTATGTTAAGATTGTCATATTAAATTCTTTTGTTCTTATGTTAAATATGTGGACAAGTCTTTGCAGACTATCTATATCTTGGGCTATCAATTTTGCGTCGTCTGCTTAACAGAGTATTTTTACTTCTTTATTTCCCTTTGTTCACACTTTCGATCATTTCATCCATGATTAAATTAAAGAGTGTGAGGCTTTATGACTCCACATGTCTTATTTTGCTACCTATGTCTATAAGTTTTGGCAGTTATCCATTTATTATGACTTCAATTTTGTTGTTTTGGGTAGATGTTTTCAATTATTTTTATGATACCTAGGCAAATATTATACAGGAGATGGATTGCATCTTTGAATTTCACTTTCTTACGTGCTTTCTTTAAGTCTATCAGACACAGAAATCTTAAAATATATAGGTACATAAAAATGTTTCGAGCATAACATACCAATTTTCAACATGTATATCGATTTTAAACAGGCGCTTGATGGAGAAGATAGACAAAAAATTCTAAAGTAATTCGTAATTCTAAAAAAAATTAAAGGTGCGAATAATCGGAGATCTGACAGAAACATTTGATATTAAAAATGTAGTAAGGCAAAATGATGCCTTATTAACAATACGTTTTAACCTAATTTTAAAAGCCATGATTAGAAAAGTAAACATCATCGTCTTTATATAATCAAAGTCTCTTCAAATATACGCACTTGCGGAAGACATTGCCATACCAGGCTACAACAATATACTGCTGATCAAATAAATAATAGACCTTAAACGAGAAGCTGTTAACATTTTCCTAAATATTAACGAAAAATTGACAAAATCTGATCAACATCAGAACCTAACCTTAGAGAATCATACGTACCTCTAGATTTGCATACCTGGGCTAAGTAATAAATGACCGGAACAACGCCAGTCAAGAAATACAATGTCGGATTCTTACTGGCAATATGTGCTTTTAAACCTACTTGTTCAGTGAAAAATACTAAAAAATATATTTGGATTAACCTACTTACTCACTTCGATGCCCATACAAGCTTTTAAGTTTTTAATCCCCGCTATACCTTGCCACGCTTTACGGTCCATTACAGTTCTTTCCAGATATATTGAGCTACTGGTAGTCTCTTTTAATAAAAACTTTTATTTAAAAAAATCCTTTATAAAAGGTATATTTATTCTAAAATTGCCCTTTCAGGTTACATCACAAAACGTTTTCGTACTAATAAGTCTATCATCATTGCAGTTACCAAGTATAAATGAGGCAAGCCACTAAATATGAGGGCAAAAGCCCTTTAAATGATGTTAACTTTGTTAATTAATACATATTTGTTGTAAAATTTACAACAAATATATACAAAGAAAATTTTTTACAACAAATGTGTATTAAAATAACATAATTTAAAGGGTTTTTACCCTGAGATTTAGTGGCTTCCCTCATGTATACTTAGCAACTGCATTGATGATGGACTTATTAGTCTGAAAACGTTCTGTGATGTAACCCAAAAGGGCAATTTTACAATAAATATACCTTTTTTAAAGGTTTTTTTTAAGTTTTTATGATTCTTGGTGTACAGCTAAATAAAGGAATTTGTTTTTTTTGGGTCTTTAACTGGCGTCGATACAGCTGTATTTCTGGTATTCTGTATTTGGGGTTCTTTGGAGGGGTTTCTAATGTCTGTGTCTGAACGAATCTTCCAATTAAATTTAGAATATTGCTTGGACTTTAACATGTTCCTTAATATTTTGTTTTTAACGGTAAGAAGGCGTTGTATTACTTTTAATGTTAAGCACCATGTGTCGCAACCGTATAATACTGCTGCGCTTGCAATAATATTATAGATTCTTCGTTTTAGATTGTTTGACAGTAGTTTTTATTCCAACACTTTATTTAAAGCTCCTGTAGTCCTATTACTCTCTATTTTTCTTGCTGATATCTCCTCTTGAACTTTAGCTTTCAGAACAACATCAGAGTTGTCTCGGTTTCTGCATGACACTGCTATGAATTACCAAGTAGGTAGAGAATTAAAATGAACCACGAGCTAAAATAAGAAATGCACAACGCAGACATTGTTATAATTGTAAATTCACAGTCTAAATTGGTTTTACAAACACTAACAGGATAACCCCCTAAAAGGAGGGCCTTAAAGTCATGAATATCAGGTAGTGGTAAAGGGAAGAAGCCCCGACAGGGGAAAAACGAAAGAATATTTTTAATCAGAACAAAACCGACAAACGGGTGAAGAGACAAGAGAAGAAGAACAACAATAATAAGAAAAAACCGTTCTTATTGTTTTCGTGTTTATAAGCGTGGTCTGGGATTATTTCTTCCTAAAATTACAGTTACACTCTTGTAATAATTATAACCGTCTTCTACTCACAAAAAGACACACATAGACTCGCTCACTCATGTGCCGTTCCAGAACAACTTTAAAAACAATGTATCACTGGAAAACACTAGGTGAGAATACACCAGAAGCAAATAGTCCAGGACAAAAAAAATTTTTGTATTAAACGTAAATTTTCTACTGATCGTATACCAATTCAGTTAGATAAACCTTACACCAACGACATAATTTACTCAATAGCAGCATATTGTAAAAAATACCTTATTTCGACGTAACCCATATAAAGGTTGCATCTCTAAGAATGATGACATCAGAATGTTCCAGATGTACTGACCAAGGTACGGAGAATCGATCATTCATAATAGGCGAATAGAGGTGGACTACTCCAGATATTTCTAGAAATAAGTATTCCTGTATATAAGGAGTGCCGTTATTAATTTTAGTTATTTGTTAAGATAATATCGTGCTGTAAGCTTAAAAAGAATAGATTTAAATAAACTAGAACCGCTCGTCTTATTTAAACACGTTACAATAATATAGGACAATACAATAAAATAAATTACAATAAATAAAAACAAACAATATAAAATAAATAAATAAATAAATAACTAATAGTAAAACTTGTATAAAAAGCTCTAACCTTTTCTAATAAACCACTAAAACAGAAATCATTAGATTTTTATATAAATTATTTATATATATTTATATTAATTATATAATAAATATTTGAAATAATCAATTGCATTGACTTTTCTTACAAAAACAAAATACTAAAATTAGTTTATATTAAAAAGTTTGATTTAAAATTAATTGCACAAGGGACCATTCGTCCACAAAAAACAGCGTTCATAAATGTACTTCTCTCCGGTTGTTATTTTCGCTTGTTCACGATCGCTACTTTTTGATCTCTTTACATCTTTTTTATTAAAACCTTATTATGTATTTATTTTTAATCTTGTTTCTACGGCACTGTTATTGTTGCAGCCTGCTGGCCATCTTAACTGCAAACACTTACTTCTTGCTCCCATTCCAGCAACGGCGGATGGCCGGACGGTCCGATCCGGATTATCGAGGAAGAGATTAAGCAGTTGCTTCAATATGACCAGGTAATTGCTACTCACTGTGCATGAATTTTCAGCTATTACCGAGATCTAAAATAAGCATAATCCGAAGAATATCTGTTAGATTGTTAGAAGTCGGGATCGTAACAGGCTACTATTTACTATGTACATGGTGTTGAGAATATAGTATAAAGTGGTTTAAAATTAAGGGGTAATTATATTAAACGCAATAAGGTGGCATCTAGCATAAATAATAAATATAAAAGAATAATAGTAATTAAAATGCAGATTTAGAATATTTAAATTTAAATTAGAATGATCAACGAAAATGTTCGTGCAAATTGACAATGTAAAAGGTATATTTTAAACGCATGACAAAAATAGATCCCTTGAGAAAGGCACTCTGCCGAAACAGCTTTATTAATAATAAATTATAATACATTTTATGGAAATTTTGTCCATCAAGTAACGGTTGAATCCATCAGTTATAGTAAAAAATAAGATTAATCAAATGTTATTTAATGTATTAGGTTTTGCAATTTTTAAAAAAGAAACAAGGAAGATTGGGTTAACAATGAATTAAGATAAAACAACTAACTTTGTTTGTAACGACGATTTTGGGTAGCTAGGTAACGGCTTTGATAATAACATCAACTTTGTATTTTATTATGACAACGCTTCTTATCTAAGATTCGTGTGTTTTCGCTTAGTTTTTGGTTTTTCAATTCCAAGAAATGGAAATCAGCAGTGAAAGTGAAGCCGAAATGATTTCAGATGAGATTAGGGAAACTGCTAAAGCCGCTATTTATGAATTATTGCCAGTAAAGTCAAGAAAGAGGTATGAATTGGTCTATGATTTATTTAAAAAACGGAGCTATAATAAAAATGTACATACAATAAATAGAAGAAGTCATTCTTGCATATCTAATGGAAAAATCTAATATCTTGAAGCCATCAAGCCCTTGGAGCAATTACTCGATGCTTAAGTCCATACTTAACATCAAAAATAATATCGATATAAGCCGCTATCTAAAAGTTATTGCTTTCCTTAAAAGAAAATCCATCGGCTACAAACGAAAAAAAATCGAAAGTATTGAATAAAGAAGAAATACTTTTGAAAAAATCGCTTGCATTATTACTAAATTTCTTAAATTACAGCATCCCAAAGAATACACCGGGCACTGTCTACCAACTTGAAAAGACACGGAAGATGGAAATCAACTAATGTAGCAGAAGGGATACGTAGAAAATTCCTTAAGAAATAAAATTCATTATAGCTTCTCGGATTAAAAATGGCCGCAACCAAATTAATATCTCAAAAATAGTAAAAGTACGACACGTCTAACACTAATTTCAATACTGCCACTTCTGTTAATATTCCTAACAATATCAATGTAAATAATTGTTATAATTGTGTTATTAATATTCATAAGTAGATTTTTCTAATGTTGAATTCACGAGAGTAACTTTTAAGTGTTTAATAAAAGTAAATATTGTACGTAACACGATCCAAAAGTAATTTTGCGAGACTCGCAGGATTCCAGGGCTTGCTTTGTTTACAATAACTCAACGACAACAACTATAAACTTCAAAACCTAAAATACTACTACTGTTCTAAACTTTCAAAAAGATCTGTTTCTATTATATTTTCTGACGTTCCAAACTTCACTAGATAGTGCATGAATTTTCGATGTCATCTTGAATGTTCTCGAATAACTTCTTCTTTTCTGCTCCTCCCTTTATATGTATTAGCCTCGTATATTTGGACTATCAGGGAACGATTAAATCCAACAGGGTGGATCAGTTTCCTGGTATGAAGCTAGTCTCTCGATATGAACTACCTTAGGTTTACTTCTAGCTGAAAAGTGGATGCGGTAGATTGGATCATTTATTTTCTACAGAAGGGTATACGGGCCTTCGCAGATTAGTTGAAGTTTCGAACAAAGTCCTTTCTTACGTGTGGAATGTATAACCATACTGGGTCACCTCTTTCGAAAGTTGTACCAGTAGCATGTACGTTGAGCCTGGCCCTGGCTTTATCACTTTAAAGCTTCAAACTTTTATGAGCAAATTCGTAGACTTTTTGGAACTTCTTTCAAATTTTTGATGTACGTCAGAGATGAAAGTCCTTCTTCTTAGGGAGACAATCTTTTAAAAATAAGATCTTGAGGAAGCTTCATTTCTCTTCCGGTGATCGTCATTGACGGAAAATAATTAGTTGATTCATGTTTTGGACTTCTACAGGCTAAAAGGAATATAGGTATTAAAGTATCAAAATATTTTTGATTGTCAACGACAAACATTGAAAGGTATTAACAAACAGTTATCTTATGTCTTTCGACTATTCCGTCTGATTGTGGATGGAAAGGCGTAGTGCAAATTTTCTTAATACGCAAAATTTTCATTAATTCTTGCCATAATTCTGATTCAAAATTTCGTCCCTAATCAGAATGCTTTTGCTACTGTAGTCGCTTCTTGATTAGGAAGTGGTACGAAGGGGTAAGTGGAAATTGGAACGCCAATAAACGTATTTTAACCTTTAATTGTGGCTTATTCCCATTTAAATAGTAATTGCTTTAAAATGCCACAAGAAAATAGCTTCAGAACAATATTTTTTGCTATAGTTACGAAGGTCGACTTTAATCACCTTTAATGGAGAATTTGACCAGTTACATATATTTTGTTAAATATACTTGGTATCCAATTTATTCACTGTTTATCCATAAGTTTTAGGAATTCTGCACAAAACTTGTTAGACTTGTCAGCTTTACCATCTTTAGCTTTGTTAATAGCTGACGTAACTTCTTCGATGGTAATCATTGGTACTGTCTTCAATGGCATTCTGTCTTTCATCTGCAAAAGTTACTTTTACATATTTCTTTCAGGTGTCTAGTTTTTTTCCATACTTAATAGAGGTTTAACAAACACACAAAACTTCTAGGCTTGTATAAGGTAGCAGCTTCTTTAACTTTTTTGTGCATATTGAATAAATCGTATTTATGTTGCAATAGCTATATTTCCGCACATTGTTCTCTTAGCCGTGCATCCTTAGCTATTCTGATTGCTTTTTGATCTGTTTATCTATCCTTTGTAGAATGTCGTGTTCTGATCTTTAAACTTTCGCCTACTCTCCGTTATATCTAAAATCTCGTTTGTCATTAACCATTTTTTCTTTATTTTTGGTGGTTTAAGAAACTTCTCTTGTATGTCTTGTGAAACTCTACGCAACTTTTCTAACTCCTGGTCTATTACATCCGTTTTAATAATGGCATTAAAGTTGTTCTGTATATACTATTTTACACTCTGTTCTGTGTGTTGGTCTTTTAGCAGCCTGATATATTTTGGGTTGACACTCTGCCGAATCTAATTTAGTCTGAGCTGCCAATCAGTGAGTTTGACTTAAAATTGGCTTCAGGTTAGTCGTGTCTGATTTTATGCTGTTACAGACTATTTTATTAATATTAATTTACTCTATTTGATGTAACGTATCTTAAGCTAATGTTCATGTGTATAATCTTCTGTATGGGAGTTTAAAGTGTGTTAGTAAAAGCGAACCCTTCTTTTGCTACAAATTTGTCCAATCGGTCTCCTCGCTCATTTCTTTCTCCAAGTATATTTATACTATGAATTTTTCCGATTATTTCCTACCAATATTGGCACTTACATCACCAATAATCAAAGTTAAATCCTTTTTGGAAAGGCTTTTTAAGGTGTTGGATAATTCATTATACAATGTTTCAATAATGTCGTCTGGTTTGCCAGCTATACGAGCATAGACCTGGATAATGTTCGTTGTAGCATTTCTCTTAACCCAGATATGCTCAACGTCCTACATATAGAACGCCTGAAGCAAGTCCGATCCTGTCTCATTCTTGCCCAGTAACTAAATGCTGACTACAGGTAATCGATCTCTAGGAACCACCCGATGTAATAAAATATAAAACGACTATTAGTTACACCATAATATTTGTGGAGTTAACATCAAAAATTGTGTAAATTTGAAAATGGTCGAGTATGGTGTTTCGTTCGCAAGGTAAGCAAAATTTTTATTTTTAAAACTATATAAATAAAGTTTTAGGATGTGCATTTTAACGTAAAAAGAAGTATATTTAGCAATATAGGATCAACAGTAATGTACAAATATGTTATGATATATTTTTGAACCTCTTTTCCACAGCGTCCTACATGTAGGACGTTGGACACATAACAGTACTACATACAGAACTTTATTTTTGAGTAAATTATATGCTTTTATATAAAATATATCAATAATTTAGCATATGTGATGTATATTTACACTTCCAGGGGTTTTCTCTAAATTATGCACTGGCTATGCTGGAGGACGAGGAAGATATGATAGAGAACGTTGAGTCATTGACTATTTCTCCGCCAGAAAATGTCACGGATTCTCAAACTGATGAAGATTCTGGTGACGAAGAGACACACTTACCATAAATAATCTACCTGCTAAACAGCTTAGAGCGCCTGCTGAAATAAATTTTCATAAATATAATACAAGGCAAACCATTTTCTCTAATACAGAAAATGACAAAGATCGTCCATCAGTGGAAGAATATGAAACGCCATCAAAGAGAACAAAAACAATAAAGAGAAAAAAGATTAATAAATGGGAAACCGAAGATTTGGTGTATGATGGTGAGGAATTTAGTAACGATGAAGAAGAAATACCTCTGCAAACCCCTTTAGATATGTTTTCTTTATTTTTTGATGATAAAATATTGGACCTAATAGTTGTCGAATCAAATGGATATGCAGGGCAACAAAACCATTGCCTGAAAATAGAAAAAAACGTAAGACAAAAGCATTCATTGGAGTGTTATTACTTAGTGGATATGTGCCAGTTCAGGGGCGGAAAATGTTCTGGGAAAACGAAAGCGACAGTCAAAATGTACCGGTTTCTGAAGCTTTGTCAAAGAATAAATTTGAATATATTTTATCTCACTTTCACCTAACTGACAACATCACTATAAATACATCCGACAAATTTGCTTAAGTTAGGCCATTGTTTGATCACCTCAATGCTGCATTTTTGAAATTTGTTAAATGTGAGGAAATGCAATGTGTTGACAAAGCCATGGTACCATATTTTGGCCGCCATGGCTGTAAACAATTTATTCACAATAAGCCAATTCGCTATGGCTACAAACTTTTGGTAGGAGCAAGTAGATTAGTCTACGTAAATTGGATGGAACCTTACCAAAGTGCTACCACAAATATTAGCGAAAAGTATATTGATTATGGAGTAGGGCCATCTGTTGTATTGGAGTATGCCGACGTTTAAAGAACTAGGTGGCCTAATAAATGGATACACCTATTTTTTGGTAATTTCTTTTCCACGTTATCTTTGGTAGAATTACTATCGGAGAAAACTTTCAACGCTACCGGCACAATACGTTAAAAATACCTAATGGTCCACTAACAAACTCAAAAGAAATGAAAAAGCAAGCTCGAGGCGTTTTCGATATCAAAAAAACAGAAAACCAGAACATAAATGTCGTGAAGTGGCATGACAACAGCATTGTCGCCCTGTGATCAAATGCAGTAGGCGTAAACCCCCTGCATAAGGTGAAAAGATTTTCATGAAAAGAACGGACAAATATTCAGGTAAGTTATAGTTTTTTAGATTATTATTACAAACGCATTTAGTTTTTATTTTCAACAACATGCTTAGTTTCATGACATTTTACAATACATATTTTAGGTGTCGCAGCCACATCTGGTAAATTTGTACAATGCAAACATGGGAGGAGTAGACAGATGTGACCAAAATTTGAGCCGTTATAGAATTTCACTGAGGGGCAAGAAATGGTATTTTCCGCTGGTGGTACATTGTATTGATGTAGCTCTGCAAAATGCTTGGCAGTTGCATAGACAAAGAGGTGGGGACCTAGATCAGTTAAAATTCCGAAGACGAGTAGCCACTGTGCTATTAATACAAAATAAAAAAAAATGAAACACATTCGAAAGGTCATAAGTAGACTTCGGCAAATATGCAAATAAAAATGTAGAAAATATGCGCATAAATATGCACGTGTATACCCGAAAATATGCAAATATTTTACAAAATATGCATACAAATAAATAAAAAAATCGTAAAATAGTAACAATTTTATTTAAAAAAAAAGTGTACATAACTAAATATTTCCTACTATTCATTAAGATTTACATTTATTTTAAGTAACTACATCATTTTTAAGTATGAATAAACTTATTTAGAATTATGGTAACAATAAATGACCAAGTGGTGTTCAAAATTTTCTAACAAAAACTTGTGGCTTCTGTCTAAGTACATATATTTATATATGGAAAAACTTCGTTCAACATCAACTGATGTAACGGGAGCATTTTTCAAACTAACCAAAACATTTGGTTCTAAATTAAATGTTTCCGAAATATTTCCAGCTAGAACACTGACTACTTCAGAAAGAATATTATGGTAACCTTTATTTTTTTCCATAGTAGCTTCAAATTTTTTTAAAATATCTTTTCCAATATTACCTCTAACGTTCCGACAACGTGACGCAAATTCTTTTATTAATGCTGTACTTTCGAACAATAACAGTTTTGGTAATTCTAACTGAGTAATTGTTTTTTGAACAAAACTAAAATTTGATTTTATAAATGAAAGTTCTTGTTGAAGCAAGTTACTCTGAAAAGTTTGTTTAGAATCCAAAAGAGATTGGGAACTTTCATCTGTTAACGTATCAATTATGTTCTTTATTTTAACAAAATGATCTGCATAAAAATTAGCTGCTTCTAACCATGTTCCCCATCGCGTTAAAATAGGTTTTGGTGGAAGAGGAATGTTAGGTAGCATTTCTTTATAAAGTTGAATTCTCATAGGAGATTTAAGAAATACTTTTTTGACACTGAATATCATGGTATTTACAAAAGGAAACTTTTTTCGTATTTCCCCTGCAACTCTGTTTAATCCATGCGCTACACAAGTAACATGTATTAAATCTGGGAAAAATATTTTTAAATTTTGTCCTGCTTTCACCATATAAGGAGCAGCATCCGATAAAATAAGCAGTAATTTATTAGAAGAAATAGTTGTCGGAAGAAAAAAAGTTGCTAATGTTTCTTGTATAAAACGCGAAATTGTTAAAGCATTTGTTTTCTCAAGTTGCTGGCATGAAATAAGATGAGATTTTGGTAAGGTATCTTCTTTAAGAACACCAATCAATAAATGAGCAATATACTTTCCTGAGGAATCAGTGGTTTCGTCTACAGATATGTAAAAATAATTATCTGCAATTTCTTCCTTAATATTAATTAACACCGACGAGTATAGCCCGTTCACATTATTTCTTCTTAGAGACCGATCACTTGGAACATTAAGTTTGCAATATTTTTTTAGAAACGAACTAAAATTTACATTTGCTAATTTTGAAAGCGGTATGTTTGCAGACACTAATGCGCGACACAAGTCTTCATTAAAAGTTTCTTGCTGATCTAATTTTTTTGAAGTAGATTGGAAACATTTAGCCATTGAAGTTTGATGTTTTCCTCCTATTTTTCCTTTTTTTGCAATGTGTGAAGCAGTTCTCACATGTTGGTCTATCTGAAATTTCTTCTCACATGCTCTCTATAAATAAAAATAAAAACCTTTATTTTAACCCAACCTTTAAAATATAAAAATATACAAGGTGTTTTTGGTTAATCAAATAACTGGTTTGGAAAAAAAAACACTCGCTAAGTGTTTTAAATGCAGTATTAATCCACAAATTAGTTTTTGTTACTAACCATTAGTACATCATATAAATTATTTTAAAATTCAACAAAAGTTTTTTTTTGTTAATTCAATTACAATAAAAATAATTGTGTTTTAGAATAGCTGACTTCATAAAAAAAAGTAAAGGTGAAAAATTTTTCTAAATACACACCATTGTATTGTACCATGGACAATTTTTTCTCACTAAAGGAAGCTATTTTTCATTTAAAAACAACCTACGAGTACTAAATTTCAAGTAAATACGTTTATTGGTTTTAAAGTTATTGTTGTTATTAACTAAAAGAATTTAATTTTTTTTAATTTTAACACCCTGTATCTCGAAAAGTAAATAAGTTTGACCCCTCATTAACTATATCGTTTTGTTCAATTTTTCGAGAAGTATCTACAGTCAAACGTTGTAAGTGTCATTTGGAAACACCCTGTATGTATGAAATATTAGATATTTAATAGAAAATATTAGATACTTACAATTTTGCCACAGACTGAACAGTAGATTTTTCCCATATCCATAGACAGCTCTTTATAAAGTTTAATCCAAGTTGAAGCACTGGTTGTTTTAGGCATTATAAAATCACAATCTTCCTTTTTGTTACGCACAACGAGTGTTTACGCTTTGAATATCAAAACAAAAATGATTTAAAAATCTGAGCATCAAATTAGAAATGTTTAGGTACCTAATTCAATAAACTGGGAGATTTTGGAAAATCCCTAAATTAGGAACAAAACTATTAGCCGTTTACCTGCTGTTAAGATACAATAAATTGTAGATAGATTTGGGGATTAGATCATAAAATGCAAATGAGCGAACCCTTAGCGATTATCCAATAACTGAATGCCTCAGTGACCGAGACTTTCTAAGAATGTTGAGGGCTACTTAAATTGATCTTCTTTGAAATTGTAAATGTTTTGTACCTGTAGAGATTACATACTTAGATCATTTCTTGATTAAAATGACTACAAAATTTTATACAAGAATTGAAATAAATTGGTATGTTTAAAAATTTTCAAATACAGTATAAAAATCTGAACTTTTATGCACTTTATGCAAACTTTTATACAAATATGCCAAAATATGAAATATTTGCATAAAATATGCACAATATGCAAAATATGCAATATGCATATTTGCCGAAGTCTAGTCATAAGTCATCCACCGAAGGTTTAGACATTAGGTTTGATCATATGGATCATTTGGTAATTCCTCAAAATAGGCAAACATGCTGTGTACATCGCCATGAAAAAACAACCAACAGATATTCAAAATGCGACAAAGGACTCCACGTCAAATGTTTTTTGGTATACCATACAAAAAGTGTATAGTTAATGTAGGTACCCCTTAAGTGCCCATCGTCCTACATATAGGACGCCCAAATTTTTTTATATTTATCAAAAAAATAAATTTTATTTTCGTCTAATATATTTTAGTTTACCCTAAATTAAACCATTATAAGAAAAAAAATAATTAAAATCACAAGTAGACATAATGGGCATATCTGGGAATCCACTTGTCTTATTGTTACCTCTACGTTTGTCCCCTAGTTGTGGAGCTCTGAGTGGTGAACATGGAGAAAGACTTTATCAGGAAATTTCAGTAATCAAAAAATGGTATCATGGTCGTTGGGACGAAACTATGATTAAAGATTATTGCTGGTTTGTATGTAGAAATGCCCCGAAACTCACTTACAGGAGACAATTTAAAAATACGCGAACAAATGAAACAAATATACGATTCTCTTCATTCCAGTAACCTCTAAAACATTCTCTTATTAATTTAGAACTCATGACCTATTGAAACATTTTTAAACAAAAGTAATGTTTAAAAATTATAGTACCATATAAATCATAGATATCATAAAAAATAGAGCTGATAAAATAATTTTCTTATCATATTCGTTTTGCTTAATCCAAAATTGATAAGATTTGAGTAATGATGTGAAGCAAATATTTTTTTTTTGTAGAACAGTGAGATTGACTTCTACAAAATTCTCAGTATTTACTTTTAGTTTAGCTTTAAAACACCTACAATAATATATACGACACTCATCGTACCAGTGCTGTCATAAAAGTCAGTAAAAACATAGACTATTTCTAAAACAGATGCTAACCATCTACTATTGATATTAGAAGAAAAGATTTAGAGAAGAATATTTGTTATATCCATCATAGTTAGACTAAGATAAGCAGAACACTTGTCAAAAGTGAATGTAAAGTACCCTCCCGGATAAACCCTATGGTCAATTCTTAGTTTCCTCCATAGTTTTCTACTATCTACACTTTCGCTCTTTGCGATTTTTAATGTTGCCTACGATGGATCATCCAAATAATCTGTTCTTCGAATGAATAAAATACTATTTTCGTAGATTCCTTCTGATTATAGTTTAAAGCATATATTAATTATATTAAAAGCACCGGAAGCTTTACCGGTTTTACTGTTGGCATCCTCAGTTCTCACATATATTGAATATTTAGTTATAGGAAATCAAGTTAATTAAATCGATTCTGCCTAAACAACCAATTTCTATGTATATTTCCTTTATAAACTCCACATTCATTTTTAATCTCTTCATTAGATGAAAGAAAAAACTACATCTTAATAGAGGCATATAAAGGAAAATATAATTTAGTGTCAATTAAAATTTCGAAGATTTTGTTTGATGCTCTCCAAAATTGGTTTTAAACGGTATGGTCGTAAAAAATATATCAGTCCGATAATACAAGTAGTAATTATTTTTTCGGCGATAAAATACTGTCTTTAAGACATCTAATGGCCACTTTAGGAAATATAGAAGAATATTATCGATAATAGAGAAAATATAGCAGCAGAGCCGGATTGAACCAGAATCCCATGTTTATAACATACTGAAGAAGTGTTTTAATATATATATATATATATATATATATATATATATATATATATATATATATATATATATATATATATATATATATATATATATATATGTATATATATATATATATATATATATATATGTATATATATATATATATATATATATATATATATATATATATATATACATAGTCTATCAACGGCTACAAAAGAAAATATGGTTTAAAAATTTATCCATCTATTATAATCTAACAATTATCTTAATTGACAATAAAGATTTGATAACTGAGTACCACTTCGTTTTCAGGTGACACCACAGAACAGTTGAGCAGATACATAGAGTTGCCAAAGCAATAACAGCTGCACTTGAAAAAAAAATTCCACAGCAGTCTTTTTAGATACCTTAGAAGCCTTTGACAAATTTTGCGAAGATGGTTTTCTATCTAAACTAAAAATTCATTTGCATCACCATCTGTGTACACTTCTGACATCTTTTTTTACTAGTTGATACTTCCAGGTAAAATGAAACTATAATGCAATTAAGAAACAACCAGATGCCTCAACTGCGACGTGACTGGACAGGTGGCAAATTCAAGAATATGCCCAAAGTTCAACCGACTAATTGAAAATAGCAATCACTGAGGACTGGTCCCAAGAAAAGTACGCGAGGATACTCTTTTGTACTGGAAACAGTACAAAAGAGAGCGTAAAGGAAGTCCAAGGTTTAAAAATGGCAAATACGCGAAACAATATTCAAGAGCTGAGGGTGCTCCAATCTAACGTGGGAACATCAAGATAATAACATGATCTTGCCGAGGCTGTCGCAGTAGAAAAGAACATCGATGTGCTAGTGACGGCGGAACCAAATCCAACAGCGGTGAGGAGAAGAGGATGGTTTGTAGATACGACTGGGGGGCTGCTGTACGAATATACAATAGAAAGCTGCAAGTGTATAAAATTAAGCCGAAAGAAGGATATGTGATTGTTCATATGGAGGGGGTGCGGCTGGTCTGCTGTTGTATTTCTCCAAACGTGACGCTGTGCGAGTACGAGATGAAAATGGACGAAATCATGTAGGAAGTGGGAAACACAGGAGGAGAATACGTAGTGCTGGGAGATTTTAACGCAAAAGCAGCAGAGTGGGATCTCCCATCACCGACACTCGTGACAGGATACTGACTGACTGGGTGGATACTCTAGATCTAGTGGTTTTAAACATAGGTCTGGGGCCTACGTTTTTTAGGAGAGGTACGGGTACGTAAATCGACGTGACCATGGCGACACAAGGAATAGCGGCGAAAGCAAGTGGCTGGAAGGTTTGAACATCGGTACATCGGGTTCTTTATAACCGGAATGGGGATCACTAAAGCGATCCATGCGTCCGGAACGTTGGGGGGAGATGCGGCGATGGGAATGACTGGAAAGTATACGAGAAGCTGATTAAATGGAGAGTGAGCATAATGCATGGTCAATCACCGACGGTGAAATACCTAGAGAGAGTTATTAAAATAGAGATGGAAGGAATTAAGATAGGTCGTCAAGATGTCAACAGGATGCCATACTGATGAAATGCGGACATCGAGACACTAAGAAATGAATGTATAGCAATGAGAAGAAGGTTAACGAGAGCAAGGGGTAGAGCAGGGATTAACCCTGAGGCCATCGAGGAAATCGAGAAAGAGTACCGGGAAGAGGGAACTTTACAGGAAAACCCGTACAGAAAAAAGAAGACACTGGAAAGAGCTGTGTGAAAAGTTGGATGGGGACATCTGGGGTCAGGGATTTAAGATCATCATGAAGAAGTTACATGCGTATCCTCCTTACAAAATGTCTATAGACAAGCTTGAGGAAACCCGAGAGCTCTTTCCGGACGGCAGATGGCATGGTGTATGGAGGGATGAGGGAGCTGAGCGGGCCGTACCCTTTACCATGAATTAACTTATTCAGGCATTGGGTTCACTTAAGACGCGTAGGTCTTCTGAACTGGATCAGATACTACCTGAGGCGGTGAAGGGTCTAGGACGGGCGGAGCCTGCGTGGTTTCTGTAACACATAAATGCACTGCTGGAAGCACAAACCTTTCCTGAGCCTTGGACGACATCGAGGTTAATACTGCTTCCCAAGGCTGGGGAAAAGTATCACCCCATCTGTCTTATTCCATGCATCGGTGAGTTGTATGAAAGGATACTGCGGGTACACATAGACGAAGACGATGATTAAGAGGTCAGGTGGTTTGTTTCGGAGGCAACTTGGTTTTTGTAAAGGGAAAAGCACGATTGATGCAATCGTGAGTGTACTCGAAGTATTGCGCAACAGGAGGGATAAACATCGCTGGGAGGCCCTGCTGTTGTTCGATGTTAGGAATGCATTCAATACGCTCCAGTGAAACGAGGTAATGGGGGAAATGAAGGAGAGAGAATGTCCTTGTTACCTGATGAATATGGTGGCGGAGTATCTGTCCGAGAAAAGGCTTATGGTGGAAAAGGGCACGATTGTGGACGTGACGGCCGGGTTCCCCCAATGATCTGTCTTGGGCCCGACGCTATATAACCTGGCATATTACGGGGTCATGAACTGTGAATACGGAGGGTGTAGAATCCCCTTCGTATTCGCGCATGACCTCGCTGTACTGGTAGTATCCCGGAATGAGCCAGACCTCAAATACCAGGTTTGGAATGCAGGCTGCGTCGTAAAGAAATGAATGACGTAGCACAGACTGAAACTTGCCACAGAGAAAACTGAAGCCATCATTCTGAAGGGAAAAAGGAGCAGCCAAAATGTTGATTTACAATGTGTGGTAGCATGTCTAACACCCAAGAAACACGTAAAGTACCTAGGAGTGACATTGCACCAGAATGTGCTGCGTCAGCCCTGTGGATCATCACTGGATCTGTTCCGTTGCACGTTTTGGAGGTGGAAAGAAAAGTGCTCTATGAGAGAAGAGGCCAAAACCTTACTATGGTCGAGAGAAGACAGGAAAGGAAAAGTTCAATTGAAAGATGGCAAGAAGAATGGAACAACACGGAGGATGTGGCACAGTGGACGATTGGGTGGACTGTGGCCACAGGCGACTGGATTATTTTATGACGGACACGGGTGTTTTAGGACCTACCATTCTAGGTTCGGAAAGGCTGACACAAATAAATGCCTATACTGTGGTTAGACTAGCGTACACAACTATATCCGTGCAGTGATCAAAAAAAAAAGTCGAGAAAGAAAGACAGCTGGACCAACAATAAAGGTAAGAGGGAAAGATGCTGGAAGTTAAAGATAGAAAACTGGGTTAGAATGTATGAGTTAGAATGCGTGAGTCAGACTGTGGGGAGCAGAATTTACTTTCAGTTAATCCTACTAAGACCAGAGTTACTTTTTTTATAAATTGGAAGAAATTAATAATTCAATTTTTATTAGCAATTTTTATTAGCATTATTTATTTTCTTAGCAAGAGACAAATCGCTAAATGAAAGAAGATCATTGGGACGACCGAGAAAAAGATGGTCAGACAACGTCAATTGAGGCTAAAACCCGAAGTAAAACAGGCATTAAGCCTATTTATGAAGTAGGAAGAAGAAGAAGAATTTTTATCATTTCTTAATAGTTAGAATTCCCATCGTCATGGTAATAAACAACAGTATCATTCTCCATTGTAGAAAGATACCAAAACAGCCTTAAGTTAACACGCAATCTTACGCAAGCATATACATGCCAAGAAGATCGCTCTAAGTATATCCTTCTACATATACATGTCAGGAGGATCGCTTTAACTGCATTTACGCTGATCGCTTTAACTGCATTTACAAAGACTTTAAGGGTTGAAACAACGCAATCCATGAAGATGTCCATACATATCACGTCTGCAAAACAAAATTTGGAACTCTCATTAAATATCATCATAACCGTTTGTGTTTTAATAACAAGTTAACACACAAATCACAAGAGAAGACCTCACTTTTTATTTTATTAAGTCAAAAACATATAAAGAGGTAGAAATAAGGGTTAATAGTTAAACACCAACTGCCAATATCACTTGGAAATTCTACTATAATATGTCGAGCAGCATTACTAGCAATAGAATCTTGACCTTGGGAGTTCCTGACAAAACACCTCAATTCGGTAAAAATATTTGTTTCCTCCGGGCGGTCAAGCCGTATTGAAGATTCCGGACATTTAAACTTGTGAGTCAGTAACAGCTTGGAACCGCAAACAGTATTTTTATCTGGTTACCAGGTTATAAAGTAATGACTGGTGACAAGTCTTGTGAAAGAGAGAGCTAGTACTTCTTTTATCAGAATCAAACGTAGTGGGGGATGTGTGAAAATCGGAAACAAAGTTATTGCAATCCACTGGGACGTTTTTATCGCCACGCAAAATGGTCATAGAATAAAGTTTCAGAAAACTGAACCTATTCAAGTTAACCACAGTTATAAGAGTTTTTAGAAACTCTCATATTTTATTAGTACGTGAATAAGAAAATCAGTTTCCTTATAGATCAAAATATACGGAAGTATATTTTCTGCTTTAATTTTGATCAATGAATTTCTTCTTTAATAAAATAACTTGTTATGTACAATTAAGGACAATTTTAATTTACCTAGTGTTGTGTAAACAAAATATTTTAAAAATATTACAACCAGTCTTTTGTATACAACATCACTTGCTTCTTAGGCTTTCCAATAATATTTACCATCATTACCAATCGTAGATAAAAGGTAGATGGTACGTATTAAAATTGTCTGTTGCCTTTATGAACTGTCAGTAACCTCGACATTATGTTTATTTAACAAATTAAGCTGTTCTATGAATACTCAGGTGTAGAATTCTGATCATAAGCGTCCAGTATTTATTGATTTATGAAAGGGGTCTCGTAGTTGTTTGATATTGACATTGAAAAACGTGATCTCTCCGCAGACCAGAATTTAACGTTAATGTTATTCTTTGTAATTAATTTACTACTGCATATATACTACTATATGTATATATATATATATATATATATATATATATATATATATATATATATATATATATATATATATATGTAGAAGGTAACCGTATGGCGTCATCTCTTTTATTAAGGCAATTTGGTCTTTTTTTTCGGATAATTCTTGGTTTATAAAAGCGGATGGGGTCTATGGTTCTGGAGTTTTCGAAATCAATTTTGTGACCTGTATGAAGATGGTGGTGACCGAGAGCTGAAATTGAATCGGAATTGCGAACAGAAATGGAATGTTCATAAATCCTATTTTGAATTCTAAGATTTGTTTGGCCTATATAGGATCGGGGACACTCTGCACAAGGAATTTCATAAACTCCGTGCTGTTCATTTGGAATATTGTCTTTGATTGATCGGACAAGAGATGAAAGTCTTTGTTAGGGGGTAAATATTGTTTTTATTCCTCTTGGTTTAAGAATTTTGTCGATTTTGTCAGTGACACCTTTGATGTAAGGAAGAAACGCTTTCGTATGATAAGGGTCTGAGTCTTTGGATTGAGATTGAGTGGGAGATTGATGTCTGTGGATGCTTCTATTGATGTGATTTTTGCGGTAGCCGTTTTGGATGAGGGCTTGTTTTAAACAAGAAAGCTCAGCGGATCTACTTGCATCATCGGAAAGGCGTATTGATCTGGATACAAGGGTATTAATGACTGATTAATTTGTGAAGGTGGGTGGTGAGAGTTGGCATGCAAGTAACGATTGGTATGTGTGGGTTTTCGATAGACAGGGTAATGAAATCCTTGGGATTGGTGTTTCTTTATGAAAACATCGAGAAACGGTAGGGATGAATCAGTTTCCACCTCCATCGTGAACTGGATACTAGGATGTATACCATTCAGATGGGTTTGAAAAGACACCAAAGCATCCCTGCCATGGGGCCAAATGACGAATGTATCGTCAACATATCGTAGACAACATATGGGTTTGAGCATTGATGTGGATAGTGCTCGGGTCTCGAAGTCTTCCATAAAGATATTGGCAATCACTAAAGATAGAGGGGAGCCCATTGGGGCACCATTTATTTGTCTGTAGAATTGATTTTGGAAGATGAAATAGGTGTTGGACATACAATGTTTAATGAGAGATAAGTGGTCTTGTTGGATACTGTACTTAGTTTTCAGAATGTTTAGAGTTTCATCTATAGGAATGTTTGTAAAAAGTGAGACAATATCGAAACTTACTAGAATGTCTGACGGTGATATAGGGTATTGTTTAAGAAGTTCGATGAAATGAAAAGAGTTTTTGACGAAGGATGAAGCATTTTCGGCCAAAGGTTTAAGAGTTTTGGCCAAATACTTGGCCAATGGTTGTGTAGGGCAGTTGTATGCACTGACAATGGGACGTAGAGAAATATTGGGTTTGTGAATTTTGGGGAGGCCATATATTCGAGGTGTTCTTGAAGACTTTTCACGAGGAATTAGAGATTTTTTGATGTCAACAGGAAGAGAGGTTTTATTGATAATGGCTTTTGTTGTTTTGTTCTTTCTTTTGTTAAATTCTTAAACCAAGAGGAATAAAAACAATATTTACCCACCAACAAAAACTTTCATCTCTTGTCCGATCAATCAAAGACAATATTCCAAATGAACAGCACGGAGTTTATAAAATTCCTTGTGCAGACTGTCCCCGATCCTATATAGGCCAAACAAATCGTAGAATTCAAAATAGGATTTATGAACATTCCATTTCTGTTCGCAATTCCGATTCAATTTCAGCTCTCGGTCAACACCATCTTCATACAGGTCACAAAATTGATTTCGAAAACTCCAGAACCATAGCCCCCATCCGCTTTTATAAACCAAGAATTATTCGAGAAGCCATAGAAATAGAAAAAAGACCAAATTGCCTTAATAAAAGAGATGACGCCATACGGTTACCTTCTACATGGAGACCTCTCATAAACAAAATATCGCCCCCTCCATCTTCGAATCAAAATCCCACTGTCGGAAATGTTCGCGCCAATCCCCACCCTAACCCCCACCTAGGCCACGTCACCATCGACGGTATAAATGAACCGTCTCTTGGTCCCAGTCGTAGTAGTGAACTAGAAGTGACTAGTGAGTGTAGTAGTGTCTGAGGGCTCGGGAGACTGAGACCTCGGAAGCCCTGAAGAAGACATCAGAGAGGATGTCGAAAGCTCGCCAAAATGGATATCGACGCGGTTCAACCCGGAAGACTGGTGAGTTTAATATTAATTTTTATAATAATATTAATCTTAGCTCTAAGTTTATATATATATATATATATATATATATATATATATATATATATATATATATATATATATATATATATATATATATATATATATGTATTATATACATATATATATATGTATTATATATATATATATATATGTATTATATATATATATGTATTATATATATATATATATATATATATATATATATATGTATTATATATATATATATGTATCATATATATATATATATATATATATATATAGATATGTATTATATATATTTATATATATATATATATATATATATATATATATATATATATATATATATATATATATATATATATATATATATATATATATATATATATATATATATATATATATATATATATTTATTCATATGTTCCGAAATATTTTCGCGGTTAGCACAATTAAACCTAAAGATTAATAAAATAACAGGAATTAATATTAAACTCAACAGGCTTACGAGTTTAACCGCATCGATTATCACTGCGCAGAGCTTTCGACATCCTTTCTGATGTATTTTTCAGGGCTTCCTAGGTCTCAGTCTCCCGAGCTCCCAGTCGCTACTAAACTGCTCACTAATCAATGCATTACTGCTACTGGGACCAGCGGACGGTTCATTTATACCGTCGATGGTGCGCGAACATTTCTGGCGACAGGATTTTGATTGGATTTTCAATTACTCTGTTACCCCAAGTCACATTCCAATTAAGACAATTATCTGTCAAACTGAAGAAGCCATCTTCAGTTTGCCTTACGAAGATGCTGAAATAACTAGACAAGACATCGCTAGAGTTCTTAGAAACTCAAATCCTTCTACTCCAAACATTAGCCAATCCGAGACACAAGTCCTGAAAGAACTTTAATTAAATCCAAATCTAGTCATTCTTTCAAATCTTATTAATACTCCAGTGGACATATTCGAACAGAGGTGTGAGGTCCGAATTGTTTTATAATTCCCCTTTGTGCGCTTCTCGTCGATTGACGATGATATATAATAAAAAGTTGAAGTTGTGGAGAAAAAATGTTGATTGTATTGACAGCTACTACAAATTATACTATATGATGATGTTAAGGTAACTCTATATAATAGACATGAGCTCAAATCCCCAATTTATAATCTCACAAATAATTTATACCTAAGCACAGAGGTTATTGCTTCTATCATACTAACTAACTTTGAACTATTAGCTTACATTACAATTTAATCTAGGCCATAATTGCAACACTTAGGAAGTTAAATTAGAAAAATATATTATTCGACAATTCATTAATAGATGAATGGACTTTAATTATTAAAATATTACTCATTTTCACAATGTTTGAATTATACACGGTGAAACTATAAAATGTTAAGAAGTTAAGAATAATGTGAGATTACAAATTAAGGGATTAATTTGTGATTGAACATATTGGCCACTATATAAAGAAGCAGACGACCAAAAGAAAATATTTAAACACATATAGAATATAAAATAATAATATAACAATAATCATAACACTAATTCACTCGGTTTTTGAATTATTATCTTACCCGAGCAGTGCTACCTATAACTTGAATATTTAGAATTTATGATTCAGCTAGACTATCTAATTTAAATCTAAGCTCATTAAGTAAAACTGATCTAGGAAGTGCTTTCTCTAAAGTTTTACCTAAATTTGGTTGTGATACCGTATGTTTTCGAGGCGTTGGATGAGGTTGGATGCAAAACCCTTGATGCCTTTGTTTTCTGGCTCTCTTGGAGTTTCGAATATATCTGACTACTTTCCTTTATTTTCATATGTTACTTAAAATTAGTGTAAGTTATTGTAATCTACTGCAAGTAGATTCCTTGGGACCAACAACGAGCGCACAAGACCACCTCTTTTTTTTCTAGGTTTGTGTCTCTTTGAAATTTCTTCTCTAATTACAGCAGTATCATATATGCTTGCTGTTTTGAGCCCCTAATAGGCTTGTATTAGAATTGAAGGATATTTTAACTTCAAATCTTCCTTCGTTATCCCTTTTTACTGTTCTTTTGTAATATTCTTCACACTCTTTTTCTTCTACTGAAAGAGTATTGCTTTGATCAACGTCTTCTAACTCTATTTTGTGGCCTTCTGTTTTCAGAATTTCTTCTGTTATCATACTGGCACCCACTAAAATTTATTCTATTTTGTGGCCTTCTGTTTTCAGAAATCCTTCTGCTATCATACTGGCACCCACTAGAATATTGTCTATTTTGTGGCCTTCTGTTTTCAGAATTCCTTCTGTTATCATACTGACCTTCTGACATGTCTAGTAATGAATGGTGCTGTCCACTACATTCTGCACATCTATAAGAGGAATAACATGGTACTTGACTTTTGTGTAGTAGACATCTACTGCACCATTGCTTTTCCTTTCCTTAATTTTTGTAAATTATTTAAAAATTTTATTAATTCTTGACCTAGTTTTTCTTGTCCATGCATTTCGATTATGTAAGTATGTAAGTTTGACCTAAATTTAACTTTTAAAGTCTCAGCAAGATTACCTTACACAACAACGTAATGAACTTAACAACCTTGCTGACACGGTTTATTGTACAAATTAAAAAATGTAATATTATCACTTGTAACGAGAGAAATTTATATATAAATGTAAAAAATGCAAAATACTACAAATACTATCTATTTGGAATAAATGAAATCTAAATGTGTTTAAATAACGAGTTTCACTATATTATGAAAATCAAATGTTTTAATTATTTTGATGCCCTTTTGATGTTGTTTTGTCGAAGGACCAGTGGACAGATTCGAACGTAGTTATGAGGTCCGAATCGTTTTATAATGATTCCGCTTCTTGTCGATCAACGATGATAAATATAATAAAAAGTTGAAGTTGTGGAAAAAAAATGTTGATTTTATTGACAGCTACTATAAATTACACTATATGATGATCTTAAGGTAACTCTCTATAATAGACTGTGCTCAAATGAGCTCAAATCCCCTATTCAGACCAATTCTTAATAATCCAACAATCTATTTAGAGAAAACAACAAAAGCCATTATCAATAAAACTCTCTTCTTGTTGACATAAAATAATCTCTAATTCCTCGTGAAAAGTCTTTCAGAACACCTCGAATATATGGCCTACCTAAAATTAACTAACCCGGTATTCCTCTTCGTCCCATTGTCAGTGCATACAACTGCCCAACACAACCATTGGCCTGGTACTTGAATACCGAAAATGCTTCATTCTTCTTCAAAAATTCTTTTCATTTTATCGAACTTCTTAACCCGCTATCTGGCAACACCAAAAATAGATGTCGTGAAATTATTTTACTGGGTAAATAATTTTAAATAACACTTAATAACACCCTGTGTTACAAAAAAACTGAAAGGAGACAGGGGGAAGTGGTTTTTGAATTCGTTTAAAAAATCCACATCTTCCTTTAGCGGTATAAAGTAGCCAGTGACCTAACGAATCTGTTCTGGTAGTATCATCAGGTCTTACAGCAATGGAATGGAATATCCTACGAATGTTTTTTTAAACAATCATCCAGCTCAACTTTTAATAATTTTGTTCTCCCTGGTCCCGGTTTGGGTTAAGTTATAATAATCAATTTTTCTTATTTTAACACTTTATATACAGTTAGTTTTCCACATCTAATTGCTGTAGACGACATTTCAACTATACTATCAACGTCAACTGTATATAATCAGTTGATTCCATATTCGATAAAATCACTTACTATTAACTATCACAAAAATCACACTATAATAATGACAATTCTTTTATTCACTATTCGCTTACAATTCTCTGAACAAAATTATTTTGAATATTATAAACGAACCCAGACAAACTAATGTAATTCCCTGATATACATTTATGACCTGTTTACTCTAACAACAGCAGGTATCATATGTTTTGTCACAAATCGCCTAGAAAATGAATTAAGTGAAAGAGAGACTATAGTAGATATGATAGGTTACTTCTGGAGCGGAAGTGACGTCACACGTCGATCGTCAAGCGTACGTATCCTCATGGGTCAAGGCCACGCCCCCCTCGTGACGTAGGAACGTGCCTAGGGTCTCGAGGCCACGCCCCTCGACCAATGGTGACGTAGGAACGTACCTCGTGTCTCTAGACCACGCCCCTCGGCCAATGGTGGCGTAGGAACGTCCCCCCATGTCTTGCTGACCAATGGTGGACGTCCTCGTGACGTCGGAACGTGTCGTCGACCAATGGCAGCATAGCAGCGTCAGTGGTGGGAATAGCAACACCCCCAGCGACCAATGACAGCTCAGAATTTGAATAAACATCATAGAAATGGCGGTATAGCGATGAGGGACCAATGGTGACATAGGAACGCCCTCCTCGTGACGTCGGAACGTGTCGTCGACCAATGACAGCATAGCAGCGTCAGTGGTGGGAATATCAGGCCAATGGTGGCATAGTAACGCCCTCCTCGTGACGTCGGAACGTGTCGTCGACCAATGACAGCATAGCAGCTTCAGTGGTGGGAATAGCAGGCCAATGGTGGCATAGTAACGCCCTCCTCGTGACGTCGGAACGTGTCGTCGACCAATGACAGCATAGCAGCGTCAGTGGTGGGAATAGCAGGCCAATGGTGGCATAGGAACGTCCCCCAATGTCTTGCTGACCAATGGAGGACGTCCTCGTGACGTCGGAACGTGTCGTCAACCAATGACAGCATAGCAGCGACAGTGGTGGGAATAGCAGGCCAATGGTGGCATAGGAACGTCCCCCAATGTCTTGCTGACCAATGGTGGACGTCCTCGTGACGTCGGAACGTGTCGTTGACCAATGGCAGCATAGCAGCGTCAGTGGTGGGAATAGCAACACCCCCAGCGACCAATGACAGCTTAGAATTTGAATAAACAACATAGAAATGGCGGTATAGCGATGAGGGACCAATGGTGACATAGTAACACCCTCCTCGTGACGTTAGAACGTTTTCCTCGACCAATGATGCCACAGAAACGTGTCCTCGACCAATGGCGGACATCCTCGTGACGTTGGAGGCCAATGGTGTGCATCAACGGCCAATGAGAAAGACGTGCATCGACTAATGGTGGAGTCGTACCACAATATTAACGAAAAGACGCCCCCAGTCCCCCCCATTCCCCGAAAAGACGCTCCCAGTCCCCCCATTCCTCCCGAAAAGACGCCCCCCCAATAATAACAAAGCTACACGTCCAACGTAACCAATGAGAACGATGTTCAATCGCTGGTCGGTGACTGCATTCTATGAATTGACAAAGAGAAGAAGACGAATGACAGACAAAGAGAGCAATTTTTCCTCGTATTTTTTTTGTAATTAAAACCTACAACCATTAGCGTAAAACTTCTAAATTTTTTCAATTTATATTTTACGAGTTACCTCGTATATATTTTATCGATTACCATAATAAAAAAAATTCGTTTATTTTTCAATTTATACTTTACATGATCAGTTGAAATCTTTATAAAATATATCTTGCTACTGAGAATAATGACATCATCGGATACGCCGGCTATTAAAAATGTCTCACGCGATCACGATATATAGCCGGAAACACGTGCAAATTCCAATTCGATTATTTAATGTAAGATAAAATATATTTTCTCATGGAGGCAGGAAGTTAATAATTAAGCCCGGCATGTGATGCATAAATGAATAGTCTTACGAAATATTGCGCAACATAGTTTTAGCGTGGGAGAGGCAGGTGTGGAGAGGTAAGAAGATATAATTAAACGTGTTCATGTTCACAGCGTTATTTCGTAAAACGTAGTCATTACAACATGAACAGTGTGGAAGTAAGAGCCAAAAGTGAAATGATGCTGCTTAATACTTTGTATAATTTTGAGCATTTAAAAGTATTAGTTGGATTAAGTTCAGCTCGATCATTTGGACCAGGTGTTAAATTAAGCAGCGAGAATAATGAGATATCGTTCGGTATATGTGATTGGATCCAATTCATCGATGAACTTAATCGTAAATATAATCAGTTTTTCCTGATGCCTCTGCAATGCTATTGTGAAGATGAACCTCCAGAATGTTGTGAATTGTTAGCAATTGAAACTCAAGCGACAGATCAACTTAAATGGCTCAATGTTAAGAAACTTGGTGTTACTTTGCAGATATTTGAAAAAGATGTTAAAAATCTTATTGAAGGAAATGAAAAGTTAATTTTACCACGCATTCGTTTTCTCGAAGGACTGAGATTTTTAGATTACTATTGCAATGCGTTAAAAATTGCTACTTCATTCAAAAACGATTTACAACCAATAGACATTTTATATTCATTTTGTGAGGCTTCTTGTGATACTAGTATTGTAAGTTTAGCATTAAGGGAATATTTGTATTATTATAAGGAAGATACAATTAGTGAATTAAATAACAGTATTTTTGAATAAAGGATTAAAACATTTATTTCTATTTATTATACCAGGGTAGTGGGGGTGATTAAGAATATTATTTATATTGGCTTTTGGAGCGAAAGACATTTATTTCATCGATGACTTCCATACGGTGTAGATTAGAAGAGTTGTACGAAAAAATACAAAAGGTAAAAGCCGATATACAGTGGTACGAAGATAGAACTGCAATTGAAAAACGATTTGCAGAGTTTAATTTGTCAGAAAGAAAGTTACCAAAAACAACACAATACCCGTTAAAAAGAATTCAACCGACAAGATGCCTCCACTAACAACCTCATTCATCATCCTTACAGCTATTGTTAACAATGTCCTTTATACAAACGTTCCAAACAACGTTAAGAACCAGGCGATATGTTTTAATGATGAAAAAACTGATTGTAATCGACCGAACTGGACTCTAATGGATCATGAAGTGGTGAATTATGGACAGCTTCCAGTATTTTTCAAAGCGATACCAAAATCAGGAGGAGCATTCTATAAGATCAAGCTAATATCCCCAAATAACACCGAAAGTGATTCAAAATGGTACAAAACTAATAATGATGACATCGATCAATATGGTTTATCGATTATACTCTTAAGTATTATATTCGTAATAAATGCCTTTATAGCGATTAATATCATTAAAAAATTTCTTGTAAATCGTAAATGCGAATCATCTTGCATTAAAATAAATATGTAAAACTGTTAAAATAAAACTAAAATAAAACTTTTAATCTTTTATTAAAAAAAAAAATCCAATTTATATAGGTAATATTTTGTTACACAGCCATTGACGGAGGTGATCCACATTTATCGAGGAGCAGGAAAATAGTCCAGTAGCGTGGCAGTTGTATTCATGTGGAGCAAAGCCTCCAGTGGAGTATGGAGAATCATCAAACTTGCAAACATCAATAATTATGGGACAGACGTCAAGCATATAACATTTGTATCTTAAAAATTCTGCTTGTTGTTCTCCGCGAACGTAGATGTAGTCAGCTGCATACAACAACTTAGATTCCAGTATTTTATTTATTTTTGAATATTTAACATCTCCATTAGAATACCGAAGACCATGCACGTTTTTCTCCAAGTACACAGCAGTCTTCTTATCTTGATTACTTAATGTAGCAAACGGTTGTGGAGGTTTAAATATATAATGGCAATGTTTAAAGCCAATTTCAATGCTGAGTTCTTTGGGAACAAACCACCCATCTACGGTGAATCCTTGAATGTCAACTAATGCGATCCTCATGATGGCTGATAGTATACTGAATTGGATATGATTGAATAAGTCAAGTTAAATGATATTTTTGATAACTTCAGTTAGAGGAAAGTATTCGAGTAGACTGTCGTGGACAATTAAACAGTACGCTCGAGTGCCTGCAGGAAAACCTTCATCTGCTTCGATTTCCAACTTAATATCAACGGTTCCCGATCTAAATGACGTATCATCCTGTTTGGAGCAGTCGAAAGTAAACAAAGCATATTTTTTAAAAGCATTATAATCCAAGATTGGATGTTTTGTTGACGAATGAGTATAACTGGGAAAGAATTGGGTATAGTTGTAGTGAGCTATAGCATAATCATTTTTCGCAAAATCCAATTGCATTCTCTCGTTAGGCCAATATTCACCATTAATAACCACTCGTACGCTGGACACCTTAATGTTATCGAATAACGTTGGATTGGCGTGAATGTCATCTCGTTTAGAAGTTTGAAAAGCTACAATGACATAGCGTGGACGTTCAACAGCTGAAGTTGTCTTTACACTCCATATCTCACGTCGGGATCCAGCCGTAAGTGAAGGTAGTTCATTAAGTTCCCATTTACGGAAAGGTATGGTTATCGGCGTATTATTCTTAATCGGAGTCATTAGGTCAATTTTCACATCGTCATTCGGAAAGACATGTTTGACCTTCAGTTCCATGCTGGTAACAGTTAAAGACACTGTTGTTGTTGTTGTGGCATTAGGTTCTTCCACTAAAATACTGTCTCTATCATTACGTGCTCGAACAAATCGAAACACTTGACGACCATAGGTTAATTTATTGTAATCGTTGAAAATGTTGAAAATATGTTTTATCGGAATCAGTAAACTAAAGCTGTCTCCCGATAAATGTGGATTATTGGGATAGTTCCATCCTGCAGTACTGAGATACTTGGAATCGTCAGGAGTGTAACACAACAAACTGCGAATAGTGCTAACTACACCAGGATCTCGAACTATTTCCATGTCGTGTGAACTTTGGATGTATGTACATGTATCAAACAAGAAGGCTCCAGCATTCGGTGCAAGAGAAACAGTTCCAGTACCCACTTTCTTTATACTTCCTTTAATTTCCAAAAGTGTTTCGTGTATGGCAAAAAATGCATCTGATTGATTGATGATAAACTCGACAACGTCGCTATTATTAAATGACTTGATGTAAGGTGTATATGTACGAAATTCTTCTTTTCTAATAGTATCGTCGAACTGAGGTTTCTGGTACAGATCTAAAATAGGTGGTTGAGGTTCCTGAACCTGTCGTCGAATGTATTGACGTTTTGACATCTTTTAGCTGTAATCCAATGGAAACGAGAAAGGCTTTATTGACAGCAGACACGTCACGTCGCTTGTAAGATTTGCGTGAGACTAATGGATATTGATGCGTAGAGCTTTGTTTTATAATTAAACCCATCTATATCGTTTCCTTAAAATCCAAATGAAGTGTACTTTTCTCTCCTCTAAAGTTGACTGGTCTTAAATCTTGATCGAGTACGCTAACGGTAATGTTGGCAATTTCACGTATGCTATTGCTTACTGGTATGTATATAGGATTATGAGGACGTTCGTCAATAGAGAAACCAGGATCAACACTTATCGGAAAATGTAGAACGGTGTGCGCAGGTCTGTCCTCGTAAAAGGCTCCTTCGGTAATGTTGCATTCAAAAAGTAGGCTCGATACTTTTATAATGTTTACAGGTTGGTCCGAAGAATGCATTTTTCCTGGCACCAATATTCTGTTTGATGAGAAACCCAATATTTTGCCGAGACTGTCATCTTTCTCGAAAGTAACAGCATGATCTTGACTAAAGATTTCACACTTGAGCGTATTGTTGTTGGGTCTTAAGATGAACTCATTATCTCGAATCGAATTATATTTATCGATTAATGCGTTATAAATATACGTTTCGATATCGGTAATTTCATAAGATCCAGACGGAATATCGATGCTACACAACTTTTTTCGATCATTTTTCTCGTAGTAGTAAAACTTTTCGCCATCGATGTTTGGAATCGAATTAAATGTATGAAATCCCAACACTGCTACATAATACTGTCGGTTAGGGTCAAGCACAAGAGGTACTTGAGGAGTAAACGAAAACTCGTTGGAAGTACTTGTCAAGGTCAACAATCGAGACATGACTGATACATTTGAATAGGTGTATGAAATTAAATAGCAAAATATGTTAAAAATTCCTTTATTTATTCTTATACTGTTACAAGTTTTTCTCATAATATGACACATTACAAAATACACATCTACTTTCCATATACATGCCGCAAACATCACTCCATTCATGTCTATCATAGTCTTTCTTGCAGGGTAAATAATCTTCTAGTGCGCGACGAATATCTTGAGGTAGTTCATACCAAACAACGCACGTTATATTTTTCATAAAAATGCAAATGGCACTTCTCAATATATCGTTAGACGGTTCCATTGTAGAGAAACTTTAAACAAAGATGTCCACAGTTAATTTGGTTATAACTTTGATATTGGTCGTTATTGTAGAAAATTCTTCCACCGTTCAAGTAGGATACTAGTTCTCGCGGTGGTTTCAAGCAACCATATGAATCAAAGTACTCTATATCGTTGTTTATCTTTCTGTAAGCTACCCAATGTGTACCGGGGTTTGTGGAAATGTCGAGATTAATAATAGCACATTCATGTTTACGAGGGCTACGTGGTAAATTATCTCGCATGAACACGCCGCGGAAATTTGAAATTTTAAGTAGTTTAACAAATCTATTTAAATCCACATTGGTTAAAGGCCTATTAGGTAGCTTCAGCGGAAGTTTTTTGCCTTTTTTAAATATAATCCAAAGCCACCTTTAGCGTTTTTTCGTAGGTATAATCCTTTGCCTAGATGTTCCATTGCATTGTTGTGACGTTTATCTTCTTCTAGTTTCTTTTGAGCATTCTTTGAATCGATAACAGTTTTCGCTATCGCGCTTGCGCCCCCAGCGAGGCTTCCGAGAGCTGATAGGCCTGCAAAGATTGGGATTAAAGGTAAAATCCCACCAGATTTTGGTTCAAATGGAATAATTCTTGGAACACGTACATTTTTCTTCCCACCTACATTCTTAACGGCTGTTCTAGCTGCTGCAAGTGCAAGTAGAGCGGATTTACGCAGATTTGGTGACGGAGGAGCACGTTTCAATGTTTTGATAATTGGCTGTAACACATGTCGCTTAAATGAACCAACACCTTTACCACGTTTCATACCCATACCCAGTTTTCGTTTAGCTTTCATTGCTGTAGTAGTTAACCAGGCAGCGGTTTTTTCACCCAAAGATGCGTCTTTTGCTTTAACTCGTTCCCACGCTTTATTTTCCAACACCCAATCTGCTTTATGTCGATCTTTCAATGAATTACTTTGGGAATATGCGAGATCGTGATCTCTCGCAGCTCGATCTAACGGATTTATCCCCGGATCTCCACGAGCTAGACGTTTCTGTAATTTAGTTCCAGGTCCTAGATATTGGTAACCAGGAGCATGCAATTCAAACGGTAGACTATTGATCAGAGAATTCAACACTCCTTCACCTTGAACGATCAACATTGAAATGAATCGCTTTTTGAAAAATGTCTTTATATAACCATGTGTACAAAATACATCTCAATCACAAGATGAAGGTCATTCAACAAGACAAGACACTAGCAGTGGAAAACTTGGATTTTGTCGACAACGTGACAAGAACCAGCAAACATGGTGCATTGCTACCACATTCATTTCGTGCTATCATATGTGGTCCAAGCGGATGTGGAAAAACTAATGTTATGTTGGCATTACTTTTTGACCTGAATGGCGCTAAATTCAAAAATGTTTACGTTTATTCAAAGTCGTTGTTTCAGCCCAAGTATCAATTTTTGAAGGAAGTGTTGGAGTCTGTGAAAGAAGTAGGTTATTTTCCATTTAAAGATAATGATGATGTTATAAGCCCAAGTAAAGCTAAACCAAACTCAATATTCATATTTGATGACGTATCAACGGATCCACAACAAACAATACGTGAATATTACTGTATGGGTAGACATAAAGACATTGATTGTGCATACCTATGTCAATCATACAGTCGAGCAGGCAAACAACTTTTACGTGATAATGCGAATCTTATTGTATTGTTTAAGCAAGATGAGCTCAATTTGAAACACGTCTTTGATGACCACGTATCACCTGATATGACATTTGAGCAATTTAAACAATTTTGTTCCGAATGTTGGAAGGACAAATACGGTACATTCGTCATTGTTAAGGATTTCGATATTTCTAACGGACGATATCGTAAAGGTTTCGACAAGTTTATAAAACTGTAGGTATGATCGAAAAACACGCATTGTATAACAATATGTCAGACAAAGAGGTAGCTGCGCGCACGCGTAAAGTTGCCGAACTAGCTCGTGTCATTCGCAAAAAGTATTTGGCATTAAAGTTAGGTAAAACAGAACAAGATGAGTCGCTAAATAAACTCTTTAAGCCCATAGCTAAACCTCTAACAGATATTGCGCAATCGTCAAAAACGTTGCATCATGCTATTAATAACAAGCTTAGACACGTTAAAAAAGAAGAGGTGAAAACGGAGGAAGAGATAAAAAAAGAAGCCAGAGATGACGATGTATTTTCCGATGCAGTATCAATCGATCAAGTTAACGAACATGATATATTTGATCCTAATAATGTTTCGAAAGAGGCTATTGATGAATATATCGAGCAATATCCTCCAATGAGCCATAAGTATATAAAAGAATTTTGGATGAAAGATAATAAAATTGATAAAAACTACGGACCTATTTACAATGATGAAATTGGCTGGATGTTGGGTAAACGACGAATAAACTTTAACAAAAACAAAGGTAGTATACAAGTCATCAGTGATGGTAGTGGGGAAGGAGGATGGGTGCCGGGAACGCCAGGTCTATACCAACTAATTTTCTATGATAACCCTGAAGATTATAATGATACAGATTTAAAGCACTATAAAAGTTTATTAAATAGTACAGAAGTTCATCTGGATTCCAAAGGTCGTCTTAAAGGTGCAACTGGGAAAAAATATCATCATATCATCAAACCGCTATTTAAACCTACCGATGAAACAACAAAGAAATCGCCACCGAAAACTCGATCTACTGCATTAAAGAGACAACCTTTCGAAGGTCTTGTTCGTTTAGCAAAAACGACTCGTTCATCATCGATGACAACGTCTCCTCGAACATCGTTATCTTCACCATCTAGCTCCAAAGGGTCAGGGCTCGTCGATAATTCTCATTTGATCTACAACGATAATCCTATTGAATATGTATATTGGGATGATCCAAACGAACTATGCGACAGACTCAAATTGCTGGTTGCTTCCCAAGAAGCAGGAAACACATCTCACAATAATGAAATTGTTGCCATTATCAACGAATTACGTGAAGCAGATATTATATATTAATGTTTGGATTATTGGAACATCATTTCCAACATGAGTGTTGACAAGTTTGGTCGTCATCATTACCGTTCTAATGAACAAGTTGTTAAAAAGCTACGTGAAGGCTTAAAGCAATCCATTTTGGATTTACAAAACCAGATACATGAAGTACATAAAGACATTACACGAGATCCTCCTGTAGCAGGTAATCATCTTTCCAATAAGAAATATGTAGATGACAGCATTGTTCGTGCGAAAACTTTTCTAAGAAAAGAGATTAATTTGATAGAAAAAAATAGAATTCAAAAAGATACTCAACTCGAACAAAAAATCTCAAACTCCATTAGTAAAATAGAAGTTAATTTAAGTAAAAAAGTTAACGAGTTGTCTGATGAGAATAAAATGACTGCTTCGAAAATATCTGATTTATCAAAACAAATGCATGAATTTAAAAATGATCTTGATATATTTAAACAAGAAATGACGAATAATATTACAGATGCCGCCAACCAAAATGCACAAATTATGATGAAAACGTTGGAAATAGAAAAAAAGATTAAAACGGCGGATCTTAAATCACATGATTTAGATGAGCGTCTTAATGTAATGGAAGATTACCTCTTACATTATAAAGCTAACGGAACAACGAATTAGCGTTAGTTCAAAGAATCGAATCGTTGGAAGCTAGACATGGCATTTACCGAGGAGAAGATACAACTAGTTAACGAGCTACACAAGCCTGCACGAAAAAATTATCCTCGTCGACGAACAATCATTAAAGGACTAGACGATTTGTGGCAAATGGACCTTGCTGAGATGAGGCCTTATGCCAGTCAAAATAAATCTTACAAGCTCATTCTTGTTGTAATTGATTGTTTTTCAAAGTTTGTGTGGACTCGACCATTAAAGACGAAAACAGGTGAGGAAATTACTCGAACATTTTCGGATATTCTCGCTCATACTCGACGATGTCCGAAAAATTTACAAACAGACCAAGGCACAGAATTTTTTAATTTCAAGTTTCAAAATCTCATGAAACAGCATAGTATTAATCACTATAATACCTTTAGTGTTAAAAAAGCAGCCATATGTGAACGAGTTATTCGAACATTGAAGGAAAAACTTTACAAGTATTTCAGTCTTAATGGAACTTACAAATGGATTGATATCTTGCCTCAAATTACAAAAGAGTACAACAACACGAAACACAGCAAAATTCGACTTAGACCTATTGATGTTAATAAATCTAACGAAAATGAAATTTTACGAAAATATTATACTCACTTGAAAATTGCCGGTCCAAGAAAATTGAAAGTTGGTGACGTGGTTCGCATTAGTAAAAATAAACACATTTTCGATAAGGGATATAAACCGAATTGGACAACAGAACTGTTTAAAATTACTGAAATTAAAATAACGAATCCCACAACATACTTGATTGAAGATATGACTGGAGCGCCTATCAAAGGAGCATTCTACGAAGAAGAATTACAGAAAACAAAAAATAAAGACATATATTTAGTAGAGAAAGTACTGCGCAGACGTGGAAATAAGATGTATGTTCAATGGTTGGGATTCGATAGTAGCCATAATAGTTGGATTAACGTTAAAGATATCATTTAGGATCTACTTTTACATACACCGCGTAGATATACACTAAATGAGTGGGGGGTGACAAAAAGTATAAATTTCATAAATGCTGCAAGCTCATGCCCAGTTGTTCCTGCCAGTTCATCAATATGAGTTCTCAAGATAGTGGTTATAGTTCATCAGACGATATGGTGGTAGCTGCTGCTTCACCATCAGATGATATCGATTATGAAGCTGAATTAGATGGAGTTTTGGCGACATTCGAAGAAGCAGCCAAAAATGAACCATATTATTTACTAGAAGCATCCTTTCCGCTTGACAAGTGTATAATCAAAGTTGGCCTTTCTCCAGCTCGTCATTTCTCATCAGCCATTATTTTGTGTCAGCACAACAAGAATGCAAGAATTAGTTTAAACACGTTCGAGTGGGATGATATAATCGGAATTTTTAAGCAGAAGATTTGCGATTTCTTTAACAGCACCTCTCAAGATGATTACAATCCTATCGAGTTTCAGTGTGGAGACTATTGTAAAATTAAACAAATAGTGTATGATTCAACCAAGTTCCTTGTTATTGAAAAGCATGGTCTGGAATACTATCTAGATGAAAGGGATGTCAACCAAATCCTAGAAGTAAACAGCAGTCTGGTGTGTCATCGTGTATCGTTATTGGATAATTTACACTTTCATGCTTATTATAGAAATGTTATCGATTTGATACAATCAAACTTTTGCAGCAGAAGCAGTTTATATGGACCACTTGAAGCTTTAACTGCGTTTTGCGAAATTTCCACAGACACTTTGTTAAGTAATGCTTTAAGAGAATATTTATATTATTATAAAATTAAAGTTGTAAATGATTTTATGTAATAATCAAAATAAATGCTATTTATGCAAACATGTCTTTTTTATTTTCACGTTGAATGTCTCACAACGCTGGAAAAGATAAGCTGAGACTTAAAATTACAGGAAAACAATGTATATTTTTTAGAGTTTTTATTTTCTACTTATAATAATTACAAATGTTGATTTTCACTAAATTACAATTATCATTCTACATATTCATTTAACAAATAGCCAATCCATTTTCGTGTGGAGATTGATAAAGCTATAAAAAAATTGGTTATGTTTTCATTTATTAATTTTTGTTTTTACTCAATCATTGTGGTTTCATAATGACCCCAAGGTAAAGTGTCATGAGAATTTTGTTGCAAGTAACGTTTATCGTCATACGGACTTAATGCAATTTTTTCTTGTGTTATTGTAAAAAGATCATGGGCGTAGGAACGAAACGTTGATTGGGAAACACTTTTAGTTGTAAATTCGTTTAAACACTTAACATAATCATCGAAAGTAATGTCATTTTTTACCGTTGAATATTTTACACCCTTAGATTTTTTTGTGACGCCTAAATTATTTGCAAGTCTTTCAATATTTGCATCATCCATATTATTCTTGTATTTATCCCACAATGCATTTCGATCCTCATCCGTCGTACTAATCTTAAACGAATACATTTTAGATCTAAGTCCGACAAAATGAGTCATAATGCGACCGTTTGCCTCATCTTTCATCATTCCGAGAACTTTTTTGTTGACTTGAGGTATTCCATAAATATTATTCTCAGAATAGTCTGATGTATCGAATTTGGATAAATTTGCTTTAATAACATCTCTGTAAACGTCATCACATTTTAATTCATAGATAAAACTATCAGTGTCCCCATACATTAGCTTACAATTTTCAACTCCCATATATGGCAGCATAAAGTTATAATGAAAATCGTACATACACACTTTGGATATATCTAAAATTGACATGCCGATGTACAATGGTTTGTTGAAAATGAGCTCTGTTTTGTTAAGTTCGATTGCCATTAAATTTTCATTAAACACAGTTCTATTATGAAATCTTGGACTAGCAATCAAATTTTTCGCTCCATATCTTCCATCCCATTTTGATACAAGTTTTACAATGCGATGTTTCCTAATGTTTTCCATCGTTTTACCAAATATGGCGTTGTTGGCTAACTTGTACAAGTCTTTTTCAAATGCTGTAGTTGCTGCAGTTCGCAATTTTGTATTAAGATCGATATATGGCTTAAGCCAAGCGCTCTGTTTGAATTTCAACACTTTATGGATTTTTGTTAGTTTGAGTCCTGCATTCAGAGCTTGTTTTAGATTGCGATAATGCAAAGTGTACTCTTTTTTATGGTACAAGGTGGTCATAAGTTTTGGAAGCTTACTTCTTGGTGGCACACGATGTTCGCAACAAAACGGTAAATCTCGATGTAAGTCATGCAAGTGTTCTGGGTATTCCAAATCCACTTGTAGTATGTATCCTGTATCTCCATCGTCAGGAATAGACAAGACATCAATATTGGTATCGACCCACTCGAAACCCCCATATGGTAAGAATTGAGACATTGCCCAACCATACAAATTGTTGACATCTAAATATAGCACATATTTACTAGGCTTTGATGGATCATAATTATGCATGTATTTGTTATTTGCCTCAGAATACCGATTACTTACTTGACTTATACCACCTCGGATAGCTTTCTCAATAAACATGATTTTATCGATATCATTCAGCAGTTCAAGTTTACATCCAGTATATTTAAGCATTGCATCCCAAGAAAATCCAGGCATGGTATAGTACCATGCAGGATCAAGACTGTATGTACTTCGACATTTTTGTCGAAAATTTTCAAAAATGCAAGTCAGTAACATAATATCAGTTTTCATGTACAACATACTATATTCCAAAATATTTTTAATACCGAATGACTGCCAAACATTCTGAGCATGATGATACATATTTTTGGAGATGTGTTCACCCGATAATGAGCTGTAAAATTTATCAATTGATGGTAGTTGCGTTTCATTCAATTTATTGAAAGACTCAATATATTCGTACGGGAATATGCCTTTTCGTTTCAATAATTCCATTTGTTCGGGAGTGGTATTTGGAAATTCGCTAGCTAAATATCTTAAATCCTCAGGTTGCAATGTGGCAGCCAACTTGTCCAATGATGAATTTAAAAATCTCAGTGAATCAACGAACCTCAACTTAATACTGACCTCAGAATCGTATATTGTAAATGAAATATACTTTTCCTTATTTATTGGTAGTAAGCTGATACTACCATTTTTCGCAAGATCTCTAATCATCATATGCGAATCGTAACCGCTAAGATTATGAAAAAAAATTGGGACAACGAAAAGTTTTTTGAAATTTAAGTTACACACTTGGTGTGCGAATCCTCGAAAATCTCCGGTAAAATGGTCATGATCACGAACAATTACATCCTTATCTGAAAACGTTTTTTCGCAAATGTGACAATTAGATGCATTAAAACTGGGTGTGACATTCATAGGTACAATATCTTTAATTTTTCCTTGCACAAATGCCGCCAACAACGTCATTTCCTTGGCAAACCACTCCATGCAATCTTCACCTGCGTAACTTCGGTAAAACGATAGAGATTCATCGTAAGAGCATTTTACGTAATAACCTGCACTAAAGGCTTTATGCTGCTGATACTTAATTGTTTTGCATTTTAATGGACTATTTTTAACTTTGTTCAACATTGACTCAAAATCGGCATAGACTACAAAAGGAGTTGTTTGTTTATAAATATGATTTTTAAATTCAACATTCTGATATGATGGAAAAGAAACTTTACATTTATTAATTTTCTCACAGTATTTTGCATGATCATTTAATCTGTCAAAACTACTAAAATAATTCAAACACCTATCACATAAAAATTTTTTATTACGTTTCTTACTTAACTGCCTGGACATAAGTCGAGACATATCTTTAATCATGCAATAATGATACTTAATTTCTACAGATTCATCGTGAGCCATAGGTGCTTCGTAGTCATTCAATTTTGGAAAATATTTATCTTGTACAATCAATAAATTTACATGTTTAGTTAATTTGGTTTTGCATAGCCTTACCGGCGTTGTTACGTAAAATGTTCTCTCTTTAGCAACATTCATTTCTAACCCGTACACGTTTACAGAAATATTATTTAACTTTTCAAATTTTGAAATACCCTTTATAGTCATAGGTGTCTCTAGCCCATCGATATTTAAGACAGTCGCATAATGTGGATATGAAGATGTACGATCTGAACTGCATTTAGCTGGATAAATCGCTGAAACTATGCTCCAAAAAAAGCATGCTTCATCATCGTTTTTGATATTAATACATGCGTGCTTCTTTTGGATTTGTTCTGGTAGTCTAATGAACGACGTAGCTCCATTTCCCACTTCATATTTATTTATATTGACTTCTAAAGAAACAATTTTTTTCAAAGCCCACCCTGATCCCGTTTCTTCAAATTCCGATAGCTTAGACATTAATTTATCGACTATGTTTGTGTGAAACCATAAAACCAAGTCCGTTCCTGCGTCTATGGCTTCGTTTTTGGTATTAAAATATTTAAATTGGTTAATATCACCTCCTTGATTTGATTTTCTAATAAATTCTCCACATAATGTCATATTACATTTTATCATATTTAATTTTTTTAAAATGTTTTTAATTCGAATTCTAAATAACTTAAAACAATCCCCGAAAAATTGCATTAAATCTTTGTGTCCTAGATTAATAATTATACCTGTTCTGATTCTACTCTTGAATGCGGAATTTACATCTTCCCATTTAACCCGACGATGTTTAGTAATTCCACCACCCACGCGAAGACCGAAATTTTGAATTTCCGATTTAATTGTCTTTAAATGCCCCGCGTTTGTCTGTAGTTGCCGTAATTTAGCTAAATCCAAGTCCCCACACCGAATCGCTTTAGTAAACAAAGTCAAATGCCTTTTAATGTGATTTAACCAAATATTCGCTTCTCGCGGTGTATAATTTCGAAACAAAACATCACGCGCTTGAATTAAATGTTGTACAATGTCACTACTAAGATCACCAATGTTACTCATGATTAAGTAAAAAGCAATAAATCAATAAATGAAAAACTCACCAATATTTTTTTTTTATCCTCTAATTTTCTATTATTTCAAACGAGGCGGCTGGCTGCACCTTTCCAGTGGCAACGTTTCCTCGGAACACCAAGCTGTACTTTCCCTCGCTGAAATGTTCCAAATGCGGCCTGTAGAGTTCAACCACCCTTTGCGGCAAGAACGTCACCTCCTTTTCTAATTCAATAAGGATGGATTTCCCAAATTTCGTATCGACTTCTCTTGCCGCAATTATCTTCTGGGGTACTCCTACGGGTAGGCTGTTTAGCTTTCTAATTGGCTTGATTGTCTTCTCTGTAAGCAGAGAGGATGCATTAATCTTTTTTAGGTCCATCTGCAACAATATATATTTTCTTAATTTAACAGTAACATATCTTTGACTAGCAATTTCTTAATTTAACAGTGAAATATCTTTGAGTAGCAATATTATTTTACAAAAATTCTATCTATTATAATATGTATATTTTTTAATTTAACAATGAAATAGTTTTAACTAACAAAACTTTCATAGAAACAAAAAATTACAAATACCGCACTATTTACAAACATTTTTTTTTTTTTAGAACGGAGAATATAACCAAGTAATTTGAATAAAATGTTTAAATCAGAAAAATTATTAAGAATTGGAAATTAGTAAAGATAATGATGAATTCTAAATGATATAAAAAAGGTTAAGTATTATAAAACTTACTTTTGTATATATAATTGCCGGCACTTCACAAACACAGAACTTCTCCGAACGGTACTTTGTATAATTGCTGACGCTGCACAAAACACACAACTTGTCTGAAGGATGATCAGAATTGAACTGACGATATGTAGTGCATCTGCTCTTTATCTAACTGCCTCTCCCACGCTAAAACTATGTTGCGCAATATTTCGTAAGACTATTCATTTATGCATCACATGCCGGGCTTAATTATTAACTTCCTGCCTCCATGAGAAAATATATTTTATCTTACATTAAATAATCGAATTGGAATTTGCACGTGTTTCCGGCTATATATCGTGATCGCGTGAGACATTTTTAATAGCCGGCGTATCCGATGATGTCATTATTCTCAGTAGCAAGATATATTTTATAAAGATTTCAACTGATCATGTAAAGTATAAATTGAAAAATAAACGAATTTTTTTTATTATGGTAATCGATAAAATATATACGAGGTAACTCGTAAAATATAAATTGAAAAAATTTAGAAGTTTTACGCTAATGGTTGTAGGTTTTAATTACAAAAAAAATACGAGGAAAAATTGCTCTCTTTGTCTGTCATTCGTCTTCTTCTCTTTGTCAATTCATAGAATGCAGTCACCGACCAGCGATTGAACATCGTTCTCATTGGTTACGTTGGACGTGTAGCTTTGTTATTATTGGGGGGGCGTCTTTTCGGGAGGAATGGGGGGACTGGGAGCGTCTTTTCGGGGAATGGGGGGGACTGGGGGCGTCTTTTCGTTAATATTGTGGTACGACTCCACCATTAGTCGATGCACGTCTTTCTCATTGGCCGTTGATGCACACCATTGGCCTCCAACGTCACGAGGATGTCCGCCATTGGTCGAGGACACGTTTCTGTGGCATCATTGGTCGAGGAAAACGTTCTAACGTCACGAGGAGGGTGTTACTATGTCACCATTGGTCCCTCATCGCTATACCGCCATTTCTATGTTGTTTATTCAAATTCTAAGCTGTCATTGGTCGCTGGGGGTGTTGCTATTCCCACCACTGACGCTGCTATGCTGCCATTGGTCAACGACACGTTCCGACGTCACGAGGACGTCCACCATTGGTCAGCAAGACATTGGGGGACGTTCCTATGCCACCATTGGCCTGCTATTCCCACCACTGTCGCTGCTATGCTGTCATTGGTTGACGACACGTTCCGACGTCACGAGGACGTCCTCCATTGGTCAGCAAGACATTGGGGGACGTTCCTATGCCACCATTGGCCTGCTATTCCCACCACTGACGCTGCTATGCTGTCATTGGTCGACGACACGTTCCGACGTCACGAGGAGGGCGTTACTATGCCACCATTGGCCTGCTATTCCCACCACTGAAGCTGCTATGCTGTCATTGGTCGACGACACGTTCCGACGTCACGAGGAGGGCGTTACTATGCCACCATTGGCCTGATATTCCCACCACTGACGCTGCTATGCTGTCATTGGTCGACGACACGTTCCGACGTCACGAGGAGGGCGTTCCTATGTCACCATTGGTCCCTCATCGCTATACCGCCATTTCTATGATGTTTATTCAAATTCTGAGCTGTCATTGGTCGCTGGGGGTGTTGCTATTCCCACCACTGACGCTGCTATGCTGCCATTGGTCGACGACACGTTCCGACGTCACGAGGACGTCCACCATTGGTCAGCAAGACATGGGGGGACGTTCCTACGCCACCATTGGCCGAGGGGCGTGGTCTAGAGACACGAGGTACGTTCCTACGTCACCATTGGTCGAGGGGCGTGGCCTCGAGACCCTAGGCACGTTCCTACGTCACGAGGGGGGCGTGGCCTTGACCCATGAGGATACGTACGCTTGACGATCGACGTGTGACGTCACTTCCGCTCCAGAAGTAACCTATCATATCTACTGACTATCTCCAACAGACAATACCGATTAAGAAAAGCTAAATCAGCCATAGACGCGGTAAAAAGTTTAACTGATACTGTAAAAAACACAAAGAAAAGATGGGCCATATTGGTTATGTTTTATGTGAAGAATGCCTTCAACTCTGCCAACTGGGCACATATCATAACAAAACTGGAATCAGCACGAGCGTCAGGATATCTCATCAATATCATTAAAAGGTATTTTACTAATAGATACGTTACAGTGACAAAAAATACAAAACAGTCGATACAGACCTAAGGTTCACAAAACACCTGACAAATGTAGTCCAGAGGGCGGAAGAAAGAACGGCAGCCCTACAAAGGATCATGCCGAATATAGGAGGCCCAAGCAGCCAAAAACGAAGAATATACCTGAAAGTGGTACAGTCGACCCTCCTATATGGAACCCCCATTTGGGCAGATGTACTAAATAACAAAAAGTACAGAGACATAATAACCAGAGCCCAGCGAAAGCCCCTATTAAAAGTACCAAGTACGTACAGGACTACTTTAACGATGGTAATAGCAGGCATGCTCTCTTTTCAACGGCAGACGCTCTATAACTCTCGAGACGAACAATTTCTAACAGAATGGCAAGCAGAATGGAAGGCACAAATAGAAAAGGCACAATGGACCAAAAAATTAATACCCAATGTGATAGAGTGGTACAAATGTAAGTTCAAGCGAGTAAATTTTTAGTATACAAAAACCAGCGATGATAATTGTGTCCTATGTAAAGTAGAAGACGATGCGGAGCATTGTATCTTCAGGTGCAAGGTGTTTGCGTCGGAACAACATATAATGCGAACAAAGCTAGGAGAAATATCCTCTGACAACTTGATACGTGTCGCTATGGAAAGCAGAGAGAGCTTTGAATATCTTATAAACCAAGTAACAAAAATTATGAAGAGAAAGTCCATGATAGAGAAAGAAACTGAGACAGGATAAGAGTGATCTGGGGCAATCCGCTTCCATTAAAAACTGATTATCATTATATATTATGTATGAATATATAGATATGTGTATATGTATGTATATATGTATTTGTGTGTACGTAGGTGTGTATATGTGTATGTACGTATGTATGTATGTACATATGTATGTACTACACTTATATGTTACCTTGTATACCTATACATTCCATATACTTTCCCCTTGGTTCCTTACCGCTCTTAGGTAATACCATCGGAAAGGCCATGTCACCATTTTACATACATTTTCTTCTGGTTCCGTACCGCTCCTAGCTAAGAAATGGCAACAAATCTTCTGCTGCAAATTCATTTAATACAGACCCAAAGATCTATCTTAAGATTTTTTCTTTTCTAAACACGTAGTTGCTCTTCGGTTGCCTTTGTTATCATCCATGTTTTGCTACCATACATCACTACGGGTCGTATGATTGTTTTATACTTTTGAGTGTGTCAGAGAATTAAAGTATCTTGGAACAACAATAACTGAAGACAATAACGGATCACAAGAAATAAACAATAGGATACAAGCCGACAACAGAAGATGTCTTTATACCTTTCAAAATTCCATAGAATTGAAATAAATAAGAAGAAAACAATAATAAAATTATATATAAAACAGTCACAAAAAAAAGATCACGATACTGAAAATTTTTAAATAAGTATTGCATAGAATGGTTCCTGCAAACACTGAAAATAATTTATTCGTTGTTTCATTTCTCGTATATTTCTCGCCGGATTTTCTAATGAATGGCATGCTTATTTTATTATCGCTCTTACAAATTGTTCTTTGTTGATTTAGTACAATTACATTTCCCAACAACCGTTGGTATTATTATAGCTTTAGAGGGCGCTGCACTGTGATATATTTGCTGATATTTCTGCTTCTTGTTTTAAATTTGGGTCGTTATTTTTTCTAACTCTGTATTATTAATGTTTTCTTTATTTGGAAGAACCATGTTAAGAAAAATTTGAGCTTTAACGTAATATTGGGGTGATAACTAATACAATTAAGCTACATGTAATATATTTTATTTAATTATTCAGTAAATTAAATATTTAGTCAAATTGATTCTCGATATGAAAAAAAAACAACAGCTTTACTTTATCTATTGCTTTGTTCCAGCTCTTGAACTAATAGTAAACACCTCCTGGAGATGTTATCACATTTAACCAAAGTTAATGGACTCGGAATGCATTAAAACAATCTAAAGACTAAATCGCGAACAACTATTACGTGCATTGTAGTTGCAAAACGAATGTAAACTGTGTGTCAATATCTAATTTAAAGCAGTTGCATGGACAAGTGAATAATTTTTATTTTTTCTCTATTGCACGCGATATAATCGTGCGAAGAAAGTAAGCTGCTAAACAGAAGTTTTTGATTTAGATTATTATACAGAGCACTTTTCGAAACTTGGTTTAACGACATAAAAACACTAATGATAATAGTAAAATTAAAAGACAGTTAACTCACATTTTAAGAAATAACAATATTGTATATGCCGCTGCTAAGAAAGGCAAAATGGAAAAATAGTTAAAACTAGCAGACCAACTCGACATCGAGTTTTTTTAAAAGAAATTTTTATTTTTCGAGAAAAATATACAATATATACAATGACCGAAAGTAAAAATATTTTTATCAATAACTCAAAAACTATAATTGATAATTTCGTGAACTTACATTTTTGAACTCTACGTTGAATTTTCTATTGATTTGACTAATAAAAACGAAACCGGAAGTCGACCTCAAAACCGGAATGCAATTTTTAGTTCATCAAATGTCGACATGGATATCATTTAGCAGTTAATTTTGCATGCTGATCACGAATCCGGTGTCAGATTTGCTCTATCTTGACGTTTTGTGCGCGTTTCGGGTCACTTCCGGTGTCGGATCGCAACCGGAAGTACATATTTAGATTCGTCTCGACGAGACCTTTCGATCCATATATACATTGCGGGGTCTAAAACTTAAAGTAAATTTTAACTTCCGGTCATCTCAAAACCGAAAGTGAATTTTTGTACCAAAAGTATATCTTGACAATCTCATACGTAATACTAATAATATTCCGAAAAAATATTTTAATTATCTAATATGGTTTTTGAGTAAAGTGGTGGACAAGAAAAGGGCTTAGCGTTTTAGTATATAAGATAGGTTTTGCCAAACTGAAAATTAAAGTACAAGTTTGGAAATGGAACAGAGAAATCTCAACGCTGGAAGGCAAGGAAAAAGGACATCAACACAAATAACTCGGAAAACAGAAACACGGAAAAAGAAATTGGGAAAATTAAAATTAGAAGCATATCAAGTAAAAGCAAAAAGAAAAATAATATGAAAAAATATAAAACAAAATAGTAAAAATATGAACTTAAAATGTGAATCCATGCTAGTAAGGGGAAAAATGCAGGAATTAGTACATTACATGAGAAAATATAAACTAAATATTTTGATATTTTAGAACTTCGAGAAATAAGGTGGAAAAAGGAGGGGAAATAGAAAACACAAACTTTACAGTGTATTAATCCAGAGAAACTGTATTTATGATCAGTAAAACGCCAAGAAACAAAATCATGGATTTTAGAGCGATTAATGGAATAATTTCATACATTAAAATCAAGAACACACAAGCCAATATCTCAGTAAAAAACATTTATGCTCTAATAGAAGATGCAAGTAGTGAAGACAAATTAGATTTCTACGAGCAAGACTACTAGAAAAGGCTAGTGAAAACGTACCCAGAAATGACCTTCTTAGGATAATAGGAAATAGGTTGGAAAAAAGGTGAATTATAGAGAAGTAACAGGGAAAGAAACAATTCACAAAGAAACTAATGAAAATAGAACAAGACTATGAAACTTCGCTTTTTCGAGAAACAGACACATTGCCAGTAAAAAATTCCGACATAAAAAAGCAACATTAAATAACATGGCTTTTACCAGGCCGACTAGAAGGTAACCAGATAGATCATGTACTTATTTAAAAAATGGCTAAGACTAACACAAGATCTCAGACCATACGGAGGATCAAACGCTGATTTAGACCACATACTAGTAATAGCAAGATTAAAAATGAAAATAATAAGAATGCAAACTCAACAAAATAAGACAAAAATCTAGAATTTTGGCAAGCTAAAAATAGCAGAAGTAAACAATAAATACGTGAAGACATAGCAAAGAAACTACAAACGGTTAAAACTAAAAATATAGAAAGTAACTGGGACAACATTAAAATAAGCGTAATAGAAGCAGCAGAGGAATCAATAGGACAAAGGCAAGAGAGTTATATCAAGACAATATTAATAATATCACGTATTTCAAAATATGCTTATGCAATCGTCGCATTGTAGAGATTATAATAAGCTTATATGTTTTCTGTATAGGTTATGCAATTTCGTGCTTGCGACAATCTTATTATCAAAATAAGGGGGTTGGTGACGGTTGTAATGATTTTTATGGAAACGGTTGTAACATTAAGTTTACAGGTAATATTTTTGTATTACAGATGCCTAGAAAACGCATAAGAAAGACTTCTAGAGGTGAAAGCGACATATTGTTGTACAAGAACGCTGACGATGAAATCAAATTAGGCGCTTCTTTAAGAAGAGCAGAAAAGAAGTACAGCGCTAACTATGTTTCTCTTTTAAGATACGAGCAAAATGGAGATGCAGAAAATTAAGATAAATAGCTAGAAAATATTAAAATGGAATATGTGGCTCATGTGAGTTATTAACGAAGAGCAAGAACGGCAATTAGCAAAATACCTCATTAGTTGTCTGGACATATACTTTGGTCTCTCCACAAAAGAGGTAAGAAAGTTGACCTACAAACTTACTAAAACCTAAAGTTTACTTAGTAAAACATTTAGTTGATCTTAAAAATTTAATCGCTGCTTTCACTTGGCTGGAAAATAAAATTGCTGAAGATGAATGGTTTCGTTGATTCATGAAGAGAAATTTCGAATTATCTATCCGCGCTGCTCAAGCCTCACAAGCCTATCTCGTGCGACAAGTTTTAACCGATATAATGTCAATGTGTTTTATGATAATCTTCAGATCGTCATAGATCGCGATTACTTGGAAACTCAGGACATATATAATGACCACGAAACCGGCGTTACTACAGTACAGCACCTGACAGAGTTGTTGCAAGACGTGGCACAAGGCAGGTGGGCGCGCTTACCTCTGCTGAACGGTGCCCTTTGGTCACATTATTATTTGCAGCTAACGCAAGAGGCAACGCCGTTCCACTTCGTGTTTCCTCGAATTAGATATCAAGAAAATTTCATTAGAGACGGGCCAGTGGGATCAATCGAGGCTGGCAATCCATCAGGGTGGATGCAAGAAGAGACATTTATTATATTGCTTAAACATTTTTAAAAACATACGAATGACTCTTTGTCGCATATGATATTATTGGTGCTAGACAATTATTCGTTCCATATACACATTAACTCCTTAGACTTTTGTAAAGATAATGGAATAGTATTACTGTCATTTCTGCCCCACTGCTCTCACAAACTATAGACCTTAGATAGATCCGTTTATGTGAAATTATCCAGGCAGAATCATAACTGTTTAAGACATACCGAGTATTATAACCATCGCAATGCTACTTACTCTCACTGAGGTGAATATCCAGGCCGAGTTTCGAAAGATAGGACCGCGAATTTTAACCGCGATTTGTTCCAAGAAATTAATTTGGCGCTATCGGTCGCGACAGACAAGCCTAATCCAAACGCTACTGAAGAGGTGAGCATTTCTTATTAACATAACATTAGACTTGCACCTGATGACGAATCCCTCACCACTATTACCTTCGTTTGAATGAGGATCCACCTTCATTCAGCGCAGTAAGCCCAACTGAGTCCGAAAATAGAGCATCAACTAAACAGGCTGCATCGCAGTCATTTACTAACAGTGATTCAAATATCATAGTAACCCCATCCAATCCTAAAAAACGAAACATTCATTGATCATCAAATGCTTACACCACATGAAGTCGCCGAGCTCCAAGCAATAAAAACACAGCCTAGAAAAGCACCTCTAGAACCTAGACAAGCAAATCAATCTAGAACATAGTCAAGAATTGCAAACTGATTGATGACAATTAACCTGTAATCAGACATCTCTTCTCGTGATGCTGTTTTGCGTCAGCAATTAGAACCGTCTACAAGTAAGAAATTTACAACAGTTTTTTTCAATATTTTATGTTTTAATGTTTTAAAAAATGACGATTTAATGATAGTCATTTTTGACATAAATAATTTCAAGGACATTGAAACATATCTAACTAACATCGGTAACCAACAATTTACACAACTGATACTGTCTGCACTTTCAATAAATCACCATACAAGTGTTTATTCATTCCCAGTCCACCTCTGAACCTAAAAAAATTATTTAGATAATCGAAACTGTTTTATTAGACTTAATTAGATCTGTGGTCCATGTGAATCTTACAACACTTTTATTGGTTTCTGTAACTATTAACTGTCACAATAACCGATAAAATTCCACACACATGCAAATGAGCCTGGAATTTGAATATTTAAACCAACATGATTTTCTCTAATATTCTAATGGTTATGTTTGAGGAGAAATGCTTAATAGACTCGATGTATTGGTAAAAGGCTTTCAACTTAAAATTAAAACAGTTAACTGTGTGGGCTAACAAAGCAAAGGAAGGAAATATACTAACTAATAAAGTCAACAACTAATGTATATTAAATAAATATTTTTAATATTTATCCAAGTAGTCCAATCGTCAGAGAATTGACCCCAAAAAATCATACGAACAAGTTGAATTTCGCAAATATTAATTTAGAATTTAGAATTTAGAATTTAGAATATTAATTTTAGGACCGCAAAAAAGATGCAAAAAAGTTTATCACGTTCACCCCCGGGCTTCCCCATAAAACCCCCTGGAAGTGGGGTAAAAAAGCAAATAAATCGATTTACCAAGAATCTGTACATCGTAGAAAAAGATATTTCAAATATAAAATGGAGCTAAAATAATTTTAAACAAAAATGTTTATAAGCATTTTTTGTGTAGAATAAACCGTTCTCTTAGAAACAACGCTTGAAGCGACCGTCGATTTTGCATGTTATACGCGCTCGAAATCAATGTTTAATAAAATTTGTATCAGTTCGACGGTAAAATTCGATATCTTTTGAATTAAATGTCCTATCGACAAAACTGAAGATGCGTTTTAAAGGCAAAGAGTGCAGCTTTCGTATGCAGTTTTTGTATTTTACCAAGAGTAAACTCAGTTTTTATAAAGGTGTTAAATCTTTAAAACTCATGACATGGAATTTTAATTTGAAGTTTGTAACGAAATATTTTGCCTACCACATAGGGTATTATTATGGGGGTTTGAAAACTGGGGACTGAAATTATTGGGGCAGAGATAGGGCAAGCCAAATAAACGAAACTGTGCGAACTGCACTTAGGGTTTGTTTGGAGAGCTGGGTCGTGGATAAGTGATTGACAAGGAGTCGGATTGGGGCAAATACAAAAAATGAAACAAAGGGGTACTTATATGAATCTCCTGGGACAAATCTCTTCTTCCTCTTCTTTTGGCATCATAACCCTGGATGGGTCTTTGCCTGTCTGGCTATGTCCTTCCATTCAGATCTCTCTTGTGCCCTTCTTCTCCATTGTCTTATGTTCATTATTTTCAGGTCGCCTTCCACGTCATCCAACCATCTCGTTCTGGGCCTTCCTTTTTTTCGCCTTCCTATGGGCTTCCATTGTAACATTTTCTTTGTTGTTTTTGCATCGTTTTGTCTCTGCACATGTCCCAGCCATGACAGTCTTTGACTTTTCACAAATCTTACAATGGCATAACCTTCATTTAACTCATTAACCTCGTCGTTTCTCCTGATTCTCCATGTGCCATCTTCCTCTTGTACCGGGCCATATACTTTCCTCAGTATTTTTCTCTCGAATGTCCTGAGTTGGGCTTCATCTTTTTTCGTCATTACCCAAGTTTCACATCCATAGGTTACTACGGGTCTAATCAGTGTTCTGTAGATAGTCATTTTGGTTCTTTTGTCTAATAATTTCGATGTCATCAATCTTTTATTAGCATAGTATGTACGATTCCCGCTGGAAATACGTGCATTAATTTCGCTACTTACGGAGTTCTTCTGATTGATTTCTGTGCCGAGATGTGTAAAGGCATCCACTCGTTCGATAGTATAGTTGTCTATTGTGATATTATTTTCATTGTCAGTTATTCTTTTGACTGTCATATACTTCGTTTTTGCTTCGTTTATTTTGAGAAATCTTTTTCTTGCTTCAGGATCAATTTGTTTGAACACTTCCATTAGTCGTGGCTTATTCCTACTAAAGATGGCTACATCGTCTGCATATGTAGTAATTTGTACTGATTTGGTGTTTATATGGCCGGTTATTATATTGGTTTTTCTGATGACTGCCTCAAGAACTAGGTTGAATAACATGGTTGATAGGGCATCTCCCTGTCTTACTCCCATGTTGATGTTGCACCCTGCAACGTCATTTTTATAAGGCTGATGTATTTCTTAGGTATACCTAGATTACAAAGGTCTTCCAGCATTTTGTCTCTTTTCACACTATCAAAAGCTTGTTTAAAGTCTATATACATATTATATAGGTCTATGTCGTATTCATAAGCTTTTTCTTGTATCGTTCTTCGTATGAATATGTTATCTGTAGTGGCTCTATTTGGTCTGAATCCATTTTGATAATTATCAATTATATTTTCGGAGTTTTCTCCTGGGACAAATGGATAAACAAAACAACAGGAATGACCTTAAGTAATTTAAAATGGACGCCGCTTTGAGGTGCCAAATTATAACGATTACAACAACTAGTTGTAACTATTAAAATAATTATTAGAAATACAAAAATGGTTAGGAGACTTTTCTAAAATACAAAGACAAAAATGGATAAACAAAACAACAGGAATGACCTTAAGTAATTTAAAATGGACGCCGCTTTGAGGTGCCAAATTATAACGATTACAACAACTAGTTGTAACTATTAAAATAATTATTAGAAATACAAAAATGGTTAGGAGACTTTTCTAAAATACAAAGACAAAATGGTTAAGAGAAATAAATTAAACATTTATTGTTGTCCACAAGGAAACAAAGTTCCTGTATTTGGCTGTATACCATATATTAAAAAATTTTGAATAAAATCCCGTATATAAAAAACCCAGTTGGGCTATGTTGCATTGACAAAACGTTTTCGGAATAAATATTCCATCATCAGTGTCAAGTTAATACATGGATGTAGCTTTGTCAAAGCAGTTGCTTTGACAAAGTCCTCGTAGACATACCGTCTCAGGACTCGCAACTAATGTAGAGTCATATGTCGCCTTGTTACCAATCCAACGGTAACTTTAACATTTTAACTGTAAATTAGACATAATGTAAATCAAATCTTATTTAATAATTTTTAAAGGGTTTTTACCCACATATTTAGTGGCTACATCCATGTATTAACTTGACACTGATGATGGAATATTTATTCCGAAAACGTTTTGTCAATGCAACATAGCCCAACTGGGTTTTTTATATACCTTTTTATAAGAGATTTTATTCAAAATTATTTATTGTTGTGTCACCACAAACAGTTACAAAAATACAGTTGGCACAAAAAATTACATTATTAGTTACAAAAATTTATACCAAAAATAACAAAGAAAACTTACATGTCATTATCCTTTTACAAACTCGGTAGATGCTGCAAAAACTTGCAAATATTACTGGGCTATAAACTGTGGTAAATAAAAATTACTACAAATGAAGACTTATCTTTTTAAATAAAACTATTCATAACGATTAACCTTTTCTAAAAACAAAACAAGCTAATGTCACAAAAATATGAATCTAGCTGTCGTATGTCAACATTGAATTTTATAACAGAGAACGATTAAAATGACAGCATAGACGCGCCCTAAGATTTACAATATTAAATATCAAAATTTTAATTTTTATGCAAGCAATTATTATTTTTAAAAAAGATGGCTGTCGTTACTTCAAAGTTAAAACACAAAAAGTTACCTGATTTCACAAAAAAAAAGCACTAAAGTTTCTGAGGGTTGAAAATGGATTGGAAATCTCTGAACACGAACAAATTCATCTCCAAACTGCGAAAAAAGCCTGGGATGGCAACCAGGGAGAAACAAAACGAGGATGGAAATAACGATTCTTCCAAACCTCACTTAAACTGCAACTAAACCATTAAACTGATTAAACTGCTACACACTTTCCATGAAAAGGGACAAAACAGAAATCTTTTAAATTTGACGTAAGATTGTGGACATAACCCTGAGGCCCACCGCTCTTGACCGCGCCTCAGCGAGAGTGTCGCCATTATTTTTGTGGCAAAAATTTCTCAGCGATCTAAATGAAGGTTTATTTGAAACGCAGAATATTTAGCAGTTTCTGTCAAAGAAAAATATCAAAGAATTTGCGTCCGTGATATAAACAAACTTTAAAATGGTTTACATTAACTTCAGAGACGTAAAAAGAACGAAATACTATTTGGGTTTTAACTTGTACGATAGGAACAGAGAAACATAGAAAACATTCTTCGTTTTTTTAATACATATATGAGGGAATTTCAATTTAATTCATATACGAGGGGATTTCAAAATATATATCAAGGAATTTGCAAATGCCACAAGTTGTGGTAACAAATATGAGGCATTTGAAATATGAATAAAAAACGCAGAATTTAATGCATTTAGCATTACAAACGATCACACGTCACGGGGAATGTATTTAAGAAGACGGTTTTAGATGTAGTTTATTGCAGAATTTTTGTTCTTTTAAAAAACGTACTAGTGTAATTAAAAAAAAAGTTTTAAATGTTTCAGATTGTTTGTTGTGTAAAAGAGTTAAGCGTTTTTTAAGCATATTTCAAAAGCCTCACATTTTTTGCGAAAACTCAAAATTAAAATTTCATGCTATAGGTTTTAAAGGTTAGGCTCTAGTAATCACAACTTTATAGTGGCCAGTAAATGAGAGGGATAGACTGTATTGATCTCGCGAGAATAATAAAAAATAGCAAAAATCGCGCCACGTTTTTTGTTTAACATCTGTATAAAATCTGAGTTTAGTTCCGGCAAGATACAAAAACTGCATACGAAAGCTGAACTCTTTACCTTTAAAACGCATCTTGATTTTTGTCGATAAATCACTTGAACCAAAAGATATCGAATTTTTACCGTCGAGCTGATACAAATTTTATTGAACATTGATTTTGCGCGCGTAACTGACATGCAAAATCGACAGTCGCTTCAAGCGTTGTTTCTAAGAGAACGGTTCATTCTACATAAAAAATGCTTATAAACCTTTTTGTTTAGAATTATCTCAGCTACTTTTTTATTTGAAACAATTTTTTCTACGATGTACAGATTATTGGTAAATCGATTTTTTTCGTTTTTGCCCCTGTGTTAAGCTGGTTTTAGGGGGAACGCCGGGGGTAAAAAAGTTCGTATAATTTTTAGAAGTTTAGTGGCATTTTAGTACCTGACGACTGGAGTAAAATTCCACTGGAGTTTAGGGGGAATCCTAGGGGTAAAAGTGGTAAGCTTCTTGGCATCTTTTTTTGGGTTACAAAATTAATATGCTCGGCAAAATTCAGCTTGTTCGTATAATTTTTAGAGGTTTGGTGGCATTTTCGTCTCTGACGACTGGAGTAAAATTCCACTTCTGTGTAAGACATCCCATTTAATTTTTTTTTAAATATTCTCCAGAAAAGTTGCTATGAAGTTCTTGTAACACACTTTTAATGTGTATTTTTGGTAGCAACACTTTTTAAACTATACGTACTCTATCGGGAGTTTCCCACTTCCGATATAATAGACCATAAGAAAGATACAGGGATTCTCATTGAGCCCAATACGTCTATATAGTTCCACTGTATTTGGTTATTTCCTACCAAATAGGTCCTACTTCATTTTTAAACATTCTCGTATGACAAAAAATTTTTATTTAAAAAACTCCCTTATGAAAGGTATATTATTATACCTTTTATAAAGGAATTTTTTAAATAAAAATTTTTTATAATACATGGTATAGTCATTTTTTTAATAAAATTTTTTTGAATCCGCCATTTCCTTGAGGATTCTCGTATGACTTTTAAGTCATTATATTTCTTTTGACTCTTTTTAAGGGTTTCTAGGAAAGTCCGATCGTTATCTTCTTCCTGTTTAACTGCATATCTTCTTCTTCTTTCTTTCTTTAAGCTGACACTGATTTTGAACCTGTAACTCATTCAAATCATCTTGGAATTACAAATTCTTGTAATTGCACAGTCTGCAAAATTGACACCTGGTCTCATAACTTTTCTATTTCATTTTTACTAATCGATGTGCAACTTTACTCTCCAGTTTCGCTTCTGTGACCATTTGTGGGAAATTGATTTCTTAGAGTCTATATCTACTAGTATTTCTAGTAGGACTATGTAACGGGCTTATAAACGTCATTCTGAACAAGTTTCTGACTTTATTATTTGGATCTTCTGTTCTTATCTGGAATCGGCCATAACCTGAGACAATTCTCTTATTTTGCTAATGTCCTAATCTTTAACAAATAAAAATCTTATGTTTTCAGTTTGAGATTTTTGTTGAAGATTTTGCAATAGGCTTAACATCTGAAATTTTCTCGAATTCTTATTTTTTTTTAATTTTGGGCGATATCTGACAATATTTTACTCCTTTTATATCGTTTCATGATACTGTAATCTAAAGCTTGTAGCATTTCAACATCCTGTAGTTCATCTATTAATGCTTGTACACCAATTCGTTCCAGAAAATCTTTAGGTGCCAAATGCAATAATCTTTTAATATCGGCGTCATACTCTTGCATTATTTTGCTATACTTTTAATATCAAGCTTTCAGCTGACTAAGAAAAACCTGCTTTAGATTCTGCTGGCCATATCTTGTTTCTAACACTTGAACAAGAGAGGTATAACTGGGTGCATCCTGGGATAGAAATTGCAAGACAGTTGCTGTCTGTCCTCGAAGCGACACTATTAAGGAAGCTGTCATGTCTTTCTTAGTCCAGCCACTTGCTGTAGCTGCAGCTTCGAATTGAAAACGTTTCCTATTCTGTTTGGTTATCGAATTTGGGTGGTTTTAAAATTTTGCTAGTTCCATTTATGCCTAGTTCAAATATGGGAGATGGTGAAGCTGTTTGTTCTGATTCTACATTACTTACTGAATTAAAATTCGATGAAGAAACTGAGGTATTATTTTTCTTTCTAACTCAACTGTTTGTCTTGTTAAATTAAATTTATATCGGTTTGATGTTGAACTGTTTTATTCTCTAAATAGCTATGTTGTTCTTCTAATTTGTCTATTCTAGTAGTAATTTGACTTACCACTAATCAAATATTTTCGTGAATTAGAGATAAACCATTCATGGCTTATCTCTACCTTTCTGCGGCTCTCTTTCTCTTCTTGTCTACTAGTGTCCTGCACCTCCCCAAGCTTCTCCATTTCCTCTTTCTCTTCTTGCCTATGCTACCCATTTTCCGCTTTTTCTTTTTGCCAACTCTTCCCATTTTCCTCTTTCTCTTTTTGATTACGCTTCTCATTTTCCGTTTTCTCTTCTCGCCAATTCTTCTCATTTTCCTCATTCTCTTCTTGTTTCATTTTTAAAAACCATGCGGGGGTCCTGATGTATTAATTTCTGTATTAAATTTAGATGATCTTATATTAACCATAAACAATTACTTAATTATGTTTTATCCCACTGCTGTCACCAACGTTACATTACTTTTCAATTACTTTATTCAGCACCAACTTGTTTACAATACTTTTTAATGTAATGATAACTATAAACTTCAAAACTCAAACGACTACTGTTCTAAACTGTCAAAAACATCTATTTTTATATCTTTTCTGACGTTTTAGACTTCACTAGACCTTACTTCAGGATTGGAATCTCAATGTTCTAGACTTCTTCTTTTTCGTCAAGTGACTTTTTCTATGTGGGATAAATCTTACGGAATTTTCGCAACAGTATGTTCTGCATTCAGTGACAAATATCATATGGTAACCTCAACGAGTATTAACAAATAAAAAATATTTTAATTAATTTTACCTTTAATATGAATCAAATAAATATATAGTTTATTTTACGAATTTTTTCCGATGATTCTAGTTGCATTTAGATCTTTGCCAAATATGGGCTAGTTCTAAATTCAACAAACTATAACAAACGCGGACGTTTGTTTTTTAATACTGCATCTAATTTCACTGGTAAATAGAAAATATTCAATCCAGAAATCTTTACTTAATTCACATTCCTAGTAGCCCTCATGTACGGCACGTTTTTAAGGGATTTCAGTTTAAATTTAATAGCGGTATTTTATGTTGTCTAATATTGTCATTTCATCTGTTTATCAGTACGCGTGAGGTCAACTATAATTATGAAATATATTTATTATAATTAACTTTTTCCATTTTTTAAATTTAATCTTACATTTTAGCCTATGAATATTTATTATTTCTATCTATTTATAATTCAATTGCGATTGATTAATTTTTATTTAGAAAATATAGTTCCCTTCGCCATTGGTAATTTGACTGACAGTTTCATCTTACTTCAGTGGTTTTCAATATCAAATCACAGGATGAAACGCAGATTAAAAACTGTACAGAGTATGTAAATCTATATTAGATAAAACTGTAAAATAATACCAAAAAAACACCATAACAAAAGACTGACTTACCATAGTTATAAAGAGACTCGGTGCTATGTGATTTATCTAAAAATAAAAACAATTGCATTAGGTTCTTTCAAATATGATATATAATATTTAATATAAAAATTAAAACATTTTAAACATCTTATCTTTTTAGGAGAATTAAAGCAATGTGGGTGAGCAAATCACAGAAAGTGGTACAAAAATGGCTATTTAACTGGTGACAATTATTTTGCGAGTACCTACTGCGCTTCCCAATCCCAAAGTGTAATACCATCATTTATGTATTTATGAATTAACTTCTTTACAAGGATTTTTCTTGTTGCGACGCGACGTCTTGGGACTGGTAACAGCTCCGTATCTCATTTGTGATCGTCTTCCCCTGTCGGATCTTTGATTCGTCACCATTATCAGCAATTTGGTGATTTTCGTTTATTATAGCCAGAGTGATGTTTCAATAGTAATTGTCATTAGCTTGGCAACATGGCGTTTGACGAGAGTGTTTACAAGGAACTAGATCGTCTAAAAAAGTCCGAGTTAATAGAAATTTTAATATCTAAAAAGGTGTCAGACTCGTTAAAAGTGAGTGAAAGTATTAAACAACTGGTGGAGTACAGGGAGACTGATAAGTCCGCTGAAAATGGTGTGATCAACAGTGATAATCTCGAGTTGAGGTTAGAAATCAATAAGCTAACATGTGATCTAAAATGTGCTAATATTGAAAGTCAATACTTGAAAGCTTTAAACAGTGAACTTACTAAAGGTAACCAACGTCAGGATGAAATAATATATTTGTTAAAATCGAAAAATATTACTTCAAATGCACCTTCTAGTTCGAACGTTGCCAAATCTTCAGACAAAACAGTTAAACCTCATAATACTAATGTCTGCAAATCTACGGAGAAAGAAGACAATCGTGAAATTGAAAACAATCATGAAACGTTACAGAAAAAAAAAGAAGCTAAATATAAGTCAACTACCGTCTCTACATCGATGCCTCAACCGTCCAATAAGAAAAATGATCTTATCACGAAACAAGAAAAAATTATGACGTCAATAGTTTCTCTAGGAGAAGGCAGCTCTTCAGACATCGGCAGATGGGAAGAAGTTCGTCATAGAAGCAGACGACAGAGACAAGCTATTGTAGGCACAAGTACAAATACCACAATAAAAGGTACTCCTAAATTCGTGGATCTCCACGTATACAGAATAGAACCAACTGCAACAGAGGCTTCTATTGTACAGCATCTAAAGCCTCATTTTCCAGAAGTCATTTGTGAGGGGATGAATTCCCGTCATCCTGAATTATATTCATCCTTCAAAGTACGGGTACATCAAGAACACTTCAAGAAGGCAATGGATCCTGCAGTATGGCCTAAGAACGCTTGTGTAAATAGTTTTTTATACCTACGGGGGCAACCTCAAAATCAGGGGTAAGTTTTAATCCAAATTTAATGCTGTTAAATATTCAAAGCATAAATAGTGATAAAATTTTAGAACTTACTTCTCAGAAGAGCATAAATATTATCTGTTTAACGGAATTATGGGAATCACATGATTCTATTGGAAACGTCAACATTGAAGGTTTTATCCTAGCAAGTTGTTATTTGCGAGATAACTCAATAAGAGGAGGAGGCGTAGGAATTTGGGTTCGAAAAGGTCTTAATTTTAATAACAAACTCAACTCTAGGATAAAGCAATATTGTGTTGATAAACATTCTGAATTGTGTATTACTTTTTTCAAAGACAAGAAAAATAACTCATTTGTTATATTAAATTGTTACAGATCACCATCTGGTGATTTAAGTATTTTTTTGAATAACCTCGAAGGTATTTTAAATTATTTATATAAACCAAATATACGTTTTGTAATATGTGGTGATTTTAATGTAGATACCAGACATATGACTAACGACCATGTTAATCTACTCAATGTTTTACTGAATTTTAATATTAATTTTAATCTTGTCAATTGGCCAACTAGGGTCACGGATACCAGCGTTACAACGTTAGATAATCAGCCCTATTCTGTAACTACAAATCGAATAGAAATGAGTCAAATCGAATAGAGGTCAGCAAGTCGGATCGGAATTGTAGGAATCGGTATTCTGTAACTCATCTCGACCTCTACTATCGGAATGTTGTGTAGAAATTGATTTCGACTAGACAAGCTCTGTCGAGATCAAGTTTCGACATCGAAAGTGGTCTTGACGTTTGTTTTGACATTTATTGGTTGACTTTTTTAGTCTGACATTTTTTAGTCTGTGGTGTTATTTGTTTAGATAAAGTTTACCAAATAATTTAATTGCTCAGCTGATGTTTTTTTCTTTGGTGTTCCGCTTGCAATTTTGTATTCTTGAAACGAACTTTTTAAACTTAACCAAAACAAATCAAAACTACTTGACGACAAGCTTGAAATATAATCTTCTTTTTTGATGAATTTTTCGCGCGCTCTAGCCTTTCCAGTAACATAACGTCACAGAACACTTATTTCTCTTTTTAGTGCGGGGTTGCCACCAACTTCTGAGCGCGTCAAGTAGAAGTTGGCGTTTTCGATTTACACCGATTACGATGTGAGTTACAGAATGCCAATCCAAACACAAAAACGACGCGATAGATATCCAACATTCCGATTTCAGGTAATTACGATTCGACTTGGTCATTTCTATTCGATTTGTTAAAAGTTACAGAATAGATCTGAATGTATTTGTAAATTTCTCGAACTCCGGTTTGTCATGTGTACTTGACAACACTGTATCAGATCACAGAACGGTTTTAGTGGAACTTGACTTTGAAACGGAATTGTCATACTTTATACAAAACAGACAATTTGGTGAGGAATCGATAAATCACTTTATCGTTAACCTCATTAACGAAAACTGGAATAGTGTTTATGGAATTTTAGACACTAATCTAGCATTTCAAGCTTTTATAAATATATTTTTGTATCATTTTAATAATAGCTTTCCATTAACAAGGACAAAAATCAAAACAACTAAAAATAAATGGATTAATAGTGAAGTTCGAAAGTCTAGTTTTGAATTAAGAAATTTACACGCTTTATCAAGAGCAGTACCAATTCTTAGAGATTTTTATCAACAACAAAGGAAAAAACATAGAAAACTTTTGACCAAAACAAGAAAAGATTATTACCAGAAAATCATTACTTCGTCTGATAATCCCAATAAAATCACATGGAAGATTGTCAATGATTTTTTAAAAAGTGCTAATAACAATGCTAATACTTTTTTAATGTATGATGACAATAATATAATAAGAGATCCTCAAGAGGTAGCATGCACTTTTAACAAATTTTTTAAAAATGCACCCATTAATATCGTGTCCAAAATTCCAGGTAATACAGTAGACAAAGACAGTCAGTCAATTATTATAGATCATGGAAATTTCTATCAATTATACCCATTTACTGGGCAGGAACTGATCGAACTCTTGCAAAGTAAACTTAAAAACAAATCCTCTAGTGGTTTTGACGAGATACCTGCATTTTTGGTGAAAAAAGTTTTACCTTTTATAATCAATCCTTTAACTTATCTCACCAATTTGTCTTTTTGCAATGGGGATTTTCCTAATTACTTAAAGACAGGCAAAGTAGTTCCCATTTTTAAAAAAGGAGATCCAAAACTGGTCAGCAATTATAGGCCTATAACAATTCCCAGTATATTTTCAAAGGTATTTGAGTATGGATATTTAAAGAGATTAAATGGTTATCTAAAAAACAATAATATCATAACTATAAATCAACATGGATTTGAAGAAAATAAATCTACTAATACGGCAGTCCATGCATTTTATGCTCATTTAACCAGTTTGATTGATGCAGGCAAATGTCCTATTGGAATATTTTGTGATCTTAGTAGGGCATTTGACTGTGTCAACCATGAAATATTATTTAAAAAACTAAAACAGATAGGTATTACAGGAAACTCTTTACAGTGGATTATGTCATTTCTAAACAATAGACAACAATATGTGAGCCTGCAGACGAGGATCGAGGATTGTGTGACCAGTTGTAGATCTAGTCTTGTTACTACAAACATGGGTGTTCCCCAAAGATCTATAATAGGACCAATTCTCTTTGTAGTCTACATTAACGACATCGTACAAGTGAGCAGAGCGGTAAATCTCACTATATATGCGGATGATACGTCCATTATTCTATCTAAGAAATCCAACGTAATCCTACAACATCAATGTAATGATTTTCTTTTATCTTTATATTCTTGGTTTTGCGATAACTCGTTGCATCTTAATGCAGAAAAAACATTAGTTATACATTTCCACAATAAACAAAAATACTTGGAAAATCTTCAGCTTATTTTTAACAACATGCAAATAGCTACGGTGTCGTCAGGCAAGTTTTTGGGAATAACGATTAACGAAAGTTTGGATTGGAAGTTGCATTGTGGAGCGGTTGTTTCGAAGTTGAGTTCCATTAACTATCTAATTAGAAATTTAAAATATGTTCTGACCGAAAATCAGCTAATTACGATTTATTATGCACTCGTAGAGTCCAGGCTAAGATACGGGATATGTTTTTGGGGTATGTCTGGTTATGCAAATGGTATTTTCGTCATTCAAAAGAAAATATTGCGTTGTGTCGCTGGTGTCTCCCGACTAACTAGTTGTAGAGAATATTTTAAAAAATATAAAATTTTAACATTGGCGTGTCTATACATTTTTGAAATATGTGTTTTTATTTTTAATAACTTACATCAGTTTAAAACGAGTGGTGGTATGCATAATTTCAATACTAGATATTGTAATAAACTTTATATACCATTTTCAAAAGGTAACATTAAATTTAAATCGCCCAGAGTATACGGGCTACAGATGTTTAATCATTTACCTACAGTTGTAAAGTCCACTAGTTCAATAAATGTATTTAAGAGGAATCTTAGGCAATTATTATGTAAAAAAGTGTTTTATACAGTCGAAGAATTTTTTAGATCTTAGATATTAGCTGTATTTCATATAGCTTTTAAATTCAGTTAATGTCTTGTTTAGTCTAGTTTAGTGTTTAGTTTTTAGCAATGTATATTTATGACTAATTCTATACAAACTATGTTTGTCAGAAAGAAAATAAAGAATTTAATTTAATTTAATTTAATTTACCTTACCTTCCCCAATATATTTGTAGTAGTTTTTTAAAAACGTTTTGCTTTCCGCTTATATTGCCCATACTCGTTGGTCAGTAACTCATTTGTTTGAACAGGTGGTACCAGGTTCATTCTGGACAGAGAGTGATGTTTAGAATTAAATTGTATATGCCATAACTTGAATATTACTATTCCGTCAATAGTCCTATATGCCTTAATCATATATATATATATATATATTTATATATATATATATATATATATATATATATATATATATATATATATATATATATATATATATATATATATATGTATAGGGATTCTACAGTATTCACTGCCTTCCCTCGCTCAACCGTTTCCATCTCTCTCTGTTGTTCCATTCTCCATCGTTTAGTCCTCTCTTACTCATGGCGTCGTCTACTTCGTTCCTCCAGGATTTTCGGGGTCGTCCTCTTTTCCTCCTTCCTATGGGGCTCCATTCGTTTATTCTCTTTATCCATCTGCTGTCGCTAGTTCTTCTTACATGTCCATACCACTTTAGTCTTTTTTGTTCTATATATGTTAGTATGTCTGTTTCTATTGATGTTCTTTGCTTTATTTCGTCATTACTTCTCCTATCCATTCTTGTTACTCTGCAGCATCTTCGCAGGCATTCCATCTCTGTTGCTACTATCTTACTGCTGTTTTTCTTGTTTATGATCCAATTTTCAGCCCCATATGTCATAATACTTCGCACTAATGTTTTATAAATCTATTATTTCTATGGTGGTCTATCCCACCATACTGAGTTAAGTTGTCGGATTGCTGTTCTTGTTTGTCCTAATCTTTGTGTAATTTCTTCCTCTGTTGTTGCCTTTTTCGTGATTATAAACCCCAGGTATTTGAATTTATCCTTTCCTTTGATTGTTAGGTTGTCATCAATCTGTAGATCTTCTCGCCTTAATGATCTCCTTCCTATATTTAGTACCTATATATATATAAATTAAATTCTTTGCAAAAATTGTGGTAATGACTTAATTCTTTTGTTGGTGATTGTTCTGCCCCAGTTCTGGTTATGCGCATTCACAGCCAAAGGTTAGTTGCAGTTAATTTATCCTGAAATCTCTTACTAGCTGTTCCATCTACCTTGGTGAATGTTGGTCAGGATCATTTTATCGAAGGTATGCTTATTATAAAATTATCACTCTCACTTTGTGATTTTCATCTTTCATTATCATCATTGGCTCTACAACCTCTAGTGGGCCTTGGCCTGTTCTAAGATCAGTTTTTTTTTTCTATTCTTTGCCTTGGTTTTCCAATTTCGTACTTTAAGGTTTAACACTCGTAAGTCGTCTTCCATCTGGTCCTTAAATCGTTCTCTGTACCTGCCTCTTCTCCTTACTCCACCCGGTCTTTGATTATAAATGTGTTTCCAGACCAAGAAAAAGATGGTGCAATAATTTAAACAATTTAGTAGATTAGACTAATATTGAAGAAGAAACGGGCTTTAAAGCCTACATACAAAAAGAAAGAAGAAGAAGAAGATGCTCTATTTGCTAGATATTTACGTCTGTTGACTTTTGAAGTTACTATATTACTTTGGTTGATTTGTGAGTATAGATACATGAACTCTCTTACTTCTTCGAAAGTATATGTTCTAACCGTTAGATTTTCGGGTTTTGTTACTTGCTTATTATTTTTCACCTTCATATACTTAGTTTTACTAGTATTAACGTGTAGCCTCATTCTGTGTGCCTGCTTCCAATCTATGTAAGATTGAACCAGGTCCACCTTTCTTCTTGCTATGATATAGATGTCATCCGCATACGCCAGTATTTGTACACTCCTATTAATATGTAACGGTCCTCTTATTGTTATTTCAGATTCTGTAATAGCTTCTTCTAGGAAAATAGAAGGCACGATAGGCGATCTTCCTGTCGAAGCCCTATCTGTGTGGAAAGTTCTCGATACTCCGTTCTGTACTCTAACCTTACACTCGACTGTTGACAGGGTTGCTTTTACCAATTTCACCAAGTAATTTTTATATTTACCGTTATTAAATGCCAAGCACAGAAATTCATCACCGGCAGTATGTTAACGGATTGTGTAACTATTAGGTATACAAATCTCCGCAAATTTGGCCTATCGGCTTTATATAAGCTCTCCACGAATGCTTGTTATTTCGTCTACTACGCCCAACGCTATTTTAATATTAATATAACATATATCTTTGAATCACACTTTTTTTTAAGGGGTACATTTAGGTGCTTTGAATTATATGTAATTTTTTGGACTGAAGTGGTGTTGTTAAAAACTTGACTCGGTCACTTTTCGCAATATATCCAAAATAGGTTTCAAAACAGACTGTGTATCCTGTTTCGATATATTTTTTTAAACAAACATCCCTTAACTCCATGAAGAACACACTTGACTTAATACGCCTTATGTTGCGTTAAACTGTTTAAACCCTTTCTTAACATACTCTTTTTTTCTTGGGCGTCTCCTTTTTACGTCAGTTCTTTGGATCAAAACCACCGAGATAAGAATGCTGTTTTCCAAAATCAGCCATGCTCCAAAAATAAATTTTCTCTTATCACTTTATATTTTTGTAACACTTTATTGTATATTTACATGAAATATTTAAAAATAATTCATTTTACAGACATTTTATGATTTTATTATAAACCTCTTCCCAGAATTTTTCACTATTTCTGTTTCGCTTCTGTTATTTAGGTTTGTTGACAAAGCCAATAAAACTTAACCTACTCTATGTAGAAGATTCAGATTCCATATCTGAAGAACTAATATTATAAAATATAAGCCTCTTATAGTGTTCAATGTTGTCTATATAACCATGCCTTTCATTCCATTGCTATTCACATTGTAATCAGGTATCTGTATCTCTCTAACATCAGTGTCAATTGAACTTTAAATTCTCTTACTAAGTTTTAGTGTCATATTTACTCGAAAACAGAGTACGAAACAAAGGAAATGGAAATATTTCACTTGCAAAAATACAATGTGCCTAATGTGCATAATAACTAACCTTACAAATGTAACCTGTCAAAATGATGATTACTATATTTGTCTAAATTTCGTTCTTCTATTAAATCCTAAATTAAACTGTACATACATTTTAATTTTCATAAATATATTCTGAACTAACTTACGACGCAATTAATATGCGACCCCGATGATAACAGCACATCGTTTACCGAAATAATATCCTTTTGTAATTCTTTAGAAGTGTTAACGAAGATGTTAATCAACATTTCCGTATCTTACAGCATATATCGCTCTAACAGATTGATTGTGCATCATAAAATTTGAAAACACGAATGGGCTAACCCACGAAGTTGTGGATTACATCAAAATTGTTCAGTACATAAATACGTAAGAGAATGCAAGATTGGGCTAACCGTCCTCTTTGTGAGATAGACCCGTAGAAATTAAGATATTTAAACAATTATAGATTTCTAATGGTAGAGTAGACAGACTTTTACAAAAAAAAATCACAAACTGGAGTTGCACCCCAGGATAAAAGAGGACAAAGTAATTTAGCAAATAATATAGGTAACGATAAAACTACTGAAGTAAAAGAATTTATTAGTAAATTTGAAACCGGAAACAAAATAAGCCTACAATCAGATTAGCAACATGGAACATTAATTTTTTCAATAACAAAGACCAGGAGATAACAGAAGAACTGATAAATAAAAACATAGACATTTGTGCAATCCAAGAAACCAAAAAGATAGGTAAAGGCCAAAGAGACTATAACATAATATTTTCTAGCTTACATTGGAGTGAATAAAGAAGAACGAGTACGAACAGGCGTAGGTATACTTGTCCATAAAAAATTTAACGACAACATAAATAACTGCCGTCATATTTCCGAAAGAATAATACATATGAACATCACAATGGACTACCAAAAATTAAATGTCATATCTATCTATAGCCCCGAGGACTGCAAATCTAAGAGGCATTTTACGAACAATTGCAAACCATCCTGGATGAAATACCTCATGAAGAGCCCTTAATTCTTATGGGTGACTTTAATGCACGAATCGGAAATGAAATAATTCCAGGAGTAAAACAAAGATTGAATGAAAAGCACGTCAACGCAAATGGAGAACTCATGGCTAATCTCTATGCATTTAACGAACTAACAATCAATAATACATTTTTTGACCATAAGCTCCAGTCTAAATATACATCTGAGAACTCCAGTGGGCATAAATCTATAATTGATTTTATAGTCACTAATAGAAAAATCCATCCAAAGAAAATCCTAGATATCCGAACTTTAAACTCAGCAGACGCAGCGAGTGAACACAAACTAGTACTAGCAAAGATAAGAATGAAAATAACACCAAAACATTTTCTACAGGAAATCACCGAGGAAAAATTCAATGTAGAATCACTGTGGAACGACTCTACAAGAGAAATGTACCAAAGGAGGCTAGCACAGAAGACACAGCTGAAACAAATAGACGACATCGAAGATATAAACGCGAGCTGAAAGAAAAATAAAAACCACATTGAAAAAGCAGCAACAGAACCTCTAGGAAAACGCAAAGTCATACTAAACAAAAGAAACAACAACAATACACCATAGTTCAAAAAAGAAATAAAAGAGAAATTGTAAAGAGAAACGAGAGGGCTACACGAAGTACAAAACATCAAAGCAATTGGTAAGAAGAACAACAATGAACACTGGAAACAGTTGTTAACAAAAAGGATGGAAAGCGACTTCTACTGTATACAAAAACAAATATGGAGATTTATAAGAAACCAACGGAAAAAAATAGCAGAATTGAAAGAATACAATAAGATACCAGCAAACGAATGAGAAATATACCTGACGGAACTGTTTAAAGCAAAGGAAAATAATAACCAACACAATAACGTACCTGAATTAAGACACGAAACAGAAATCAGTTTTTAGGAAGTAGAAATATCCTTAAATTTACTCAAAAATAGAAAGTCACCAGGACCAGACGGAATAACCAACGAGCTTCTAAAACACGGAGGAGAAAATATAACCCTAGAGACGACAAAACTTATACAAAAACTAATATTGCACTGCAAGATACCAGACGCATGGAGAAACAGCATAATGATACCAACGTTCAAGAAAGGAGATAAAGAAGACCCCAACAATTATAGAGGTATAAATCTACTAAAGACCGCATTTAAGCTTACTACAAAAGTCCTAACCAACAAAATCAATAAACAACTTTATCAGATGAACAACAAGGATTCAGATCCGGAAGATCCTGCGTAGACGCCGTATTTGTACTAAGATAAATCACAGGAAAGGCCATCGAGTACAATAAACCAGCATATCTATGTTTTATAGACCTGACAAAGGCTTTCGATCGCATCCAAGTCGAAGACGTCTTACACCTACTGTATAAAAGAAACATAATAATTAATATTATACAAACCATCGAAAACATATACTTCCATAATCGAATACAGGCAAAGGTAAATGGAAAACTAATACAGTGTATACCAGTACAAAGAGGAGTCAAACAGGGTGTTTCGTTACTCGTTAAGCCCACTTCTCTTTAATATAATTATGTAAGAAATAATACACTTAGTACGTAAAGGTCATGGCTACAGAATGTGGAACAAAGAAATCCAAATATTATGTTATGCAGACGACGCCGCAATAATCGCCGAGACAGAAGACGAACTCCAAAGATTAACACACATCTTCAATACAACAGCCAAGAAATAGAATATGCAATATCAGCAGAAAAAACTAAATGTATGATATCTAAATACCTATTACGTTGTTAAATCGAAATTGATGGGAAGATAATAAACCAGTAAGCAAGGTTTAGATATCTGGGAATAGAGATAACTAGTTACGGGGATGTTAAAGAAGAAGTACGACAACAAAGCTTAAAAGCGAGTAAAGCGGCGGGATCTCTTAATGACACAATCTGGAAGACCAAACACCTAAGACAAGATACAAAAACAAGAATCTATAAAGCAGCAATTAGACCTATATTAACATACACGGCGAAGACAAGACCTGACACATCTAAAACGAGACGACTACTAGAAACAACAGAGATGAAAATACTCCGACGAGTATCAGGGAAAATTCTGTTGGATAGGGAGAGAAGCGAAAACATAAGAAGAGCATGGAATATAGAAGATATAAATGGATGGGTGAAAAAACGGAAACACGAGTGGAACGAATACATTAGTAGAATGGCAGAGGATAGGATAGTACGAATAGTACGAGATAAGTCACCAAATGGACGAAGAAGTATTGGCAGATCAAGATAAAGATGGTGCGACATTTTAAACAATTTAGGAGGCTAATATTGGAAAAGAAACAGGCTTTTTTAAAGCCTACATACAAGAAGAAAGAAGGTTTTCTTTTACGTATATATTTTCATAATATGTTTTGGTTCATTTGAACATTTAATTCATTGCACAGATAACTTTAGATTTAGGTCTAATATTTTATTATATATTTGAACATTTTATGTGAATATTTGATTTTGATTATTGTATAGGGTTATGATACTTGATATAATTGATATGATAATTAACTATTTCATTTGCTATGATATTTATTTCTGTTTTTTGGCATGTCTGATTACTCTATCTAATCATGTTTATTTGATTATTTTGTGTTATATTCTTCATTTGATATATTTGAATAGTATCTATATCTGTAGAGTAGGGAGGGCGAGTTAAATTTCACAGCACTTAGGCCACAATTGACCCATTGTGCATCCTCCCAGGGAGCTGTCACCCTTAGCTCATTGTCCATCCTGCCATTTCTAGGAAGGTGGACAAGTCACCAGGAGACATCTCTCTAGATATATTTGACTATTGTATTTAATTATTTTATCTAATATATGTTATTTGCCTATTCTGCGATATGTGTGATATGATAAATATATATTTTTATTAATATTTTGGCTTATTAAATCCTACTTTAGTTTTATTTAATTATATTTGCTTTTCTCTTTGTTTCATAAATATACCATTTCTGTTTTTTTTATTCAAACATTTAAAAACAGTGGCACTCTTTTCCGTTTGAAGAGTTGTTCTTTTCCCTGTTTCCTTTTTGTTGGTATATATTTATTCTTTCTTGTGATACTCACCTCTAAGAACGATCCCGCCCATAATCTACCAGTACTGAGCAACGGAACGCACTAGCCTATTGTGTACCGGTGTATAAAATTAACAACATTTACGAGTTCTTTAAGTGAAATTTTGTATCACAGTTTGATAAATTTTAATTGGTTATCTAACCACTAAAAAATGTAATTAAAATATACAAACAGCTTAGTACTCTTTTAACTTACTTTAAACACTTTAGCAATATTTAAAATAATTGTACGAAGTAGAGTCCGTTCACCATTTTGAATTTGAATATATTATAGCGACGTGATCTGGACACTTTGAGAAACTTCACTCCAATTATAGACCAAACTAAAAAAGGTGTCAAAAATATAACGAGATTAAATTTAATAACATATTATACTGATAATGCTATACGAATAAGATAGATAAATTACGAAAAATAAAATAACTACAATGTTGAAAGCGACGTACGCTGCAAAAATAAGGACATACGCAAAAAAAAACTGTAGAAACATATAACCCAAAACTTATAAGTTCTGAAATAAAGTACATGAGAAAATTTGAAGTAGATATAGGTAGAAAAATAAACAAATGGACTAAAAAAATCCATTGAGGATTAAAATAATTATGTAGAAATAATAAGAGATAAAGAATGGTAAGAATGGCAAGATCGATCCACATGTGCAAAATTTGTTACTAAGCCGATGATGAAATAAGTAGTCCATGAAAGAAAGAAATGCACATATAATATATATATATATATATATATATACATATATATATATATATATATATATATATATATATATATATATATATATATATATATATATATATATATATAGGGTAGGGTCGCCTATATTGGACCGGCTACTAAATTGGACCTTCGCAGATTGAGCGAACCGACAACAAGTGGTGCTATCCTTTAATATATTAAGCATATTTTTGAAGAGAACAATTTGAAACACAAATTCAACACAAATAAACGTATGGCAGGCAAGAAGTGGTTTTACGGCTTCATATCAAGACATAAAGAAATATCGATACGGTAGCCGGAGAAAACATCAATGGCAATGACTGCAGGATTTAGCAAAGCACGAGTTTATAAATTCTATGAACTTCTACAAAGAATTTGTAAAGAGGAAAAATTAACCTCTACACGCATATTCAACGTCGATGAGACAGGCTGCTCAACCGTACAACGGTAATGTTAGAAAATTTAGCCAAGAAGGCAAAACATCAAATTAAGAGCATTTCTAAAGGAGAGAGGAGGAGGAGAGTTTTAAATACTACTGTGGTTTGTTGTGCTAGTACAGCAGGGTAGTTTGTACCATCCACGATAATTTTTAAGGGGAAATGTTTTCAAGAGAAACTTTCATTAGGTGCTACGCCTGACAGCATTGTCACTATTAGCGGTACTGGATGCATTCAAAAATGCATTCAAAAATGGTTGCGGAATACCATGGGTCAAATTGTATCAATGTTTTAGGTTTCCCGGATGATTGGAGAGGCTTATAGGCTTATTGCAACAGTTAGAAATGCACAGAATGCTTTTCGTGCTAGTGGCATTTTGACTATAGATGAACATGTTTTTAAAGAAACTGAATTTTCAACTTTAACAGGAAGCATACTCTTCTAAAAAAGATAATATTCATTTGTAGAACAAACGAAGAGAGCAGTATTGACTTCCCTTCTCGCCGTTACCTATAAAGAAATCAGAATCATTAAAAGTTTCCTGCACCCAGGACGCAGTTGAATTGAGTAGTTCCCCGTACAAAAACGAACTTGAAGTACGAGCATACGAGGCATCTTAAGTAAAATTAGTTAAAATTGTCAAAAATTAGTTGAGAAAAAAATGTAGAAAAATTAGGTGTAGCTAAATCTGACAGCTGGTATTGTAAAATATGCGAGTCTGAATCAGACGATTAATGATCCAATGATTCGAAAAAATGATCCAATATCTTTAATGTAAAATTTGGTTTGACGCAAAATGTGCCAATGTATCGCTAAGAACTAAGATATTTATTGTTTAAATTGTAAAACTTAAGATTGAGATTCATAATATTACATGACAATACATATTTTTCACATTTAGGTTAAGTTTATTAGTTACAAAACATTGATAATTAGTTTATGTCATGTTAATATATATTTTTTAACACGTTCCTCATGCTTTTTGCAACATTTATTATGCCTTATTAAGTATGTACATAAACTTCAAAAAACAGTCATTGTTGTTCAGAATGAGAACCACCATTCCTAATGCACGCTCTTGCCCTGCATCGTATTCCTGTTGTGATTACTTTTAACCTCAGTTCTGCCCTTATAATGTCAGCTGCTTCGATAATCCTTTCCATTAAATGAGCTCTAGTTCGGATTGGAACTTGATAAACAAGTTCTTTGAATCTGCCACAGATGTGGTAGTCACACGGTGTTAAGTCAGGCCACAAAATTGGTCCAGTTTGTCCGATCCACCTATTGGGATAGTGATTGTTGAACCAAGCCGTAACAGCACGTGCACAATGTGCAGTGCATCCATATTGTTGGTACTCCATTCTTGCCAGACAGGTTAAATAGCCAAGTGTACTTAGACTTTCTAGAGAATGAATTACCACCACTCTTAGAAGATTTACCCCTCGTCCTCAGACGAAGAATTGTGTACCAACATGATGGATGCCCTGCACATTGTGCACGTGCTGTTAAGGGTTGGTTCAACAATCACTATCCCAATATGTGGATCGGACGAACTGGACCGATTTTGTGGCCTGCTAGATCGCTCGATTTAACACCGTGTGACTACCACATCTGTGGCAGATTCAAAGAACTTGTTTATCAAGTTCCAATCCGAACTAGAGCTCATTTAATGGAAAGGATTATCGAAGCAGCTGACATTATAAGGGCAGAACTGAGGTTAAAAGTAATCACAACAGGAATACGATGCAGGGCAAGAGCGTGCATTAGGAATGGTGGTTCTCATTCTGAACAACAATGACTGTTTTTTGAAGTTTATGTACATACTTAATAAGGCATAATAAATGTTGCAAAAAGCATGATATATCGTTGTTGTGTTTTACCTTTCTTACCTTTCATTAATGAAGGTTATTTTAACAATGCATTAAGATTCAACATTTTGTATGCCAGGGAAGTATCTCGCTTAGATAATTATTTTTAAAAATAAAATAGACGAACAGCCTTATTTTCGAATATTGACAAATTTAACTTCATTTCGGAAACCTTAACAGTTTGAGCGAAACATTATTAGCAAAAAATTTTGCAAATGACGTCCCCTATTATCCCTTAAAAAATTTCCATCGACCTACAAAACACCCTGTATATAATATATATAAGAATAAGAAAAAAGAAGTACTTGTGACTCGTTTGGAACAAATATATAACTGTTTTGGATGGGTTGGAGTCAATAAAAGGGCTATTGGTTAACTATTTTTTTAATTCTCGAGCTTTCAATTGTGTTTACAATTATTATCAAGAGCTAAAAAAGACAAAATACTTACAAGGTTGAACTAAAAAGAAAAAACAATTTTTGTTAACTTACCAACTAAAAATTAGTTTGGTAAGTAAAAATTACTGCTTACATCTTCAAAATATTTAATACAAAAATGTTTTAATCTAATAAATGTTTCTCCGAAAATTTTTATAATTTTGAAAACATTTTTTTAATATAAAAATAATTGAATTTATAAATAAGTTCAAATAGCAACCAATTACAAATAGCCTCAATGTCATAAATGCCAACATAAAATTTTTATTTTTGACAATTATATTGCCAAAAGTAAAATTTCGTTTAAACATTCTTTTTTGTTTAGTAACAAAAAGAAGAAGATTTATTCACCGTTGACAGATGTCTGAAAGAAATGTGACAGATATATGGAGAATTAAATATGACATTTTACAAGTTTTATATATAAATCATAAAGAAAGAATATTATTATAAATTTTGCTTAAATTTTGAATTTCTGATCTTTTGTTTAAACTTTTATCATTTTTGCTAATACAAACCATTTCCAAAAAAGTCCTTTTAAATTTATTACTTTCACTACATAAAATTTTAATGTTATCAAAATCCATAATATGGTCTTTATCGATTACATGTTCTGCCAAAGCACAAGATGGTTTTTTAATTCTGCAATCACTTTTGTGAGAAATAATGCGATTTGAAAGATTTCTTCCGGTCTCACCAACATATTCAGCCTCACACTGAGTACAACTAATGCTGTATACTAAATTCGTTTTTTCAAATTTGTCTATAGGATATTTAGTTTTAGAATATAAAGATGAAATAGTTTTGATGTTCTTTGTTGCTATTTTTATATTGTCAATAACCTTTAGTGTTTGTATTAATTTAGGTGTTAATGATGGTATAAAAGGTAGTGAATGATAATAGATGTTCTGATTGTTAGATACAATGTTTTGAGATTGAGCAAAAAATGGTGTTAAATTATTTATATTACCAATATTAGAAAAAAGCATCCTATGTAGCATATCTGGAGGATAAGAGTTTTCAATTAGAATATTTTTTAATAATTGAAGATTTTCTTGTAGATAATCTGGATGAGAAAGTTTTAAAACACGTTCTTTTAATCCTGTTGTAAGGTTCATTTTCATCTTATTTGGATGGTGAGAGTAATAGATAATAATTGAGGAAGAGGTAGATAATTCTCTACCATTCCTTGACATGAGAATTGTAAGAAATACAGACAATATGTTGAAAACCAGATGGTTCAGAAAACCCATATGTAGTAATAGATTTATAAGCTATATATATATATATATATATATATATATATATATATATATATATATATATATATATATATATATATAAGATAACAACATAACCAGTGAAATAAAAAAATAAATAAATTTTTCTGTTACTCATAAATGTTATCACATTTAAAATGACCACTTTCATTATCAGTTTCTGTTAGTATCTTCCAATAATGGTAGAACAATTGTAGAATTGACGATGTTTTATACTGCTGAAGTACTTACTTACCTCCGCCCAACAAATAATCCCAGTCCCAATCAGATTCTGCCTTAACGCTCGTCGTAATCACATTCATAGTTAACTGATACATAAGTCACTTTAAATTTGCATAGAAAACTCCTCGCCACTTTAGCTTTAAATTTTACTACTTATCTAAAATCACAAAACAACATTTTGGCATGATTTTTAACACAAAACACTAATTTTTACCAGTATTTTACAAATACAGGATTGCAGATATTAGTATTATATATATTACAACCGATAAATATTTCTCACTTTATTTAATACGTGATATTTTTATTCATATTTTCACTTCACTTCACTTGATTTACTTTAAACGAAAATTTTGTTTTAAAAATAGTTCGCTCTTAATAAACGTCCTTTATGTTCAACGAAAACTTAAAACCAGCGTGGTTTCAATGTACGAAAGCCGAGGCGTCTTGACTTGTTCAGAGGTTATATGTCGGGGTCGAGTTTAGGACCTCTAACCTTCCCTCGTATACTTAACTCGTATATACCGTGTTCTTTAACTCGAATTCTACTTTTTTGTAGTTATATTACTTTGGTTATTCTTTCAAAAAGGTTTTAAAGTAACAGTGTAGTAGAAATAAAGGAGAAGTTTTCAATTTCAACGAAGAAACTTGCAAGAATGTACAGCTATATAGAAAGACTATACCCGTAATAATATTTTTTTAACATTAAAACCTTTGGTTATAATAAAAATATCCAAGTTAGTTAGATATCAACAATATACAAATATTCTTGGTTGTTATTTATGGGGTATTATAAAGCATATGTACGCAGTTTTGTTACGATTTTAGATTGTTAGGTGGTAGGATTAATTCATCTTAAGGTCATCTTAAACATACCAAACCAAATTAAACATGCTATTTTCACAGTAGTTTATTTCAAACTAATTAGAAACATTTTTCACAGTTTACTTTTGATATCCATGAATAGTAATATGAAATAATAACTTTAGTAGAGGGTCCGATATAACAAAGACCTTCATTGATCTGTTTAACCCTTTTATTACTATGGGGACATATATGTCCCAACGGATTTCAAAAAATCTACTGGCATCTGTTTGTCTCCAAAGCTCATGTTATTTGAACGCATTCGTATTTTTAACAGATTAATACACTCGCGATCATAAAATCCGGGTCACCTTGAAAATCACCGATATTTCATTTTTAACGAGCTTTATCGTAAATAATAATAACACAAATACAAACTAATGCATGTTTCTGAGAATTTTTGCGGTTTCCTTTGTAACAAAGAATTCCAATAGTGCCGATTTCGCGGTAAAGTACACACTTCCCAAAATGAACGCTACCTGTAACTCCGCTTGTTTTAAATGTCTCGTTTGTACTTCGACTTTCTGTTCAAATGCAACGGACAAACGTTTATTATTGCCACCATTAGTGTTTATTAGTGTCATTAATAGTGTTTATTTTTTGACAAAAATGCCTTTGACTGTTGTTGAAACGGCACAAATTGTTGCACTTGTGGAAGACGATCACACTCAACGGCAAGTCGCAAGAACTGTTGGCGTAAGCCTTTCTACGGTTCAACGAGTGCTTCAACAAGGCAAGTTTGCTAACCAGGCGACCTGGCTCTGAACGAAGAAGAAGGCCCAAGGCACTAGATGACTGTTTCCTTGTGTTTCAGGGTTTACGAAACTGGACCTCAACTGCGGTTATGCATCAAAATCGTCTAGAGGAAGTACGAAATCGCAATTTTAGTGTTGCAACAGTCAGAAGAAGACTTCGTTCTTCTTGACTATCTTCTCGGGTAATGGCTAGAGGACCGCCACTTCGCCGGGTGCCTCGAGTTGCACGATTAGCTTTTCCTCGACAATACGCGCATTGGGGAATTAACGATTGTAGCAAAGTGTTATTCTCAGATGAATCCCGTTTCTGCCTAACTGGATCCGATGGACGTGTAAGAGTTTGGAGGAGAACCGGTGAACGATTTTCACAAGCCTGCATTGCTCCAAGAATGCCATTTGGTGGAGGCTTGGTCATGGCTTGGGGAGGTATATCTTCCGACTTCCACACAGAGTTACCCTTCATCGAAAATGGGTCCCTAACTGCACGAAGGTACATTACGGAGATTCCGGAAGAACATGTTATGCCCAACATGGCAGGGCTTGGAGAAAACGCCGTTTTTATGCAGGACAACGTGCGACCGCACGTTGCCAGGATCAGTATGTAATACTTGGACGAAGTTGGAATTACCAGCCAGCTAGGTCTCCGGACATGAATCCCATCGAACATCTCTGGGACGATTTGAAAAAACGTATTCAACCCCATACACCTCCTCCTAATAACGGATAGGAGCTTAGGAATCTGTTAGTGAGAAAGTGGAATAACATACCACAACATGTAATCCGGAGAAAAATTGAGAGTATGCCCCGTCGTCTGCAAGAGGTTATTAGAGCAAGGGGAGGCAATACACGATATTGGTCATTGAAATTTCACTGATTTTTTACCACGTTCTGCATTTTACATTTTCTTTCGTATGTCTGTTTTATCAACAATTTGATTTATTTCTGTTTTTTTCAATAAAAACAATAAAAAACCATTTTTTTTCTTTCAAAACAAACATTGATGACAAATAAAAAATACATTAGCCAAAAAAAAAGGTTATTACTGCACCAGAGGCAAAAATATTTAAGAAACTTAAAATTTTCAAGATGACCCGGATTTTATGTATATAATTCAGTTGCCGATTAACACAGGTTAGTGATATATATTGTTTATTTTTGATATTGTTTTCATTGATTTTACCATAATTTCTAAACGGGACTCTAGTGTCCCAGTGGTAGTTTATACCGGGTCGTATTTATCCCACTCGTATTGTTTGGTTACAGACTTACTATGGCACGTAGACGTTTTCTAACACAAAAAGAGCTTCAAGAAGAAATTGACAAACTCACAAATATTTCTGAAAATGAATCCGAGGAAGAACCTTATGCTGCCCCAAAGTCTGATTATGTGCTTGATGACGATTCTGCCTCAGATTATGATGAAGTACCTGAAAACACTACTGATCGTATGGATGTAAACACTTCAGAGGAAGAAAGTTCTGATGACGCGGAAATATCTGAAGATGAGTCTGAAAGAAATGAATTAACTGCACAATGGAATATACCAAATACAAACTTTTGTCCGAAAAAAGAAATTTCTACGCAGAGAAATGAGATAACAACACTAAATATTGATAAAAGTTCTCGTCCTGTTGATATTTTTTTAAAATTATTTCCGTGTAGTTTATTTATGCATATTGCTTCCTGTACAAATCAAAGAATAGCAGCACTCGCAAAAAACAGACATTTAAAATTAAATACGAAAGAAACAGATATGTACGAAATGATGACACTGATTGGTTGTACTATGGTTATGTGTTACAACAACATTTTGGAATTCCCTCATAAAAAAGCTATTTCAAGAGATCGCTGTTTATTCCTGCTATCTAAGTCCTACTATAATAATCCTGAAAGAAATGGTAAAACATACTATATCGATGAAGTGGTTTCTTGTTTGACACAAACTTTTGTAAAAGCGAGGACTGAGAGTTCACATCAGTCCATCGACGAATCAATGACTAAGTTCAAAGGAAGATGTGCCTTAAAGCAGTATCTTCCTATGAAGCCAGTAAAAAGAGGTATAAACATGTGGCAACAAAGTGATTCTTTCACAGGATATATATACGATTTCAATATATACTCGGGAAAAGAATCCACACCAACTACTGTAACTCTAGGAGAACGAGTTGTTGAAACTCTAGCCAACATCATACGGTCACCAGATGTGTGTCTATACTTTGATAGATTTTTCACTTCGTTCAACCTACTAAACAGCCTAAATTTTCCATGCTTAGGAACCTATATGGCCAATCAGGTAATTGTAGGTAAATTTTGATAATAACAAAATGTTAAGAGGTGACATGGAGTTTATAGTTTCAACCGAAGGAATTTTAGCAAAGACACGAAGGAAGTTCACTTCGCAGGAGAAAAAGCTGAGTTCCCTTGTCCAAAAGCAATTAATTTTTACAATAATTTTATGGTAGTAGAGTAGATCTCGCCGATTAAAACGTTAGCACATATGATATGGACCGAAAATCTGCGAAATGGTGGAGAAAAGTTTTTTATAGATTTGTCATGTACGCTATAGTAAATTCTTGGATTATTTAGAAGGATTTGCATAAAAGAAGTGTACAAAAAACGAAATTTTCACTTTTGAATTTTCTGGTGCCACTAGCAGAAGAGCTAATTAAATTAAGAAGATCGAAATCAAATGTAAAAAGACGAATAAGTAGCCGTTCTGGAAGAATATCTAAACGACAGAAACATATGATCAATGTTGGAGACCATTTACCACAACAAATAATTACTAGGAGAAGGTGCTTTAGGTGTTCAAAAAATAAATCAGAAACTCGAACTACGACTATTTGTACAGGGTGCAATGTGCCTCTATGCAAAAATTGTTTTTTAAAACATCATTCACAAGAAGTAATGTTTTTTGTTTTTTTCATTTTGAATATAAGTTTGTTTCTTTATTGATGGGATCTATTTATCCCACCATTCAGCACTAATGGGACATATATGTCCCATGTCCTTTCTAAGGATACAAGGACACGCAACAATGTAAAAAAAAATCAATCGCTTTGTTAGGTCTCCAGGTGTCAACGAATATCATTAGAGTCATTTTAAACTGTTTTATTTCGCTACAATGAAATCCGTAATGAAAGGGTTAATGAATAAAAATTATTTGATATTATGTTGTTTAGTAGATATATTAAAAATTATAAAAAAAAGGAGGTGATCGATATAATTTTGTCCAGATTATAATTATTTATTAATTAAAAAATTACATTTTTATAAGTTCTACTAGTGAGCTTAACAAAAAAATTTAACACTAACAGTAAGTACAAAGCATGAATACTCAGCCACAGTATGACAAAAATATTATCAACTGTTAAAGAAAATATTGGATTAACTAATTAAGATAACGTCACACTCTTTGCAAAAAAGCAAAATTTAAAAGGACACAAAAAACTTGGATATTATCATAAAGTGAATAAAAGAAATGATGGATCCATTTGTTAATAGAATTATTGATCACCAACAGTTATTTATTATTTCGACTGGCAAAGCTGCATCTAAAGAAACTACCGATTTCCTGCTGTAAGTCAAAGAATCTGGCAGTCAACAAAAATTAGACTTGATTTCAAAGTGCTCTTTAACTCCTGATATATTTTAGAAACCTATAAAACCTAACCAAATCCTCAATTTGACTTCCCAAAACATCACAAAAGTTCTCATAACTTAGGATAAAGATAAAAAGGTGTTGATGAAAATAAAACGGGACATCTATGTACGACTTCTGGTAGTTAGCATACCAAAGAAAATTAATATAGAACATTGCTTGACTTCTTTATTCACACCTATGACCTCTGCACTTTTTTCATGTACTGGAGAAATGTTAAAAACTTTTAAAGCAATAGTTGCGAAAACTTTTGCAAAAATTGCAGAATCAATACTAATAAAAATGTGTTCTACAAATGCTGTAGATTTAATATTTGGTCGTTACTTGTCACTTTCAATTATTAAAGATTCTGAACGTCAAGATCGAAAGGAATTCGATATTCCATATAAAATTTCAGGTCCTCTACAAGTTAGGCCTAAAGATTTTTGCAAACCCTTAAAAACCATCGTTTTAAAAACTCACTGGTACGCTTTTTGGCTGATTATTGAAATAGTCAAAATTTGCTTACAAATATCCCAAACAAAAAAATTTAACCGCTGATTATCAGTACTACTAGTAGCAAACTCACAATAATTACATTTAAAAAATCTGAAGTAGCTGATTTTACATGTTACCACGAAGAAGCGGATACACGGATTGTTTTACACGCTCATGTAGAGCTTCGGATGGTGATTTGTTGTGCAATTTGGCTAGCCTCTTCAGTAACTAAAAAGTTAAATAACCCATACCTTGATTGCATTAACTGCATCTATTTGGCTCTAAAATTGAGTACAAAATTCTGTTTACCTGCTTTCTTCACGTATTCACGTGTACTGGTAGCGATTACACATCAGCATTTCATAATAAAGAAAAAATTAGACCATTCAAAACATTTTCTAAGAATGAATGGTATCAAATTTTTACGTTCACTGGTGAAGCCGACATATTCGTTGATGAAAAAATTAATGTTCAAGAATTTATCGCGAAAATTTATGCCGTGAATAACTGCAACAGAGTAATGATGCAAGAAATCGAATTTTTATGAAAACTTATGTTGCGAAAGAATACAACAAACAATTTAAAAAAAAAAAGTTTTGACTCCAACACTATACCAACACGCTGGAAATATTTACAACAAAAAATTTTAAGAACTATTTTTGTTAATTCCATGGGGCTTAGTTCGACTAAGTCGGAATGCACAAAGTCCAGACTGAAAACTGTGGTTGGCATTTAGATGATTTGTTAAAAATAACAGGATTTATTGGAGACTAAATGCCTTTGAAAGTGCAAGACATTCTTGACATGACGGAAGATGACGGTAAATGTAGTGAAGGCAATAATGAAAATTTTAGTTTCGATGAATCAGAAGTAGAATAAAAATCACTTATTGGAATCAATGTTTTACAAATGTAATATTTATATTAACGGTTTAGAATAATAAAATTTTTGAACTGAATAAAATCAAATATCTTTAAAGTCATTTTTTAATTATTATTTAATTATAGTCTGGAGAATAGTATATTAAAGTATAAGTGGATACTGAAGTGTTTAAAATACTACTTTATTAGCGTTACTACTAATAAAAAAAGAACTAAATAAATTACATACTAAAGATACAAGGAACAAGTTTCTCTGGGTCCCATCACACGTTGGAATAGCAGGTAACGAAGCAGCAGACAAAAATGCCAAAGAAGCTATAAACGACAACAGTATCCCCATATCACCCCAATCTGTAAGTATTGATCTAAAAAACTACTTCACCTGTTCGAGAACTTGAACGATAAATGGAAATCTACACTATCAAAGGCTTAGGAGATAAAAAAGAAGATTGGTCCATGGCAACCACCCATGGTATCCAGACGAAAGCAAATAGTTATTTTCCGTTTACGACTTGGACATAACCAGTTTTCTCATGAACATTTGTTTAAGAAAGAAGAACACCTAATTTGTGATGAGTGCGGTTTACCCCTTACTGTAAAACATATGCTGGTGGAAAAGTGCGAAAACTTTTACCAAACAATTTTAAAGACATTTTAAATTCAAAAAACACTATAGATAACCTACTTCTGTTTTTAAAAGACTTTAATTTACTAAGCAAAGTGAAATTAATTGCTACCGTTTCGATAATAACCTTATTAGGTTGAAGCGGGTTTTTTGTAAAAAAAAGATACCAACACAAGACTGATAAAAAGATAAATAGCTATAATCAAACGAATTATTAATAGCCATTCTAAAGTTTTCATCCTATTGAACTAATACCATGTTAATCGATTTACTTTCACTTTAACTTTAACTTAATCTGTCTCAACATTAAACATTTTCCAAAAAAATGTATCACATCTTCCCTTTCCTTCGTGTTACACATTGAGCAAAACCTTCTTTCATCATTCCTTCCAGGTCGATCATTCAAATATAGAACGCCCCATCTTAATTTAAACAGCCATCAAATATCCCCAAAATTTTTCATTTCCTATAGATAATGTATGTTTACTCCTTCTTCCGGCATTTCTTTGTAGTGTCCACAAAAATTTGATTCGAGCGCCCTTTTCTCAGCTTCACACTGTATCTCCTTCTTTTTTTTATCATACTCTTAATCACACTAGGCCAGCGATCTGTCCATTATCATTTACACCTAACCTTAATACCAAACTTTTCTCCCTTGTTCATCCAATCTTTTTACCAACCGCACCTTGCTTTTATCATTTCGTTCATAAGAAATTTTGGCAACCTATCATTCGAATATGACGATAGCCAACGCTTGAATACAAGCACGGCACACAAAGAAGAAGATCATTCGAATATCCTAAAATTATTTCAATATATTTTTTAGGTAAATTCATTGTATATAAGCTGACTCCAGCAATACCTGTCTTCAAATCTGACATAAAGATGGGGCAATACCTTAGACAAGAAAATAATTTTTTATATACAATCTTCTAATTGTTTCCACCTTATTGCAGTCAAAAAAACCCCGTACCTGAGCCTCATCAGTCAAAATTGATCTTACGACCGACTCATATACTGTTACTTTAGTCGAAAAGGGTACATCAGCCTTAGACACTAAATTAATCCAAGCTGTGTAAATCGCCACTTTTATCAAACTCTAGCGCAAATACTTATAGTTATTCACTACCTCTAAGACTCGATCATTCAGTTTCCAAGATTCCCTGATCACACCATCTCCTGTTCTGAATACGAGAATTTTGAATTTTTTTACATTTATTTTCAGATTCCACATCCTACAGCATTTTTTCAGTTCATTAATCATCTGTAGTAGCACCTTCGGATTGATTGCCATCAAAACCAAATCATCTGCATATAATAAAAGTCTTAGAATTCAATTATTTATCTCCAAACCGCCTCGTGTATGTCATTCAAGAAAAATATTACAATTAAACCATTCAGATATACCTTCCGAGACCAGACTGCCGATTTTGTATTCGCAAACATACTTTTTAACAAATTAAGCACTTTAGTAGTAAATAATCTTAAGTGACTCAACTTGTAAAAAAGGGCCCGCCGATCAACCCTATCAAACGCCGCACTAAAGTCCACAAAAAATGTATAAACATTTTTACTCCCCATGCATGTTGGATTTTTACTATACTTGTAAGATTAAAAATGTTGTCTATAGTTGCAAAGCCGGTTCTATATCCTGCCTGGAACTCATTTAAAATGTTAATATTATGTAACCACGAGGTAATTCTAGTTAAAGTCGATGCCGCAATAAGTTTGGTTATTGCATTTAAGAAGCTAATACCTCCATAACTGTCTGCACTCTTCATGTTTCCCTTCCTATAAAGCGGAAAAATAATTGCATTATAAAAACACTGAGTAAAGTCTGGTTTGGCGAAAAAATTATTAGCTAGCCCAAGTAGTCTTTTCCATTTTCTGGAAAAAACTTGCAGAACTCAGCATCAATTCAATCAATTCCTGGCGATTTATTTGGTTTCAAATAATCCAATGCTTTTTGAAGTTCTTTTATACTAAACGGCCTGTCTAAATGCAGCATTCTTATAAAATTCTTTCTTTTTCAGGTCACGAAGATGCTTATATTCCTGTTTAATGCCTTTTCTTACTCTTTCTAGATACTCTGAGACGACGCACCTTAACTGGCTCCCAAACTCTATAAAACCACTTATATCCTACACGAATTGGCTCCCAAATCCATACATGAACTGGCTCCCGCCTATTACGAAATTCCCAGAAATTGAATCTTCTTTTCAGGCTTATCCTCGAAAATCCTAACGGTTAAATTTAGTGAAATCTCAATTTCAAAATTATTATCTTTCTTTACGAAAACAAAATCCATTCACGAAGAAGATTCTTAACGTCATCTTGTACTAGAGTTGAGCTTTATACCTACTTGCAACCGGGACACCCCCCCCCCTGTGGTGAAAAGTCTTGGGTCTATACAATAAAGTGAGCGGGCGGTCTTCTATTCAGTGCCGTTATGGGGTAATTAGAATAATACGAGTATGCCAGAGTAATATTATTTATTGAATAATTAATTCACAACTTAGCAAAGGTACCTACAGGTAACAAATAATCGTCCTGTAAATCATAACAATCAAATCGAAGACAAACTTTTATAAAATTTTATTACAAAATAATGTATAACAAGATATTTTGAGGTCACAGTATTGCTGAATTCGTTTTTTTATGTCTTATATTTTCTTTTGTTTTTTTTTGTTACTTTTTTTACTGACAAATTGGCTTTTAACGTAGATTACAGTTTGATGATAAAAATATTCTGAAATGGAAAATGTTGAGATGTGGCGAATAAAAACATTCATGAAATTAAAATGAAAGGATTTACGTCTATTTGGTTGTCAAAGACATTATTTCAAATGCTTATAAAGGAAATAAATTCACAGCCTATGGAAATCCATTGCAGTACAAGAATTAAGCGAAATGCTTGCTTTAGATATTTGCCCATCAGGAATGTTTGTTCATCAGGAATATCGTTTTTTAGCTGCAACACCTGATCGACTTATAGGTAATATTATTGTCCAAATTAAATGTCCAATTTCCGCAAAGATTTATGGCCTAAAGATGCAATAGAGAAGAAAATACTAAAGTACATGGAAGTGAAAGATAATAGATATATTTTAAAGAGAAATCACGCATTACTATCAAATTCACATAAAAGAATTATGTGTAATGCTTCTTTAGAAGCTGTTTCAGATAAAAATTATAATAAAAATCTTGCAATTTTGGTAGCATATTTTCCCACAGTTTTACATCTTTATCGATCTTTTCGAATAAAATACCTTTTGGAGTTCATATTGCAAAGTAATAGTATTCTCTATTAGATATAATTAACTGTCCTTGCACTTGATAGTAATAGGAATCAGTTCGTTTCTAATGCAATTGATCATCAATTAGTTGGCAAAATTGAAGATTTTTGTTTAATAGCTTTTTCAAGCGTACGTTCTCTTGCTTTATTGGACATTTAATTTCGACTACGCCTGAGTCACCTATTAAACCATCAATGAAAAGGCCTGATAGTTCAATATTTATATTTAAAATTGTTTCTAACATTTTTTTTGCTTTAGGTTGGTTCGCAATTCCGTATTCCGTAAATTTATTTCCACAAAACGTTGGATTCAATATTGCTTCCACTGTTTTAGTTATGTCTGTTTTGTCTCGCAATTTACATATTTTTCCGAAATTGCTGGACGTTAATCGTTGTTGACGTTGTTGATTTACACGTTTACCTCTAACAAATTTTGCTATAACAGAATTGAAGGTTTCGGCGTTATTATTGGTGGCGCTTTTTATCAAACTTGTTGCATGATATTTGAGCCTATTGCTGAATGATATAATATCGGACAAAAACCACACTCTTGCATTTCAGGAATGAAATTAATTTCCTGGTCCAAATTTTGTTTTTTACAACAATAAGCGGCACAATTTTTGTGATCGCTGAACACGTGATACGCAGTGTTTTCAATATCTTCTTGTAAACCAAGTATTTTTAGATTGTCACTGGAATTATTTTCCCGGTGATATTTGACAGCACAGTCAATTGCCCTTCGTAGGCGTTGTATATTACTTTTTAGTACAGATCTTAATAGTAAAGGAATAGCTTTTCTCGCAGAACTGTGTTTTTTTGAAGACTGTTCTCTTTCCATCGCAGTCGAAGTACCGTTATAATTTTTGTAACGTACGTGTGAAGTAATAGGATTTTTTGATGCACACACACAACAATACTTGTTTTTTACGCCTAAGTACAATAGCTTACCAGTTCTTTTTCCGATAATACAAGCCACACCCGAATTGGCCAAAAATACAGATTTATTTGATCTTCTTGCCGATGCACCATCAGCTATTACACTAATAACAGCTTTGTTGTCTTCTGGATCAACTTTTTGAGGACTTTTGACTATAACAAATAATTTTTTTATCTTTTTTTAATACATATTGATAGTATAAGTATTTTGCTTTTTTTGTTATCCACAGCATTATCTATCTTTATTATTTTCTGTCTTATGTTATTGTAAAAAAAAAAGGTCTCTGGGATAAACAAATACAATAACTTTTAAACTAATTAATATATCGGTCCCAAATTTTGAGGGTTTGTTAAGTACCCCAATACCCAACTTTGGGTGGAACTCTAAAGTTTAAAGTTTAAGTTTACTAAAATTTTTTTAACAAATATCAATTGTCACTTATTTTGCAGTTGGCAAAGCAACAAATTGACTTTTCAACTTTCAAAAATAGTTAGAGTTATAGTAGTATAAACAGGGTTAATAATGCAAGTAAAGCAATGGGACTGACAATAAATCTTCAAAAAACTAAGGTAATTGTGATTAGCAAAACCGATAAAAATTGTCGCATTGACCTAAATAACACTTAATTAGAACAAGTCAACAAATTCAGATACTTAGGAGTAGTATTAAATGATAAGTGGGATGCAGATATAGAAATAAAAAGAATATAACGCATAGAACATGCTAGGAACAGGAAAAATAAATGAAAGCAAATTATCGTTAACTGAAAACTAATCTTAGACATCAGAATTAGAATCATTAAATGCTACGTTTGGTCAGTTCTTCTGTATTGAGTCGAATCCTGGGCATTAAATACCATGAGACATTATCGCAGAATACTTAGAATATAATAGACACAACACATTACGAATTAAACAGCATAAAACACTATACATAGAGAGTTAGAACTTATAACAACGATTAAGAAAAGAAAGATCTCGTATCTAGGCCACATAACGAGAAATGACAAATATAATCTGCTTCAAATAATAATTGCAAGGAAGGTAGAGGGCTGAAAAGGAGTAGGCAGACGAGCTATGTCATGGCAACTTGTGGAAATTATTATATTTAAAAGTATTCGCCACTAGCATGGGTTTTCCCCTTCGCTTAATATTTCAGTAGCTTGCATTTTCTACTTGACGATTTTCTAATCAGGTACAAGCAAGACGCAAAACTATCAGAAAACTAATTTGAAAATAAGTTTGCGGCGAAGGGTATACGAATTTAAAGAATGATGAAAAAATGCAATTTTTAACTGGCTATCCACCCCATAAAATCTATCGCCTACCCACCTAAATTTCATCTCGAGCCAATTCACGCAAACCCTTTTATCGGTAGAGAGCTTATTATCTATAAGCAGGAGACAATTCATGTGCACCCCTCCGAGATATGAAATTACTTGCTTCCTGTTTCTTGCACTCCACTTGGTTACACTCCTCATTTGCCATAAAACGCTTACATTCTCTCTTTTAGGCTGACTTTTTTATTCAGTAACTCCAAAGTTATCTCAGTAATAAAACCAAAATGTCCGGAGTGTAATAATGAAAAGAATTTTTTATATTTTTTTGTTTTTTTTAGATTTTTGAAATAAATAAAAAAGACCGTGGACGTGCTTGCATTTTTGCTGAATTTTCAAAATTTTGAACTATATACTTGCTTTAATTTTACATCTAACTCTGTTTTTATAAAGATATTTTAGTAACAATTAATATAATAATAATAGTAATTACAAAAGCTATTATACATCTCTTATCAATGCAAACATGCGGTAAGAGAGACGCCCCCTGTAAAGTATCATCCGCAACACTATATCTTAATGCAGAGCAAAACAGTTTCCCCTAGCTCTTGCCTGTGTTAGTTTTTTTTTGTCTTTTGAATATTTATTTCTAGTCCGGTCTTTTTTGCCCCTGTTTTTAATTGTGAATATATTTCTGCAACCTCTTCTGATCTGCGAGTCATAATGCTAATGTCATCAACATAGGCTACAATCTATATTAATTTATTTGTTAAGAGATTACCTCTTCCTATATTCAGCTATCTTATCACATATTCAAAGAGTAAGGTTGAATAGTGTCGATGCCAGCCTGTCTCCTTTAATCTTTTAATCTTTTAATCTACTTGTTTTAATCTTTTGACTATTGAAAAGTGAGCTCATTTTGTAATTTTACAGTAGCTGTTGAGGAGTCCATTGTTGCTTTTACTAGTCGGATGTATGTTTGGGGGATATTAAAGCTATGCGATATTTGATATAGCTAGTATAGCTAGTAGCTTGTCTGATTGAAAATTGCACAGGCCTTATCCAGTGGTATTAGTTAGATAAAAATTCTAAAAAAAATCTAAAATATCTACCTTACCACCGGTAGTTTCACACACATAACTCCTGGTTGGCTAAAATCAACCATTTAACTCTAATGTCCATGAGCAGGGATCTGTATGTTTCCTTAAGTGAAATCCTATAACATCCACCACGTGTCACCACATTATTAAAATTAAATAAGTTTGTCATGTTATCTAAAGGTTATTATACCGACATTTGTGCCTAGTTTTAAATACTTTTAAAATTTTATTTAAAAATTCCTTTATAAAAGGTATAATATTAAAAACCCTATCGGGCTACATCACAGAACGTTTTCGGAATTAAAACTCCATCATCAGTGCTATCTGGATGTACCTGTTAAAAGCCAGTAAATACATGGGTAAAAACCCTTTAAATGTTGTTAAATTAACTTTGAATTACATTATTTAACTTTATAAATCATGATGTTTAAGTTACAATAATAATGGATAACATGGCAACGTAAGACTCCCCTGTAGGTTGCAAGTCGTAAGACGAAGTGTCTACGAGGACTTGTTGATAGCAACTCTTTTTTTTGTGATACATGGTATATAGCCAGCTGCAGAAATTTAGTTTCCTTGTGGATTTTACTTTTAAAATGTTTTACTGATGATGGTCTGACAGGACCGAAAAAGTTTTGAAAACGCTTTTAATCCTTTCGGATAATTTTTAAAAGTTTTTAATAAATATATACCATCAATACATCAGAAGTTTTTACTTCTTTGTAAGTTTGTTAAACTATGGTATATAGCCAGTCATATAATCACAGCCAACTACTGGGATTTTTCCACATGTTTTCACTGCTTTTTAATTTTTCCTCATGCTTATTTCGATTGTGATAACTTTGTTGAAATAATTTTTAAGTTTTAATTTACAAAGCATAATACATAATAAGCATAAGCGATATATGAATAAGCCAACGCTAATATAACTCTTAAGCAAAAAACTATTATGGCCTCTGTCACGAATTTTGCTGTGAAATGAGGAACATGTCAATATGTGTAAACAGAAATAAGACAATAATGACACATTTTGCACTACACTTTTATTTTTTAAACTATGCTATCGAAAAAATGGGACTTGGGTATTTTGATTTTTTAATAACTTATGATTTTATGAATTGAATGAATGAATATGCAGTGCACGAACTACAATCCTGCTAGGATCAGCTCTGGTTTCGATACCAAATTTAAAATAATTGCCCAAATTTGTGCTTTCTACAATTTTCAAAGCAAAATAGACGATAAATCGACTGACATGGAGAATCTACGAGATGCATTCGACAACATATAAATTTATCTAGGCAAGAACCTTCTGCGAACTGATTTCTTATACTAAATACGTGAGCAAATAAAAATACAAAAAATACAATTATGATTTGATTTTCGTATAGAGCTTCTACTATTCGCTTATACGTATTTCGTCCTATCAAGACTCAAAAGAGCGACTACATAGAAGCTCTAAACGTGAAGTCAAATCTTACCGTCAAAAGTCGTAATTATGGACGTTATGGCGCCATCTAAGAACAAAAGGTCAAAGTTCGAAGATTTCCTATATATATATATTCAGGGATTCTACAGTATTCACTGCCTTCCCTCGCTCAACCGTTTCCATCTCTCTCTGTTGTCCCATTCTCCATCGTTTAGGCCTCTCTTACTCATGGCGTCGTCTACTTCGTTCCTCCAGGATTTTCGGGGTCGTCCTCTTTTCCTCCTTCCTATGGGGCTCCATTCGATTATTCTCTTTATCCATCTGCTGTCACTAGTTCTTCTTACATGTCCATACCACTTTAGTCTTTTTTGTTCTCTGTATGTTAGTATGTCTGTTTCTATTGACGTTCTTTGCTTTATTTCGTCATTACTTCTCCTATCCATTCTTGTTACTCTGCAGCATCTTCGCAGGTATTTCATCTCTGTTGCTACTATCCCACTGCTGTTTTACTTGTTTCTGATCCAATTTTTAGCCCCATATGTCATAATACTTCGCACTAATGTTTTATAAATCTGTGTTTTTTTGTCTTCATATTTAGGTGTCTATCCCACCATACTGAGTTATTCCTCCATTCTAATTTTCGAAATCAAAAACCTCTGTTTTGCTTTGAAAATTGTACAGACTTACAGGCAATTATCTAAATATTGGAACATATAAGCCTCATGGAACAGGGGAGCATCATATTGAAATCAAAACTGTCTTTTCTGCAATATTCTTTTCTTCTCATCTACTCTATTTGGAATACATTTCCCTCATTTTTATTGTTATTTAGATTATATTATAAAATACAATTGACAACAGAAGAGGCAGTAATATCATTATGATTAAAAAATACACTGGTATAAGTAAAAATGATTATTTTTCGCCAAGAGATTATCTTACTTAAAACTACTTACACAAGTGAAATTTTAAACAATGTTTACATTTTTTTGCCACCTTATTTGTGTGTACCTAGCGAAAAACACGTGCAATAAACTTTAAAAATCGGCTTCATTTATTGTCTTCCACTTTTACATCTAGTTTTTTATTACTTCATCTATGTTATGAAACAATGTTTGTATGAAAATGTATGTTATATTGAAGGTAAATTTCTTAATTGTCTGTATTAGCTTAAATAGAATAGCATACTTAACTATGGTAATAGCAGACTTGACGTTTCTAGCCATATGATAAATAATATACTGAATATCATATAAGGGTAGCGGGTAGACACATTTGTACGATCCCGGTAAAGAATCGGCCTACTTCAGGGAAGCGACCCTGCCCACACGAGCCATGCTTTGCTCTCAATTCTTTACTGATAGAAATCATGTCCAATCCCTTTGTCATCCCAAAATGTAATTACCAATTTTCTATCCCTTTCTGGTGAAGGGCAGCAGCGATCATCAGAACCAGCTCAAGGCGCAGAGGAAATGACCCTGGGCCGGCTTGAGACTGGAATACTACAAGCATGACTGGACCATTTTGAATGGTTGTGGTACTGCGATGGGGAAGGCAACGGGAAAACCACCCAATTATATTTTTCACAAATGTAAATGGCAGACGGAAACAAGAAAATGGCCCTCATTCCGGGGCACCCCTTAAATATTGAGGGGTTGCGAAGAATCCCCCCGTCAACTACTGTTGAGGTCCAAGGAAGTGGACAAAGAATCTAAATATACTCGTATGACAGGATAGTATGCATTGCCACCTTGAACGTACACAGCTTATTCATGTCTGGAAAACTTTCAAACACTTAAACAATCCGAGATGAGAAGAATAAAAAAAGACATCTTGGGGGCGAGTAAAGTAAGATTGCCTGGTTCAGGAAAACAAAAAACAAAAGATGAATACATATATTAGTCAGAAGAAACCGACCAAGAACATCAATATGAAACGGCTACATAAGTATCGGACAAAATTGCGCAGTCAGCCTTAGACTTTATTCCTCTCAATGATAGAGTAGCAATGTTGAAATTAAGAACAATCCATAGAAATAATTACTATTTAAATGTGAATAAGTCACAATTAAAGGTTAAAGTAAGTTTATTGACGTTTCAATTTCCACTTCGGAAATCGTTCTCAAAATACAAACAATGTTTGTATTTTGAGTGGAAATTGAAACGTCAATAAATTTACTTTAATCTTTAATTGTGGCTTATTCCTATTTAAATAGTAATTACTTTAAAATGCTACAAGGAAATAGCTTCAGAAAAATATTAAGAAGCCGTTATGGGTCCAGCGTTATTTAAAATTTTCGGAGATTGGAAATTCTTTACAAGAAACTGGCACATTGTCAAAATTCAATCAAATTTTTACGAAGATGTAGAGACAATAACTAAATACTAAAGGGCTTGAAGTTACGTTCAGCATATTCAAGCAGAATGTTGGAAAACATTCTACATAGAGTCAGTTAGTCCATGACCTGCGAAAGGTTGCAATTTCATAGATCTAATTTATTTTTTGTTAAACAAGATATTTGGAAGTATTGAAGATTTGCTTTTTAATGTGATTTCAATCAAATTCTGATTTTGATCAAATTATTTTTAGTTTGCATATGAAAATTCATATAAGAAACAAAGAAATATACATTAAAATAAATTTATTATTCTTTTAAACCAAAGCAGTATATACACTTTAGATAACCCATAGAAATCTCAATGTTATTCAGGTCTATGTTACAACAAGGGACAAATCGGAGGAAGAAATTAAAAACTTTTATAACAATATAGATGAAATATTGCAACTGACAAAAAAAGGCGAGATAACGATGATTATGGGTGACTTTAACGCCAAAAGTGGTCGTGGTGCCGAAAAAGATAACATAGGAGCATACGGTCTCGGTACCAGAAACAACAGGGGAGATAGACTGGTACAATTCTGCGTAGAGAAAAACCTGTTAGTAGCCAACAACTTCTTCAAACGACATCCTAGAAGGCTATGTACTTGAAAATCACCTGCAGACACAAAAGATAAAATTGTTAGAAATCAAATTGACTTCATTTTAGTCGATAAAAACTTCAAGAAGTACATAAAATTTACAAAAACATATCCTGGAGCTGACATTCATAGCGATTTCAATCCAGTTAGAATGGATTTTACACTAAAAAGGTTTCTTAAAGTTAAAAGGGAAGAAGTATCATGAAAAATAGACATCTCACAACTGAAGAACACTGAAAATAAAAATGATGAAATAAGTATCAAGGTTGAGAAGGAAATAGAAACTCTAGAGAGCTTGATAGAGACAGACGTTGAAGTAACATGGACTACTCCAAAAACGAAAATAACAAAGATACAAGAAGACGACATTGGGTTCACGAAAAACAATAGAAAACAAGAGAATGGATAACGCAAGAGATCTCATTTATGTAAGACAAAGACATCAAACAAACGCAATAAAATACAAACGAGCCAATAAAATCATTAGAAAAAAGTGCAGAGAAGCTAAAGAAAACTGGATATCAATCAAATGCCTAGAAATTGAACAGCTTCAGGAAAGATACAAAAAATTTAATGTCTTTAAAAAAATGAAAGAAATGACAGGTAGACACAAAAACAGACAAGCAGCAATATTAAGAAATAATAATTATGAGATAATTATAGGTACAGAAGACAAACTGGTGAGATGGAAAGAATACATTCAGATACTTTTTGACGGTGATAGACCTTATTCTTCACCTTCCACGCATGATCGAATAAATGAAAACGGTCTAAAAATAACAAAAGAAAAAGTTAGTTGTGCAGAAGCTCAGAATAACGGAAAAGCCACCGGTCCAGACAATATAAATCTTGAAATACTTAAATTAATTTCAGGCAACGAAAGTAAAAGCCTCGACTTAAGCACTATTCAATAAGATATATGACACAGGTAAAATACCATCAGACTGGCTAAAATCAACATTCGTAGCATAAATGATGTCTCATGTCGTTAAAACTTTTCTCAGAATCATTTACACACGAATTTACAAGAAGTGTGAGTTTCAGATGAGTGACACTCAATTCGGATTTCGCAATGGATTGGGAATACCAGAAGCTCATTTTGCCTTAAATATAATAACGCAACAATGCAGAGACATGAATGTAGATGTTTATGCATGTTTTATTGTTTATCGAAGAGCATTTGACTGCGTTAACCATCAAAAGATGATCGAAATTCTGATAACAACTGGAATTAACGAATAAGACTTTCAAATTATCTCAGAACTATATTGGCACCAAACGACAACAATTAAAATACACAACATCCTAAGATATACAAATCTGACGAGGAGTGCGACAAAGTTGCGTCTTATCACTGCTATTATTTAATCTGTATTCAAAATCTATATTCAGAAAAGCATTAGACAAGGTTCAATGTGGAATCAAGATTAACAGAACCAGCATAGACAACATCAGGTACGCTGATGACACCATCCTAATAGCAAGCAATGCACAAGAACTACAAAATATAATAAATGCGGTAGTTCGTCATAGCGAAATGTTGGGTTTACATTACTATATGGTTAGTAAATGTTTTCAAAACTAAAATGCTAGTATTTTCAAAGATACCAACAAACGTACATTTGTATGCCATGAGACAAATAATAGAACAGGTAACTTCCATAAAATATTTAAGATCAAATATCAACAGCAAGTGTAAAACAAAAAAAGACATGCTATCAAGAATCGAATAAGTGAGGAAAACACGCATGAACATAAAAACATTTTTTACAAGATCAGCCCTTAGTCTAGAGCTCAGAATTCGAATTATCAGATGTTACGTTCTCTTTGATTTGCTGTATGTCTGTGAAAGTAGAAGAATGTACTCTGAAATAAAAAAATAAATGCCTTTGAAATGTATATATACAGACGGATGCTGAGAATTCCATGGATATAAAAAGTTACCAATGGTGAGGTACTTTAGCTCATGAGTAAACAAAAAGAATTACTCATCATAATCAAAGAGAGAAAAATACAATACTTGGATCATGGGTTGAGAGTTGAAGGATATGAATTACTCCAAATCATATTGAAAGGTAAAGTGCAGGGCAAAAGATCAGTTGGAAGACGCCAGATCTCGTGGCTGGAAGACCTGAGGAGATGGTTTGACAGCTCATCCACAGAGATCTTTCGTGCAGCAGTTTCCAAAGCTACAATTGCCGTTTGAATCGCCAACCTTCGAAAGGAGACGGCGCAATAAGAACAAAAAGAATGTCAAATATAATTACGTTAAACTCTATCTATCTATCTATACAGCCCTTGCTGTCCAATTTAGGACATAGACCTCCTCTTCTTTCTTCCCCGTCTCTCTATTGTAGGCAGTTTGTATCCATTTCGGGCCAGTGTGTTTCTTCAAGTCATCTGACCATCTCATTTGTGGCCTTCCTCTTTTTCGTTTGTAACTATATGGTCTCCAGTGTATAATCATCTTATTCCATCTGTCGTCTTTCTGTCTTATGGTATGTCCAAGTTCCATGGATCCAAGTATTTCTTTTCTTGTCTGATAGCCTGATGTTCAGCATTTGCCTTTCCATGGCTCTTTGGGTCTTTGCTATTTTTTCCATGTTTTCCTTTGTAAACGTCCAAGTTTGAGAACCGTAGGTGAGAACAGGAAGTATACATTGGTTGAAGACTCTTGTTTTTAAATATTGGGGGTATTTTCTATTTTTTAGTATATAGGAAAGTTTTCCGAAGGATACCCAAGCCAACCGTATCCTTCTCTTTATTTCTTCGGTCTGATTTTCTTTATTTAATTTAACTAGTTGTCCCAAATGTACATATTCTTTTACTTGTTCTATAGTTGTTTGTGCAATTGTAATTATTAATTCTTCTGGTTGGTGGGTCGTAATTTTCGTTTTATTATAATTCATTTGTAGACCTATTTTTGTTGATTCGCTATTTAATTCATCCATCATATTTTGTAATTATTCCCTTTTATCTGTTATTAATACAATGTCGTCTGCATATTTCAAGTGATTCAAGTATTGGCCATTTATGTTAATACCCCGTTTTTCCCATTGTAATTTCCTCATAACGTCTTCCAAAGCTTGGAAGACCTAATGGGCTCCGTTTGTTCAACTATTTTAATGGATGTTGTTGCTTGATCATATATATTGGAAATTAAGTCCGTGTATCTATAGTCTATTCTCCCATTTTGTAAAGACTTCTTTACTGCCCAATGTTCCAGCTTATCGAATGCTTTTTCAAAGTCTACAAATGCCATATACAATGGGATTTGATAATCGTTGGCCATTTCAATTAATATTTTTATCGTAAGCAGATGGTCGCTTGTACTGAATCCTTTTCTAAAACCGGCTTGCTTTCTTGATTGGTAATTATCTAACTTAGTTGTTAATCTGTTTGTTAGTAGTTTATTAACAGTTTGTACATTACATTCAGTAGTGTTATGGGCCTATAGTTTTTCAGATCTTTTCTATCGCCTTTCTTAAATAGTAATAGTGTTATTGCCTCATTCCATGCGGTGGGTATTTGTTGTGTCTTCAATATTTTATTCATTAGTACATAAAGGACTTTCACTGTAGTTTTCCCCCCATTTTTTAGCATTTCCACAGTCATTCCATCTTTCCCAGGAGATTTGTTATTCTTCATTTCTTTGAGTGCCTTTTTTATTTCATTTTTACTGATTTCTGGTTGTAGATCAGAGTTAACGTTCTTTATTTTCAGTTGTAACTGATTACGGATTTCTTGGGTTGGTTTTTGTTCTGTTTTATAGAGATTTGTATAATATTCGTGCGTTATCTGTAAAATTTCTTTTATATTGTTTGTCTCCACTCCTTCTTTGTTCTTTATGCTATTAATTTGTATGTTTCCCAGGTTCTGCTTTAAGCACTTCATGTTTCTATTTTTTTCAATTGTTTTCTCTATCTTTTCTTCCTGTACTCTCCATTTACACTCCTTGATATTTTTTCTAATAGTTTTGTCTATTTCTTTGTATTCCATTTTATTTCTGTCCCCTTGTTCTAGTAATGTTCTTCTTGAGTTCATAAGAATCTTTGTTTCCTGAAATTTTCGTTTTTTGTTGTTGGCTGTGCTATTTCTTTACCCACTTTCAGTAATGATTACGTTAAACAGAGACCGCAAATTAATTGATTCGTAGATTTAAAAGACAGATAAATTATATATATATATATATATATATATATATATATATATATATATATATATATATATATATAACCATTATAATGGTATCTAATATATATATATATATATAAATATATATATATATATATATATATATATATATATATATATATATATATATATATATGTATATATGTATATATACAGTTCTATTTCCAAAAAATTCTAACAGTATTATTGAAACACTCTGTATATTAACAGTATCCTAATACGCAAAGCTATGTGATACGATTCGAAATATGTCAGTGTCTATTTTGTTTTTAGTACACTCTGTAAAATCCAGAAATAAAAAGAACACCGAAGGTAGTTTAAAAATCATTCCCATCCAGCATACACCACACACCACAGTCTATAAAATAAATGTATTTTGTTCCTTGAACTTAACCACCTCTGACCTGCCTTTCCATCTTTGACCAACAGGTCAGAAAGTTACAGGGGCGTAGATTAAAATAACCAACTGCACAATTACGACAACTAATCAACTGACAAACTAGTTTTACGCAATACGAATTTCAAATAAATGTTAAAAGTCAACATGAGGAATTGGTAAATAATAATAATAATTGTTGGGCAAAAAACAGATGTTAAAAATCAGTTTTATTGCAAGTGGGATAGGTTATCTATAAGATAAATTGTTATATATGTTGGAAATTTAACATTGTCATTTAATAATATTAGTTAAAAAATAATTTGATCTTAATAACACATGCATCTAAAATAGATATTATATCTGCAGTTTGATTTTAAAATAAAGGATATATTTTACAAAAAATTCAAATTTGGTAAATCTGTTTAGAAATGAATAAAAACAAAACCTGTGCACATTGTTGTGCAGTCATACGATCTAATTATTATATTTGAAACATTATGTTAACTACCACTCACTTTTTACTATAAAGTACCTAGCTATATATATTATTTTACACACTTCTTGTCAGATTGCTTCTTCTTAACGTGCCCTATCAAGTCCCCTTGACGTTGGCGATTAACATGGCGAAACTGTCTCTGTCTTGAGCTATTCTAAAGAGTTGCTCAGCTTTCCTCATTCCTGTCCACTCCCTGATATTCTTCAACCAAGAGGCCTGCTTTCTACCAATTCCTCTGCGTCCTTCGATTTTACCCATCATCATAAGAATATCGGTCTCCCCTTACTACGTGTCCAAAATAGGCCATCTTTCTACATTTGATATTATCAAGCAGCTCGCAAGCAGTATTTGCTCTCTCAAGGACTGCCACATTTGTCAGCATAGCCGTCCATGGAATTTTTAGTATACGTCTGTGCAGGCACATTTCAAGGAACAAGCCCTCCAGACGATTAATGGTGGATATTTTTAATGTCCATGCTTCGACACCGTATAAGAGGACTGACCAAATGAAGCATTTAACCATGCGCTTTCGAAGTTGAAGTTGCAAGTTATCATTACAGAAGAATGACTTCATTTTTAAAAATGTTGTGCGGGCTATCTCGATTCTACGTTTTATCTCTTGATCTGGATCTAGTTGTTCAGTAATATGGCAACTAAGATAATTAAAACTGGACACTCTTTGAATTATATGACCATCAACATATAATCGTGCATCTTGATGTGCTAAACGGCTAAACACCATGTGTTTTGTTTTTGAACAGTTTATGTTTAGGCCAAACTCTCTTCCCACTGTATCAATGGCATTTAAAAGGCATTGTAATCCATTCATGTCATCACTTAAAATAACTGTATCGTCTGCATATCTGATTGTTTTTATCAGAATTCCATTAACTTTCACGCCCCATTCCAAATTATGCAGCGCTTCTTTAAATATTCTATCTGAATATAAATTAAATAACAGTGGGGATAGTATACAACCCTGTCTGACACCTCTTTGTATTTTACATATTTCTGTTGATTTTCCGTTTATGCGAGCTGTCGCTGTTTGACGCCAGTATAACTTATCTATGAATCGTATGCCTTGACTATCAACTCCTTTATCTTTTAATATTGTAATTAATTTGTGATGCTGTACTCGATCAACCTTTTCATAGTCAATAAATACAGTAAAGACGTCTTTGCTTTGATCTCGACATTTCTGCAGTAATACATTTAGTGCAAAGAGGGCGTCCCGAGTTCCCAGTCCATTTCTGAAGCCAAATTGTGTTTCATCCTTGTCTTCTTCACATTTATCTCTGATTTTACTGTGGACGATGCGGAGAAATATTTTCAAAGTGTGGCTCATAAGGCTTATCATTCTATAATCGCTACAGTTTTTCGGACGTTGTTTTTTTGGTAGTGTTATGAATTTGGACTTTAACCAATCTTCAGGGATATCACCAGTCGACTGGTGATATCCCTGAAGTCAGATTGCTACGAAGAATATAATTTATGAAATCAATACAGATACCCTACATACATAAAGAAAATAAGATTCCGAAAAAGACCAGTATGAAGCCAACACACAAATAGTACATGGCTAATATGAAACACATTTAAAGTAAATCCTTCTCTATAAGTGCTACTCGTATTTTAATCACATTATATAATAAGCAAACGCACATTGTAGGAAGCTAAAGGGAATTGAAATTCCAAGTTATTGACTGAGAGTTGCGTTGTGGATATTTTTAGCTTAAGTCTCTTGCAAGTAATTAACATTTTTAATATATATCTACTATTGTTTCTTATATTGATTTAGTATTGAGTTAATTAACATATCGAAAATAAATATTATTAGAGAGAAAATAATTAGGTAAGCAATTCCTTTAAGCTGGATCATCATTAGTATAATCAACGGTAAAGTACATTTCACGAATTTGTGTCTGCTTTTCATTAAGGATGAAAGCTTTAAGTTAAACGATCCGCTGTGCTTAAAAATTTAATAGCAAATCCGCCCAATATTTGAAGCACTGCCGAAAACAAGTAAAAATAAGGTTTTATTTGATAATTTATTTTACATTCATGTAGAGAAATATACAATTATTAGATATTAATTATTAAAAATAGAAGAAAATTACAAATTCTATTGTTTCTAAATTGCAGTAGTAAATACTTCTGACAAAGTAATAACAATAACACTAAAAATATTTTATAATAAAAAAATGAAAACATATTACCTTACACTGTAATTATGAATTAGATACATACTCATATTCGTCATGTCGTCGGTATCTTCATTTTATTGTTAATTATAACTTGGTTAATTGGATGCCATTTTCATACATCCAACATTCTCCTATTAACTTTTCACATTTCTGCAAACTTTTTTCACAATTGCAGGAGTAGCGGTATTCAATACTTCTTGCTACGTTTCCAAAACTGCTGCGTCACTCTAACCGTTACGTCCAATACAGTTATCATTGGAGAAAAAATTAGATATCTACGAACCGAGAGAGCAGGCAGAATTCCGCTCAAATTATAGCTCAAATTCCGCTCATAGCCTTTCATAAAGCGTTTGACACGATCGAAATAGACAGCCATGAATGACAGCAGAATCGACCATAGGTATAGTGAACTTATTTACAATATTTACAAAAATGCCACTATGACTGTTAAGATACACGATAAAACCCGACCAATAAAAATAAAACGTGGGATAAGGCAAGGCTGTCACCGAAATTATTCATAACGGCAATAGAGTATGCCTTTAAGATGGTCAATTGGAACCACAGAGGATTAACAATAGACGACGAAAAGCTTAACCATCTCCGTTTCGCATATGACATTGTCTTTATTACAGATAATTTAGGAGAAGCCACAGATATGTTAAATGAATTGGACTTTACATGATCGAAGGTAGGCCTCAGAATGAACTTAACCAAAACTAAGTTTATGACAAATATGATCCCCAATAACCATTTAACTATACAAGACAAAGTGGTAGAACTGGTGAAGAAATATACGTATTTGTGTCATGAAATAAGAATCAGCAGGGATAACCAAACATGCGAAACCCAAAGACGAATTACTTTAGCGTGGGCAGCCTTTGGAAAACTGCGAGACACACTTAGGGCCAACATACCAATTAGCCTCAAAAGAAAAGTATTTTACCAATGCGTTTTACTGGTCATGACATATGGGGCGGAAACTATGACTCTAACCAAGACTACGGTTTTGAAATTAAGAGTGACATAGAGACGAATGGAACGGTCTATGCTGGGAGTGACGTTACTATCCATGAATTTTTGGTTGCTTATTTTAAATTTCCGAATGGTATGGGGCATAATCCAAAACTATAACAGATAGTTCATGTGTACTTGAAAGCAGTTTTTCTTTCAACCATTTCACTGACATCTCCGTATTCATGTTATCGTAATAATCAGCCGATTTTGATTTTGACGAAAACACAAGATCCGCGCTATCAATAAAACCATGTTTTTCACCCGCATGTAATATAATAGGTCTTCTTCTCTCAGTATTGGTGTGTTTTATGATCTTATACTCTCGTCCTGCCAAATCCATTTTATTTCACCTTTATCAAAAATTCACGTTGCATCTATATAAACGACTAAATGGTTTTTTTTTAATTATTTCAGTTTCCTAAAAAGTCGAGTCTTTTATGAACGACACTATTCCTTTTATTATCTTTTAAACCTAAACCCAATTTATTTGAAAACTCTTCAAAGACTTACCCTGGAAATTTCAAATGTTTTTCTGTCTTTTAATTATTTTATTACATGTTTTTTCACATTTTCTTTCTTTTCACGCGTTTTATATATAGAATGTCTCGAATTTCTAACTTACAACCCTTAGGAGGATCTTTAGTCTTAGGGTGTGGTTTAGGTTTATATTATGCTACCTCTACTTTTTCTGTTTTTCAAAACTGACTTGAGTTTTGTCGTACTAATATACAATGCATCACACACATGTTTGTGTACGGATTGAACTCGTCGCAAAGGGCCTTCATTGGCTTTGTTAGCAGTAGAATATGCGTAAAAATTAAATATTACTTGATTAATATCTAAGAAACAGATAGTTCATGTATATTTAGAAGAAGTTTTTCATTCAATCATTACACTGACATCTCCGTATTCATGTTATCGTAATAATCAGCCGATTTTGATTTTGACGAAAACACAAAATCCGCCCTATCAATAAAACCATGTTTTTAACCCGCATGTAATATAATAGGTCTCCTTCCCTCAGCAATTACATGTCGCTCATTACATGCAGGTTGAAAATCATGTTTTTAACCCGCATGTAATATAATAGGTCTTCTTCCCTCAGTATTGGTTTGTTTTATGATTTTATACTCTCGTCCTGCCAAATCCGTTTTATTCTACTTTAGCAAAAATCCACGTTTTTACGTTATTACAGTTTCTTTAAAACTCGATTCTTATATAAAGGACGCTAGCCCTTTTATTACATAAAGACTTATTCTGGAAATTTCGAATGTTACGAATCATTTTTAATTATTTAATTCATTATCAGGTTGAACAATAGAGGACTTTGGGAATCTCCCTGTCTTATCCCATTGCCAGCTTCAATAGTGTCAGTTAGTTCTTCGTCTAATTTTACTTTTATTATGTTGTGTTTTTAGATATTTTCGATCGTTTTGATTATTCCTAGAGGTATCTCTTTTGCTTACAATAAGTGGATAACGTCCTTTAATTTGACCCAATTAATGTAACAATTGATAGATTACAACATTTTTTAACATAATGGTTACTTTATCAAGTGTTCAGAATGTGCTCCATTTGTGAGTTGACAGTACCTTAATCGATGGTAGAATGCGTCTACCACATTTCTTCATGATTGTCTAGAAATTATTCGAGATTCATCGATAATTCGTTGCCTTAGCTTTACAAAACTTGCTGGTTTAGTTTTGTAAACTGAATTCTTTAAGTATCCAAAATAAAAATAATCTTTAGGATTGAAATCAGATGAACGTGAAGGTCATTCAATTCTACCTCGTGTACCAATCCATCGTTCGGGAAATATCTCATTTAAATAACGCCGAACATTTTTAACAAAATGAGCTGGAGCTCCATCTTGCTACAACCATATCTGATTAAAATTGGCCCCAAACATTTTTTTCAGTGTAGGTACATTTTCTTTTCTAAGTAACATTTCGTAACTATCTGACGTTAAATTTACTTCGATAAAAAGATGGCCCAATTAACTGAGTACCCTACTATACCTGACCATACATTTATTTTTTGTGGTCTTTGAGTATGGTTTTCACGCATCCAGTGTGGATTTACGTCACTCCAGTACCTTAAATTGTGTTGATTTACACTTGTGTAAAGGTTGCTTCATCGAAAAAACATATTCTGTTAACGAAATTTTCATCATTATCAATTTTATCCATCATTACCTCAGTAAACTCTAGTCTACGAGCGAAGTCATCTTCACTTAATTCTTGCAATAAGTAAATTTTTATGGTTTAAATTTATTCTTACATAATACACGTAAGACTGAAGAACGCGCTACATCACGTACTTGTGCAACCTTGCGTGAGGATGTATGTGGATCTAAAACTTTGCAGTATATCTAAAATTTTGTTGTCGTTTATAACTCTTTCGGTCTACCTGATCGGTATCTATCTTTAACTTCTACAGATTCCGCAAACTGCTTTACAGTTTTTTTGTACCGTCGCCTTATAAATAGGAGAACGGTTTGGGAAAGTATCATTGAACAAGTTGGCTACTTCTCAATAAGATTTTTTTCTATCGTCGTACCCTCTCATCATTAGAATAGTAATTCATTATTTTTCGTAAAGAGTCGTTTTAGAGAAGCAATTTATCTTGCAGAACTTTTCGAAACACAACTACCGTTAGTTTTAGTTAATAATGTAAATGGTGAACAAATGTCAAAATCACAACATTCTACATTTAAATATTTAATAAGGAAAAGAGAGTTAAGATTTGATTTCACGTACAGTACGTCTGTGTATCCGCTTATACGTATTTCGCCTTAATAGGGCTCTTCAGAGACGGGCGACGATATTCACAGTCGCTTTGAACGTGAAAATAAATATTTTCTGTCTTAGGAAGCAACTCTAACATGGCTTCGTATAGACGCAAATAGCGAAATCTGATATTAAAATCCGTAAATAATTTTTGAAACCAAATTCCACCCCAATTCTTAGAAGGCACAGAATAAAGCAAAAATCTGAATTTGGTTTCGAAAATTATTTACGGATTTTAATATCAGATGTCGCTATTTGCGTCTATACGAAGCCATGTTAGAGTTGCTTCCTAAAAAGTTACAAAATAAAAATTGTGTTTTGCAGTATCTCGTAAACCACTTGACATTTTGTAATAAAAATGGACACGTTACTTTCTTGTTCTGAGAGCATTTGTCATACAAAAGAAACAACAAAATCTAAGCGCACAGAAAAATTTTAAGTGGGGTGTGCAGCTCTAACTCCTCCCAAACTTTTGAGTACGTTCAAATCAAAGGAATTTTGTGGCATCATTAGTTTAACACATTATTTTTAAAACTTTTTTGCCTTTTATCACTTTTTCGAAAAACTAGTTTTTTTCCTAGTTGGCCATACAATTACAATTAGTTTCTACGGATACAATAATTACAAACAGTTCCTTCAATAATAGTTAATAATTTGAAGCTATCATTTATTGTGGAAATAAGATTAATATTAAAAATTTTGATATTACAATGACCTACACATTTCAGGAAATAGCAGATATGCATTTAACTTTGGGTAAGTTGGATCAGATTAAATTATGATTTCAATAAACTATCGGGAATATCGTAGGTGAATGTCAAGGAAATAGTGCAACAGCCGCATGGCGTTATGCACTAAAATACCCCAATCGAAATACACCCGATAGACGATTATTTCTGACCATTGATCGTCGTTTACGGGAAACAGCTACATTCCAACCGCAAGTTGCTGGCAATAGTGGTCGTCCAATAATGGATACAACTGCTGAAGACATTTTAGAAATCATTAAAGAAGTCCCTGGAACAAGTACAAGGGTGAGTAGCTGCTCAACTAAATGTTCCTCACGTAAGGGTTTGGAGGCGTTTGAAGGATCAGCTGCTTAAACCCTATCACTTAACAACGTGTAACAGTCGTTACTTATACTGTATTGATATAAAAATAATTTCAGAGATGTAGTATGGGCTGCCTAACTTTAAGTGTTCATTTGCCCATTAAGTGTGTATTATTAATAATTTAAGTTGTCACTCTGTTCTAATTTGGTACCATTGCGGACCAGAGAGATGACAGGAGATTAGGGGGGAGTGTAAATTGGCTCTTCTTGGTTAAGAAACTGTGAATTAAAATTCACTTTTGATCTATAGTTTGAAGTGGTACAGGTGGCAGTTAGCGAAAGAAAATCCAATTATTGCATAGAATTTCCTTCACTTCAAGAAGTTAACTAAGTATAACCATAACGATTTAATTGACGGTGTTTTCGCAAACTCGGGAGGTGAAGTGAGATTTCTAGCACGGAATTGATTAGCTATCTGGTAAATAATAATTTTTTTTATATTATAAACATTAGAGTATTTTATCTATATCCTATTATTCAGATTCATTATTTCATATTTTAATATAGTATTTTGTCCAAGGCCATTATATTTTTACTCTATGTGAAGCAAGGTCACGCTACATCCGATTGGATGGGTTTTTTATCTACCATAATTATCTTTTTGCTCCGGTTTCTTATGCTGAAAGAAACTTTCCTCACTTCTTCTTTGATTTCTTTTTATGAATGTTGAGATTAGAAGTAACGGGGAATTGTTTTCAGCCACCTACCATGGAATTATAAATTTCCCTCAGAACATCAGAGGGAGAGTACCACTTCAACTCTATTAGAATCAGGGTCATTGGGACAAGACAGGGGGTATTGTCTACTCCATCCTTTTTTTTCTCCAGCCTGCACCTAGAGGTAGGGCAGGACAGTCATCATCGGAACTGAGCCAATTAGCACCAGCTCCGTGCTAATTTCGGACCTCAAGGAGGACTTCGCTGGGACACCGAAACCATTCGGGAGTATCCTTCCAGACAGCTGTAGGAGGACAGTTGGTTTTTGATTCAGAACTATATATATATATATATATCTTGTTTCACTAGTTCTAGTTTTTTTTATAACATAAATATATATATTAATTAATATAACTCCCCTTGGTGTAAGGTATCGGTAAGTTTGAGCTCAAATTCTACCCAGAGATTATCTTCCATTGTTTTTGTATTAACCATTCATTTCTTTATTAACTTTAATTATTTCATTATTTGTCTACTTAACTAATTTTTTATATTTCATCTTGCGTTATTAACTCCGGTTATTATCCCTTCAGGATAATATACCGTTTCAATTGTTTAATTTGGCTTGTTCCCATTTATATATATTATTTTGTTTGTATGTGCATTTAGAGTTGTTTAACAATATTGTTGGTCATATTGTAGGTAAGTTTGATATATTTACTTGGCTATACGTTCTTCCAACGTTAGCATTATTTTTTGTTTAAGGTTGTTTTTTTAACCTAGATGTAGGTTGTACACTCTATATCAGAGTTATTCTGTGTAGTTTTCAACTTTTTATTATAGTTGTTTTCAACACTTCTTTTTTTTTAAATATTATATTGTGAAATTTTCATATACTTTTTGGTAACTTAGAGATTGTCAGAATCTAAGAAGTTATATTTAATAAACTTGAATTTGTTTTGCATATAATTTTTTTATTAATATTTCCTTACCTTTTTACATTTACAGCATTTTTGTTTATTACATCAACTTTAATTAATATTAGCAGTATACGATACCTGGAAGAGTGACTGTTACTCTTTTTAGAGTATTATCCCTCTTCTGGCGCCCTCAATTTGTTTTCTGTGTTAATTTTCATTATATCTATTCATTTTTCTTATCTTCTTTTCTATCCATCATACATATTTTCCTGATTTACTGTCTTTAAAAGGCATGCAAATTGGCCGTATCCATCCTTGAGTTTCTAGTGGTCATTCTCTTGCCTACATTGCTAGCCTAGCCACATTCCGTTCAATATTTTTTTTCATACTTCTTTACTTAATTGTTATCTATTTTATCCCATATATATAGACCACTTTTCTTATACCTCTCTCCTCCTACACACCCCAGTATTTTGCGACATCGGCGTCCCAACGCGGTGCCTTTTCCAAGTTTTTGGTTTTAAGACAGTAGCTTTTAGCTGATTTTTTTTTCTTACTTGAGTTTTTGAATTTTTGCTTTTTCTTTTTTACTCATATTATTGCTGATTTATTCTATCTTTAAATTTGTTATTAATACTAAACAGGTATACTTATACTGCTGTATTGATTTATTAGTTTTATTTATTAGATTTATTAGTTATTAATATTTTGAGACCTCAGTGATAGGTTACAGTAGTACAACTTACTTTCTAGGTTGAATTTTGTATTTTTATTGAGAACTTATATTTACTTACTTACCTACACATACTTATATCGTATATTATATAAACGTTTATTCCTACAGCCAACAGTATTATACTTATAGGTACTATTAATTGTTGCATATATATTAATATTTGGTTTAGAATAGTTATAATTTACATATAACTAGAAATTATTTTGAGTATTTTAGTAAGGTAACTAAGGTATTTATTTGATTATATATATATTATTTTTGCTGGCTATTTTGATCTTGGTGGTGTGTTGCTAATAACTTGGCCACATTTTTTTTCACAAATTAGTCCCGAAATTAACTACTAATCATGAAACGTTGAATCCGCCTGTTTTAAGTGATCACAGATGGTCAACTACCAATTCTTCTTTACCCAGTAGCGTTAAACACAATTCTAATGATTACAGTAGTGAAATAGTTCCATTATCAGTATCAACTTTTAGGTTTGTTGATGATGATGATATGTCTATGGTTGTACCATATAATATTTATAACCAATCAAATACTTTAGATTTGCGATTCTTTGTTGGCGATAGAGTTTTAAAGAGAAACTTTGTAAAATCAAGTAAAGGTGATGCTATTTCGGCAAAATTTTGCCAGAAATACATTCCGTGTACGGTTGTAAGGGTAATATCTCCTTTGGTATATGAATTAAGGGACAATTCGTCCAACAAACGAATTGGTCAATTTCATGTAAAGGATTTACTGCCTGATAACACCATCGACGAGGTTAGTTCTTCATCCTCAGAAGAAGACTAACTTAACACTTTCGTTTAAGCTAATCTCTTTCTCTGTTTGTCTTTAGCTTATTTTGATTATATTTTGCATTTTAGTCTAAGATTTTCTTAATCACCAGATAACGTAGGTACACCGCTATTTTTTGTATCTTTTGGCATTGGTTAATGACTTCTATAACTTATTAGATAATTAGTATGTATGACTTATCCATTTTCTTTTGTATTATAAATGATGCACTTTATAATGAATTAATATTCTTAAGTACTAATTTTCCCAGGAGAATTACTCCTTTTAACCTCTTATGATACGAGGGTTGTTTAGTATATATTTACATATTTAGATTTATACTTATAGTTAATCTTATTACTGATAAGGAACTATGGAACTATGTTGTTACACTACTGGATCATATATTGTGTGTTATATTTTTGATATTTGATTCCTTAGTATTTGTTTTGATATATTTGTTCAATATGTGCCAATTTGGAAAGATGTTGTGATTTTTTTTTATCTTTGGTCTGCTTTATTTTCACTTGTCACGAAAATCTTAAATACTCTACAATAATTTATGTCCTGATTCCATATACAGGATGGTTCTGGAATTAGTTTGGAATTTTGAAGTAGGTAAGGATGGCCGGCGTCCTTCTTATTTCTTCTTATTTATTCTTCTGAATTTTCTGGCAATGAATCTGTCAATACTCAGCTTTAGTGAATACGTGGGTTCGAGATTGTTGCTCAGCAACTGATCACTGCTGCTCAATTAGGTTCGTACTATGTGTTTATTGCAGAGTAGGCAGATGTTTATGCCTCATAATATTTCTGGTCAGGAAATGCTCGCGACATGTCCTAACCATTCTTGTGTGATTGTCCAAATATTCCAGTTACCTTTTCACAACTTGATAGGGAAGTTTAATTAGTTCATATTAGTTATCTTACTTCAGGTTATGTTTTTTCTTTAACTATCCCTACACATGTCAAGTTAGTCATTTTCATTATTTAAGAGTTTAGACAAATGAGTTGTCCTCTTAGTGTAATCCCACTTCTTTCCTTAGGCATAAATTGCTGTTTAGATTTAGGACTATTCCCGGATAATTCCATGCTGCGAGAACTTGTTATAAATCTACAGTTTTGTTCAAAATTGGTTGCTTGTTCTCGACATATATTTTTTTTCTTTCGTTAGTAATGGTATTATAGGAAAAGTCCACCACTTATATTTTCTTAGGATTTCTATTGGAATTCTATCGGTGTCTGGTTATTCTCATACATCTGTTGTAGCCCCATGCTATAGTTAGCGAATACCAGCACACTCAAAATTTATTTAGCCTCTGAATTCCTTTAGTCCATTTTAGATTTTAGACTTTAGGTATTTATCTTTATCTTTGGTTTAGTTCAGTTACATATTACATTACTTAGTTTGAATAAGTGTGACGATGCTGCTTCACACTTATGAAATTTTGCTTTATTGTAATTACTTAGTTGGTATTGGCTCATATTACCGGATGAGGGTAAGAGCTAATTTAGTTATTAGCATTAGTGAGAATTGGCCCTTTCCTGATCGTTCTTCTTTGGATATGCTCTATTTATAAATCTGGTGTCCATCGATAGTCCGATTTTGGATTCAGTGTCTGATTCCTCACTTATTTGGTTTATTTGGTTATGTAGGCTCGTATCACCAGATGTGGGTGTACGTAGACCTCATTTAGTTTTGAGATTTAGTATTGGTGTGAATAGGTCCATAAATCTTCCTGGTCGTTCTTCTTTGGATATGCTTTTATGAATCTGGTGTCCATTGATAGTCTGACTTTGGATTAAGCGTCCTATTTCACATTTATTTTGGTCATTACGTCTTTGATATACTTTGGTATGTTTACGATTTAGATTACTATTTGTGTTATTTGGTTTGGTGAGAATTGCTCCATAAATCTTCCTGATTGTTCTTCTCTGGATATATTACTATGAATCTGGTGTCCATTGTTAGTTCAATTTTGGATTAAGTGTTCAGTTCTTAACCTATTTAGTTTATGATTTCTTTGATCTTAGTTTAGTATATCTCCGGGTGAGATATTGGTTGAATTGGCTCATACATTTGCCTGGTTGTTCGTCCTTGGATATACTTAGTCTTATAGATCTGATGTCCATGGATAGTTCAATTTTGGATTTAGTGCCCAATTCGACATTTATTTGTGAGCAAGAATTTAGTTGGTATATTTGGTTAATATTTGGCTTTTAAGCATATTGTCGATTGAGATTTTGATTCGACTTTCGAGTCATCTGAGTTTGTGGTGTCTGGCGCCATGACCATTCTTTTTTTTTCCGTGATCTTTAGTTCGTGGTTATTTTTTTTTTGTGTAAACTTACGGATCAACGTGGAATGTTAGGCCAGTACACTTAGTTATTGATACTTTAATTTTATGGAAAAAAATTTTTGATTAAAATTTTTTTTTCCCGACTAGTAGGGGAATGTAACAGTCGTTACTTATACTGTATTGATATAAAAATAATTTCAGAGATGTAGTATGGGCTGCCTAACTTTAAGTGTTCATTTGCCCATTAAGTGTGTATTATTAATAATTTAAGTTGTCACTCTGTTCTAATTTGGTACCATTGCGGACCAGAGAGATGACAGGAGATTAGGGGGGAGTGTAAATTGGCTCTTCTTGGTTAAGAAACTGTGAATTAAAATTCACTTTTGATCTATAGTTTGAAGTGGTACAGGTGGCAGTTAGCGAAAGAAAATCCAATTATTGCATAGAATTTCCTTCACTTCAAGAAGTTAACTAAGTATAACCATAACGATTTAATTGACGGTGTTTTCGCAAACTCGGGAGGTGAAGTGAGATTTCTAGCACGGAATTGATTAGCTATCTGGTAAATAATAATTTTTTTTATATTATAAACATTAGAGTATTTTATCTATATCCTATTATTCAGATTCATTATTTCATATTTTAATATAGTATTTTGTCCAAGGCCATTATATTTTTACTCTATGTGAAGCAAGGTCACGCTACATCCGATTGGATGGGTTTTTTATCTACCATAATTATCTTTTTGCTCCGGTTTCTTATGCTGAAAGAAACTTTCCTCACTTCTTCTTTGATTTCTTTTTATGAATGTTGAGATTAGAAGTAACGGGGAATTGTTTTCAGCCACCTACCATGGAATTATAAATTTCCCTCAGAACATCAGAGGGAGAGTACCACTTCAACTCTATTAGAATCAGGGTCATTGGGACAAGACAGGGGGTATTGTCTACTCCATCCTTTTTTTTCTCCAGCCTGCACCTAGAGGTAGGGCAGGACAGTCATCATCGGAACTGAGCCAATTAGCACCAGCTCCGTGCTAATTTCGGACCTCAAGGAGGACTTCGCTGGGACACCGAAACCATTCGGGAGTATCCTTCCAGACAGCTGTAGGAGGACAGTTGGTTTTTGATTCAGAACTATATATATATATATCTTGTTTCACTAGTTCTAGTTTTTTTTTATAACATAAATATATATATTAATTAATATAACTCCCCTTGGTGTAAGGTATCGGTAAGTTTGAGCTCAAATTCTACCCAGAGATTATCTTCCATTGTTTTTGTATTAACCATTCATTTCTTTATTAACTTTAATTATTTCATTATTTGTCTACTTAACTAATTTTTTATATTTCATCTTGCGTTATTAACTCCGGTTATTATCCCTTCAGGATAATATACCGTTTCAATTGTTTAATTTGGCTTGTTCCCATTTATATATATTATTTTGTTTGTATGTGCATTTAGAGTTGTTTAACAATATTGTTGGTCATATTGTAGGTAAGTTTGATATATTTACTTGGCTATACGTTCTTCCAACGTTAGCATTATTTTTTGTTTAAGGTTGTTTTTTTAACCTAGATGTAGGTTGTACACTCTATATCAGAGTTATTCTGTGTAGTTTTCAACTTTTTATTATAGTTGTTTTCAACACTTCTTTTTTTTTAAATATTATATTGTGAAATTTTCATATACTTTTTGGTAACTTAGAGATTGTCAGAATCTAAGAAGTTATATTTAATAAACTTGAATTTGTTTTGCATATAATTTTTTTATTAATATTTCCTTACCTTTTTACATTTACAGCATTTTTGTTTATTACATCAACTTTAATTAATATTAGCAGTATACGATACCTGGAAGAGTGACTGTTACTCTTTTTAGAGTATTATCCCTCTTCTGGCGCCCTCAATTTGTTTTCTGTGTTAATTTTCATTATATCTATTCATTTTTCTTATCTTCTTTTCTATCCATCATACATATTTTCCTGATTTACTGTCTTTAAAAGGCATGCAAATTGGCCGTATCCATCCTTGAGTTTCTAGTGGTCATTCTCTTGCCTACATTGCTAGCCTAGCCACATTCCGTTCAATATTTTTTTTCATACTTCTTTACTTAATTGTTATCTATTTTATCCCATATATATAGACCACTTTTCTTATACCTCTCTCCTCCTACACACCCCAGTATTTTGCTACAAACGGTTCAAGAGTTATTCGTTGAAGATTATCCTAAAAGGATTGGATTTTGCGATTCGTTGTTAGTGGAAAACACTCGAAATATTAATTTTATTAGAAATATTTTGTTTACCGACGAGGCTACCTTCAGTAGAAATGGAATAACAAAACATTAGAACGAGCACATTTGGGCCGACGAAAATCCTCACGCCAAAAAAACGACTCATCACCAAAGGACTTTCAAAGTAAATGTTTGGGCAGGAATTGTGGATAACAGTCTAATAGGCCCACTATTTCTTCTCAACAATTTAAATGGTGATAATTATTTGCAGTTCTTGGCAAACGATTTACAAGAGTATTTGGAAGAAGTGAATATTGCAATAAGGCAAAATATGTGGTTTTTACAAGATGGCGCTATACCGCATTACAGTAATGAAGTCCAGGAATACCTTTGCAGGCAGTATCCTGGTCGGTGAATTGGAAGAGGTCGTGACGCACCTATTTCTCGGCCACTCAGAAGTCCAGGTCTTAACCCCATGGACTTTTGCTTTTGGGGGTTTATGAAAGAGAAAGTGTACTCTGTAACAATGTAGGACCAACAACAATTAAGGGTTAGAATAATTGAAGCTGCAAATCAATTTCGTCAGAAAAATATGATTTTTCAGCGCATTCGGTTTTCCTTATTAAAACGATACCGAATGTGTATTGAAGAAAATGGGGGTCATTTTGGACATTTATTGTAATATCATTTTTATAGAGGTTATAGATATTTTTTGTACTTGTTAATTCATTTAAGCCATTTATTTAGTTCAACGTAATTTTTTAAAGGTTAATGAAAAGACTAAATAAAAACTTTTTTTTTTTGAAAAAAGTGATAAGAGGCAAAAACTTTTTAAAAATAATGTGTTAAACTAATGATGCCACAAAATTCACCTGATTTGACCAAATCCCCCCAAACTTTTGAGTTTGGGGGGATTTAGAGCTGCACACCCCCCTGAAAATTTTTCTGTGCGCTTAGATTTTGTTGTCTTTTTTATGAAAAATGCTTTCAGAACAAGAAAGTAACGTGTCCATGTTTATTACAAAATGTCAAGTAGTTTACGAGATACTGCAAAAACCAATTTTTATTTTGTAACTTCAAAGGGCTGTAACTTTTTTTGTGTACACTTTTGTACTAAGGTAAGTTGGATTCAATCAATTTATTTTTGTCCCCGGAATGCGTGATTTAATTTATGACATATCTTTTTAAAACACCCTGTATAATAACATACTATACAAAATTTGGTTGTTAATTACAGTAATGTCGCTAACAACCTTACAGTGGATGCTACTTTAAACTTTCAATAAAAAAAAACACCAAGTCTGTCGTAATGTCAATGTATGCAAAACGTTTCAATTTATATCTTTTTATACAAGTAGTGATAGGGTTCTTAATGAAATTTCAAAAAAGCTCAAACTATTTACTTTATAACTATTACTCAAAGACTTAACGTATTTATTTCTTTATCATAAAAACTATAGTATTTTTAAATGTATTTTTAAATAATATATAAAGTAACTTATAATTAGTCGTTTAATGAAAAACCATACGTTCTTCCTTATTATCATTAATCATTATGCTTTATTCTTAAAGCACATGACAAAAAAAGCCATAAATATGGTTTTATTTTAACAGGTAAAGCCATCAACATTATGTCAAAATGTTTTGAAGTAATTAACAATAAAAATATTAACTGCTGCCATATTCGTATGCTGTTTTTCTTGTATGTATGCAACTCTAACGATAATAATTTTATCTTGCCAATAAGCACAACATTTGTGTAATAAATTATTTTTCTCAGATGGTAGTTTTGTGAAAGTATCGTTAAATATATCGAAATAAAATCTCAACAATGAAGCTAAGAAAATAATAATGATTTTCATTTGTTAAAATATATTCCCAATTTATAAGGTTGTTAGTAAAATTTACTAATTATTTCTCTCTACAATCAATTTCATGTTCTGCAATTAATTGTTTGTAACTGATCTTCATTAAATTCAAATATAAAATATATGTAACACACATCTACAAAAGTCTTGGCTCCTCTAGATATTCTCAAAAACCTTTTAACCACTTTTTGTAAACTAATTTTTAATATGAAATAAGAGACTTCCAAGACCACACTCAGAATTAACTAATCTTCTTCCAGGTTTGAACCGTGTCTTTTTTTGAACATCCGTATGTGGATCCATCTCAATGTTTAGTATTATTATATTTAGTATCTTAAGGTTGACCGTGGCAGGATTGCCGTGTAAGGTTTACATAGTTCAACAGTACAACAGGATCGACATAAAAGGCATATTTTCAACGTTAGATAGTTACGGGGAAAAAAGAACAAATCTTTACTGGACGACTTCTACGATTATTCTGATTGATTAATCTAATGTGAGGTAGATTATTTAAATCACTTTATTGCTTAGCATAACCGTGTCCTTAAATAATCGTCACACTACATATAGAAATATAAAACAATATAAACAATAGTCTGATATTTCTATCACACACGGTCTTATTCCAAATTAGTATTGGGTAAATAATATTTTATTATTTATTGCTAATTTGCTTTTGATTTAAGTTTTTAATATATATGATATATAATACGTATATATATACATATATATATATATATATATATATATATATATATATATATATATATATTGTCATACTTTTTCTTTCCCAACCAAAGAAAAATAAATAAAAATATCCATCGGAATAAAATTTTAAGATATCATTATAAACAAAAATGTATATAGTAATTTAACATAAGATTTAGTGTAGGCAAACGACCTTTTTCCGTTTCAAACAAAATTATCAAAAAACCTTTGTTTAGAATTAGAAGACATTTTACCTGTAAGTTAATCTTTTCATTGTTTGTATAGTCGAGTATTAAATGACCATATTCTAATCTTTTGAAATATGTATAAATTGTGTATTGACAAAACCAATTTTAAAGTAAGCTATTTAGTTTTTCTCTGAAACCGAAATTAGGCTTTTCCAAGAACATGGTAAACACAATTTGAGCTTTTGATTGGGCGGTCGTTTTTAAATGGGAATTTGTGAGCCGATCATGAGACCAGAGGAGTTAGTGATATTTTGGTCATCGAAAGGAAACAGTCGTTTGTCTCAAGATAGGGTGTGGTTCGTGAGTTTGGATACCGGCGTAACGAAAAGAAGTAAATAGTTTGCAGAAGGAGATAACAAGTAGATTAAAAGAGGTCCTTGTATCTACCGTGGGCATTTTATAAAGTATATGTGAAAGTATTCTTACGGCATCAAGTTGACAAAAGGAGGTCCTGGTGTCATAAATAAGTAGCTGAGTTTGGAGAAGTGAATCAGGTGTTTTTTGTGTAGTCTGCAGGAGGTAAGCAGAGACGTTAAGAAGGAGCCGAGGTGCCAAAGAGGAGAGATCACATCGTTGAGGAGACTGGACTTTTCTGGGTATTTTCCAACATACAACTCAAGAAGGAAATAAGCTGTAAGTGTTTGTACAATTGAATTTTATATCTGTGAAGGATCGTTTCGACATCATGGTCATTAGCATTCAAATTTAAGAACTGAGGTTTTGTTAGGCTAATCAAAAGTTTAAAGTTTTGTTGTTTCTTGTTTCAAGTAAAGAAAATTGTAAGTAAAATTGGTTTTTCACGTAATATAAATGTATGTAGCTTTATAATCTTATTATTATAAAAATTTGATTTATTTTCTTGTATGCTGATTGATAAGATAACGACAGAATTTAATAATTGTTTTATTCGTTCATATAAAATAAAGAAACGTAAATCTTTGTAATATAATATATTTGTATTCTTATCCTTTCTTCTCTCCCGATAAAAGACAACTAGAAAATCTTTTGAATCCATCGAACACAGGTAATATAAGGATTATTTTACTTTTAATAACAAATAAGTTATAATTCTTTTTTTATTGGCTCAATAAACTAAGATTAAAGTCAAAATAAACAATCATAACAAATGGCCCCCAACGTGTAAGGCGTAGAAAGTATTTCTAGTTAAAATTTAAACGGATAGAGAAAGAAAGCAGATCGATTGAAAATTTATTTGCCGATGGTTAAAGTTTATATTATTTGCTTTGATGACATTACATTTGAAATTTCTCTAGGTACAAATTTTTACATGATTTAATTTATGATATTTGATTGATTTTTACAACTGACAAAAGTTTTAAAATTTTATTGCATTTATTTGAATTTATTGCATTTGGGATAAGAGGAAAAGTTTTCGTCTTTGCAACATTACTCGAATTTCATATTTGGCGGGGATATTATTGCACAAATTTCAAAGCTTCATATTTGGCGGGGATAAATATTCTAACGAACATGTCGACCACAAGGAGTCAAAGCAAAACACAAGAAAGGAAAAAAGATAAGATAGAAGAGGAAACAATTATTGATGAAGGATCGGATAATGAAGGAAATGCTACAATAATGGAGGAAAGAAAAGAAAAGAAAATGGATAAAATGGATAGAAATCAACAAGAAACAAAACAAACAATGGAAGAAAACCAACGGGAAACAAGGCAAGCAATAGAACTAAATAACAGAAATATAGAGCAGCGTTTGGAAAACTATGAACAAAAATTAGAAGAAAATGATAGAAAAATGGAAAAGCGTTTGGACAAATATGAAAATGAGGTAAAAGTCTGTTTAGAAAAAGTCAGAGAAGAAACAGAGAGGAAACTAGAGATGCAGAGAGAAGAAATAGAAACTAAAATGAAAGATATTAAGACTGTACAGAAAAAGGAATTAGAACAGTTAGAAACAAAATTTAAAATGGCTTTACAAGAAGATATGCGAGAAATAGAAAGAAAAATGGAGGAAATCAAAAAGGAACAAAATTCCGGGGAGAGAAGGGAAATGTTTATCCAGGGAACAAGCGAGGTAAAATTACAGTTTGGCGGGGATGTAAGAAAACTTCACCCCGTACCGTTCATGAATAATCTAAAGAAGAAGATACAATACATGGGAAACTTTGAGACAGCTAAGGAAATGATCAGAAATCATCTCAAAGATGAGGCGTGTCTATGGTTCGATAGCAAAGCGGAGAAATTTGAAAATTGGCAAGAATTTGAAAATAAATTTCTGAGATTTTTCTGGGGAAAGACAGAGCAATTACAGATAAACAAGGAATTGCAAAATGGGAAATACCATGAGAGGATGGGTATATCAGAAAAAACATACGCATTGCAAATGTACAATAACGCAAAACATCTGCAATACAATTATTCATCCGAGCAATTAGTAGAGTTGATTGCAAGACACTTTGATGACACAATTGAAGATCAAATCAATCTACAAAACTACAAAGACATCGATAGTTTATGCCAATTCCTACAAATAAGGGCATCACAAATACAAGAAAAAAGAGCAAGAAGGTCACAAGAAAATTACAGACACCGAGAAACTCAGGAATACAGAGAGAGAGGACAAAATGTTAGGAGGGATTACACTAGACGAGAATTTATTCCAAGGAGGGAAAACGAAAATAGGGAAAACAGAAGAGGAAATGATGATTTCAGAAATCAGCTATGGAATAGAGACAAATTTTGTTAGCATCAGACATCCACAGAGTAATCCTTCGGAACGTTTTATACAGGAAGTGACGAAATTTCTACGGATTACAACAGAGGGTCAACATCGACGATGGGATAGGAAAGTCGCCGAAGTAGAAACGTATCTAAATACCATCCCGAGCACTGTAACGAAAGAGACCCCAAAATATATAATGAAGGGTATAATGCCACTAAGGCCATGGGAAGATAGAGAACAAAAGGAATACACACAGATAATGGAAAATGTGCAAAAGAGATTGCGGAGAGCAAACGAAAAATATATCCAGAGGCAAGACCAAAATAGGAAAAGAAGACCAGTTACTTTCAAAAAAGGTGAGAAGGTTATGGTGAGAGCATTGCGCGTGTCCAACATACCTAGCAACGTATGCGGAAAGTTAATGCCTGTTTTTGAGGGTCCGTACATAGTAAACAATGAGAATGGGATAAATAGTTATGAGTTGAAGCACTTAGAATCAGACAAGATTAGGGGAATTTATAATATCAACGATGTTTACAAATATTATGAATAAAATACTGGTATTGTTTTTGCATAGAGAAAAATCCCTGCATAATTCAGTAATTTTTATCATATGCAAAGGCGGGGATTTGTCATACTTTTTCTTTCCCAACCAAAGAAAAATAAATAAAAATATCCATCGGAATAAAATTTTAAGATATCATTATAGCTGAGTTTGGAGAAGTGAATCAGGTGTTTTTTGTGTAGTCTGCAGGAGGTTAGTAGAGACGTTAAGAAGGAGCTGAGGTGCCAAAGAGGAGAGATCACATCGTTGAGGAGACTGGACATTTCTGGGTATAGGTAAAACAAAAACTCCTGACCATGGAGCTGCGCGAAGGCGGAGTCAAATTCACGTAAAGGCAGAAAGGTTCTATTGTAAGTGGAATTATACAGTGCACAGTACAATGCGTTTCGCATGGAAGTGGGGACTAAACCAAATTTCGTCTACTGCGCCGTGGTCAGGAGTGCTTGCACTATCTCTATTTTCCAACATACAACTCAAGAAGGAAATAAGCTGTAAGCTGTAGCATTCAAATTTAAGAACTGAGGTTTTGTTAGGCTAATCAAAAGTTTAAAGTTTTGTTGTTTCTTGTTTTAAGTAAAGAAAATTTTAAGTAAAATTGGTTTTTCACGTAATATAAATGTATGTAGCTTTATAATCTTATTATAAAAATTTGATTTATTTTCTTGTATGCTGATTGATAAGATAACGACAGAATTTAATAATTGTTTTATTCGTTCATATAAAATAAAGAAACGTAAATCTTTGTAATATCATATATTTGTATTCTTATCCTATCCCGATAAAAGACAACTAGAAAATCTTTTGAATCCATCGAACACAGGTAATATAAGGATTATTTTACTTTTGATAACAAATAAGTTATAATTCTTTTTTTATTGGCTCAATAAACTAAGATTAAAGTCAAAATAAACAATCATAACAATATATATAGACATATATATATATATATATATATATATATATATATATATATATATATATATATATATAAATATATATATATATACATAAATCTAAATAATCATTCTCATTACACCCCAACTTCCTTAATTTACTACACTTACTAAATCAAACTCAATTAAACTTTATTGACAATTTTATTAACGAATTTACAAACTGAAAAAATCTGAATATTATAATAAAGAGTGTGTGTTTCTGTGGAATATTTTATATTCCTAACAAAAAGAACCTCGGCTTTCGTATGTGAAAGTGAATTTTCTGAAACTTCACAGAGAGGTAGCTTCATGCCTTATTATCCCAAGATGCAGAAATCAATGGTTTCTGAGTTCTAGAGGTTCAAAGTGTCGGTTTTTAGTCTATTTGAATAATGCAATACAATATAGGATGTTAGTAAATAAGTACAACAAACTTTAAGTGATTCTGCATAAAAAATAATGACAGTTTATATAAACTATATAAACGTATTTCCGCAAATGCTTCGCTTTCCAAGATAAGCGGTGTTGAAATTTCTATTACAAACTGGTAATTTATTTATTGCTCTGAAACAGGTTAAAATATAAAAATGAAATTTGGTGAGCTTGAAGAGGTAGTTATTACGCATTTTTCCATACGCCTAAGAATTTTATATTCATCATTGGCGCGTATACTTGTAACGGTACCATTTTTTAAGAAAAAGCTGGTACGCCAATGAGATTTTTTAAATTAAAAATCATTTTAAAATTTTTCATTAAATTTGTGACAAAAATTATTTTTTTTTTTTTTTTCATAGGAGGCGCCGTTTTTTATCAAAAAAAATAAAACATCGTACCGCGTATTTTTGATTCCTTTAATACATTCTTAAGATCTATCTATTAAAATAACATTAAACCAGAACAGAAAGTACCACTAATAAAACTTTAAATATGCGTAAAGCTACAAAAAATGCTCAAAATTACCCACTAAAACGTAACACAAGATTCAACCCTTAGGCTCATTGATTGTCGTATTAGTGCAAATATTCCTGGTATGTTTTATTTACTTATGTATGACTGGTTCAGTTAAATTTACTGAAATTTGACAGAAGATAGCTTTGGTCATGCTGATCAAAAGTTCTTTGTGTCTTAAGACTCACAAATCTTTGGTTTCTGAGGTACAGAGCTTCATCATGTCGGTTTTTAGGCAATTTTTCAAAATCATTAATTTGGCAAAGTACCATTCCACATATTCAATATACGATATCTGTATCTTAATAAATAAAAAGCTACCTGTCTGCGAAGTTTCAGTCAATTTAACTGAACCACTTTTACATAAATAAATAACAAACACACCAGGAATATTTACACGAATACGGCAACCACTGATGCTAAGAAATGAATCTTGTGTCACGTTTCAAGGAATTATTTTTAAAATTTTCTGTAGCTTTGTGCCTATTTAAAATTTAATTAATGTTACTTTCTGTTATTTTTCTGGTTTAATGTTATTGTATTAGATAGATCTTGAGAATGTATTAAAGACATGAAAAATACTCCTTAAAATATTTAACTTTTTTGCATAAAACTTTTTTTGTCACAAATTAAATATAAAGTTTTAAAATTATTTTAATTTGAAATATCTTAGTGGCATACCGGCTTTTTCTATAAAAAAAATTGAAACCATTGAGCGTATGCGCACCAAGGATGTATATAAGATTATTAATTGTATGAGAAAAAAGGAGCAAGACTGTCGTTAGTTTTTTATGCAAAATCACTCCAAAAAGTTTGTTATACTTATCTACTAACACCCTGTTGCAGTTTTGCAACCTTGTACAAATATTTACTTAATATTAAATAAGAAATTAGTTCTACATCGTGCAGACAACCCCCTCTAGCTGCGGATAGTACTAATTAAATTAGCAGAACTCTGTACTAGTTGTTAATGTTAGGCAACTTCGGCGTGATGATAGCGCCCCACATTTCCGGAATGTAACGCTTGCAAGAGAAGCTACCCGTCTCAACACTTTACGTGTTCCTGATCTTCCGAATGACATAGTTGTGTCCTACCTAAGGGGGATAGACCCACCACGTCATTTCCAACTCACGTGGAGATTCAAGGGATGTTATTATAAATTTACATTACTTGCTGTTCCATAGCAAGTACCGTTTACTTCTTAGTTATGTTGGCTATCGGTAAGTGTAAGTGTATATTCTTGGACTAAATTTCTATATTTTATTTCCATTTTAATGGCTATATAAGTCAACCTATTTCGTCTATTACCGCATTACAGTGCGGCGCCGGCGATACAGTCGCATAAGGAAGACATTAAAAAAATACGTCGCCACAGAAGACGGCGCAATTATACCCAGGGATTAGGAACCATCCAACCAGTTATTTCAGCGCAATCGTGCCCTCAGCTGAACATACCTCAAGCACAATCGTCCCATATCCATCTTTATACATTGAATGTTTAGTTTAGTGATTGTTCAACCAGACGTTTAAATATTTACATAGGCAGAATAGTACGTACTGTAGCCTGTTTCAGGAAACCCACTCATACAAATAGTTATCTCAATGCCCAGTAACATCATAACCCCGCCCAACTCAAATCAGTTAACAACACTCTGATTTCCCGTTCTATAAGACTTAGCGACAACAATCACAGGTTATCCGAAATGAATTCAATAAGGCAAACACTCTTACAAAACGGCTACCACAAAACCCAAATCAATAGAAGCATTCAAAAACAAAACCTAAACCCCATTCCATTCAAAAAAGAAACCTTGCCGCCGGATCAACCCAAAATCTTTCTACCTTTTATTAAAGGGGTCACTGACAAGATCAGTAGAGTTCTTATCCCTCTAAACATTAAAACCATCTTCAATACTCACTTCCAACTTTTACCAATCTCGTCCGATCCGTAAAAGACTAAATCCCCAATGAAGACCATGGTGTTTACGAAATACCTTGTTTCAGTTACCCACGTTCATACATAGGACAGACAAACCGACGAATACATAATCCTATTTACGAACATTCTTCATCAGTAAAAACCATCGCTCTCATCCGCTCCTAAAAAATCGAAATCTGAAGCCATCGAAATTGAAAAACTGCCCAACAGCTTAAATACGCGCGATGACGCTACACGACTGCCGGCACCATGGCGACCGCTACTTCAGTGACCCCTCATTTCAACTCACACCGCTCAGGCCACGTCAGCGCATACCGTTCCCATGCGTATAAAAGCAACAGCTCAGGGTAAGACCGGTCGTCACTCTGAGACACTGAGGAGTAAGCAGATTGAGACATCAGTGCCGTTTGACGGTTCTTGTATACAGATCACGATACTGGTACATCATGAGTGAGAGGAGTAGGCAGATTGAGACCCCGAACTCGAACGGAACCGTATCCATCTTGAAAATGGCTCCAAAATGGGTGCCGAATTGACTTCAATTAAGTAGTGTGTTGGCTCATTGGCGGCAAATCCAAATTATCCTTGGATAGAAAGGTTTTATTATACAAGTCCATCGAAGCTCTTTTATACTTATGGAATCCAGCTATGTGTCTCCAATAAAAACGTCTTACAACGATTCCAAAATAAGGTGCTGCGTGTCATAGTCAATGCACCATATTACGTCCTCAACGAGGTGATTCAACACGGCATCCCCTTAAAACACATCAAAGAAGCCATACAACGTTTTAGTCCGAAATGCTGTGAACGGGCGCTTGTGCATCTTAATGTGCTGGCCAGACAATTAAATGTGACGACGTTTTTAAAGCGCGTAGACTGAAACGATTACTGTCGTACTTGATCTCTCACTTCTTTGTCCAGGTCTCCATGGGCTAGACAGTGTAATTCCCAGGTATTTTATTTCCATTACTTGTTAAATCTGATGCCATTAATTTCTATTTTACATCTGGTTGGTTCTTTGTTGACTACTATTGTTTTAGTTTTCTGAGATGAGATAGTCATATTAAATTCTTTTGCTCTTATGTTAAATCTGTGGATAAATCTTTGAAGACTATCTTCATCTTGGGCTATCAATATTGTGACGTCTACGTAACATAGTATTTTGATTTCTTTGTTTCCCATTCTGTATCCTCTTCCTTTGTTAACGATTTTGATGATTTCATCCATGATCAAATTAAAGAGCATAGGGCTCAATAAATCCCCTTGTCTTATTCCGCTGCCTATTTCTATAGGTTTTGTAAGTTGTCCATCTATTCTGACTTCCATGTTGTTGTTTTGGTAGATGTTATCGATAGTTTTTATAAATAGTATATTAGTATTTAAATTCTAACACAGGTATAAATATAATCATTTACTTATGTCTGAATGTACTATGTTTTATAATAATAAATTGTTTATATTTTATTCTTCATGGTAGAATAATAAACTAGCATTTTACGAATAAATTCTTTTGTTTATTGAAAGTGTCGTAATAATTTCCAATTGAATGTCGAGATATTTAAGTTAGATCTAGTCATTATGAGAGGATTCTAGCACGACTTTGATATTTAAGACCGAATGAGAGATGAGATGGAACGTAATGGTTGACTCAAGACCTATTACCTCTGAACTTTAGTGTAGGCCAGTTTGAATATTTTCTGTAATAAAGTCGCCTCGTCTTTGATGATAATTTTATTTCGACAACATATAATTTATATTATTACATATTAATAAGACTACAGAACCAAACTCCTGTTATACTCAAAGAAAAACAAACAAAAATGTTCTGGTGATTATAAGTTATAAATAAATATTACATAAAACATAAAAAATATGCTCTTGACAACAAAATAAAAAATAATTATGAGGATATTAAATATAATAGAGTTTTGCTAACAACTAACAACTACAAAAGTTTGCAATGGCAAATCTCGCTTCATATTTTGGTCCTATAAAACCTAGAAATATTCTGGTGGTTTTGCGTTAAATTTTTCCGTACTTGATCAATGGAGTACGAGTTCAAGATGTTCCCAGCTAAGCGGCCAGGCGTTCTGAGTTCTGCTTTCTTTCTAGTACTTACATCCTAATGTAATAATAACACACTGCCAGTGGTCAGATCTCGGAGCTCAGTAAGGCTTGCGATCTGGCGTTCTATTCACAAAAAGACGTTTTCTATACATTTTTTTATATATTAAAAAAATCAGAAGCTTGGCTTGAAATTGCAAAAGAGGTGAGAATTAATGGTGATAAGTAAAAAATATATACTTAGGACGTATAGACTCAAATTTGTCATATTTACGGATTGTAGAGGTGTCATAGAGAGACTAAAAAATATAAGTGCGGCCAAGAACTTAAGTCATCTAGAAGTAGAAATACTACAGACCAATCACAAAATACTTAGCTCGCAACGGGAGGTGCTAATAGTTTGGATCAAAGGGCATTCGGGTATACAAGGAAACGAAATTGCTGATAAGTTTGCAAAATCCGCCTCAGACTTACACAGAGATTCTATTAACCAGTGTATTCCATATACAGGTTTGAATTCCACACTTAAAGTTCAACTTAAGACTAAATGGCGAGAACTATATGACAGAAAACAAATAGAAATTATAAACCATGTTAAGTCCAAATCCCAATAATAAGATGGTTCCACAACCAAAACAACAGGAACTTTATTATTACTTTAAACAGAATAAGAGCAAGTCATGCAATGTTACCAAGCTATAAATGTAAAATTAGTTTAATTGATGATTCCTCGTGTTTATGTGGTGAACTTGAAGACTTAACACACATTCTACTTGGTCGTTCATTAAATAGTCAAAGCACAGATAAGTTTTATAATGAAGTTGTTAATAATAAAATTTGCTTACCCATAAATTTAAATTGTATAATTTTCAATAAGAATATTAATATATTGTACTGCTTATATAATCACGCCAAAAGGTGCAAAATGAAATTGTAAATTACTAACCATCTCCTTGTTAGCAATTCTGCAACTAGTTAGATTTTGTAAGTCGGCGACGAAAAAATTAAAAAAAAGAGAAAAAAATAACAAAAAAAAATAATAATAAAAAAATCATACACTGCTCACACTTAACTTTTACACTACTTATACTTTAAGCATTGTTATTGTGAAGAAGGATGAGTTTTCTTTAAATTTCTGTAAAGTTTTTTTTGTTTATTTTTTTTTTTAAATATTATAGTTAGAAAAAAAATCGTCTGGCTAATTGGTCTTTACCAAAGCCATCTAATTAATTAAAAAAAAGTAAAAGATCATTATTCTTTATTTTTTAATTTACATTTACTGTACTATTTCATGTACTACTCAATAAAGTAATAAATAGTCTGTTTTGGAACTGCATACGCTGTCTAATTGATTTTGGAAATTCTTTGTTAAAAATGCCTAAAGCATTAACCTGTTAAAACAAATCTATTATTTCCCCTTTCTTATTTATCTGGAATTCTCCCTTATCTCTAATAATAATGTCTTTTCATGAGTGTGTAATTTTATGTGACTAAAAAAAATGGGTCATTTCGGGAAAAAACTGGACTATCTAATGGAAAAATCTCAAGGATAACTACAATAAATTCCAGAAAAATACTGCAAGGTCAAGAATATAAAAAATATAAAAATTGGCCCTGGGTAGATCTAATGAGAGTTTTGGACGATTTTAACTTCAAAAGCGCAACTAAAGCAAATATCAGTATTAAACAGACTAAAGAAACTAATAGTAGCGATTCTCACTCGTCAATGACAGAATAGGTAAACTCAGCAAGTAGCAGACTAGAAGTCTATGAGACCGTACCGGAAATGATTTTTTAAGCCTTTCTACATTGGCCCAGCAGTTCTTTTAATATCGTCGCTCCATCGCATTTGCGGTCTTCTTCGTGGTTTTTTGGCTTCATATGGCCGCCAATTCCCGATTTTTTATTCCACCGCCCATCCTTAAGGCGTTCGTTATGTCTAGCCCATTTCCATTTCAGTTTAGTTGCCTGTTCGACAGCATCTTTTACTTTTGTTCTATTACGAATGTCTTCATTGGTTTTATGGTCTTTGAGTGATATACCCAGCATATGTCGTTCCGTTGGTTTTGATATTACACTATTTTCTTTTGTAGCCTTCTAATTAAATAAATTGTACTAAGGAATCAAGCAGTAATGCCCATTTTTTGTTTTAAAAATAAAAGATGTTGAGTATACAATATGAAACGGTGCATAAAACTTCCAATAAATTTTTATTTTCAGGGTCAGTTTTTTTGTCGGTCAGTGAATATATATATATATATATATATATATATATATATATATATATATATATATATATATATATATATATATATATATATATATATCATCATCATCATCATCATTGGTGCTACAGCCCTATAAAAGAGCCTCGACCTTCCCAAGTCTACTACGCCAGTCAGTTCTATCCATTGAAAACTGTTGCCAGTTTGCTGCGCCTATTTGTCTACCATCCTCATCTACACCATCCCTCCATCTGAGTTTTGGCCTACCCCTACTTAGGATTCTTCTAGGAGGGTAGTTCTGCTGTGATCTTGCCAGATGTCCTGCCCATCTTAATCTTCCCATTTTTATAAAGGATACTACGTCTTTACCACCAAATATACGTTTATGTCTGTGATATATCTCGTAGTTGTACCTCCTCCTCCAAACACCATTTTTACAGATGCCACCGAATATTCTTGTCAGGATCCTTCGTTCAAATATAAGCAGGAGATTTTCATCTGCCTTGGAAATGGTCCATGTCTCCGACCCATATGTCAACACTGGTTGTATAAGGGTTTTGTATATGGTTATTTTTGTTTTTTGGTTTAAGTTTCTGCTTCTCATATGTCTACTCAGTCCAAAATAGCATTTGTTTGCTAGGATTATTCTTCGCTTGAATATATATATATATATATATATATATATATATATATATATATATATATATATATATATATATATATATATATATATATATACAGGGTGGTCCTTAAGTAATTGTACAAACGAAAACCGTAAATTCTACGCTTTAAAATATTACGGTTTAAGTCAACTTTCTTTAATAAAATGTTGATATTAAGAAAGATACATTGTGTTAAAGTTAAAATTTAAAATTCTATTTTTCGCTATAACTTTCATGTTTGTAAAAATTTATGCATAAAAATTTACAACTGGGTACTTTTAAATATGAGAAATTATAATTTGATGCACACTTTGATGTAGCTGATAGAGGGCGCCACATATGCCATATATGTGGCATAAATTTGAACTTAACTTTTTTGCTCTTTGAGTTACCTGTATTTGTGATAAAAAATATTAAAGATACATTATTTTAACAAAAAAAAGGTATACTTCTTAATAACTTCAAAACTTAACAGTTTTCGTGATAATCGCATTTTACAAATCAGCTGCATAATTCTGATTTAAGGCAATTACTCCAGGCAACGACGGAAAAATAGACAAAAACATTAATAAATCTAAATTTTGGTATAAAATACCTTTAACTAAAGTTAATAGTTAACGAAATATTAAATAAAATAAATATATCAGCAGGATAATTAATAATAGGATTTGACAAAAACAAAATAATAGGATTTTACATCAAACATTTTACGTTTTATGTTAAATTAAAGTCATAATAAAAACATTTTGTTTACAAACCAAATTAAGAAATAGTTAAACTAAATAACATAACTTTTTGTCAAAGTAAGTGTTCCATATGTCCACCATTTTCTTTAATTCATTTTTTGTCAATATATTACATAAAAGATCGTCTCATATTAAATAGCATCATTGGTTCTAAAGAAACTGCTGTAGTATTTATTTCTTCCCATAGTTAATTGCGAATGTTTATGGGATTCTTATAGACACGTTGTTTTAATACGCCCCATACACCAAAATCAAATTCTGGGCTACGTGGCTATAATGTATAATTGATGAATATATTCTTTTGGATACATATCCAAACCTTATGGTATATTATGGAACTACATCTAATTTGTCGCACAGGTTAAATAATGTATTAAACTGTGCTGTATCTGATTCATTGGTTACTTATATAAACACGGAATAACCTATCGATGACATTACTTATTTATATGATTACGTTACAGCTTACGAGTAACTATAATTACATCTCGAACAAATGGTCTATTATGATTAACTAACGAACTAATATTATGCTGAACTAAATTACCTGTGTGTCTACTATATTTATAACAATATCGGTTATTAGGCCAACGATGATGTTTTTGTAAAAATGCTGAGTCTTTAAGGTTAGGTTGGTAGCAAAAGTATTATGAAACAAGACACATATGTGTTATTCAATACCTGTGCTTTAGTTTCTAATTGTCCTAATAAAAATGGGTAAACAATTTACGTAATGAATAATAAGTATTCTTTTGGGATTTTTTATTAATTAAATAATTATATCAATATCTCACCACATTGCCAAGGAATATGACTGCCACGATCAATCCAACGTTCAGAACAGTTATATTTAAGTATGTTCTCACTGCCTTCTCTATAGAATGTGGTGGTGTACCACCTTGCATAAACCACATATTTTGGGTTTTCAGCATTTTACAATAGGGAAAAAGTAATACAACGCCAGTAGGTATAGAAACTTAAGAAGCGATAGAAAAGGGAAATTGTAAACATGACGGCCAACGTCTGAATACGGACACAGCACCTAAAGAAGAAGATGAAGAATATTTTCTTCAATAAGACATTTAGCAGCCATAACAAAACTTTTGTAATGTTACATTATCATCTTTGCGTTGTTGTAATAAGAATAAACTGTGAATTATGCTTATCTACAGGTATTCACTGCTTTACCGCACAAATATTACAACTAAGAAAACGGTTAAATTTTGAGGTTACTAACAAGTATACCTTTTGCTTGTAAAAATAATGTATCTTTAATATTTTTTAACACAAATAGAGCTAACTTAAAGAGCAAAAAAGTTAAGCGCAAATCTATGCCACACATGTGGCATATGTGGCAACCTCTATCAATTACATTAAAGTTTGTATAAAATTATAATTTATCCTGCTTTAAAGCATCCAATTATAAATTTTTGTCCAAAAATATTTACAAATGTAAAAGTTATAGCGAAAAATAGAATTTTAAATTTTCACTTTAACACCCTGTATCTTTCTTAATATCAACATTTTATTAAAGCAAGTTGGCTTAAATCGTAATATTTTAAAGTGTAGAATTTACGGTTTTCGTTTGTACAATTACGTAAGGACCTTTCTGTATATATAATATATATATATGCATATACGAGCATATATCCGTCCGTCTAAATCTTCTTTATAGCCCTCTTATTTCTGTCTCATTTCCCGATTGATACCTTCTCTCCAACTAAGGTATGGTCTTTCTCTTTTCCTTCTGCCGCGAATGGTCCATATTTATTAAGACTTGTTTTGAAAGACGCCCTTTAGATATTCTTTGTACGTGGCCATACTATCCGAGTTGATGAGTCCCAATATCGTTTACTATCGTCATTTTTACTTTAAAAATTACTCTTATTCTGTTGTTAGTTGTTGTTAGTTACTCTTTCCAATATATAATTGCCTCCTGAAGATCTCCAGAAATCCATTTCCGTTGCGTCAAGTTTCATCTTGTATCCTTGCTTTATTTGCCATATTTCACTGGTGCAGGTGATTGTAGGTTTAATAATTGTATTAGAAAATACTTATTAGAAGAAAATACCACTGTTAGTAAGTCAATAGCATTTCGAAGATACATCATTTATGTTTTTAAATAGCATAGATTGATATAAAACCAGAATTTGGTGTTGTTGTTGTTTATTGAGAATAAACTAAATGTAAGACCAAATTCTTATTATGTCGGAAAAGTATTATCAGGTTTTTACTGGTTATTTTCTCATGATATACTACTATAGAATAACTAATAAAAGAATTTCACTGTCATCATTGCATGTAATTGTGTTTTTAATGACGAATCATATGCTATGATTATTTGTGTCTCAAGTTAAAGTTGATTTCATGTAATCAAATGAACTATCTTACAATAAAGTCGTCCCAGGACCGCAACTCAGCAAAATTGGCATTTTAAATTCGTCTACTTAAAAATGTATAATATATGTCTGCATTGTCAATATGAATGTGTGGAATAAAATTAAATTATTTGAAGAATTTTTCACTAATTAACAACCAACCAAAATTTGTTTAATTGATAAATGATTTGTATTTTGAGAACGATTTCCAAACATTTTTTTGAGAACGTTTTGTATTTACATTGGTAAATATTATTTTAGACAATTATTATCATATGTGAGGAGTACACTATTTTGAATAACGAATTAATAAATTTGAAATGTAGTGCATCTTCTTTACGTTACGGTTAGTATATTTTCATATTAATGTTGCAAATTTCGCTTTAATATAGTTTTTGATGTGACAGGAAAATTTTTAAATTGAAATCTGTATATTCAGCATTTAAAATTACCGCTTTACGGCACTGAAAGGAAAGGGTCAGCGGCGGATCTAACATTGTTAAGAGAGAGGGATGGTCAGCTCTATTTTCTAAAATTTTCTACTATTTAGATCCGTTTTAGCCTACCGGCTCACGGGGAAAAGTCCTGCACTAATAAAATTAATTTATATAATTCATATATTGTAATTTTAAAAACTGTATAAATATCCATTTAAAAAAATCTTAATTTATAATCTTTGTATATAATTAAAAAAAAATTCCTTGGTTTGATTGGGGGGCTGATCGCCCCCATTGCCCCCGTCGCTCCCCTCTTGGATCTTCCTGCCACTGGGAGGGGTTGAAAAATCTATCACAGATATCTATATCGTTAAAGTATGTGATCTTTTGAATAAAAATCAACCTTTTTTAGCATTTTTACAAAATCCAATGAATATTGCCAAATATCAGAGTGAATTCTTTTGAATATCCAACCCTGTATTTCCAATATAATGAACATCTTGATTTTTATCAAATGATTAAAAAAATATTTAACAGCTAATAGCAAAATGACAGGCAGTCACAATAGTTTTACTAGAGAAAACCCAATAAATGGCAGCTTTTAAACAAAAGTACAAACTGTATTCAAAAGTAGTAGAAGAAAAATTAAACAGGTACAATTTACATATCTAGCCAGCCAACTAACGTGCCTAGGATATCAAGTCGAAATCCATATAGGGGAATATAATGTAAAATAATCAAACAGTATATAGTATTTTTATTTATTTTATAGTCTCCGATTTTGTGTATGTAAACTTTCCAAACTATCGTTAGGAAAACGTTTTTGTACCAATGTGTAAGAACATCTGCAGAGGCTATTATTTTATATTTAATACATCTTTGAATTAAAATAATTGTTTTCTTTTTCTTATAAGTCTGCTTAAATTAAATGGTACTTGTAATAAACTTTGTTTTTCATTAACCTTATCCTTTCTTTATTTTGTGCCAAACCATGTGATTATCAAGTCTAATATATTTTAGCTATTTTGCTGAGAGAAACATTTATTACAGACAAAGTTGCCGATGTTTTCGTGATTACAGTGCCTATGCAAAACAGAAATATCTCTTTACCTACATTGTAGCCTACCTTCACTAAGTTATAATTAAAATAATAAAACATAGAATTAATTACTAACCATTTTCTGGCAAGTTCTCCGTAGATCTTCAAGTAATTACATGTTCATAACGGAAGCTACAACCCAACAACGACCTCATAAAAATGTATAGTAGTCTCTCTCATCAATTAGGTAATGCCAGTTATAGTGAATGGACGCATACGCTCTCAATTAAGGGTTGTAATTACAAAAATTATAATTACAATTGTAAATAGAGGTGGTCGCGTGCCGGAACGGTCTCGCCTGACCCGTGCTGGGCTCAATGAGTGGTCACAGGTCAGTGGAATCAAGAAGGAGGAAAACATCCGGAGTTATGCATCTGTTTTTCGGTCAGAGATAGTTGAGATTCATATTAAAACGTCAAGTAGTAGATTTTAATTGCCGGAAATGGTGTAAAATATGATGTTGACTTAGGTCATTTTAATTTATAATTCTTGGTCTATTTACAATTATTGTTTTTTTCGTTTATTGAATAATTTTATAATTTTTGGTTTTAAAAAATTAATTATATATAGGTATATATATGTATATATATATATATATATATATATATATATATATATATATATATATATATATATATATATATATATTATGATCTGCTTTATCTTTACTTTTTTATTAACCTTTTTATTTATTTAATTAATTATCTAAGTGTAGCAAAATCATACATAAAAAAATAATCTCAGGGTGCCATTTTATGATACAAAAAAAACCAGCTTAGGTTATACTTATCTTTTCTCGTGGTTTCCAGTATCTCTTAGTTGTTCCTTATCGGGAAAAAATAGGAAAAGGAAATAAATAGAAATAACATAAATAAACAAATACAAATATCTTTTATTATCAAAAGAAATAATATGAAGATTTATCAAATATTTATCGGTTGGTTTTTTTATAACATTGATAAAACAACATAAACAAGAAATTTGGATATTCGTAAAATAATTGCACTTCATATGAAAATTTTGAAATATTGAAATCTTTGTTCATATGTTCTTGTACTCAATAAAATATAAAATTCTGAATATTATAAAAAGAAACTTTTTTAAATTTATTAAGCAATATTAATAATTATCCTTTGATGTAAAAAAAAATTTATACAATTTATGGTATTTTAAAATAGCGATAATTTTTTATCTTCCGTTGGTATAAAGTCTTTTATTTTTAAAACATACAAAAATTTTGCCACAAAAAAATTATTGACTGACCTTTTTATTCACACACGACGATGTCTCCCTTCGACCAAAACACCTTCCTCTTATTGATTATGTTAGGCTACCAATTTTTACCTTTTCCGTTCTAAGTATCAAGCTATTAGCATACAAGCAACTCTTTCTCCAAAACACGAGCAGGCCTCTTTTACAAGTACTCGTTCAACAAACTCCAAAATTCTCTCCTTTCTTTCATATACTAACAAGCTCCTGAGATCCAAGTATTTTTTTTTACTTGGTGTCGCAAATATTTTTAATAGTTATAGTCCTTGTGACTTACTCACTTGGGCTTTATAGACAATTAAGAAGGTATTCGACTTCTTAACTTTGACCTATCTTTTGTTCCACCTTTCAGCCACCCACTTCTAACTATTAACAAAGTGGTACTTGTTTTCTAACTGACTACACAAAACTTAATTTGCTTCTTTCGGCTGCCCATCACATAATAATCGTTTTCTAATCCAAACTTTCAAACATTCACTCTCTTTCATCCCCATTCCAAACTCGCTAACCAATCAGAAAATTACTATATCCCGCCTCTCATTTTACATCAGAAAAACACAAGCATCGCTTCTAAACAAATTTTTTTGAAATTTATAACGGTTTTATCTTATACTTTCTAAATATAAAAACTACCTGGTGTCTTTTGCCTTTTCAGGCAAAAAACAAAACAAAAGACTTTTAAAATATAATATTTACAAATACCGGGAAATAATTGCCTATTCACATTTAAATATTTACTGTTTTACCTAATGTTTTTTAGTTCTTCAGGGTAAAACTCATTATGGATAAACCCACTGCTTAAAACCAACTTATAACAAATATTTACAAATCGATATACAGGGCGTTGCAAATTTATGTGTCCGCGTTCTATAACAAAATAAAATTTTTATTCTATCTTTGATTGATAAAATGAAACATAACAACAACTGAGTTTCTGAAATTAAAGATTTATTAAAACTTGTTCTATTTACATATATTTAATATATACATATATATATATATATATATATATATATATATATATATAAATACATATATATATATATATATATATATAAATACATATATATATATATATATATATATATATAAATACATATATATATATATATATATATATATATATATATATATATATATATATATATATATATATGTAATATAATATGATTTTGTAAACATTTCTGGGTGTTTAAACGTTGAAAATCTGGGCTCTCTTATACATAATGATGGAACAAACGAGGAGATAGAGCAAACTACAGAAAAGTCAAAGTTATAAGTTATTTTAAACGCCCGTCAGATAAGTATTACCTCACTTCAAAAGGATGACGAAGAGATCTTGAAAAAAATTTTTAGCGCTTTCCTGAGTCTAAAATAAAACTGATACCACTAGATATATGGCAATAAACTGGAGTAGAGACCATAACTTATGGTTACGGGGAAAATGGAGTGTAGCAAAATAAGTAGTAAGTAGACAAGAATTAACTAAGTCTCGAAAAGTGTCAAAAAATTAATTAAAACAAATCAAGAAAAATGTTTACAATTATTAAAATTTAAGTTAACATTAGATTCGTTGCTGTTCTCTACTATAGAAGATTTATTACCACGCATAATATTTATAATCTTGTTGTGGTGTTCTTGATCGAGATTCAAGTATGGATTTATAGAAATCTGATTGCTCAGTAATTTTTAGCAATTGTTGTTCTTCTACACCACTTTTTGCTAATTCGCTAACAGCAGTTGATCTATTCGAGTGATTTGTTATCTTTTTCTCCTTTACATTCAAGCCAATTGCTTCAGCAGAAGATTTAGTCCATTTATACTTTGAACATTCTCATTGCCGAAACGTGACATTTTGAAATTTATTTGGATGAAGTTGTCAAACTCGATCGTGTTGTCATAGGGATTGAAAATTGCACTGAATGCAATTATCAGTCTAATGTTGACATGATTGGGTGAAATTGTTCCACATGACACAAATTGACGAAATTTGAATGGTTGTTAGAACAGTCGAAAAATTATCATAATAACAACTCTTAGTAGCCTTTTTCTGTTCCTTGTAGTAGAAATTCTCTCAAAGAAGCCTATAATTTCAGCACCAACATTAAATCCCTCCTTAAAGACCTAAAAATTATACCAAATTAAATATGATAGATCCCTTAAAAATCTCACTACAAGAAGAATGAAAAAAATAAAACTCACATTGAATCCCGTAGATGCTGATGAATTTGCTTGCCCAGCGTTTGTTAATTTAAATGACTGTATTATTGAAAATGTAAACTTATCTAACCCTTTTACATTCTAATAATTTTTATTGAAACAACATACTCCCACACCTTAATCATTTCCTCTCCAAATTTAACAAGGTAGATACCAGAACTAATACTGTCTGTTAAGAATCGTTAAATAATATGTAATATAACATGGTTTTATCACTGACGCAGCAATGTATGAAACTGGAGTTGAATGTTCTGTAACCACTGTTCAAGAACCTATTTGATCCTATAAAATATTGGTATAGGGTCCACAAGTATAAGCTATTCGCCACCTTATTTAATTTAAAATATGCAACAATATCCGAACACATACATATACATATACAGATTTACTTGCCTCCATACCCTCCATTAAGTCTACATTCATTAACCAACCTCCTGTTCAAGATATTCATGCCATATCGCCAAACTGTAGACACTATAATACGTGTACCATCTGACGTCGGGATCACGAGAAAGGTCATTCCCTTGCTAAAAAAAGCCGCCCTATACATGAACACCATTATGAATATATTTTTCTTCTTGTGCCACCATAGCTACGAAGCTTGGGTACGATCATAGCTATTCGGACTCTGCTGCTCGGAACAGTTGAACAGAACTGTAAGCGAAACATTCTCTTGGGTTTCTCAACCAAAACATTCATCTCATTTCTATGCTGCGCTTTACCTTCAATATTTTCCTGCATAATCACTTGTAAGAGTTAATATTTATCTCAATGTGTAACATGTCAGTATATTGGCAGTTTTGGTAGGTATAGTGTCAGGTATTGTAAGTTTCTCGTTTTAATAGTCAATATGACTCTTTTTGTTTGTTCACCCTATCCAGTACGACTTAGTTAGTTATTTTGCTCTTCCAGGCAATTTTTAACATCCTTTGGCATGCTTATACCTTAAATACCTCCAACTTACTCATTCATTTAGGGTCGGCTCCTCTACACCATACAACAAGACGGAGAAAACATCACATTTAGGCATATGCACTTTCAATTTAAGGCTTATATTTCGAATACATAATATTTGTTGCATTTTGTTAAACATTCTGCAAGCTTTTTATAATATTCTTATTTCTTAGGTGTATTCATTTAAATCGTTTTTCTAGGTAATTGTAATTTTGTACTCGTTCTATTCGTCCATGTCTCACCTATAAATTAATATTATTAATATGTTTGTAATTGATATAAATTTGAAATTATTCACTTCATTCTACTACTTTACCTAGTAATAATTATGTAAGTCGTCTATATTGAGCACATTATCATCAGCGTATTGGATGATTGTATTACAAATGGAATGTGTTTTGATTAATTACTTTTTCCGAGTAGACAATTCTTGTTCAATATAGTTTTCGATCATAAACGATGACTACTTAGATGTGTTGCTGAACAAAGAAGAACTGTCAATAATAATAGGTGACCTAAACGTCAGATAGAGCGTTCCCGTTAGAAGTTCCTAACCTAAACGATAGAGCTACGTGAACAACGTGAGCTATCTAGTGAACAAAGAGGACCCCATGGCAATTGGGCACATCTAATCAACCGACTTTACAGAAAATGCTTTACCAACCCATTTAGATATAGTATCAGGAGACCACAATTCCATACTCCTAAAAATATGCACATGGAAGAAGATAACAAAATAACAAAAAAAAGAAAGAAACAAAGTGGAAACAAAACCGGTTAAAAGGGGCCCACACCCTCGAGCGCCGAGTCGCCGGACTGGTCTTAACCCGGAACTTGGACTCGGCCAAGCAATACAGTTCAATGATTGTAATGATTCAAATCACTAAAGCGCCTCACGCTGTCCTGCACGTAACAAATATTCTGCTGATTTGAAGCCCCTATATCGATCACGATAAATAGTTTTTTTTCTATTCTAACGCCATTTATTAATAAAAAAGTTTTCTTTATAAAAGGTCCTGTTTTTATGAGGAAATCAAATCTGCAAAAAAATGGGGATTCCATTTGAGATTTTCAAGTTTTTCCTCCCTGCTCTAGGGGATGTCTACCCACCAAGGCCACTTCATAATGGTCCTATCTTTCATACCTATATTTTGAGTATGCGCTGACAAATTGTCATCCTTTTTAAAGCAATGAAGGTCTGGGGTTCACGGGTTCTTAGGCTGTAAGTCAATAGCATATTAAGGACACATCATTTATGTTTTAAAATGACATACATATAAAATTAGAGATTGATATTAATATTGAGAATGAACTAAATCGATGACCAAATTCTTACCATTTTGGGATAGTATCATGAGATTTTTTTCCTCGTTTTTCTCATTTACATTGCATGTGTTAGTCTTTTTAAACACAAATCACATGTTATGATTTTTCTATCTCTGTTCTTAAGTTAATGTTGATTTTACATAATCGAATGAATTATCTTCCAATAAAGTCATCGCAGGAACGCAACTTAAAATATTTACAATATCATTTTCAAGTCATCTACTTTAAAATATATTATCTATGTCTGAATTGTAAATATGAATAAGTCAGATAAAATGATAAACTGAATTATGATTTAAAAAATTATAAGTTCTGGTATCTGTAATATAATTTTGATATAAATGTGAAGTTTTAAAAAAGTAATTTACAAAAATTCCAAGAAAAATTCAGTAAACAATGATCATTACTAAAAACATTTAAAAACTAGTTTTCTTTTAGCTCATATTAACTTTTGGGTGTCTTATAATGTCTATGATTTTCGTCAAAATTATAGACATACGTTTGTAATAACAAAAAGTTAAAATGTTAACTTAATTAAATGCAAAATTTATTCCTCACACCTCAGCTTTCTTTATTTGTATTCAAAATCACTAAATATTACATGTATGTTTTTTCATGTAAATAACAGTATTAACAATTCTATTCTCCCGTAAAGCTTTTAACGTAAATTTGAAAGTAAGTATATATATTTGTTGAGATGATTCAATCAAAAGAGAATTTCAAGAAACTAAAATCATGTTACAAAGTACCTCGCCTTCGCTATGTTATTTAATCCAAATAATCTACTATAACTGACCAAGAGGTTTTTTGCACACATTGCTCGGTTCCGCAATTCCTAACCTCTTTTATCTCTTTAACCATCCCATCTTGGCTTCTGTTCGCTGAAGCAGTAAATAATACCGAGGAGTCTATAAAAGTAATCTGTAAAAATCTTATACAACCGCTACTTTATTGATTAAATTCTCTGCAAACAATTTATTAAACTATTTTGCCTCTGTCGACAGATATTTCTGTAACTCTATAATTTGTTACTTATAACGGTTTTCCTATCTAGACAAAGCTATAATACAGGGTAAGTATTACAGAAGTACGTAGTAGGGATTATAAAAATATATTTTAAACCGTTTGTTTATAATTTCGTCAGTACTTAATATTTTAACAAAATAAGGAACCACTTCTTCACTACCTCGTTATAGAAAAAATATATATCGGTCCATACTGCATATTAAAATGACACTTGTTTCATTTACCTATAGGAGAAACATAATATTCAACGAAATACGCATGAATAAAACCACAAACAATCTCATTCTCAGAAGAGTAACAACTTAAGTATCTGTGAGTTAGCATTGATACGATACTTAACACGAAAATAAAAAATAATATTTTTGTCATATATAACAGTTTTCATACCCATACTGGCGTAAAGCTAGTTGACAGTAGTAAAATACTACACGTGTACCCTGGGTAATGTTAAATGAACTAGCACAATAGGTAGCCAAATAATCTGGAATCTCTGCATCTCATGGCAAAAACACGATAATAAGATATGCCTCTAATCAACATTTAAACGGAACTTTTCAGGATCAAGCAACAAAAGAACTTGGACCAAGCGTCTGAATCTACCATCTAAATATAGAAGGTATAAGTAGAAGTAAGTGTGAGTAACTCCAAAAGTTTCCCACTGAAAATAATACTAACGTTGTCGCATTGAAGTTCATTCTCATGACCAGATCATCTGTATAGCCCCGGATATAATGCATGTCGTTGCTATCCATGACCAAATTCCACAAGAAAGAAGAGAAAACTCTCCCCTGCAGACAACTTCTGGCTACCTTTGCTGACATTCTATCCCCCAACAACGTTAAGTATATCACACAGCTCTTTATCATGTAGTCTGTCCATCTACAGCTTGTTTCTTCTATTCCTTTAAGATGAATCGTCCGTGTAATTGCTTCGTAGGATGTATTATCGAATGCTTCCTCTATATCGAGAAATGCATCCAACATCTCCTCTTGGTTTCTAAGAACGTAGTCCTCCTTCTGTACATGTGTAGTGCCGTTTCTGTAGGGACTCCTGCTCGATACGTATACTCTCCCTGATGTATCAGTCTTTCAACCAATATACCATCCCTAATATGCCTATCGAGCAATTTTTCTAGAGTGTTCGGTACGAATGACATCAGACCTATGACACCTTTTGCTGTCCGATTTTGCCAGGTTTTGGTATAAAAGCCACCCTATTATCTTCCATGCTTTTGTAATATATCCCAGTTCTAAGCTAGCCAGAAATATCATACATAATTGTTTGTACAGAAGGTAATTCCCCTTCTGTAGAAGTATTGAATAAATCCCGTTGGATTTATATGGACTTTATATGGAATTTATTGCCCATTTGATTTTTCCTGGCTTACCCTTTTTTTACTACACGCCAGTTTTCCCTAGAACCTTAAGTCATGGTATCTAGTCCAGTTTGCCATGTATTTACTGGTATCAGTTTTGTGTCAGGCTCAGGAAAGTGCACCCTGACCCCTTTTAGAAAGAAGAAATCTGAGGCTTCTTTGATAGTACTTTATGGAGTCTTGACATTTCTGCAGTCTGTTCTCTTCGCAATGCGTTCTTCACGATTATCTTTTTGTCCTTCTGTTCATTACTATATTCACTTGGTGCTTAGCGATAATGACCCTATTCACCCGATCTTTTGCCTAAACTAAATATGTGTCGTATAAAGTGTATCAAACTTTTTTCCTTTGATGTGCAAAGTTATCATTCCACCAGAATACTTTCCTGTTGAATTTTCTCACTATCTCCGAACAGTTGCCTTCGAACGCTGACAAGCACATCTGTTAAAATTGTTCGCTAGCCATGTCTAGGTCCAATGTATGCCTTATCATCCTTTTAACTTTGCCTTAATTATATTCTAGGTCTGCTTGATAATGTAAGTCGTGGCGACTATTATATCAATTGTAGTCCATTTTCCCTGCAATCTTTCACTGGCTGTTTTAACTCCCTTGATAGTGGTTATTATATGGGAGTCATGCTGATCCGAGAATTATCTCCATTATACCTCCTTCATCTATCATATATATATATATATATATATATATATATATATATATATATATATATATATATATATATATATATATCTTTACTTCCGTTAAGTTTCTAGAACAAAAATTCATCAACGGTAGTGTTTTGATATGTTGTTTTACCTCGGTACTTTAGCAGATCGGCTATATATGAGCTCTCTACCAATATTCGATACACCTCTTATTTTGTCCTTGCAAATTCAGTGCTCTTGTATCAAACTACATCAAACTTTTTCATAGCAACAGTAAGTTCTGCCGAAGCTACCTTACTATGCTAGAGGTTCGGTTGCACGACTCTGATTGGAGACATTGGGGCCTCTGTTGGTTTTGAAGGATGAATTTTTAAGTCTGTAATACGCCTGAAAATTAGCACCTTTCAATGCTTTGTAGGAGAGTTCGTTGTCAATCGTGTATGAGAGGATTCGCGCATCTCATTCGATCTTACGATTCTTTAACAAGCAGTTTTTCGTCTTAAGATCTTTATCTAAGGCCTCTCTAGACAGGTCTCGATTGTTGCTTCCTCAACCTCTTTCTCGGAACCGCAGATAAGGACCATGGGCCATTTAGGAACATTGGTGGAATCGACTCCATTTAAGTCTGCTCCCTCTCACAGACCCTTCATAGTCCAAACTACATCAGTGCCAGTAGTCCATTTTTTGCTGCATGCATTAGCACAGTTATCCTCAAGCGATAGTAGTAGTAATTAAGTTTTTGAATAGTTATGTCATTTAGTTAAAATTGTAATATTGTTTGCTGTTGAGTGTAACAGTGGTGGTAGCAGTGGGATAAAAGAGATATTAAGTAACTGTTAATGGGCAATACAAGATGTACTGAATTTGTTAAGAATAGGATACGTCCGGACCACCCCCACGGTTTTTAAAAATTAAAAAAGAAAAGAAGAAGAGTAGACAAGAAAAGGAAAAGAAGCATAAACAAGAAAAGAAAGAGGTAAAGGAGAAGTGCAGACAAAAAGGAGAACCGTAGACAAAAAGCAGGAGCACAAATCATAAACAGATAAACAATAAAAATAAATAAATTAGAGGAACAATAGAAGGATATAAAAATTGATTTAAAAAATAAAAAAAAAAAACAAAACCAAAATGATTTCAAACAACAATAAAAGGATTTAAAATCTAATTTAGAAAATTTTCTATTTTTTTAGTTAAAAATAAATATTGCTACCCAAGCTCCCGTATCTAATATTGTTTCAGTAACTAGTGTCGAATCTGAACAGCCTCCTCATCTTTTATGGAAAAAATAGGCACAACTAGAACTAATAAAATTTTAAAATCACCTACATTCGACATTCAAATAGCAGGGAAACTTATTGTTTTTAATTCGAAGCTGCAGCTAGAGTAAAAAGCTGAATTAAAAAAGAAATGGCAGATTCCTGGATAGTGTCACTTGGAGGACAGGCAGCAACTGTTTTGAATTTTTCTCCCCAGAATGCACTTTTATGCATCTCCCGTTAAAGCTTTAGAGTTCGATATCAAACACACAACGAAAAGCTGTAAGAATTTATAGCTGATATTAAAAGAATATTGCATTTGGCGTACTCCCAGGCACCTAAAGATTTTTTTGGAACAAATTGGTACACAGGCATTCATAAATGCACTACAGGATGTTGGAACGCACAAGGCTCTTCGATTACATCACAAAACGTTAAATGGAGCACTAATCTCAGACTAGGAGTACGAGGCGGCTAAAAGTATTTTTAGATCCTGCACAAAATTCAAAGAAATAAGATTTACCGCTGATAACTAACAAACCTATTTTATACCAAATCTTCAAGAAATATCTCAAAATGAAAACAAAAGATGTTTTAGTTTTGTGAGAATAGGGCATTTGCCAAATAATTTCAAGAGCTTAAGAAAGCTTAACCACGTAGTGTTAAAAAGCAATACTCTAACACTCAGACATCGAGGCCTTCTGCAGACCTGACGCCTTCGACGTGCAGACACCTTTGACGAGCCAGGCTTATTCGAAGTTAGAAGCCCCAGATGCCGATGGACCTTTAATTGTTCCCCGAGATGACAGTTCGGCGTACATCATATGAATGATGGAACGGTACAGCGAGACCGGTAGTCTCTCTAGGCGTCGACGAAAATGTCGACATCGTGTAACAACGCCTGTTCAAGACATTATTTTACGACTTCGCACCTTAAGATAATAATTTGTAACTAACAGAAGCTTACAATCTCAACGTAAAGATATTCATAATGTTCGAATCAGCTATAAAACTGTTCGCCAAGGCCTTAATGAACGTAATTTGGTGAATCGTATACCTGCCAGAGCGCCAAGTAGCTCATCACAGAACACGTTTAGAATTTGCACGAAATCATGTCCATTAGTTAGAGGCTTATTGGAATAGAGTTCTGTATACAGATGAGAATAGATTATGTCTTTACAATTGTGATATGCGTTTCGCATGTAACGACGCGAGACGTCAGAACGAACAGTATTTACAGTGTAACATGCGAGAAAGGACGTTATTCGGTGTGGGTAGGTTTAGGTCTGGAATGGCGTTTCTTTAACAGGTCGAACAGACTTGGTGGTGTTGAATAACGCTACTATCAGTGCTCACCGATATATCGTTGACGTTCTTCAAGATAATGTAGTGTCATTTGCCCCTTACATTGGCGAAACTTTTGTATTCATGCACGATAATGCACAATGGCACTTTGTAAACATAGTGCAAAATTATCTAGAGAAAGTTGGAATCCAAATTATGGAATGGCCAACGCATAGTGCCGATCTTAATCCTACAGAAAATATTTGAGACTTAATAGATACTGCAGAATTCTCCTAATCAGACACTCTGCAGGCACTGGAACAACGTCTTGTCCAAATTTGAAATGAACTGGATGAGAATATTTTAAGATCATTTATTTGGAGTTTGAATTGTTGATGCCAAGATTTCATTAAGCAAAAAAAAAATTTTAATTTTTACAATTAGTGATTTTGCTGTTCATTGTTTTTAGATTGTCTAAAGTTTATAAATATTGACCGAGATAGCTTATTTTTTTAAATTTAAGAATTTTATATTCACAAGAAACATTTAGAATGTTTAAAAAACACGCTTTTTTGGTCACAAATAAATAATTAAATTGACTTTCTCTGGAGTGACAGCGTAGTCATAGTGGTGTGGAAAATCTCTTTCCGGTAGACGCGGCGAGAAAGAAAATTGAGGATTTTTATATCAAATATCTTGGCAAGCAAACGAGTCCATGGAAATATTTTAGCAAAATATTTCGACGACCTCGAAAAGCGTTTTGCCCAAACATAGTTACTCCAGTCGTCAGAGAAGAAAATGCCACTGAACCTTCAAAAAGTATACGAACAAGCTGAATTTTGCTTAGCATATTAATTTTGCTACCTAGAAAAAGATGCAAAAAAGTTTATTACTTTTACCCCCGGGCTTCCCCCTAAAACCCCACTCGCAGGGGGGGAAAACGCAAAAAAATCAATTTACCAAGAATCTGTACACTGTAGAAAAAAATAGTTCAAATAAAAAATGTAGCTGAAATAATTTTAAACAAAAATGTTTATAAGCATTTTTTGGGTTAAATGAACCGTTCTCCTAAAAACAACGCCTGAAGAGACCGTCGGTCGATTTTACATGTCAGTTACTTAACTTGATTTTATTGAACATTGAAATCAATGTTTTCATCTCTGCAGTTTGCAACATATTTTTTGTCATCTCTGTATGAGGTCGTGTTTCTGCCGCGTATGTCATTTTTGGACTGTTTTGTAAATTCTGCCTTTCATTTCTTTCCCGATATTTTCATTTATCCATATTGTTTTATTCAGGCAACCTGCGGCTCTGTCTGCTCTAATCACTTGATCTTCCACTTCTTTTGGCATATCTACACTATTACATCCATAGAGTAATTTGGGAATAATTCTGTAATAATGATTTTGACGAATTTGACAAAACATCTTTGGGGTACCTGCCTACCTGGAAACCGAGTAAGGGAAAGTTGTAACGAATTTGATACCGTCCGTATTATCAGTTTGCACTTCAGTCCATGCGTTTAAATGTCATCATCGTTTCAATTTGTTGCTCTTAAACTTAAAAAGGTCACGTATTTTTATTGAAAAACAAGGAAATATTACTGAGCCAAAAAGACATAAAGGAAAACAACCAATGGAAATTGATCACTTTTATAGAAACGTACTTCGGAAAAAAGTTCATTCGTTTTATTTAATTAAGGAGTTTGAATACAATACATCTACATTGAATACAATATTAATTAATGCAATAAGAGATACATAATAATTACAGATACAGAGATACAATTTCCTTACATTGGCCGAGATAAGTTATGTAAATTACTTAAAGAGTGAAAATTTGCTATGAAAATCAAAGAAAACATATACTGAACTGTACATAAGAGATTGTTTGTTGGCGAAGGTAATATTTGAGAACGATAAAAAGATTTAGATTAGTAAGACGATGCCATTTTCTATTAAGATAAAATCTGGCTAAACAAAAATCATACCGTTTCAAAAGTATGGCTAGATAAAAATTTTACAAGTTCGCGACAATCCTGTTTAGAAGGATATTCTATTGATTTAAATGCTCCTGCAGGAAAGGGTCGAAGATTAATATTCGTGCACATTGGTAGTGAACATGGTTTTGTGGAGAATGGTTTATTTGAGTTCGTTTTAAAATCCACTAAAAATCACCACGAAGAAATAAATGATGTTGTTAAGGATTACTTTTCTGAGGTATTGAATTTTTTACCAAATAATGCTATCGTTTTCAATAACGCCAACTATCACTCAAAATTAGGGGAAAAGTTACCAACGGTCTCATGGAAAAAAGTAGATATAATTGACTGGCCCTAACGGAAAACAATGCAGAGTGATCAGACTATGCTTAAAACGGAATTATTACGAATTGCAAGGCAACATAAATCGTACTATAAAAGATTTGTCATTGATGAAATAGCTAAAACAAAAGTAATAACAGTATTACGTTGGCTACCTTCTCATTGTCAACTAAATCCGTTAGAGTTAGGGCTCAAATAAAAGATGAATTGCCCAGACAAAATACAACTTTTTAATTAAAGGATATCAAATGCCTTTTATTAAATTCCATAAAAACGTAACGAAAGATAACTGGACCAATGCTGTAAACCACGTAAAATAAATAGGAAAACAGATTGCGGACTGTTGATAATAACATTGAAGACCTTTGTCAATCTATAATCATTCGAATTGGCTCGGGAAGACCTGGAAATACATTATTTATGAGTAAGTCAGTAAGTTTTTAATTTATGAACAATACCTAAACGTTAAATATCAGTACGATGTATCCGCTTTAATATTAATTTTATTAAACATATAAATCTGTAATTTTTTAATTATTTAACACTGACCCATTATTTGCATACCTGATAGGTTTGTATTGTTATTTCTATGTCAACAGGGTAGAATTTTCGAAAAATAATATCTAAGAGGAAAAAAGACAGTTAAGATTTGATTTCACGTACAATGCGTCTGTGTATCCGCTTATACGTATTTCGCCCTAAAAGGGCTCTTCAGAGACGGATATTCACAGTCGCTCTGAACGTAAAAATAAATCTTTTCTGTCTTAGGAAGCAACACTAACATGGCTTTATGGCTCTAATAAATCTTTTCTGTCTTAGGAAACAACTCTGACATGGCTTCATGACTCTAACTAAGCCATGTTAGAGTTGCTTCCTAAGACAGAAAATATTTATTTTCACGTTCAGAGCGACTTTGAATAGCCGTCTCTGAAGAGCCCTTTTAGGGCGAAATACGTATAAGCGGATACACAGACACACTGTACGTGAAATCAAATCTTAACTGTATTTTTTCTTTTTATTCCGATATACTCTGTACGAGTACTAGAAACCAATTCGTTAAGGATTTTTGCTTAGTTGAGGAGATATGTCGTGGAATGCAATTTTTAGATTCCCCATGTCTCTAATAACATCCTTATCAACGTCTGTTTTGCCTTGCAATTCATAGAAGGTACAGATTAAAGTAAAAATCTGAATTTGGTTTCGAAAATTAGTTGACGGATTTTAATATCTAAGACTACATTTCAACAGGAGACTATATTATTTTGAGTGATTTCAGTTTGACCACTTTACCTACTGTTTGCAGATTAGTGAAGATTTGCATTTTGTAATGAGCTTCCAGTTGGAAACAAATAATGTCGTCAATATCAATCTTATTACGTTTGTGTTATAATGGACACAACGATCAAGATGTATTGAGTTGAACATAAAGATAAAGATATTACAAAGTATGTAATATATTCAAATGGAAGACAAATCATATTTTTTGAGGTAATTTATCAATAATATTTCATTTGTTGTGGTTCAAACTTTTCTCTCGCAACAATATCTTGCGAATTTTTCGACAGTTTACAGTAAAATATTAGTATACCAAAACGTTTCTTGCATACATCGCTTACACTTAATGGCATTTTAAACAACAATTGAAACACGGTATAATATTCTCCTTGATCATATTCATCGCGTTTTAAGTTCTTTATACGAAGGACCATCATGTCAGTAATAATATAATAGTAATTTCTATTGTAATAATAAAAGCTATCTGCAGCCGACACACATCATGTGTTACAGTGAGACCACACAAACTGTGTATATTATCATATTATAATGACAGTAGGTACAGTTACGTGAGAATAGTTTAAGGTTTTTTATAGCATAATTCTGACTATTCACTGTAAAATTTGAGTTAAAAAATAGAGCAGTACATAAATTATAGATATATTTGTACATATAATCATTTAACAACTACATAATAGATCAATAAATACCATTTTTATAACGAAATTATACAGACTGCGTGCTAAATTTTCCATTTTGTTGATATTTTTTTTTCTCTTAAAAACTAAATCTGCAACATTAAAGACTTTTAATAAGAGTAAAGTTAAACTAACGGAAGTTTATCTTGAATTAAATTTAGTAAGCAATGAGCACTCATTCAGAGCTTCCGTAAACAAAATGATCCCATAAATATAGGATGGCGAATGGACATTGACTCCGAAGCCAATAATCCCCAATCACACACACAAAATAAATTTAATGTAGTGATAATTGTAAGGTATTAAGGAAGCATTATTAAAACTGTAAGTTTCCAAGAATTAAATTATTGATTTATATAAGCAATGTGTAATTAAGTTGAATGAAAATACGTCTATTCACATAAATTTTAGCAACCAAAATCAACAGAACATTTTAATTAGCATAAATAATGTCCAGATATATTTTTAGATATACCAAATATATGTATATTACCTTAGACTAAAGCCTATGTTGAAAATACAGGAGATTATTATCAGTAGATATACGAAAGCATACAAAATGCATATAGAACAGAATATAATAGAATAGAAATATGCGTTATTGTCACTGAAAATTGTACAATTTTATGGACAAAGCTTACAAAAAATTTGAAAAATAACAATGGCAATTTAAAATTTACTGAAATTACATAAATCGTCAATATCACAAAATAAAAGGTAATAAAATACACAATCCATTGCAAAATTTAAATAAATTGCAAATTGTATAATAAAACCTTACGAACTAATAGGTTTAAGTTGCTGCATGTGATAACCGATGCCATTATAGAGGCATCACTCTACTCAATATGGCATATAAAGTGTTGTCCAACGTATTGTACAAAAGACTTCTCCCCTACGCCGAACAAATAGTGGGAGGATATCAGTGCGGTTTCCGTCCTAATAAATCAACAACGGACCAGATATTTACAGTGAGGCAGATCCTTGAAAAAACCCTAGAGTTCGGCGTCGACACCCACCACATATTTGTTGACTTCAAAGCCGCATACGACTCCGTTAATAGAAATAAACTTCTACTTGCTATGGTAGAATTTCGCATTCCATTTGATCTTGTCCGGTTAACTGAACTTACACTCACAGGTGCAGAGAGCATGGTAAAAATCCAAAACGATCTCTCAAGACCCTTCCATTGCAAAAATGGACTAAGACAGGGTGATGGACTATCGTGTCTCTTATTTAACCTGGCATTGGAAAAAATAATTCGAGAGTCGCAGATTACTACGAATGGTACTATCTTTAACAAATCAGTACAAATTGTCGGATACGCAGATGACATAGACATCATAGGTAGGTCCACAGAATCTCTGACTGAAGCATTTCGGTCGTTAAGGGCATTTGCACACAGAATGGGACTAAATATAAATGTTCAAAAGACCAAATATATGTATTGCACTAGGTCAAGCAACCCGACACCTACACGAATAATAATTGATGACCTAGAACTGGAAGGTGTTGACACCTTCATATACTTAGGGTCGCTGCTAACCAAAGATAACAACGTCAGTGAAGAAATAAAAAGAAGAATAGTGCTCGCCAACAAGTGTTACTATGGCTTAAGAAGACAGATGGCCTCAAAAATGCCTAGAAAAATTAAACTGACTGTATACAAAACACTAATAAGACCAGTGCTAACATATGGTTTAGAAACTTGGACACTAACACAGAATGACCAAGAATTGCTAAAACGTTTTGAGCGAAAAATACTAAGACGAATATATGGAGGCATAAAAGAACAAGGTTTGTGGCGCAGGTGTTACAATTTTGAGTTGTATAGAAGATTTGGAGAACCTGACGTTGTAAAATTCATTAAGGTAGCACGCCTCAGATGGATAGGTCATGTAATCAGACGAGAGGAAGATGCCATAGTCAGAAAAGTTTTTGACTGAAGAGGGCCGAGCGGACAACGAAGAAGAGGAAGACCGAGACTTAGGTACCAAGACAACCTAGAAAATGATTTGAAGTCTATCGGAATTAGAGCATGGAGAAGAGTTGCCAGAGACAGGGGCGAATGGAGGATTGTTCTGAAGAAGGCTTTGGCTAATAAAGAGCTGTAACGCCACTGATAATGATGATGTGATAACCAAATATATATAAAAATATTTTACTTGTACATAAAATTACTGTAATTTCTTAGTTATTCGTTAAGAAACTTCCACTAAATAATATGGTCTTTCAGATAGATAGGCTTTTGTCATTGTAAGGAACTTAAGGAAATAAGTCGCAGATTTAAGCTACAAAGGATGATGGTTGTATAATCTTTTTGCTGAATATAATATAGATTTCTTTACTAACTCAGTGGACGGGATCGATAAATACACATCAAAGGTTGAATTTCTGGTGGTAGAGTAGTCATGATTAAGTCTTACTGGAAAAACATGTAGGTGTTTACGAATTAAGCAAACAGTTTCTAAAATATTTAAAAAGGGAAGAGTTAAAATCCCGTGATTTTTGAAGTAGCTTCTGCAATGTGTTCTACTGAGGCCAAAAAGATACCGTATTGTTCTTTTTTGTAATTAAAAAATAACATCGGATTGGACAGCTGTACAAGAACCCCAAAAAGGAAGACCATATCGAAGATGAGACCAGAACAAAGAAATATATGTTATTTTGGAACATGCTAAATTGATTTCCTATGAAACAGACCTTATTGCATAGCAGGCTGAGAATAGTTTCTTAGCCTCAGCCTGCTATGCGAATGGAGTTTCTTAGCCTTAACAAATCGGTATAAGGGGACCATTTAAGATGGCAGTCTATAAAAATGCCAACAAATTTTACAGAATCAATGATACTGATCTGGCTGTTATTAAGAAGCACGAGTTGAAGAGCGTAAAAAGAGTGTACGTGCATATTTCGGTAAGTTGTAAGTTTGGATAAATGCATATATACAAAATAAATAAGTGGATATTTCTTGAGATTTTTCCACTTTACCATTGTACATTTATTAACAAAAAAAAACCACTTTTATTTAAATTGCTATATATCCTAAAATATCGGAGGTAGAACAATAACAATTCTATGTATAATATGGGAAGAGATTAAATAAGAAATTTAAATCTGTTAATAGCCTTTAAATTGACAGAGTCGCAATAATTTTGAATTTGGGTTTTTCCAATTATTTTTGTATTTTGTTTGTTATTCAATGAAGTCAAATGATTATTTTATTCTATTTTATTTTATTACTCTATTCCCTTACTGATTGTACGTATACAGCGAAAAAAATATTTTTACCGGATTAAGCTAAATTCAATTTGCTACTAGAAATTTAATTTCACCTAGAAACAATACTTGAGTAAATTTTATTTCAAACATTAGCTATTTATAGGTTGGTATTTTTGTCACATCCTCTCTTAATTTATAGTATACTAGTATGGAATGGAAAGAGTAAAACAACCAACTGTTAATAACACCAAACAATTTTTTAAATGAGTTTTGTTTTGAATAAAAAATAATTGTTGCTAATATTTACTGAAATTCAAGCCAAAAGTAAACTCCTGTTTACAAACAAACAAAAAAGTTCGTGGATTAACTTTGTGAATACTTTAAACAAAAATACTCCCATCAGTAAAATTTGGAATTTTGTTAATACACTAGTGAATAAAAATTACCGTTTAAGACGATATCACCTACCAATGAACTAATAGAAATGTTTCTCGACAAATTCGCTCCGCCATATGTTGACCTTCCTATTCAGGATAACAGTCAAACTTGTAAATACAATATTTTCCAGGAAAGTTTTGATATGAAAGAATTTGAGGCTGCACTCAAGTTTTCAAATTCCTCGGCTCCGGGGCTCGATCAAATTACTTATAACATAATATATGAATTACAATAATCGTATATCATACATATACATAATCTTATAGCTAAACAAAGTTTACTAACAATTTTCAACGATTGGCTCTTTAATGGAAGATATGTTGATCATATGAAACAAATAGTTATCTGTTTAATTTTTAAACCTAATAAAGATAAGTCTTGCTCTAGAAGACATTTTTAAGAAACTAGAATGGAACAATAAGGGTATCAACGTCGACGGATCATACTTAAACCACTTGCGATTCTTGCGAACTAAATGATATGTTACAACAATTAAATGCAGTTTCAAGAGCGGTACGCTTAAAAATGAACTACAGCAAAACAAAAATACTGAGCCGAGACCAGACAAATATAACAATACAAAATCATACCATAGAAAATGTTGAACATTATGTATATTTAGGTCATGTTATCAAACTAGGAAAACCAAATCAAGATGCTGAAATTAAAAGAAGAACACAACTGGCATGGGGCGCTTTCGGCAAATTAGCATATATCTTGGAAAACACCTCCATTCCTGTAAACTTAAAGAAAAAGGTGTATAACACATGCATACTACCAGTTTGTACTTACGGCTTGGAGACAGTAGCCCTTACCAAAAAATCTGCTAAAATATTATAAACAACGCAAAGAGCAATGGAACGAATCATGCTTGGAATATCACTAAGAGACAAGATTAGAAACACCGAGATAAGACGTATAACGAAGATTAGGGATATTGTGGAAGAAATTGCAAAAATGAAATGGCGCTGGGCAGGTCACGTAGCCCGATATAATGACAACAGGTGGACACGGAGAATTCTAGAATGGAGACCAAGGACGACAACAAGAAGCATGGGAAGACCTCAAAAAAGATGGGTAGATGACATAAGAACAGTGGCAGGCAATCAGTGGATTAGATTGGCGCAAGATAGAGAAAGATGGAAGCAATTGGGAGAGACCTACATTCAGGAGTGAATGGAAAATGGTTGACAAAGAAGAAAAAAGAAAGATAAAATACTCTCCTCTACTTACAAACCGATATCATTAATGTCTTGCATATGCAAGACATTTGAAATACTTATTAAGACTCGAGTAGAATGGCTTATAGAACATTATAGTATCCTCCCAAGTACACAATATGGATTTAGGGCTAGTGTTGGTACACTGGATGCAATATCACATTTAGTTACCGACATTCAAATAACGTTTTCCAGAAACAATTATCTTGCTTGTTTGTATTAAGACCTAATAGGGGCATATGATTCTGTTGACTTAACCATGTTACACAAAAAACTATATGATATAGGATTACCTCAAAATATAGCGACTAATATTGTTCATCTTTATAATAATCGTGTTATATATATTAAAGATCATTTAAACCAACTACATGGTCCTAGAATTGCTCATACAAGTCTTCCACAAGGATCAGTTTTAAGTCCGTTATTTGTTCAACATATTTTCAGCAAGTATTCATGGCATTTTAACATCACAATCAATTGCATCCAATATGCTGATGACATATGCATCTATACAGAGCGTAACACGTATACTGACTGCCTGGAGGCTCTGGAATTCATCATGCAAAACGTTAATAACTCGGTAAGAAATCATGGACAAGGAAATCATGGAAATCAGCCATAATGATATTCACTAGATGTAAGATTCGTACGCCTGACAAAATAAAGCTGTCTGGATATGATATACCTATTGTCAAAGAATACAAATATCTTGACATTCTTTTTGATTCCAAACTTTTATGATCAAAACATGTTGAATATATAAAAAGTAGGTGTGAAAAAGGTATTTAAATCCTTAAATGTGCCACTTATCGTAGATGGGATGCTGATTCTAAAGTTGCACTGATGTTTTACAGAGCCTACGTGCGATCTATTGTAGACTATGGTTGCATTCTGTATGGTGCCGCCGGTAACACACATTTATTAACTGTAGACCGCATTCAGTTCAAATATCTAAGAATATGCTTGGGCACCATGAAGTCTACTCCTTGTCCTGTTTTACTTGCTGAAAGTAATGGAATCCATTTTCGAGAAATTATGGCAATTAAACATATTCTGAAGCTAAGATTAAATAATAATAATCTACTTAACCAACTGTATGAGTTATCTATTAAAAACCTCTTAAATAAATATTGGCGCATATAAAATTCTCCTCCACTTACTGATGCTTTCTTAGAAACTAATGAGTATTCTAATATCTATGGCAAAGAAAAAAGATTACCAGTATACAAAGTTGATTTTCAGGTAACATTAAATAAACTAAAAGTCATTATACCAAAGTACACAGAATCCCCACAAATAAACTTTGTCTTACTTAAATCCATATTGAGTGACTATAATGATCACATTATAATGTATACCGATGGTTCCAAAAAAGAGGATAGTGGCACAGGTTCTGCAGTTTATATTCCACATAAAAGCGAATCTTTGAAAGTAAAACTTCCATCACATTGTTCAATATATACTGCTGAAGCGGTAGCAATCGAAAAAGCATTAGATTGGCTAGATTTACACAATTTAAATAAAGCAGTGATATTATCAAATTAAGTATCGGTCATTAAAGAATTAAACTCAGATATGACTCAACATAAAAGAAATAGTATTCTTTGTGCATTTAAAAATAAAACATATAGTAAAGATATTACAGTAATTTGGCTAAAAAGTCACACTGGTATCGAGGGAAATGAACTGGTTGACCAGCTTGCTAAAGATGCGACCCATGTTGGACTACATATTCCTATATTCACATTGGATGGAAACATTATTATAACAAAATTTTAATAAATTGGAAAGAAAAATGGAAAAACAGCAACGAATTTAAATAACAAGTATTATATCATCCACCCTACCTTACCACAAGATGTTGCCCATATTTTTAAATACGCAATGCCAAAGAAGTTGAGAGCTATAATTACACGTCTGAAAACTAACCACCGTGCATTCCCAGCTCACTTGGCTAATTTTATCCTTTCTGGGGTATGCTCATGCGATAATATATCACAATGTGACATCAACCATATTCTTGTGCGATAAACATAAGTATGAAACAGATTAGCTTTATTCAAAACTATCAGAACTTAAAATTCAGACTCCCATAAATATCACCCGTTTACTCATCTTAGATAGTAGAGAAGTATACGAACTAATATGTAACTTTCTTTTTAAAGTTGGATACATTATTTAAAAACTAATATCTTATATTACAATTCTGTGACTAGAGGACTGGTTTCCAAGCCAACTCACTAAACACACAGACACACACACATAATATTTACTGCGCGATCTGTAAAAAAAAATTAAATGACAATAAAACTTGTATGTAGTATTAATAGAGAGCAGAAAATATGCAAAGTGCATATAGATACATATATTGCATATTGTTGCTCATTTCAAACAACATTGCATATTAAAGCTAAACACGACTTATTTTGCATTTTTGCTCTCTTAATTGGAATTTTATAACTTGGTCGATGACTTGGTTGATGGGCTATGCACGAGCTCATCATCTATAGTTCATTATCTATTTTTTAGATATGTATATATTTTATCTATATTACTATCTAAATTTAATAATAATGTGTTTATATTATTATTAAATTATATTAAATTTAATAATAATAATATTATTTTATTAGCGTAACAAGTCGTAGGTATCTACATGCTTTTAAGATTGCTGTACTACATGCTACAAAGAATGGTTTGCTCGCCCAAAATACAAAATTGGGTTGGATAATGTCAGGGATAGTACAGCAAGAGAATATCCCTAATATACAAGTAGTCAGCATGATATCTAGACGAGAAATGGATGAACAAATAAAAAAATAGAGTTAGAAGAAGTAGATCAAAGCAATACTCTTTCAGTAGAAGAAAATGAGTGTGAAGAATATTATAAAAGAACAGTAAAAAGGGATAACGAAGGAAGATTTGAAGTTAAAATACCCTTTAATTCTAATACAAGCCTATTAGGGGACTCAAAACAGCAAGCATATGCGAGACTGCTGCAATTAGAGAAAAAATTTCAAAGAGACAGAAATCTAGAAAAAGAGTACAGGAAATTTATGAAGGAATATGAAGACTTAGGTCACATAATATTAAATAAAATCGAAACTATAAATAAGCAAGAGTATTACCTTCCTCATTATGCAGTAATAAAAGAGGATAGTATCACAACAAAATGCAGGGCCGTGTTTGACTCTTCCAGTAAAAGTTCAACAGGAATCAGCCTCAATGATGTAATGCACTCTGGACCTCGTTTGCAACAAGATCTTACAAATATATTAATAAATTGGAGGTCGTACAAAATAGCATACACGGCAGTCTACTACAGTCAATCATAAGTAGTTACCTAACGAACATCATATTGTGTAATTACCAGTAGCTGTCAATAAATTAACACTTTTACTCCACAACTTCAACCTTTTATTATACCTATCATCGTCGATCGATAAGAAGCGGACAAAGGAGCATTTACAAACCGATTCGAACCTCAAATCTACGATCAAAGCTCTCCATTGTTTTGTTATTTTCCGGCAAACATTTATTTAAAGTAAACATTCTATCCTGTTTAGTGTTTTTGAAGTATTTGATATATATTAAATTTAAATATGATAAATACCTTTCAACACAGTGCTCGGACAAAGTGTTTTCCTGAGTTAAAGTGCGGATAAAGTATTTACCAAGGCCTGTTACAAAATCGTAAGAAAATGAATGTATCATTTTCACATTTTATTTCTTTAATGAGGAACTGACACAACAATTTTCTTAGGAAAGAGTATTTTTATTGGACAAATTTTCTTTTACTTATATAAAGACGAACATAGCGAAAAGCACAAATGCTTTTCGTGACAAGGAGGAGATGCCGGGCTCTTTTTGAGAACTGGATTTTTCATATTTTCTCAGTATCTTCTTCCCAAGTATGGCATAAAGTTTTCCTTAAGAAAAATTTAGGTCGCTCCAAATTTGAACTTTTTTAGGAACTTTGCTGCATGATGCAGCTTCCTTTGCGGAAAAATCAGCCTTCTCATAACCTCAGTTGCCAATGTGAGAGTGTTTAACTCTGATATCTTACAGTGTGATGTGTTGATATGAATCTTGTATTTCTTCTACGATCATATGTGAAGTGTATACTGACTTTTGACTCGATGGATGCCAGTGAGTCGGTACATTTAGCGACACGATGATCTGGCGGAGGTATAGATTTGACTGCCAGACGAATTCAATACAGTTCGCCTGTATATACACTGGAGAAGGATGGTAGGTTGTTTTTTGGATTACATAGAATATAGTAGTTAGTGCACATCATGTACCAGAATCATATTTGCGGGCATCTGTATATAGAATTTTATCAAAACAGTTGTTATAAATTATATCAAAAAAATATTTTGTAAGAAGATCTTTAGGGTTTACATTTTTAGAATATTCGTTTAAAGGGAACGTTTGGAAGAAATTTTCCCAAAGAATCACAAATGGGATAGGAATGATATTTGTTAATTTGAAATCTATGTTCTTTAGGAAGTGCGCAGTTGTTTCTGGACGCGGTTGAACCTTTGTGGCAGACTGTAAATATCTGCGACTAATCAGTTGGTATGCTTTATTATCTGTATCGGCAGATATCCTAACTATGTACGTATCGAAAGTCTTCCAAACAGATCCGTAGAGCAGATTTGTGCACAGAATTTAGATATATACGACTAGTTTTGGAGCCTGGCATGTACCCAAATGAAACTTCCATAATCTAATTTTGAACAAACCAACGCTCTATACACCCTAACAAAAGGGACTTTTAGCTTCCCATTAACAGTATAATAGTGATTTGAGTAAGTTAATTGTAGTTAAGAGTAAATTTTTTATATTTTCGATGTATTTTTCTACATAAGTTAATTATCATGATTAATTTTAGTGAATGACTGTTAGTACTTCTATTTGAAAACTTGATTAACTTGGTTTTCTGACTAGAAAACTGTAAGCCAGTTTATGCTGACCATTCAATTAGTTAATTAATAATATTTTGGACAATGCTGCATGTAGCGGTAATTGATGAAAGACGCTATATCGTTTATAGCAGGAATAAACAGAGTAGGACTCAGAACAGAGCAAGGAGCTTTTTGTGAGTGTGATTTAGATATTTTATAAAATTATATATATTGTCACATTATATCGTTTGGTTAGCTTATTTAAAATAATCCACAATGAAACTAAATTCCTGTAGCTGGCTGTATACCATGTATCACAAAAAATGTATTTAAAAATTCCTTTATAAAAGTTATACATAATATTAAAAAAACCCTATCAAGCTACATCACAGAACGTTTTCGGAATTAATATTCCATCATCAGTGCTATTTGGATGTACATGTTTTAAGCCACTAGATACATGGGTAAAAAACCTTTAAATGTTGTTAAATTAACTTTGATTTACATTATTTAACTTTATAAACTATGATATTGAGGATCCACCGCTTGCTCTCAGATAATTATTTCTTAAGTAGTGATACTCAACATTCTTAATTTCATTTTGGTGGGATTCCTTGAAGTTTTTCTCCTACAAGCAAATTATGTCAGCTTACGTTTTAGTTATTAACTGTTAAATGCGTTCGAGATAAGGGTAGACACCATCGCAAACCAGTTTTATGGTATTAGTGTAACTGAGACTGTAATGGTTTCACAGTAGAAAGATAAAACTGTTAGAATTTGATGGAAAGAGAGATAGAGGAAACCCGAGGAAAGGTTTGTATGGCAGAGGACTTGAGAGAGCAAGGTTTGGGTAAAGAAGACACGATTGACAGAAATGAACAGTCACCCCTGAAAAGGGGAAAGCTGATGAAGAAAAAGAAGAAGAATAAAAGAGCTGATGGACTTTCTAAAGGATCAATTACAAAGTTCTTTTGTTCGGAGCTAGATTCATGATGCCAAAAAACACTGTTCGCCCACGCATAAGAGCATAAATCCGAACACAACATAATTCCCACCAGAGAACTACTTCCCTACTATCTGTGCATATAATGATCTGCTTAAGTTCAAACACCATTATCTTGATTTCTCTTGTACATGCGGGAATGCATAAATATATGTCTCTATATGTAAAATAAAAATGATTACGGTACTACGGTAGATTTCTGCATCGCACCCTTATGTAGTTTTAGATTTGTCTTTGTTTCTGACGCCTGGATTATGCGTTTCCTCTATCCCTTCCATCTTGTAAGCAGATTTTCGACCTAGAAAGATACTTTAGGCCTGTATCTGGCTATCATAGTATCAGAAGTCATCATCCACAGGGTATACCTAACTTTATTTATAATGATACATCGAGTCTAATAATATCCCACAGTACTTTACTTTACTCACCAGTTTTATATTTGTACCATTCAGGATTAAGAATCTGAGTCTGGTAAATTTCACGATTTTGGACTTTTCAAGTTGTAATACTAAAACGACGATGTTTACTGCTTCCCTTCGTATTTGCTTGTATTATAAGCAGATTAAAATATGATACCATTTCTAATACAATTAAAGAATTTAGCTTATGTTCAATAATAAGGTTATGTTTAATGTTAGACATAGACGTTACATTATAATATCCACCAGTTCATAAATACACACTTCTAATAAGTTTCATAATATCATTTTCTTGAGGCAAAAATATCGTGTATGTTCGTAAGACATAAACCAAAGAATAAAAGACAGGTAGTTATTACAGCCAAGGAGAAAATATATCAAGAGTTGGAAATGTTGTTTTTTATTTCCAATTAAATTCCCGTCCAGCAGCAATTTCCGAGCGAACCACCTGAACGTAATATTAAAGGTTAAAGGTTCTCATTTATTACAGTACGACCAGTGTCCCCCCTAGCACCGACACGGCCACAGTCGAATCCAACTTACCTATGACGTATGACGCATTGTATTTCATATTCTGGTAGGAAATCAGCGTGACCGTCTACCAAGCATTATCAAAGACCGATGCGAGCCGCTAACGCAAAGTCGAGTAGGCTATTGTGGAGAGACAGGTACCGCGGCAGTGGTACCACACGGAACCACCACCGCGCTAGCAAAAGGTACCGCCTACTTCTCTCTGCCGCCTTGATTTATTCGACGCAGATGCCCCGGATTGCGCTCGACTGCCCATTGTTCGGTGGCAGCCAGCTAGATCAGCGTTAAAAAATTAGGAATTTATTAGCTGTGGAAATTAGCTTTACGGCCAAGGACATGAAAGTCGGAGCATTACGGGGCTCACACTTAACACAATTTATTAAATTAATTATAAAACAATCATCAGTGATAACCCATTTGTATTTATGCTTTAAATCCTTATTCATTAAACAAATAAATGTATACCTGCAATGTTTCTTATATCTTCAGCTCAGCATGATAATGTCTTTTTTACCGTTTATCTTTTTTTTATTTACGTACTATATATATTCCTGTCTTGCATTGTGTCTTGAGAAGTTCCATTTTTAAAATTTTCTCTGTTAAAACCATTCTATAAAATAAATACATCTCTTTTCTTTGGGCGGTTCCATTTTCTATATATGGTGTTCCGGGTTTGACTTCGCGTTGAATAATTTTGGTTTTTAGGAAAACCATTGTTTTGACGACGTTTCGGCAAGCTTACACTTGCCATTGTCAAGTCAGATTAGTTCTCATTCTTCTCGATGTTCGAGGAGAACTGATAGGAACATCAGAAAGAAGCAAAAGTTTTTATAGACTTCTACTCTATGCACATTTTATATAAAAACTGTTAGTTTTATTTTTTCTTAAAAAAACTGATGTTTAACTTTAAGGTTCTTTAGTTAAACTTATGCTTCACTTCCATTTTTTTAGAGCTGCATTTGAAACTGCTTTATAAGTCATTTTTTGCAATTTTTTACTACTGATGTAAGTTTTTGTAACTTTTCTTAGATGAACCGATGTGTATGGGTTCATATACAAAACTTCTTTTATAAATAATAAGGTAGCAAGGTCCTTTTATTTTTATTCTCCAAATTGTGACTGATAACTAGACTTAGGCAAATATGCAAAATGCATTTATTGCATATTTTATGCAAATATCTGTGAATTTTACATATTTATACAAACAACTGCATAAAACACATAAATGTCAAATTATTTCAAATTGCGGATTTTAAATAATATTTATCTAACCGTAGATAATGGTATGACTAAGTAATTGGAAATTCCAATGTTCATTTTATTTCAATATTTTAGTATTCAATATTACCGATAGTACCCATAGAGACTACCTAAGATTCCTAATATTATTGTAGCTGGTAACAGATTATAATCACCTAATAAAAGGGTGTTTCTAGAGATTATTGCGTGAGTATGAATAGAATTATGCTTTTGGAAATCATTTTGTTCTTAAAAGTGAAAGTGAAAAGCTTAAGCGTCGTCAGTCGAGCTTCTTTAATTTGTTGACTTTTTTACAGTATCGTGTTCTGTAGAAATACAAGAACCGTCAAACGGCACTAAGGTCTCAATCGGCCTACTCCTCAGTGTCAAGTGACGACCGGTCCCGGTCTTACACTGTGTAAGTGCTTTTATACTCTCAGTATACGCGAGAACGGAATGTTTGACTGATATAGAATGTGCATAAATACGGTTATGGATTCGTCGGTTTGTCTGTCCTACGTATGTACGTGGGCAACTAGAACAAAGTATCCCGTAGACACCATGGTCTTCATTGGGGATTCGGTCTTTTACGGATCTGACGAGATTGAACAACTTGGAGTAAGTAGTAAAGATGGTTTTGATGTTTAAAGGGATAAGAGTTCTACCGATCTTGTCAGTGACACCTTTAAAAAAAGGTAGAAAGATTTTGGGTTGATCAAGCGGTAAGGTTTCTTTTTTGGATGGAATAGGAGTTTAGATGTTTTTGAATGCTCCTATTGTTTTGGATTTTGTAGTAGCCGTTTTGTAAGAGTGTTTGCCTTATTGAATTGATTTCGGATGACATGTAATTGTTATCGCTAAGTCTTATGAAACGGGAAATAAGAGTGTTGATAACTGATTTGAGTTGAGCGGGATAATGATATGACTGGGCATTCAGATAACAGTTTTTATGAGCGGGTTTCCGGTACACGGAATAGGAAAAACTATGAGGTGGGTTATTTTGAATAAGAACATCAAGGAATGGCAAAGACGCTTCAGACTCAACTTCCATCGTGAGTTGAATACTGGAATGTATTGCATTCAGGTGGAAGAGGAAAAGATCTAATGTGTCTTTACCATGGGGCCAAATGACAAAGGTGGGTAAGTAATCAACGTATCATAACCAGCAGGTGGGTTTGAGATTTGATAAGGACAGGGTTGCTGTTTCGAAATGTTCCATGGAGATATCAGCTATTACAGGAGAGATGGGGGATCCCATTGGAGCACCTTTGATTTGACGATAGAAACAATTTTCGAATGAAAAGTATGTATTGACATAGATAAGATAATGTGTCTTGGGGATTTGATGTTTAGAGTCCAAGATGGAAATGGTTTCATCGATGGGAATGTTGGTAAATAAAGAAAAGAAACAATGTCAAAACTAACTAGTATATCTGAGGGTGAAATAGAAATGTTTTTCAGATCAATGAAATAAAAAGAGTTTTTGATAAAGGACGAGGCGTTTTCGGCTAATGGTTGGAAGGATAAAGCGAGATGTTTTGCTAATTTCTGAGTGGGGCAGTTGTACGCACTGACGATAGGCTTGAGGGGAACATTGGGCTTATGGATTTTTGGAAGGCTGTATATCTTTTGAATTCAGGATGATTTTTCTCTGGGTATAAGAGATTTTTTTATGTCGGGAGGTAGAGTAGACATTTATGATGGATTTGGTCGTTTTTTCTAGATAGGTGGTGGGATCGTTTGGGACGCGTTTCTATTCTGTGGAATTGAGAAGTTCGACCATTTGGTCGAACTAATTAGAAGAGTTAACAATGACGGTGGCATTATCTTTCTCGGCCGGAAGGATGACAATGTCAGGGTTGTTATAAAGTTCTTTAAGGGCACGTATTTCTGAAAGACTGATATTTGACGGTGGGGGTTTGGAACTACGAAGAATTCTGGCGACATCTTGTCTAGCAACTTGGTCGGCTTGGTCGGAAGGAAGATGAGAAATAGCTTCTTCAGTTTGACAGATAATTTTCTCAGTTGGGATGGAAAGAGGAGTGACAGAAAAATTAAAGCCTTTTTTGACTTGACCGCGGATATTTAACATATTTATACCTAATATATATATATATATATATATATATATATATATATATATATATATATATACAAATACCCCCTCTTCCAATAACAAAATTCCTTAATTTTAAATAAATAAGAAATATACCATGTGTGGCACATCATTAAACAGGTATTTCGCTGAAGAAATTTCACTACTCTTGTGAAAAAGTATCAGTTTATGGAAAGTATTTTACGATTTATAAACTAAACGTTAAGCTTAAGTTTTGGTAGTGTCAATTTCAAATTTTTCCTGTCACGTCAAAAACTAAATTAAATTGAAATTTGCAAAATCAATAGAAAACTTTATTAAATTCAGTTTATTTCTTAGTTAATCTCCTTTAGCATGTAGAGTAGTTCCTCTGTATTGCTACTTATGAATACTATGTCATCGGTAAATCTTGAACGACTTAAAAATTCACCATCGATTTTAATTCCGCGTTCTTCCCAATTTAACTTCTTGACCACATCTTCTTATGCAGGGTAAATAATTTTGAAGAGATAGTGTCTCCCTGTCTAGTTCTTCTTTCCTTTCTAATGACGTGCTACCCTTAAAATTAAGTGTTTGTGGTGCTGAAAGAGAGAAAATTGGCAAATGACAGATGCCTATAATGCCTATATCGTTAAAATATGACAATTTGATCTGTTTTAGCATTTTCACAAAATCCAATGAATATTGCCTAATATCAGGGTGGATTTTTTTGACTGGCTAACGCTGTATTGTTGGATGATTATTATTTAAACTCCTTTATCTCTTATCTTTTGAACCTCACCATAGTTTTGTGAACTTTGTCATTTCCCTTTATTTTTAATTCTTGTATTTTTTAGTGGGTTACTTTTTTTGGTATCTAGAGTTATCATAAATTATGTTAAAAAATTATGAATATCTTACTTATTTTAAGGTTTATAATATGATTGCATCTTATTTTCTAATCATCTCCTGATTTAATTTATTTCTAAAATGTCCCCCTTCAACATCTGAAACCCCGACCATGTCTACATTTCAGGAGAATTAATGATGTGAACAATTTGTTATTCAACCGTTTTTTCTTAACTGAAGATGGTAGGCGTAGCAATTAGCTGAGATATATTAATTGTTCCTAAGGTAATTGATAAGGTTCATATTTTATTTATTTGTTATGAAAGTTTTCGAGGCCTTAACGAATGGCTACTGTCTAAAGTTTATGCAAATCGAGCTGAAATTATATTAGATCATTTTGTGACAAGATTTATGTAGATGTTCGTACAATCCTAGATTTCACTTACATGGGCGTGGCGTTTGTTATAATATTAATAGATTGCTCTTTTTACTTTTACTATATCATCATATTTTCGATTAAGATTTTAATCGAAAGTATGCAGATGTAGTACTACTTTCCCTATTAACGTTCTGTAGTTCCAATTATTATTATGTGCGTTTTAGTTCACCGAAATTAAGCATTACTGAGATAAAATATTTTATTGATTTAAAAATACAATATGAAAGGACCAGTGGGAAATGCAAACCTTTAAGTAATATGCTTTTCTATTTTATGTTAATTGTATCTAGGTATTTATTTTATGCGCTGTTACATCCTGAGTATAGGGCTTTAACAGCTTTAAGACCTTTACTGACACTGACACCATTGTTTTTCATATACAAGTATATAATTTATTTATTGGTACGGTATCGCGAGCTTTCTCAAGGTCGACAAAAGTTAAATGGAAAGTTGACTCTTTTTCTATGCATTTCTCTATAAGCTGTTTAATAGAGAATATCGCGTATATACAATAGGGACCAGCCCTAAAAACATTCTGATCTTGTAATTCTTTAACTTGTTCTTTAATTCGGTGTTTTAGCACTTGGCCCTAAAGCCTAACTACAGAAATTATTACACCAATGTCCCTGTAATTTTTGCAGTCTATTCTGCTTTCTTTGTAATCAATGGAAAATATGTATAGGTATATAGCACTATTCTATCGTTTGGTTGGCGGTTCATTTTTGTTAAGGCACTTATTAAAGATAACTGCAAGAATCTCCATTAGTTTATCCGGAGCTGTTTTAAGTAGTTGATTGCTTATATTTCGTGGACTATTATATTTCCCATTCTTAAGCTGCATCGCACTTTTTCGTACTTAGACTGAAAATATTTTTGTTCCTTTTTAAACATTCCCTTCGTAGATTTCTTCTGAAGTGTATTTCTGATATGCGATTCTATCTTCCGTTAGGAGCTTATGATCAAATTCTTCACACTCTTGAATTCCAATAGTCCTGCAACGTCTTTATACTGTGTTTATGATCCTCTAATAACTTTTCCGACTCTATTCACTCTTAGATTATAGCCACATTTATTTACTTCTTCATAAGTTCTTTCCCAGTAATTGGTTTAAGCATTATTTACTTCACTTGTTACTTATCTTCTTTATATGCATTTATATCCTCGCCGTCTATTGAACTGCTACATATTCACAGTTCTGCTCTACGGAATGGAAGCATGGACACTGACTGTTGCATCTATGAATCGGCTCGAAGCTTTCGAAATGTGGTGTTATAGGCGCATCTTACGTATATCCTGGGTTGACAGAGTTACTAATGTGGAGGTCCTGCGTAGAATGGGGAAAGAATGTGAAATTCTCATGACCGTCAAAACTAAAAAGTTGGAATATCTAGGACATGTAATGAGAAATCAAGAACGTTACGGCCTTTTCCAGCTGATTCTCCAAGGGAAAGTAAATGGTAAGAGAGGACCGAGAAGAAGACGCATTTCCTGGCTTCAAAATTTACGAAAGTGGTATAACACGACTACCACTGAACTGTTCCGCGCTGCAATAAATAAAGTAAAGATAGCCGTGATGATCGCCAACATCAGGGAACGGATAGGCACTTTAATAAGAAGAAGAAGAAGAAATATCCTCGGCAGTTACAGTAGCTATACATTTGTAGTAAGCTTTCTAGTTCAGGCTTTCACCAAGAATATTCCTTCCTTAACATGAATAAAATTTCATGTTGATATATATGTTTCTGTATACTGTTCAATCTTCCAATGTTCCAATGGAACAAGTGATATGTATGTCACAATCTACAATCACTGGTTCAATATATAACAAATCAGTGCAAATCCTTGTCTTTTCAGATAATATCAATATTATTGGGAGACGGGAAACGATGTACGAGTGGCATATGTATCACTAAAAGAATCTGCCACAAAAATGGGTTTAATAATAAACACCAACAAAACGAAATTCATGAAAATAAACACGCAACTACAAATCTTACGACTACTTGTTATAGAAAATGACGTTATCGAAGCAGTTAACGAATTTGTATACCTGAAAGCGCTCGTTAACACTAAAAATAATACTACCGCAGAGATAAAACGCAGAATTTTCACTGCCAACGGTTGCTATTTTGGACTCGATCTCCTTCTTAAATCCTCAATTATATCTAGAAATACAAAGACAAAACTCTACAAAACAATAATAACGACCAGCCCTAAAATATGGTTCAGAGACCTGAACTTTAACAAAAAGTAATGAAAACATGTAACTAGTTTTGAAAGAAAAGTACTAAGACAAATCTATGAAGCGGTGAATTACAATGAAGGGTGGACAAGACGATACAACTTCAAAAATTACAAAATATGCCAGGAACCAGATGTCGTAAAATATATCATGATGTAGATGGAACTAAATGACCCAGCTAGAAAAACACTCCTTGATAGACCTATTATAGAAGAGGAAGACCCAAAACAAGGTTCCTTGATAATGACGAAGAAGATATGAGAAATATGGGAATACGTGATTGGCGGAGGAAGGCCATGAATAGGGATGACTGGCGAGAAATTCTTGAGGAGGCTCGAACCCACGTAGGGTTTTAAAGCCAGAATGATGATGATATATGTCTCGTCTTTTATCTGCGTAGTTTTAGCCGCTAGTCGTAATTGGTATAGAAATTAAGTAAGAATTGGTATAAGAATTAAGTTATATTACAGTATCTGATTGTCTTAAGTTCTTTTGCTTTTTGGTCTTTCAGTGTGTAAATTAATATGGAAAGTATATGCTAACTGTGAGAAGATGGTAATCTAAACCACATAAATCCTCTCTTAGTCTTTACATCCATAATCTTAAATCTCGTTTTTTTTTGTTTGACTATTTCGTAGTCAATGATCGACTTCAACACACATATAGGTTGGACCCATGTGTAACGATGGATATTATTATGTTTAAATCATCCATTGGTTCTTCTTAGCAAGTGATGAGGACACAACTTCATGAGACGTTTACCACTATTATTGATAGCAAGCTTACCATACTGATACACTAAAGGTTCATCTTTTTAACTCCCAACTCTACCATTAAGGTCACCTATTGCTATTACTTCTTTGCGGTTGCTTATTTGGTTAAGCACCATTGTCAGTTTGTCATAAATCTGTAGCATCTTTTCATCCGAGCGTTATAGTTAGAAGCATACACTGCTATTATTACTAAATTTGTTTTTTTATGTTTAGTTCAACTTAAAGTATGCGGCTCTTTTAATTTGTTTCCAAAATTTGATTTGGTTTGTATATTTCTTTTTGATAGCCAAACTTATATCTTTCGGGACGAATCTATATTTATAAACGTACGATATTGTTCGTCTATGCCTTTCCCTTTCTTTTTGACAGAGATCTTTGAAGACAGAGAATTCATGACATCACGATGACCACTACACTCCCTCCGTGGGGTCAGAACTGAAAAGAGAGAGAAAGCTACTATAACCTTATGGTATATACCACGTTCCAATTTTTGCTATGTATTATATAGATATTAGATAGTACATTGGTAAGGAAACCAAACGCATAGATAAGAGAAGTGACCAGAGTGATAATCGTTACTCAACAAATTATTTATTTGAAATAGAAATTTGCATTCTCATTTTACAAAATAATATGAGATAAAAAGCAAATAATATGTCAACGACCATGGAAATACAAAACATGTAGCGGAAGATCTCATATGATAAAATGAAACATAAAAGAACGATGGTAAGAGCGCTGGATATAGACCAGTAGAGAAAAGACGAGAAGCTCTTTTAAAAAATGATGGAATCAGGCGAAATAAAATATATTACACATATTTCCTACATGTTGACTCTTTCATTGTCGATACCAAGATTAGATAAGAGAAGAAGAGTTGGAACGAATATTTAATGGATCTTTGTGGCTGTAAGAATTTTCAGTATGTAGAATTTTCAACATCTCAGCATATCAGCATTTCAGCAAGGGAAAGTAACTCTAGGACCAGAAACGTTTCTTGTCCTTAAAATTGGAGATTATGTATAAAGCCAATAATTTTTTGATGAATTGTATAAAGTTTACTTAAAGAATATTTAATGGATCTTTGTGGCTGTAAATTCTGCCATATTGAACTCTTTTAGTTGATATACGTTAATGACATTCTTAAATCCTATCCATGATGAGATGGGTGTAGGTCTTTAGATAGAATTTTCAACATCTCAGCATATCAGCATTTCAGCAAAGGAGAGTAACTCTAGGACCAGAAAAGTTTCTTGTCCTTAAAATTGGAGATTGTGTATAAAGCCAATAATTTTTTGATGAATTGTATAAAGTTTACGATTAAGTTAGCTTCTAGATGACGAATTTGTAAGGAAATCTCATTTCTGTAAAGGTGTTTTATGAAGGAGTGCAGGTTTCTTTGTTGGTGTTTTGTAGTTGTACATTTTTATCGGGATTTGTAGCTTATGGTATAGAATTGTTTATTCCTAATATTGTGAAAGCAACTATGACAGACATTGCCAAGTAAAAACTTTACGAATCCTAGGATAAGCCAAACCTCTTATAATCATTGTCTCGAGGAAAAGGGAGCAAAGGCATCAATGATAATGAGTAAAGATCTAAATCATGTTCTGAGAAAACTGATAAAGTTTTTCCATTTTCCATGATAAAGTCCAGGGTCTTTCTGTGAAACAATACGACAAATACAACAATACAACAAAAAATGTACTAAAGACTAAAGTACTATTTTACGCAACTGTACTGCTTTCTCAAAATTCACAAGAGAGAGAATGTTCATTTTAGACCAATTGAAGAGCAATTAGCACTTTTATACGAGGTAAAATATCTAACTAGGTTACCAAAACCATCAACTGGCGTGTCCAACATTTATGTTAAGAATTATACGCAGTTTATCTAGCAAATAAACACTATAGTTAGAGTGCCGGTCGGCAAAAAGTTTATTATATATATATACTCTCTCCAAACTTTGGGTATCACTTCATTAGGCCGAGTCTCACACGGTTTTCGTCTGATACTTTTTTTGGTTGTGGCGCGTTTTTCCTCCTAATTTTCCCGACAATTTTCACTCGTCAGATAATAAAATGGGAAAACAAGTTCCGTCTCAAGAATATTCTTAAAGTTTGGAGGGAGCCTATATCATAAACTTTTTTGCTTTTCGGCACTCTAACTACTAGGATGGATTGGCGTATAGTAGATTCCGTGTTTACTACGTTTACTATAATGCCGATTGGTGAAACACTAGAGGTCATTAGTCGAAAAATTCTAACTATAAGCCATACAATTAACAGATGATAAGCCATTGTGTTGGTTCCTTATGTCGATGATACATTACACAACAGATTGTGCTTTTAGATGTTTTAATAGAACTAAAATCTAACGATTGGATGCCCTGCATTGAAATTAAATCTAATACTAATAATAGTAAGTGTCTCCTTCTGTAAAAAAATCTTGACGTAAAGTATTGCTGAATAGATTCCCGATTGTGGATTTATTTGGCTCTAAGAGGGTGTAAAATTATTTTTAGGGATTAAAAAATTTGGTAATTTTTGTGCAGCAGTTTCCAAAGTTACAATTGCCATTTCGATCGCCAACCTTCGAAAGGAAACGGTCCAATAGGAAGAAGAGCAAGTTTTCCCACAGTGCCCGTTTTGGGCCACAATGGAGATGGTCACTTTTCTATTTCCAAAGGTTACGAAGTTTTTTTCTTTTATTCACGAATATTGATAGTTTGGTATGCAATTTGCGCAGTTCTTGAGTGAAAACTTTTAGAGTTTCTAGATTAGTTGAGAGAAGTTTGTTACCTTTGATGATTATGTGGAATTTGCACTAGTTTCAAATATATGTGGAAATTTACTTGATTTCTATAGAATAATTAGAGCTTTAGCGGAGGTAGAACTGCCCATGGAGTAGGTGTAGGTGTAGGTGGTAGAACTGCCTTCCTCTAAAAATCTAGACGTAAAGTATGGCTGAATGGATTTCTAGTTTTGGATTTATTTGGTTCTTAGAGGGTGTAAAATAAATTATTTTTAGGGTTTACAAAAATTGGTATGTGAAAATTTGGGAGATGTTTTTCGAACCATTAGTTACAGAATCGACGGGATTAAAGTAACATTATGTTAGAAAATTATCGACATTATCCAATCTATTTTGCTTGTGCACACTTTCAGGTGATATTTATAAAGCTATATAAGAAAGTTATAAAGTTACAAATATCCAATTAACGAGAAATGAACATTTTCTATTTAGTGTACAAATAAAAACCGTGTTTACTGTTTTATTTAGTGATTTTTGCAATAAAAAGGAATTTTACAACTATCATAAAGGACCATAAAGAGCAATTACAATTTTCACATAATATAAATAAACATGTGATTATTACCAGTCATTAAGTTGTTTGAAATAATTAATTCTAACACGGAATCATTAACAATCTTACGATATTACCTAATTAGAAAACAAAGTGTGCCGGATACAAAAAACAATTGACAGTCTCCTCGTGATATCGTGAATGCACGAGGAGTCATGGTCAGTAGGCATCTTTCCTCACTTCTTTCTCGTTAACGGATACCCTCCATTTGTATTTATAAAAGAAAAGAAGTCATAGTGCACGGTTCCGGTTTACCTCTTGGTCCCTCTCTTTACATATCAGTGATTTCCGGTCAATGGCGTTTCCCGAAAAAATATTAAAGGTGATTTTAATTCGGACTTTCATTGTTCTTTTATTTTTCACGATTAAAAGTAAAAAGTAGAAGTACTTTGTGACAAGTATTTAGTTATAACATAATGAAGTATTATTCCGCAATATCAAACCATTGAGAAATAAACATAATTTGAGAAAGCTGTGAATTTGATCTTGATCTTTGATTTTATCAATATCGTAGGACGGCAATTTAGCAATATATTAAGCAGTTATGGTTGTCCATTGTCAAAATAAAATATTTTGGCATATCTATACATTCCAAATATTTTTTAAGAAAATTGAATTAAGAAAAAGTTATCCAATACAGGATAAAGCAAAAATTATCGAATATAACTTCTGTACAGATATAAAATTAAATATCTAATGACCGTATTTAATTGCAAAATGCTGGTTTTTGTTATTATGGCCACAGAATAATAAACAATCAGAATGCCCACTCTGCTTAAAAAAATAAGTACGCGCATATCATTCGCGCAGACGGAATCAGCCATGTTTTAGTCGAAACCAGTGCTGTTCAGTGACATTTTATCTTGTGTGCATAGAAAAAATAACCAGGTTTAATTTATTTACGGCAACTATAGACATAATATGCACTATTTTATTCGTACTTTTACTTGAAGAATAGATTAAATTATTTCAAATGTACCAAATTATTAATCTCTAAAAATTTAAATTACAGTTCTGTCGTAGCTTATCACAAATTTCTCAATTTGAGTCTATGTTTCCGTTTAAAATATGGCGATCGCGTGCTGACAAACTTCAAAGGCGGCATCTGAGAGTGGGCATTCTGATTGTTATTTATTCTGTGTTATGGCTAATATGCGAAAACTATGTGCTATTTTCAGAAATATTCGAAAAGTGATAGAAAAAAGAAAACACACATTTATTTAACCCCTCTTTCTATTCAGATTGTCGAATATAGGCCTCTCCTAATTCTCGCCATTCATCTCTGTTGTTTGTAAGACGTTTCCACATTGGTCCTGCAGTTCTTTTAATATAGTCGCTCCAGCGCATTTGCGGTCTTCCTCGTAGTCTTTTGGCTTCATATGGCCGCCAATTCCCGATTTCTATATTCCATCGGCCATCCTTAAGACGTTCGTTATGTCCAGCCCATTTTCATTTCAGTTTAGCTGCCTGTTCGACAGAATCTTTTACTTTTGTTCTATTATGAATGTCTTCATTGGTTTTATGGTCTTTGAGTGAGATAACCAGCATCTGTCGTCAAATATACACATACAAACACATAATCCAGGTGCTAAGTACTCACAATAGAAAGCTAATTGAGGAGCTAAAAGCAGATATCTGCTAAAGCAGTTATAACCGTCCCATTACAATATCTGCTTGATATAACCGCCCGTAATGCAACAGCTACGAGATATAGCTTTTACAATAAATTCAGGGCAGGGAAGACTAGAAGGAAGGCGTACCCATACCAGCGAAAGCTACCAGTTACACTGATGGCTTAAAAACATCGAAGGGTGTATAAGCCGGTATAGTAGGAACAAAGCAAGCGATACATTTCCCGGTAAGTCTATCTAAGGATAGACTTATTTTCCAGGAGGAAATAACGAAAATGAATTACTGCGAGAAAGAAACAGAAAGGCAGAAAGAAACATGCCGTTCAATTGCCATTTTCACATACAGCCAGGCAGCGCTTAAGGTACTCAATTCTGAAGCGGTCATTTCTAAGCTAGTATGTGATTTTGTGGGTACCCTAAATAAACTAGGAAACCGTACCAAAGTGATGGTAACATGGGTATGGGCCACGAGGATTATAAAGGTAATGAAAAAGCAGATGAAATTGCCAAACAAGGCTCATCAATGCCATTCATTGGACCGAAACCATTCTGCAGCGTTGCGAAGGCAGTAACAAGAACGGCTACAAGGAAGTGGGTAGCTCACAAATCTCTTAAATAGTGGAAGAATTTGCCATGACAATTTTCTTTATTTCTTCAATTTATTACAGAACATTCGCCAAAATATTCGACCTAATAAACAAAGATGTGAAAACGGTCAAAGTCGTAGTAGGTCTGTTAACAAGGCACTGTAAGCTAAACGGGCAGTTGATATAATGTGACTTGAGGATGATGACTCATGCAGAGTCTGTTACCTAAAAGAAGAAACAGCAAAGCACATTAAATGTCAGTTTTTAAAAGGGGCCAATCTAGAGAACAAGAGAACCACAATAAATCTGAAAAGGTAGCAGTAAAATAAAATAAATTTCACCTCATTGTATCTATTTATCTATGTATCTATCTAAGCAAACAACTGAAAATTTTGAAAATATTCAACACCAAAATCTATGTCAGTAGCAGCCGAATGAACATATTTGTTATATGGCACATGCCAACTTATTTTGCAAAAGTACTTAACTTTCAATCTACTGTTATAACATGATACAGTACGTCAAGTTTTAAATTAGATATACACCCTATAAATGGCAACTCTGCGCGCCGTCAACTTTCCACGAACCTCCGTTGACCTGTCGCCAATATAATTTGTCATTATACAGTGATTGTTTACATCAATAATAGCATAGATTTTTAATTTATTTTTGTAAAAATCTTGTCTGTTTATCTTCTTCTTCACGTGCCATCTCCGCGACGGAGGTTGGCAATCATCATGGCTATTCTGATCTTAGATGTTGCTGCTCTGAATAGTTCAATTGATGTGCATCCGTACCATTTCCTCAAGTTACGCTACCATGAGATTCTTCTTCTTTCTACACTTCTCTTGCCCTGGATTTTCCCTTGTCTAATCAATTGAAGTAGGTTGTATCTCTCATTACGCATAACATGCTCCAGGTATTGCAGCTTTCATGTCTTGATGGTTTCCAATACTTCCATTCTTTTGTTGATTCTTCTCATGACTTCGTTGTTTGTTACATGCTCGGTCCATGATATCTTCAGGATTCTTCTATACACCCACATATCAAATGCTTCCAACTTTTTAGCAGTCGACGCGTTAAGTGTCCATGCTTCTATCCCATAAAGCAGAGTCGAGAAAATATAACACCTTGCCAGCCTAACTCTCAAGTCCAATTTTAGTTCTCTTGCACAAAGTACCTTTCTCATTTTATTGAAGTTTGTACGTGCTTTCTCTATTCGAACTTTGATTTCTTTGGAGTAATTGTTTGTGTGATTAATTATTGTGCCAAGATAGTGGTAGTTTTCAACTTGTTCTAAAGCACTACCGTTAATTGTCAGGCTTTCACCATTATTTTGGTTTTTTGATATCCTCATAAATTTGGTTTTCTTGGTGTTTATTGATAATCCATATTCTTCTCCATACTCAACTATCTTGGTCATTAGCTTTTGGAGGTCTTGGAGGTTGTCTGTTATTATGATAGTATCGTCCGCATATCTAATGTTGCTAATTGGTGTTCCATTGACCTTGATTCCTGCTGTTTCTCCCTCAAGAGCTCTTTTCATAATTTCTTCAGAGTATGCATTGAATAGTAGTGGTGACAATACACATCCCTGTCGCACTCCTCTTTTAACTTCGAACTCTTCTGATGTGTGTTCATTAATGCGTACGTGTGCCTACTGTTTATAATATAAATTTGTTATAATTCGAAGGTCATTGTGTTGTAGTTGTTTTGCTTTGAGGATGTCCATTAGCTCTTTGTGGCGGACATTGTCGAAAGTGTCTGTTTATACGCCCGCAAAAAAAAATTCAAATAAGAAAATGGTTTTATGGTGGTAATTCTGGGCAACAGTGTGTAGATTTATTTTATGTGTTTCTTGAACAAAGATCAATTCCTTGCGTACAGTCAATTCATAATATTGTAAAAAATTTTGAGAGTTGTCATCGCGTTAAAAATTGCAGAAAATGTCACGCTCATTAGAAAAATTTGAGGAAAGAGAATACCGGATACGCAAATTTGTGCAATATTCGAGGTAGCAACACGATTAAGTAGAAGCGTTGCTAGAGAGTTAGATGTTAGCAATGTTACTGTAACGAAAGTATGGAAAAAGCACGGTTACAACAATTTTAAATATTCGAAAACCCAGCAGCTTTATCCAGACGACTACATTCAAAGCATGGAGTTTTATGAAACTCTAATAACGAAGGCTAATGATGAACCAAATTTTATTAAAAATATTTTAGTCACCGATGAATCTTCTGTTTCGTTAATATGGAGACACAATCTTTCCATTACAAGGTATTGGACGCGGGAAAACCAGTACAGAAGTGTTGTATATCACACTCAACGTCCTCAAAAAGTTAACGTCTGGACTGGCATTTTAGAAGACCACATAATAGGTCCATTTTTCAATGAGAGCAACTTGAATAGTAGAGTGTAATTCGATTTGTTACAGAATCATGTTCTTCCCGCTATTCTCGATCTTTAGATTGATGTATCTGATGAATCTGATGTAAATTTGAAGAATGTTTGGTTTCATCAAGACGGCTGTTCTTTACAATACTTAAATTGTATTTAAACAATACTTTCCCGAATCGAGTTATCAGTGGAACAGGCGATATTAAATGACCTGAGCGATCTCCAGATCTTACACCCATGGACTTCTTTTTTTGGGGACATTTAAAAAGTATCATCTACGATCATCCTGAGGCTAGGGCCCAAAATTTGGATGAAATAAAAAACCAAATAACGGAAGTCTAAAATTCTGTTAGAGCAGAAACTTTTTCATCTGTACGTAGAAAAATTATTTCTTATTTTATTAGGAATTATTTTTTTTTCCAATAAGAGTATATTTTTTTAATTTTTTTATAACAATGTGCTTTTATTTTTAATTAAACCACAAAAAGTTGTTCTTATTATTAAAAACCGATACAAATGCACCGCCTTATAAAGGTCAGTGTATTTTTATCGAGTTTATGTTATAAGAAATGAACTGGGCATACGTAATGAAAACAAAAATCGACGTACGGAGATATATATCACATGCATTGTTATATGTTACTTAAAGGTTTTTTCGTTTTCTGAATTGCCGATTTTAACGCTGTAGGTAGTGTACAATATAAAATCCAAAACTTTACGTACTTTATCAAGTTACAGTGTTTTCAACAGATAGTTTCAATAAAATACTCTAGACTAGTGATGTTTTGCTAATGATTGAAAGATAACTTTAAGATATCCTTAAAGTGGTTTTCTATAAGGCTTGATTTTTCGATCATTTTTTTTTCATACAATTTTAGGTGGTAGTTATCTGAAAATTTACATTTATGATATCCATGTATAAATCAACTAAACGAGAAGATATTACAAAATGGGTATTTTAACAGAACATGCATCAAAAAAGTGTAGAAGGATCGAAAACTTGATGTTATATAAAATTTTCCTGCGTTGCAGAGAAAATTTAGTTTGTGTTTACACTTAATGGATAAAATATTTATCTTTTTTTATATAGATGTAAAAAATAGACCTGAAAATGAACAGGAATATCTAATTAATCGCATAAAAAAATATAACATTTGGTATTTATTTAGTAGTAATCTTGCCATTACACATACTGTTGTAATTATTATTTTAAATGTTTTTAAATTACGATAGTCTACGTATTTTTTTTTTAATTTGTGTCTTCTACATCTACGGAAAACATCTCTTTTGTATGGCGACCCTTTTGGTAACGCTAGTGTTTTAGATGGTCGCGTGCCCTGTTAGCCCGTAGTCCGTTACAGGCTCATGCCTCTCCATGCCATTCATGCTCCTTGAACACCATAATAGATGAAGGAAGTACACGTTGCTTTTATGATGAACCTGTAGACTACAACTACTGACACTGGTAATTAGAGAAAATAGCAGTCGTCGGTTTGTTTACGCTTAAATGTGGTGGATTAAATCAGTAAGTAAAATGCAAATATTGCGATAAAAACAAATGATGTGTTTAACTACGGTGTTTGTTAGTTTTAGAACTAAGAATCAAGACATTTTAAATAGCGTCATAAATGAAATTAATTACAAGTCAAATATTTTCTTAAACAGTAGCTGCCAATATTGTATTGTATTGTACAAAAGTAAAAGATTCAACTTATGAAATAGTCAGTCTTGGAGAAAAATTTTAAATAATAAATTGCATAGAAATACCAGTCGCAAACGAATATCACGAATAGGAATATCATGGACTGAAAGAATGTCAAACGCAGAAGTTACTAGAAGAATAGGAAATGAAGCTGAAACAATATTGACTATTAAAAGAAAAAAACTTGAGTACTTAGGCCATGTTATGAGGGGCAAAGACACTCATTACTGCAGCTTATTATGCAAGACAAAATTCAAGGAAAGCGAAATTACTTGATCGCGGCTTAAGAACTTGAGGGAATGTTTTGAATGCAGTAGTGCAGAACTATTTAGAGCGGTAGTCAACAGAGTCCGCATAGCCATGATGATTTCCAACCTTCGATAGAAGATGGAACTTAAAGAAGAAGAAGACCAGTCTCAAACTTAACTTAGGGCCAGATGATGATCGAACGTCTCCAAGATGGTAACGTATTGTAAACAAGTTGGTGTTGAACAAAGTTATTTTCAAGAAGTGTAACATTGTGACAGTGGTGGAATCAAAGAAATATTTAGTAATTGTTGATGGTAAACACAAGATCTACTGATTTTGGTAAAGAAATGGAAACATCGGACTCCCCGCATGCTTTTTAAAACTTGAAGAAGAAAAAGAGAAGCATAGGGAGGTGAACGAGAAGCGTAGATAAAAAGAGAAAGAGAAAAAGAAGAAGCGGAGGGAAGTAAAGGAACAGAACAGACAGAAAGAGGAACAGAGGCGCAGAAAAGTAGAGGTAAAACTCATAAGTAGTTAATCCCAAATTCATGAAAATTTTCAATTAGTGGTAGAAAATAAATTAATACAATATCAAAACGATTTAAAATCTAATTTAGAAAGAAATATGGTTGAGTTAGAAAGAAAAATTAATACCCAAGCTCATTTATCTAATATTGTGAATCTGAACAAGCTTCATCATCTTCCATAAATAAACCAGCTACAATTAGAAGTAGCAAAATTTTAATACCAGTCACATTCGATGGCGAAACAGTATTGGAAACTTATCGTTTTCATTTCGAAGATGCAGATAGGGCAAATAGCTGGACTGGGAAAGAAATGACAGCTTATTTTGTAGTGTAGTTTCCTTGAAATTTCTTTTCAAGGATGCACCAAGTTATACCTCTCTCGGTCAAGCTTTAGAGAAAAGGTATGGCCAACAGTATCTAAAGCAGGTTTTCCAAAGTCAACTGAAAGTTCTATATCAAATGTATAACGAAATCGTGCAAGAATATGAAGCCGATATTAAAAGTTTATTACATTTGGCATACCCTCAGGCACCTAGAGATTTTCTGGAATAAATTGGTATGCAGGTACTCATAGATGAACTAGAGGATGCTTAAATGCAATAATCTCCTGTATTACAGCATGACTTAATGCTAAATGGAGCGCTAATCTCAGTCCAAGAGTAGCGAAAAGTATTTCCAGATCTCGCCCAAAATTAGAAGAAATGATATTTCGAGAAAATAAGGAAGTCACTCACTACCTCAGATAATGAATTTATTTTATCAAAAATGTTAGGCATATTGCAAAACCTTCAACAAAAATCTCAAACTGAAAACGAAAGATGTTTTAATTGTGGAAGAATAGGACATTTGCAAAATAATAGCAGAAGTGGATTCCAGGCAAGAAAAGAAGAACCAAAGAATAACGTCAAAAGGTCGTCTAGATCTACATCTAGAAGCCCGTCACCTTATCCTACTAGAAACACTAGTAGGGATGGGTCTCTAAGGAATCGATCTGCCAATATTCATCACAGACATGCAAGCAAAATACACCTTTATTGTTAATACTGATGCAACAAGATCTTTTATTCAAATCGGATATCTGAATGGAAAACTACAACCCACTAAAATAAACTTAGCTTCAGGTTACACCATTCCAATTCATGGAGAGATAACGGCAACCATACAGATTGGTAAACTTTAAGAGCATAGGCTCAAAATTTCGGGCCAATGCTTTTTAAATGATTTTTAATATTTAAATAAATAATTTTTTTCGAATCCTGAGAAAACATACGTGTTTTGAAAAATTTAAACGCAGAATGAAAAATTGCATTATTACTTAGGGCCAAAACTCCCTGAAAACTTCTATCATGTTTATTTTAGTAAGTTACAGGGGTGAAAATAAGAGAAAATTAAGTGCGATTTTTAATTTCAAGTATCTCATTCAAAAGAAACTTTTTGTTTATTTTGTTCATTTTAAGAGACTTTCGGCCCTCGGTAATAATGTAATCTTTTATTCTGCGTTTAAATTTTTCAAAAATACTCAGGATTCCAAGAAAATGCGAAAAAAAAATTTAAAAAGCATTGGCCCGAAATTTTGCGCCTACACTCTAAATAAAACAGCTATTTCTTGTAGTTGATGTAAAGATGAAGGCTTGGGATAGATATTATGCAAAACACATTTATCATAGATTTTCAAAATAAAATTTTGTTTATTGAAAAAAAAAGGTCCTAAATTTGGAACAATTTATACTTCAAAGAGTCCTAGTGAGTGAGGATACAAATATTTCTCAAAATTCTGAAAGTATCATTCTGGCGAGACTAAGTCAAAAACCTGAAGGCTACATTTCGGCGTTGTCAAAAGCGAGGAACTCGTTAGTGATAGCTAGGTGCCTCCTTAATGTAGATGAGATGATTTCAGTAAGCATTGCTATTTTGTCTAAAAAGCCTTTTAAATTAAAGACAAAATAACAAATAGCGTTCTGTATGCCAACAGAAAAATATTCTAGCGAGAAAAATATTTAAAAAAGAATACAGCTTCAAGCTACCCAGGTGACGTTAACCTCTTGAAGCATCTAATCAAAAATGTTGATCACTTAAAAACTGAAGAATTGGAAAAAATTAATGAATTTAATAATAAAAACTACAGCATCTTTAAATCGGAGAAATCTACAGGACGTACTAGTTTAGTTCAACATATAATTTATACTGGAGATGCAAGATCAATTCGTCAAGACCCACGGTCATTACCATTTGCTAGACAAAAAAAAAGTTGAAAACATTATACAAGACATGATAAATGAAAATATAATCGAAGAAGCTTTGGGCTTCTAGGACATATCGTTTCAGCAGAAGGAATTAAAACTGATCCAAAAAGATTTCAGGTATTAAAGATTGGCACAAACCAGGAAATAAAAAGGAAATTAGAAATTTTCTTGGACTTTTCTGTTCATATAACCAAAAATTTATTAAAGATTTTGGCCACATTGCGAAACCCCTTTGTCGACTAACTGAAAACAACATTGAGCACCTATCCTAGTCTATCCACGAGAAGATAGAAAATTTCTGTTGGATTTTGATGCATCTCAGCAAGGTATTAGCGGCGTATTATCACAAGAACAGAAAGGCGAAGAAAAAGATATTGCATATTTTAGATTATAACAGAAATTTTATAATTAGAACTAACCATAGTGCTTTTCAGTGGCTAATGAATATTAAAAAGCGAGACGGACAAGTGACTTGGTGTATAGAGAGACTCCAACGCTGTATCTTTTACGTAGTACATTGAAAAGGGCATTTCCATAACAATGCCGATATTTATTCTAGCCGACCCTGTTAAAGCCAGTACTGTAAAAGACATAAGAAAATTACAGTTACACAGGAAAAAGATAATGATCAGACTTCCCTGGAAAACCTTAAAACGAGTTAAAAAAAGATATTGACTAAAAAGTCATAAGAGAATGGCTTAAAAGTATAGTTAAAACTATTTGGCAGGAAATGAACAAATACAGGAAAACTATAAAAGCGTACTAGGCTTAATGGAAATCTCTGTATCTTTCCATCGGTCCCAACGGAAGTGGAAAAGCCCCGATGGAGTACGTACAGCTTAACAATTGCTACTGCCAAAATCACACATTGCAAGTGTTTTACATGAACTTCATAGCACAGATTTTCAGATTTTCCTGAAACAATTATTGTCAAGATGCAGAAGATTGAACAGAAGATGCAAGAAGTCGTGGTAAAGTGGCACAATATTTTTTACACAAAATTTACCCTATGCCTCTCCATCCTTAATCAGACGGATTGGTCGAAATATATCAATGAACTGTTTGTCAATACTTTTCAATGTTTGTCGCTGATAATCAAAAAGATTGGGGTACTTGAATTTCTCTATTCCTGTTACCCTAAAGAAGATATATTTCCCCTTTCTATCGATAATGATCATCGGAAGGGAAATGAAGCTTCCTCAAGATCTTATTTTTGAAAGATTTCCTCCCTGCAAAAAGAATAATCATCCCTGACGTACATCGAAAATGTAAAAAAAAAATTGGAAAAAGTCTACGAATTAGTTCGTAAAAGTTTGAAGCTTCAAATTGATAAAACTAGGGCCACGCTCGACATGCATGATACAGGTACGGCATTCAAAACAGGTGACTTAGTATGGTTATATAATCCTACGGAACGGACTTTGTCCGAAACTTTAGTGAAACTGGAAAGGCCCGTACACCGTCCTAAACGATCTAATCAACCGCATCCAGTTTTCATCCAGAAGTAAACCCAAGGTAGTGCATATGAGCCCTTGACAAAAAAGAAGAAGTAATAAAATTGGAGAATATTCAAGATGACATCGAAAAATCCTGAAATGTCTAGTGAAGTTTGGAAGGTCAGAAAATGTTTGTAAACAGACTTTGTTGTCAATTTGAATAACAGTAACAAGTTGGTGTTGAATAAAGTTATTTTTAAGAAGTGTTACAATATATTATATACACTAGGTTTTGCAAATAATCAAGTGGTATTAACTTAAGAACTTGTATATATGAACAAGATGCTTTTGTACCTATGGTTTTATATAATTGCTGAAAGTATCATTGATGAAGTTGAGCAAGAGTACCTTGTTCCAGGTCACTGTTTTTTGAGTTGTGACAGAGACTTCGCACAAATAAAAAAAAAGAAAACGAAAGTCACATTGTAAGGCGCTACTAGATTTGCTGAAAGTTATTGTATCAGCAAGGCTAGAACATCCTTATTTGGCATCCATAATGGAAAATGAAGATTTTTTTGATAATAAATCACCAGCTGAAAACACGATTACTACCAACAATGTGCAAATTTCTAGAGTGCAATGTATTAAACTTGAACAATCTAAACCCGGAAAGGTTATGACCAAAACAACTCTGAATGATATAGGGGGATGGAAGGAAAATACAGTGTTCAAGAAAAACATTATAATGGAAAACTTGACATCGTATTTGACTCCACTCGAATGTACAAGCAGATTGATTGCGGACAAGAAAAAGGATTTGAGGGGTGTTTTAAACTACTTAAAAGATGAAAATAAAGAATTTTATAAGAACTTGGTAGAATAAAACATTTTAATGTTTTAACATACTTTTGGGAATAATTTTAAATTTTAATTAATGCAAATATTAAGTATTTTTATGATAGTTTAATGTAATACCTCCATGAAATGTAATGTTCTAACATAATTTAACTGTTTAAACATAGTATGGACATGACCCATTTTATAAGAATATTCTTCTGTACATAGCCCGTTATATAGGGAAACATTGTTTGACATACCTTGTTTTACTTTTTGAATTTTAGAGATTTTATTTGTCAAAGTTAGGTGTAACAAAATATGAAACAAAATTGTTGACTTACGTAAACCATACTAAATTATGTAATAAACATGTTATTTACTTTTTTTTTGTATTTTTACTACCATTCCTGAAAAAAACTCATTTTTCTCGATTGTGCATGTTTGTCACTTGGCCCGTTATATATCTCCACTCTTCAAATGTTATGTTGTTGATATCTTTTTTTAATTTTTACATGTAGAGAATAGCTTCTACTGGTTTCTGGATTTTATAGACTTTCTGATATTTTAAGCTTATAATATGACTACGTGCTCGACATAAAAGAGGTTGTCCAGTTCATCGTATTTTTCATTTTTAATCGAGGATCGCTTTAGAAAGTATATTATTAATTATCAAGTATGTATATGATTTATCTATTATTCAAATAATTTTAATTAATGTCATGTATCCAGTCTTATCAAAATCTTGTAACAAAATGAATACTCGACTAGTTAATAGAAAAAGTTGTAGTAGCCCGTATTGCTTAATAAACGTTTCTTATTGTATCGCAAGTTCCAAGGCACATTCTATTTTCTCCTGCAAACATCAATGAATCCATCAATAGATTGAAATCCAATTAAAAATCTTCCTACCTAAAACTTCTAGAATAGGAGTTGCTAGTAGGCAATTTATTTCTGTGTAAAAACAAAACAATATTTTTTGATAGTCATCTTTTAAGGCTCAATGGTAATTATAATATTAGTAAAAACAAATATGGGTTCTCCGGAGGTATATCTCACTAGGAATTTTGTAATAAATTCGTTTTTGGTGATGTCCAAATTTAATATTGAATTAAATTTGGATTTTTAAATAATATATTTATTTATTTTCTCGGCATTACAGATATACCTAACACCCATTATTACCTTATTTTTTAGTTTCTTTTTTCAGTTGAGTTCATTTTCAGTTAAGTTTTTTCAGTTTATTCAAATTTGGGCTTTAGTCCATACTAAAATTATTTAAACTTATTAAACACTTATTAAATTTATATATCCGTATGTATATCCGTTATACGGAAGACCGAATAAGGAGTGACGCGATCAGAGCAAACTGTAATGTGCGGGGTATAAGCGAGTGGACACTAAAGAGAAAAAAAAAATGGGACAATCACATCAGTAGAATGAAGGACACGAGACTTGTTAAAATTGCAAGGGACAAATCACCAAGTAGTAGGAGAACTGTCGTCCGACCGTGCAAGAGATGGAGTGGGAATCTTACATAGAGGCAACAACGCCAATGAACAAGCAAAATAAGTTTATTAAAAGGAAGAAGAAGGCACATAAAGAAAAGGTTAATTAATGCGGGTAAATAGGACAAATAAACAGACCAAGCAAAAGGAAAAAGGCATAAAAGGTGGAAGGCAACCATGACTATTTCTGACTATGCTGTCAGCAGGACGGTGAAACCAAGTTAGAATAGGAGAAAATTAACTTTGGAAAGAATCACTATAGTTAAGAGCAATGCAACCATTTTGTGGCAATAATGTTAAAACAAATCCACGGAGGAAGCTACCGCTACCTGAGAAAAAGAACGCCAAAATATTTAGAGCAATTATAATAAAAAGAACAGAGTAATTAATGTAAGTAAATAATACACAGAAACAAAACCAAAGAGTAATCACATAGCTCGTAACGAGAATGAAAAAAATGAAAAAAGGCATAAAAGGTGAAAGGCAACTATAAATCCATATTTCTGACTATTTGGTCGTCACCAGTACGATAGGGTCAGTTAGAACAGGAAAATAATATTTTGAGAAAGGGTAACTACAGGAGAATCATTGTAGAAGGATTTTTATACCACCAAGGTATCCCAAGGTAAAATCCTTAACATTTAAAATTAAATCCACAGCAAAAGTAAAAAACTACAGAAGATAAATGGTATTATATAGTTATTAGCAACTTATTTTCAATATACAGCCCTATACAAGTGGTTCACTATATAAAAACAGCTAGGTGTCAAGAAATATATTAGATGTTATTGCCCTTCGTAAAGATGCGGACACAGCGAGTGGTTCTTAAAAAAATTAAATCTAAAACTAAAGAATCTAAAAAAAAATACCATCAATAAATCTGAATCTTTTGAAGTTACCAAGAGTTAGATTAACCAATAACTCAAACAATCGATATTTTATAGCCATATTAAGGGAACTGGATATCAAAAGCCATTTAGCTACATCTTGCTTTTCTAAACAACCAACTTGCTTCAGTATATTACGATGAATTTACCAACACAAGCATTAAACTCTTTTTGGCTTACTAAGAACTTCCTATTAAGACTGAAGATTTACAAAAAATCCTTCTAGAATTTCGCGATGCCTATGGGATTGGTCCATTTTGATGCTTTTAGGTCCATTCTCACTTCAAAAAGAATTATTCGCCTGTAAAAATCAAGGGAATGTCACCAAAATTACTATTCCATTGTCCCTCCCAAACGAAATTTTTAAACAATACAATACATATTGTGTGGAATTAAAAACCTCAAATTATGTTAGTGATGACTGATGACACGTGGTTATATTTAATGTTCATTACATGAGATATAAAACGAGATATAAAACAGATGAATTATTTTTTTTTCTACAGAAATTAGGATAGTTGCGGTTACAGAACACTGGCTTCAAGTCAAAAAGCCTTTTTTGAAGAAAAATATACCAGAATTGCTAGGAATGATCGTCTAAGTTCAGCTCATGGTGGCACTCTAATTATTTCTACAAATAATGATTTCTCTCTGGTAACAAAATATGACTTTCTGTTGAGTAAAGCCATCTTTGAGTTTTCCCAAGTTTATAATAACAATATTAATCTTAACATTTTTTGCATTTATAGATCACTTAACTCTACCATGAAACTATTTTTCAGAACCTGCTAAATTTGTTAAATGATATGCCCAATAAAAGCAGAAAAATTCTATGCGGTGATTTTAATATTAATTACCCTGGTGCTTATGCTACCCATCTGTCCTTCGTCAATATATTAGAATCGTATGGTCTTACAATGCATGTTAATTCTTCTACAAGAATTATTAGAATAACATTTATCATAATTGATAATATATGATGATTTCTCTCTGGTAACAAAATATGACTTTCTGTTGAGTAAAGCCATCTTTGAGTTTTCCCAAGTTTATAATAACAATATTAATCTTAACATTTTTTGCATTTATAGATCACTTAACTCTACCATGAAACTATTTTTCAGAACCTGCTAAATTTGTTAAATGATATGCCCAATAAAAGCAGAAAAATTCTATGCGGTGATTTTAATATTAATTACCCTGGTGCTTATGCTACCCATCTGTCCTTCGTCAATATATTAGAATCGTATGGTCTTACAATGCATGTTAATTCTTCTACAAGAATTATTAGAATAACATTTATCATAATTGATAATATTGTCTCAGATTTCTCACTCCTTGATGTCCGCTCTACAATTATTAATGTGGAACTATCTGCACAACAACTTTGTGCCAGAGAATTTTTGAAAACGATTTTCGATGACGAAATTATTAATCTAATAAAACTCTAGACTTCCTAAGTAAAGTCCAATTTTTAGATCTCAATCAAAAACAAAACGTTCTAATAATAACCTTGGTAGTTAGATGCGGTTAATTAAAATTAAAAAGCTTTTAGGACTTTTAGGATTTAGTAAAACTTTGACTACTAGTCTGGGGATAATATTTATCAAATCAATTTTGCCTCGTCTATAATGAGTCTAAATCGATTTACATCACTGAGGGCAATTCACTTTACTGAAAATTACAAAGACAATCCAGGAAAGAAACTTTGGGGAAACGAGGCCAGTCTCAAAGATATGCGATATATGAAACTTTATGCGGAAGGGTAAATTTTTAGATTAAAATCCGATTATTTTTTGAGATCAATATGGTTTACGTGAAATATCCTTTGTCTATGCAGGGTGCGGTAATAGTACCTCGAAGTACGAGGTACACATTATTATAGAAGACATCCGCTTCTTGATGGGTCTATCCGTGACGAATGTTGGCGATCATCATGGCAATCTTTGTTTTATCTGCAGCAGCACGGAAAAGCTGCACAGATATTGTATTAAACCAGGTACTGAGTTTATTTAACAAGGATGTGCTTTTCCTTCTTGGATTTCGCTTTTCAAAAATGTTTCCTTGCAGAATGGCTTGTAGGAGAGCATATCTGGATTTATTTCGCATAATATGTCCGAAGTATTGTAACTTTCGAGATTTGATAGTGGTCAGTACTTCTCGGTTCTTCTTCATTCTCCTGAGAATCTCCTCATTGGTGACTTGGTCAGTCCTCGGGATTTTAAGGATTCTTCGATATAGCCACGTCTCAAATCCTACGAAAGAGAAAACGTAACATCGCAGAATTCTTTCTTGCATACCAAGAGAGAGGTTGTAGTTCTTGAAGAAGGCCCATATCCGGTTAAAGTTGGATCTAGCTTTTCCCAGGTGCGCTTTTATCTTCAGATTGTTAGTCCATTTCTCATTTATTATGGTGCCTAGGTAGTTGTCGTGCGTCACTCTTTCTACTGTGGTTTAGTTGACCTAGAGTTGACCTTCTGTTATCTTTTCCTTCCTAATTATCATGAGCTTCGCCTTCTTTACACTTATATTCAGTCCATATTGTTGACTGTAATGTCGAAGCCAGTCAGTTTCATTGTTTTAGCCCTTTATTTATATGAAAGGAATCTTTCAGTTGGTTTTATAATTCTATTTAAGTAAGTCATGTTCGCTGAAACTAATGCTAGCAATTTTCTTGGTATACGAAATTCTTGCATCAGGAAATATAATTATTTATTATGTAGAAATGTTGTGAAATGTAAGTTGATTATTTGAACATCAACTGCGCTGCTATAATAATTTGAATTGCATTGATTTAGCTTTATTTATTACAAAATTAACTAATTTAATAAGACCTTTTTCTTAATACTTACCTAATTTCTTATAACTTTTATAAGTTTTTATTAAAATCACATGAATATGGTTACGTATGTTTAGTTCAAATATTGCAAGCAAAATTTAGACCACATCTAGGAGTCCAATTAATTTACTTTTTTCTTTGTCATTTTTTCATGACCAACATTTTATAATTAAAAATTTAACCATAAAAAATAAAAAAATCTGTTATGAAATTGAAGATATCTAAGAAATTATTGATTTTAAATATAGAAAGTAACTTTTTACGCAGATGGAGAAAGATCTTCAAGTGACACCATACGGATTATCAGTGCCAACAGGTAGGCTGGGTTCTTTACCTACTAAAAACCTCCATCCGTTGAGAAGGGCAAGGTGGATCAATGTGATAGCACTTCACTATGTCCCCTTCACTTCCTCATCTGCTCTCCATTAAATCTATTCCACTCTGCTCTACTATGACGCACAACATTTTTGCAACGTTTTTCCGCTTCCTCTCCAGCCACTTTTAGGTGCCAATGTGCCAATCTGTCCCGCTACATATCATTAGTCCAAATAGTACCCTCACTCTTAGTAAGCCGGTCTCGTAGTATCGTCCCTCTCTCATCCATAAAAAATGTTAAGTGTAATTTTACTATTTTGAAAAATACATGGACCTATTTTACCTCGCCTTGTATTAAATTGTTATATTAATATAAAAATGGAATTGTATCGTAAAACTAAACTAAGGTAAATCAATGTCATCATCATAGTCATTAACTTCTTGGCAGATGTGTTGTGGTTTATCATTGAGCTTTAGTAGCTCGGATAATTAATGTAAATATCAATTCAAATCAACGTATGTAGCAAAAATTAATGTTAGGTTTTTCTGTATATAGGAATGTCAAGACTGTGAAATAGAAACGATTTTAGTATACAATTGACCGTAAATATTTAAATATTCCGTATAATGTAATGAATTTAGTGTAATGTAATGTATCCAATTAAAAGGTATGTTTGGTTCACCATGTGTGGTAATAAGTTATTATTTTTTATTAGTAGGTAATAAATTATTATTACATTCTCGTTGCCTTTATCTCTGTGGGGTCATCTTCTCTTATTACATTTCTCTATAAATTTTTTTCTTGAGTCGTACCAATATCAATCCCTTTTACTGACATGTTCTGCCTAAGCGTCTTTCACCAGGTCTCCTTTGGTCATCCACTGCTACTTCTTCTAGATACTCGTAAATTAACTATTCTTGGTATTGGGTGATTGGCATTTCTATATTATCGAACATGTCCTAACCATTTTAACATCTCGTTCCCTTTCGCATCAATTGGTGCCAACTCTACACTTCCCCATAATATCTCTCTCTCTCTCTCTCTCTCTCTCTCTCTCTCTCTCTCTCTCTCTCTCTCTCTCTCTCTCTCTCTCTCTATCTCTCTCTCTCTCTATCTCTCTCTCTGAATTCTTAATTTGGTTGGACCGTCTAGTTGGTGATCGTCCTCTTGATCTTCTCCCAGAATATTCCCAGAAACAATTATTCTCTCCAAACTATCGTCACCTCTGCGAACCACGTGACCGAAAAATTTCAGCACACGTTGCAGACATATTAATGACAGCCTTTTTTTAATCTCGAGCTGATTTAAAATGGAAACGTTTATCCTATAAGCTGTCCAAGGTATGCGCAGCATTTAGCACCACATGAAGGCATCACCAGTCTTATCTTGATGTTTTGGGAGAACTTCTGCTGCACAGTTACAGACAAAACTGTCCACTATCTGGTATTCCTGTAACATGTTATTCAGTTAAGTAGTACGGAATCTGGCGACCACCATTATTTTTGTCCCCATAATATATGCTTTTTTAATTTAATCCTTTTTATTCCTCCACTTATCCATTTAATCATTCTCATTTTCGCCACATGGATTTGTTGTTCCTCTTTCTTTTAATTGTCCAACATTTAGATATGTACACCATAGCTAGTCTTTATGCAGTTTTATTGAATTTACAGAAAAAAAATAAACGGGAAACGATGCTGGGAACAGGAGATCAGTCAATTTCATTTTTTTTTAAATAATTTACCTCAGAATGTACCAAAAATTAGAACCTGATATCGCACTCACAATTTGATTTTAGAAACGCTCTAGGAACTGAAAATGTTTGTTTGCTTTAATATTTTAACACAACGATGATATAAACAATAAAATCGTTGATACAAGAGACATCCAAATAATTAATAATCTTTACTATGAACAAAAAGCTATAATGTGAATAAACAGCTCTGTATCAGATAAAATAAAAATCAAACTAGATGTTCAACAGGACTGTGTGTTGTTCACAACCTTTTTTAACGTCTATGTACTCAAAAAAAGTTTTTAAAAGTAAACCTTGAGAACGAAACATCCAGAATTAAGATCAACTTTGTACATTTGTACCTAATATCCGATACGCTGATGATACCACGCTCATTGCAGAAAATCAATGACCTACAGAGATTACTAGGTAAAGTAGTAGAAGCAAGTGAAGAATTTGTTCTATCGCTGAATACAAATAAAACCAAATTTATGGTAATTACAAAAATTCTTCTTCTTCCTCTTTATAAGCAATTCCGCATGTTCATTGGCGGATTAATACCTCTATGGAAGGTTGTCACTCCATCTTTTGCACGGTCGTCCTTTACTTCTTCTGCCGATTGGTGATTTATTTCTTGCTATTTTGATGATACGGGTCTCCTGCATTTTGCTTAGATGGTTATTTCATTCTTTTTTTTATTTAGTGATCATTCGTTTATACACTTTTACATTTTTTTAATATCTGCACTTCTCTTTCGATCTCAGTGTATTTCTTGTAATTATTCTCTTATCTCTGCCGTTTCCAGCACCCTTTGTGTTGTGGCTGTGTCGGGTCTTGTTTCTGAGGCATATGCCATTATCCGTCTTACACTGGCTTTATAAATTCTTGACTTCATCTCAGTTTTAATGTGTCTGTTTCGCCATATAGTGTTATTAAGGCATCCTGTCAGTCTATTTGCATTTTGCACCTGATCTCTCACTTCTTTGTCCAGGTATCCATAACTGGACAGTGTAATTCCAAAGTATTATATTTCCATTACTTGTTCAATACTAATGCCGTCTTTTTCTATTTAACATCTGATTGGTTCTTTTCTGATTACTATTGTTTTAGTTTCCTGAGATAAGATTGTCATATTAAATTATTTTGCTTTTATGTTAAATCTGTGGACCAGTCTTTGCAGACTATCTTCATCTTGGACTACCATTAATGCGCAAAAGAAAATAACCCGACCTTGAGCTTAGCAGATTTTATTGGTTAATGGGTAAAATATCACAACTACCTCTATATAACAAGCTATTAGTGTATAAACCACTTATAAAACCAATATGGTTTTCGGACCGATATGTTATTCAGCTGTGGGGTACAGCATCCAGGTCTAAGGTAGATATTTTGGAGAGGTTTCAATCAAAACTTCTACGCGTCATTACAAATGCACTATGTAAGTCCTTGACATGGTGCATTTGTCACTTAAACTGACCTTCAAGTCAAGCCTGTTAAAGAAGAGATTACACATTGCTCCCAAAATATGCTCTAAGGCTTGAAAGCCATCCTAACAATCTTGCAACGAACCTTATGAGGTCATTACCAAATCAAAGACTAAAGCGATACACTCCCAGTGATCTTTTAACAAGATTTCTAAACTTATTTTTTAATTTTTGGTGTATATCCCAAATTTACAAATAATTTTTGTTACAATTAAAATATAAACAGGAAATTGTCATGGGACAACTTCTTGCATGTTACTTATTAAAATTATTACACAAATTACTTATTATAATATTATTACAGATTGTAAATAAATGGCAAGTTAAAAAAACATAATACTATAGTAAATTTATTACGACATTTAAGTGTAATACATTTTGATTTATTGACCATCAGACATAGACTGACTACTAGCAATTTGACGTAAAGATTTTCTTTTAGGTAAAACTTCGTCGATATCAAGGTATTTATTGTCATATTTGTAAATTAATTTCTTGAGAACATTTCTTCAACTGTTCCACTATCATTACCTAAAAATAGTATGGTTTGAAAAACAAGATTGATTATAATAATTTATAGCTTAGCCAAACGCTTAGCCTTCTTCATTTGCTTTAACCACTGAAAATAAAACATTTTTAAATTTATCAGTCTCCTTCACACCCGTCCTAACACTAGTTGTTACTCTCTCAACCGTTGTTACCGGAAACTCCTTTCTTATTGACTGCACACAACAGAATCTGTCGAGGAACTCTATCATATGCTTTCTCAAGATCAATAAATCATACAAAAATTCCATGTGTTAAATTGAAAAGATGTTAAATAATGAATATATAATTTCCATTTTATCAGCACAAACTACATAAGGTACACATAATACATTTGACTTGAATTTTATAAGCATAATACATTTGTGTGAAAATTGGTACCCATTGAAAGAATCCATTAAAATCTCAATATACGTAGGAAACAATTTAAATATTCCCTATAAAATGATATTACGATTTCATACCATGATTTGGTATTTAATTGAAGGTAGAATTCTCATCAAATGCACATATTTTCCAAGCAACAATCATTAGTCAAGCAACTGTAAGAAGTGCCGCTGTTGGACCTTAAATGACCAGTTAAAGGCCATTCAGTGCTGGAGTAAACACTTTTTAAATGGGATTTTTTATTTAAAACTTGAGACAAAAAATACGCATCGTAGGTATTTTAAGATTTTAGTTGTTATTCTATATTCTATTAGCTCGTGTGCTTTATTCATTTTATTTAGGATTCGACTATTGGGTGTTCGAATCAAGACCATGGTATTAGTAGATCTTTAGTGGTCGGCGAAAAATACATGTGTTTCAGTTTTTCGTCCTCTGCAAACACTTTCATTTAAGCTTTGGATGCAGCAAATTACAGTATACTCCCTCTATAACGAACACGGTTATTACGAGTTTTCGCTTATAACGAGGTACATTAGAGGTAACGTGAAATTTTTATTGAACTATAACCCTCTATAGCGAGGTAAATTTGCTTATAACGAGAGAAAATAAGATTGAAAAACGTGTTTTTTTACGTTTTGACCCGACCGTAGCCATAAATAAATACCCTTTTTAAGTGCCGTCCGCAATAAACTTCTTACAATTTATGATTCTTAGTCGGAAATATACAATTTATGATTCACAAGTGTTTGTAGGGGGTTGACCATTCACACCTAATAATATAGGTCCTAATAGACAAGATGTGGAAAGTGTTTTAAAGGTTGTCAGAAACTTTATCCAAAGAAAAAACGCAAATGAAGAAGCATAAAACTGTTTCACATCTTTAGAAAATATGATAGATAGAATACTGGACAATTTAAAGCAGTTAAAAATGACAGACTTCTTCCAATTGCAGACGCAGTAGTTTATGTTATTCTTAAAAATACGCTTTATACAGATTTTTTGTTTTAACGTATATCATTGACAATAAAAGTAAACAACTCATTTTTGTTTTAATGTATTTCATTGACAATAAAAGTAAACAACTTTTTTTCAAAAACGCCATTCAAACAATATTTATTAGCATCTTATATTGCTCCGAATGGCTTCACTATAGAAAGTTAATGTTTTAGAAAACTACATATTCATATGTATGCACAGTATTATTGTTGTTGGATATAACGAGATCCGCTTATAACGAGTTAATTAGTCTGCCATTTCAGTTCTCGTTATAGAGGGAGTCTACTGTATATTTAATTTAAGAGAAATGTATCCCACTTGCTTTATTTTGATTTCTATTTCTGTTTCTAGTATGGACTGTTTATCGATATAGAAACTTGTAAGGTATGTTCAGTATTAAAACAGGAAGATAAAGTTGGACATTGCAGCTGTTAGTTTATATATTTTGAAAAGAGTTAAATGATTCAGTTTACAGATGGTTCGGAAATCGATAAAAGGCCCGGCATGTATATATAGAATCCACTGCAAGTCGTTCAAAAGGCTCTCCAAAAAGATATTGTGCCATTTTACCACGACTTCTTGTTCTACGGCCTTTTCTACTGTTACATAAATTATATTTTTCACACTAATCTTCTACATCCTGGCGATAATTGCAGTAAAATTTGTCTAGAACTATGGTAAGTGTTCTTTTGATTTCAAAATGTCCACCAGAAAGGCTGCTATAAAGTTCTTGCCACACACTTTTAATGTGTGATTTTGGCAGTACCAATTGTTAAACTGCCTCCTACATAGGATTTTGAAATGTGCAGATCACATCTACAGGATTGTGACTGCCCATCCAAGCTGTAATATGTCACATGTCACCTTAACATTTCCGTTAATACTGGGAGCCATTCTCCCTCCTGTTGACGACCAAAATGTAGCTTTGACTTATTTAAATAATTTTAAACTGTTTGTCCTTGTTTAGTGTAGTGTTATGTTCAACTTTATGTTTAATTATATGTTTATGACATAAACTGGAATTGTTGGATAGTTCAAAATTGACCAAGTAAGTCTAAATCGTTAATCACAAAAAAACTTTTATCATCCATTAACTTCGAGTTTTTATCGAAGTTAATTAATTTCTTCATTTAAAAAAACGTTTCTTGCCTTATTTCAGATACACCTGAGGATGCTCTAGTGAGCGAAAGTACTTGGGCAAGATTTAATTAATAAAACTGTGCTCGATATCTGCCTTTATTTTATCAAACTTCTTAATTAGTTTAATCGTCTTTTTACATGCCACATCTATTTTGTCTGGCATACCTTCTGTAATTTTACGTTTGTCGCGTGTTCTTTTTATTTAATAATTTAAACAAGTAAGGGAAAGTCTCCGCCTATGATGGCATACCTAATTTTAACTTAATTTGTTATGTTTATTTAAAATTTTAGACGCATTTTTGTCGTGCCAAGTGATTCCAACTTAAGCTATATTTCAAGTTTTGTACAATATAATACTGATTTTTTTTATTGGCACACCATTTTTTCTTTTTTTAATAAAAGAACTTAATTTTTTTGTTTTATTAAGAAAAATAACAACAAAAATTAAAAAATAAATGCGTAATATTCTACTTAACTAAAACTTAACTTTAACTTAACTTAAAGATTGTTATGCAAATAATACACACCATTCGCATATAAATTGTTTTACTTTTTTTCCACATTCGCAAATTCTGCATGGCACCTTGAATTGCATGTCTGACAACGAATCTTTTTTTTTTATTTAGATTGGGAGTACAGTTCATTACAATATAAACAACCGACATCAAAGTTGTCATCTTAAAGATCATTTCAGAATTCCGCTTCTTCTTCTTCGTTACTGCTATTTTTTCCACTAAAACCTTATTCTTGACCCTTTTTGAGAGTTTTTTTTTCTTTAATTCCTTTTTCTTCTTCCTTCTGTCTGAGCTTAATTAAGTCTGGGGTAAAATTGAGCAGAGCTTAATAATTATTGTAGAAAGTTTGAACTTTTACCATGGTACCCCTCTTGAAATATTTGGAAAAAATTGACTTTAAGGGACCATTTTCAAAGGTCTACTCGACGCTCTATATATTTTCTTTAATGAATTGGTAGTGGACTTCCACGCTATCAAATATGTATTATTCTTGTGGCTTCTCATCTAGTTGCCTGTTGTACAACCACCTAAAAATAAATAACAGTGTAGCCGAAAATATATTAATGTTATATTATTATGTCATTCTCCTTCTTCCTCAGTTTTTCCCTTTTCAGGGGTCACTGTTTTTTACTCTTTATGGCCACTTATTTCTGTCCATTGGGTCTTATTTACCTAAAACTTTCTCTCTCAAGTCCTCTGCCACATAGTTCTTCGATCTTCTCTTCGGTTCTCCTCTACTTCTCCTTCCATCAACGTCTAACAGCTCTATCCATTGTTCCACATAGTTTTCATTTGTATCTCTGACATGACCAAACCATTGCAGTCTTTGTTGTTAAATCTATTTTGAGACTAGTCACCCCGGCTTTTTCACTAAACAAGTCGTTCCTAATCCTGTCCCTTCTAGTCTGACCCAACATCCACCATAATATTTTCATTTTAGCTACCTCCATCTTCTTTTCCTAAATCTTCTTTACACGTCACACTTTACCACCGTACACCAATGCAGGTCTCACCACACTCTTGTATATCTTTCGTTTTAGCCCTTTCCCGATTTTTCGATCACAAAGCGAACCCCTCTCATTCGCTTCCAGTTTAACCAACCAGCCTGTATCCTGTGGTCAATTTCTCGATACAGTCTCGTGTTTTCGGTTATGTAGGAGCCAAGGTATTTAAATTCTACTACTTGTCCTAGTTAAACTCTAAGCAGTCTGAGCAATTCTATGTCCTCAAAAATTCTTTTACCTTCTAACCACATATACTTCGTTTTCGACCTGCTAATCTTAAGTTTGTCCTCTTTAATAGCTCTTCTCTAACCTTCTAACTTCTTCTTTAACATATGTTTGCTCTCCTCTACCAACACGATATCATTAGCAAAGAGCATTGACCAAGGAGCCCCCTCCCTTACTTTCTCTGTCAGTACATCCATAATAAGATTAAATAGGTAGGGACTCAGTGAAGAGCCTTAATGCAAACCAACCGTCATTGGAAAATTTTCGGTCAATCCGACACAAGTTCTTACTTTGGTGTACGCTCACTCATACATGACTGTGACTATAAATACCAAATGTAGCTCTCGTTTCTTCTCGTCGTATTTCCCTACCAACTGTCTTAAAGCAAACAAGGCATCCGTTGTCCTCCTCCCTGGCATAAACCCAAACTGTTTTTTACCTATTTTCCTCTCCTTAACCTCTCTGTGATTTTCTCCCAAATTTTCATTGTGTGCGACTTAATTTTCTCTAACTTTAACCTTATCATTAACTCTATCAGTCTATAGTTTTTATAGTCCTGAATGTCTCCTTTGTCTTTATACAATGATACCATGCTTTTTCTTCATGCATTGGGCATCCTTTCTTTCTCATATACTCCACCTCATCATTTGCCACAAAATATCAATCCCTTCCTCTCTTAGAGCCTTCCAAACTTCTGTAGGTATTCCATTTTGTTCTTCATTTAGCAACTTTCTAAAGTGTCCATACCATCTTTGCTTTAGTTCAACATCGGTTCTTAACACTCTTCTATCCGCACTTTTAATCTGCCGTACGTGGAATTCCTTTGATGATTTGTCTCTTGCTCTAGCAATACTATATAACCTTTTCATCCCCTCGGGTGTTTTCAACTCTTCATACAGCTTAACAGACGATTTCCTTAGCAATAGCCACAGCGCGCTTTGCTTCCCTCTTTGCTACTTCTTTGCTGCTCCCTCTCTTTTAGACCTATTATACCTCTTTTTAGCGTCTTTCTTCTCTTTTTTCTTCTGTTGCACTTCGTCGTTTCACCACCAAGTTTCTTTGTCTCTAGGACGCCCTTTACTAAGTAAACATAAGTTACCCTAAGTAAACTTATGTTTGAGAATTCTTGAATGCATGAATACTTAAATATTTCAGATATTAAATATTTTCCTGACCATTTATCAATTTTTTATTTACTACTTTTCTGAATTCACGCTCACCAAATTCTAAATGGGATCGATTCATAAGTTTTAAAAAATTTTTCAAATATAAATCGTATAAGAAAATATTTTGCATATAAAAATTCAATATTTTCATCTATGCATATTCCGTAAAATGTCTAAATATCAGTTTTATTAATAAAAGTAGAATCATAAATTGACTGATTACCCTCAAACAAATCCTAATCGTAAATGCCGCTGGTATTCGTTAAAAAAGCTAATAAAAGTTACCGTGACCTCTGCCGTCGAGCTACCTGCAGTCAATCTGCCGAATCATTTCTGGTAATGAATGCTCTCAGAACACTGAATACCGTGAAGATTATTGCTTCAAGACCAATCTTCTGATGCTGTGACCTCTCAATACACCGTGCCAACCGTATTATGTTCGATATACAAAGAAAAATGAGGCTGAAGAATTTACAGTGAGTTAGAAATTATGGTCTTATTACGGTACGTTTAAAACATACTATAAACTTACAGTTTCATATTGCTTCCAGATATAGTGTTTATACAGGATCGTACAAATTAAAGAAATAAATTTAATAATTATAGCATTGAGCATGGAAAAAATACAAACACTTTGGTTTTTATTTTGTAGAGCGCCTTCTATCAAACTTTGTTTTTCTTATTCAGATTACTCTAGTCAGTGTTAGGACGTCATCCATAATTTATTTAATGATCGCTAGACGTACTATCATATAAAAGGTTTTTTTTTTCTCTTAAACATCCCATTTTATCAATAATTTGAGTAAAGAGTTTATAAATTGCAATAATGGTGTTTATATTATATGACAAACGAAATTATTTATTATTTAAAATGAAAGTAAAGTAAAGTAAAGTAAAATTAATTTCGAAATAAATTGTTTAATTCTTGTTTTTTCAGTGCCATATTATATCCCCCTAATGTTGGCAATTATATTGTCAAGTTCTTTGCGGTATTCATCTAATCGAAATAGTTGTTTGGCACTACGTACGTATTCCTGTCCAATCGCAAGCCACGAATCCACTTCCACTTCCTGCCAATTCTCTGCGGCCCTCGATTTTACCTTTTATGAGGCAGGATTATGTACCGGTCTCCTCTAAGAGGATGCCCTAGGTATAAAATATTTGTTATCTTAACAGTTTTAAATAATGCGCAGACGGTATTTGCTCTATTTAACACAGCTTCGTTGGTGTGTATCGCTGTCCAAAGTATTCGGACCATTCTTCTATGCAACCACATCTCAAACGCCTCTAGGTTATTTATCGTATTAGCCTTCAGCGTCCAGTTTTCGGGACCATGTAACAACACTGACCAAATATAACATTTGATCATTCGTTAACGTTATTTTAGTTATAAGTTGTGGTTACAGAAAAATGATTTAATTTTCAGAAACGCTGTGTGAGCTGCTTCAATTCTGTACTTGATCTTTTTACTTGAATCTAGTTGTTCTGTAATATAGCACAGCAAATATTAAAAGTGAGTAACTCTCTCAATGTTTTGTTGATCAATCTGTACGATTGGCGACAGAGTATCATACATACTGACTCCTCTTAAATACAACATTCTTCATTGATGTCAGATTAACTCGAACAACTGCTTTCTGCTTTTAATACAACTTTTCGATGATACGTAGATCTCTAGGATCAATGCCTTTGGTTCTTAATATGGTCAATAGCGTTCCATGCTGTACCCTATCGAAAGCCTTTTTGTAATCCATGAACTTCACATAAATGTATCTACGTTAATCTCGGCACTTTTAGAGAAGTACTTTTAAGTCAAAAAATGCCTCACGGGTACCTAACGCATTCCTTAATTCAACCTGGAGTTTCATCTAGATCTCCTTCGTAATGACTTCTTATTCTTCCATGAATAATACGAAGAAAAATTTTCAATGTGTGGCTTTATCAGCCTAATTAATTTGTATTCGTCACATCTTTTTGCCCGCTGTTTCTTCGGAATTGCTATATAATAGGGATATTCAGCCCTTCCTCGGGTATTTCACCAGTAGAATACGACTTAAAAAGCTTAACTATAATACTAATGTAGTCCTCTTATATTATTTTTAGAAGATCAGCTGAGCTGTTGTCTGGTCCAGTTGCTTTCTTCGTTTTGGCTGATTTTATAGCATACAGAACTTATGATTTTAAAATTTTAGTTCCTTCTTGATTTACACTGCTCTGTGTATTTGGTCTGTCACCTTGGAACAATTCATATTGTTTTGAAGCTCTTTTCTTGTGGCATGTTAACAAAATTTACTATTTTTACTTGGAATAAGCCAAAATTTTACGTTAAAATAAGTTTATTTTGACGTTTTAATTATCCCTTTGGAAATCGTTCTCAAACTACAAATTATACAAATTTTGTTTTTGTTACTTGGTAATAAAATTATTTTAATAATTTAATTTTATCTGACTCATTCGTATTGAAAAGTCAAACATACATATTTTAAAGTAAATGACTTCAAAATGGTATTGTTAATATTTTTGAGTTACTTTCAGACAATTTTATTGGAAAATAGTTTATTCGATTACATGAAATCAACTTTAACTTAAGAATACATGTCAAAAAAATCATATCAGGTAATTTGTTTTGAACATGACAACCACGTCCCACTAGCTACTATTATTTTTCTTCTTCTTCCTTTGTATAAGCAATTTTGCTTGTTAGTTGGCGGGTTGTTGCCTCTGTGGTTGATTGTCATTTCATCTCTTGCGCAGTCGGCCGATACTTCTTGCTTCTTTGTCGCTTGTTACTTTAACGACTCTTTTTCCAACATTCTAGTTATGTGGTTGTTTCATTTTTTTTTTCTTTTTAGTGTCCGCTCTTCGGATAATGTGGCGAATGTGCTGCTGTCTATTAAACTGAGGGTCACATCTTTAACCGCTTCTCCTTCTCACAGTTGTCCGATCAACGTGCATCCCCAAAAAAGCGAGATGCATCACTAAAGACCACCTGAAACTATTTTTGGTCCCATAGAATTCTTTCTCTTCCACAGCAAACGGTTACGCCGATGTTCAGCTGTGAGAAATAGCTCCCAATTTAGGAATAAGAAAAAAGACCTAACTGTCGTATTAAGCGATATACAGTTCGCATACCAATCATTCTCCCATTACCACGACTAATTTCACCTTAAATTTTAACCTTTGAATTATTGACTTTGCATAAGGGGTAGTTGAGGGGTAAATAATTACTCGGGTGGTAATCAATTCGTAAAAACCTAGCAAAACCTAGTAGTATATTATAAATATTTTTTTTTTGGAATTCTGCTAGCTTGAATATTAAGTTAGCGGAATCGCTCCCCTTTAGGGAGGTTTGGTGATAAAAAATTATTAGGGTGGAATAAATTAGTGAAGGCAAACCGAAATCTGGAGGCGTTGATACGGCTGATGTCAAACATTGGAGGCCCAAGTAGCCCCTAAAGAAAGGTGTTAAATGGAGTTTTCCAGTCGGTGGTAACCTACGCTGCCCCCGTGTGGTGTAGCGTACTAAACACTGCGAAATACGCTAAGCTGATGGAGACTTCGCAAAAGCGAATGCTCCTCAGGGTATCTAGCGTATATAGAACAGTTTCAAATGAGGCTCTATATGTCATTGGAGCGGTGATACCGATCGTTTTGTTGTGCAAAGGGCGAACGAGGGTGTATGCGAGGAGGATGGATGTAAATATAGATGAAAATGAGAGAGAAAGAACGATAGTAGAGTGGTAGAGGGAATGGACGAATGATAGCGGAAAGGCAAGGTGGACGAATGAGCTTATTCCCGATCTGAGGCCGTGGTGGAAATGTAACTTCAGGAAACTAGACTACTTTCTGACGCAGTTTCTGACTGGACATGGTAGTTTTAGCCCCTGTACTGTTTGTGGAGTACCGGACACTCCCGCCCACATTTTTAACTGCCAGAGATAGGTAAATGAGAGGCAAGATTTCGAGAGGCGAATGGGTTTCGGGCTGGATGAAAGAAACGTTGTAAACATAATGTTGAGAGGAGAGAAAGAATTGAAAGAAGTACACATCTGATTTCTGGGGTGATAAAGAAAAAGGAGCAGGAGGACAGAGGAGGAAATTGAGCCAGGTATCTGAAATTTATGGTTATGAAATTTATGGTAAATATTATTTATTAGTTTATGGCTTAACGTCTGAAACATTTTCTGATTTACGGTAACAAGTATGGTTATTTATAAATTTTTAATTTTTTATTTTAGTTGTTCATTGAGTGGCAAGACCACCTCTCTGGAACCTCTCTAAGGTTTTAGCCGGAACACGGTTAATCCGGCACTACCCTTAGTATCCTGCTCGGCCGAAAGATGCCAGGGTGTCTTGTTCCGTGACTTAGATGTCCAAAAAAGATTTCCCCCACCGTTGCCGTCAGAATTCAATGGATACCTTCTTAGGCTCTTACTGGAATCTGGCAATACGGCAATTAAAAAAAAATTAAGGGTGGGTTTGTGGTGAAACATAATTGGGGTGGTAATAAATGAGTGAACACTGGGTAAAAAATATGGCGTAAGTTAAATTGGATTTCGCTCATGTGTCCACGCTAGCTTCAGGGTCCTAAGATACGCTAAGCTTAAAGTTGGCATATTTGCAACCCGACCATAAGTGATCGAGGGCTCATTTTTAAACAAATATTCTTGTCTTGTCAAGTACTTTTTATATAAATATTTTTGAGTGATACGACTCGTGCCAACATGCTTAAAAAGACAAAAAAAAACATTTTCGCGTAAAATGTCGCTTGAAGCGCATGAGAGATAGGGTGGGGTGCACCGAGCAAAAAGTGAATCGGCGAGTTCAAAATCACAACGCCTACTAAAATTGCATTTTCTCGGCTTCCTGTCATCTGATTTGATCTCTTGTTTTTTTTTAAATCGATTTTTAGAACAACAAAGTTTTTAAATATGATATTCTCAAATACCTATTTTTATTGCAAAACGGGAAATTTGGAATAAACAATTTTTTATCCTTTTTATATTTGTAACCAATATTTTTAATAATGAGTCAGGCAGTAAAATCTATTATTGAATAGTCTTAAGGCTATTTTGAATGAGCTCCCACCTCCATTCTGTAGGATTCATTGTATTTCCAAGCCATTACTGCACTTGAAAATAAACTCGAAATAAGTGTTGCTCAGCAGCTGATTGGGTGGATGGCTGAATGGACAGTTGGAAGTTCTTATTTTGGCAACGTTTTTTTAAAACACAGGTATCTAATTTTATTTAACGTTAAGTCGCATTTTAAGTATTGTTTTGCGATGTACAATGCAGAAATAATTTTTCTACCGATGTGTTGTATTTCTTTCTTTATTGCATTTTTCTCGTTAAAAGTAGTTGCTTTTTGCAATAATTATTATTTGTTGACAATAATTTTACAATACTCCTTTTATCTTGATAGAAAAAGGCTGATATTGTGTCACAGGAAAATGCCTGCAAAACGCCCACTGCAGTCGTACTCAGATTTTTATCCTTTACTGGGTTTTGCAATATTTTTTTGGCAGCCCTAGATTGGAAAATTGTTATGCAAAAACTTTTACACCGCTCCTAACAAAATTTACCACAGCTTTCAGTCGCATTATAGTTTTGCGGTATATAGAAGGCTGTGCGTTATGCTTAAGGGGTCGAAAAAATTTAAAGGAAAACTCCAATTTTTGCACTTTTTTTTCAATTATTGGTACTTATTTTCTAAACAATAAACAGTAAATTTTCAATTAATAGCTAATCAAATATTATGTAAAATTTAAAATCAAAACTTTTACTTTCTATAACTTTTTTCTAGGAGCAATATTTTTCGAGTTATTGGCGAAAATATGAGCGCAAAAAGCAAAAATTTTCGATTTTTTTCAGATTTTGGCAAATAAAAAATTAAGAGCAAGGTGTATGGTAAAGTGATTATAGGAAAAAATAGACTCATATGGAAAATGTCCATAATGGTCTGAGTCTGGACTGGACTAACTGTGAACATATTAAAAATATTAAGTTACCACAACCTTCCGGTAGCACCGTAAAATTACTTTAAAAGAAATTTTATTTAAAAACTACTTTATAAAAGGAATATTAATGTTAAATCCTATCGGGCTATATTACAGAATGTTTTCGGAATGACTATTTCAAGTTAGAATTTTGACTAAGGTTATAACAAAAATTTTAATACTTACTATTGTCTCTTGTGATTCGCTAAAGATGTGTATGGCGGGTGTGACGGAATCAACAAAAAATGACTTGTTTTTTTCTAGGTAAAACAAAGGCTTGTTTTTGTAAAGCATTGTCTTTAATTTGACTTAGTTTTTCGGATCACTGCAACCATTTGTTTTGCCACTCACAACTAACTATGTTTTTAAGCACAATTTAAGATCACTTAAGGCACTATTTTATTTAGTTGAACTTGACCATTACTTGTCGCTGATTCGTGAGCTAGACGGTCCACAACCTCGTTACCGTGTACTCCAATATGAGATAGAACCCAGATTGATACCACGTGTTTGTTTTTCTTTGTAACATTTTGAAGTTCTTTGTAAATGTCTTTATGAATAGGGTTGCTGAAGTATATGTTTTGGATGTCACAAAGAGCATTCATTGAGTCAGTTATGATTGTGTAAATTCTCTGGTCCGCTTTGTTAATGAATTTTAGAACTTCAAGTATTTCGTATAGTTCTGCATTCATTGGAGATAGTCCAGTTGTTATTTGCCACTTACATTTAGCATTATGAGTATTACAGAAAATAGCTGCCCCCTCTCAGTCCGTTGTTTTTGATGCATCTGTGTAGATCTGTCGTTAGTGGCTAAATCTCTCCATAATATCTTTGAAGTGGTTTATTAATATGACTGGTGGGGATTTATGTTTATTAAATTATGATAGATCAGTGATTACTGGTGGTTTATTTACAGTCCATGGAGGAAGAGGGTTTTCGGAAGGGTGGTATATTGACGGGAATATTATGCTATATTTATGAAGTAATCGGTTAATTCGTTCATAGAAAAACGGATTGCATTGAGGATGAGATGAGAAGTAGTGGCTGAAACGATTGCTATGAACGTTATGGTAGACTGGGTAATCTGGAGAGGATAGAACTTTACAAGCAAACGACAAACTTAACCCGGCACTTAGAAACAAATTGCAAACTAAATACTTGAATATTCCAAAAAAGTCTCATTTTACAGCATAAAAAAACATCACACTCATTTTTTCTCGATTATAAAAGAAAGATCAGAGAAGTAGTAAAAATAAATGAATGTTTGGAAAAATCATAACATACAGAATACATTTTATTTGCTTTTAGCTAAATAGCAAGAATCACAATGCACCACTGAATGCTCTAAACATATAGCTTTTTTACAAATCACACAATTATAAAAGGTGTTTCTGTGTCATTTTTTCTCGGGCAAACATTACATCTTTTGACTACTTTCATTCGTTTACCTGATTGCACTTCATCATTTGTTACAGTTCCTTCAGAATGGACTTGTAAATTTCGCGAAAGCCTTAAGTTGGTAGACCGAATTTGTTTGTATTCTGTTAGTAACTATATTGCTAATAATTTCAAAAATTACCTTCGTTTTGACTAAAAATCGCAAGTATTTTGTTGATAAATTACTCTAGCATTTATACCTGTACAGTTGAGTATCGTATAAAAAATTGTAATGGGCCACCTTTTGCTATTACGTGAAACATCGTATGAAGCCGACAATTCATCTACCACATCTACCCCACATTTTGTAGTGTTATAAAAAGAAATTATATCTGGTTTCTTCGTTTTCTTCTGGTTTTGCTCCGGGATAAGTAATTTTTTATCTTCTAGAAACCATGTAAGACTACGGTTTATAATTTTTTTCAAATAGCTTACAGGTTGACGAGGTTAGGGATATTGGTCTATAGGACTGGGGCTCTGTTTTTGGTTTTTGAGGTTTAGGGATTGGGATAATATATGATTCTGACCCAGACTTTGGAAAGTAGAGCTGTATTCACATTTTGTTCAAAACATTAAGGAGGTATGTTCTAGCGTTTGTGTCTAGTTTTTGGAGAAAAATTATTGGTATATCATCTGGATCCGGAGAAGAGTTTTTTATGCCAAACAATGCATCGTCCATGTCTTCTAGTGAAATTGGAGAGTTCATGTAGTCTCCCGTGTTCTCTGTGATCATTATCTCCTTCTTTTCATTTCTAAATTTAAATTGAAGAAAATTTGGAGAGTAGTTGTTAGTGCTGGAATTTTGTTCGTAAAGGGCTGCAAAAATTTCTGTGATTTCTTCTACTGAGGTAATTAATTGATGCTAATATTTTAAAAAACTAATTTGGGCGTTTTCCTGTTTTTCAGATAGTTGACGAATTTTCCCCCATAATGCAGACAGGGGAGTAGGATTGTTAATGGATGCCACGAAAGATTTGTTTGTTGTTCCAGTTTTGTTTTTTGGTTTGCTTAATCTGATATCGAGATTCAGCTTAGTTTTTTATATTCTATTTGATTTTGTGTAGTAGGACATCGTCTGAATTTGTTAAAAGCTCGCTTGTATTTTTTTATGGCTTCGTCACATTTGGTATTCCACCACGGTACTGGCGTGTTAGTTTTAGAGTTTTGGTTTTTCCGACTGCTTTGTGCCCTACTTCTAATAGTACTTCAGAGAATTTTAGATAAGTTGAAGATATATTTGAGGTACTAGGGTCAGGGAGATATGGGAGTTTTTGATCTACTTGGTCTGAGAAGAGTGTCCAATTTGCTTGGTCTAATTTCCATTTTGAGAGAGGAGTGGTTAAGGCTGTCTTAAAAGGACGGGTTATAAGAATAGGAAAGTGATCACTACCGTATAAGTACAGATGGACTTCCCAATTTAAAGATGTTTGTAGGATCGGATCGCACATGCTCAGGTCGATAACTGAGGATTCTTCTGTTTGTATATTAAATCTTGTGGGTTCTTCTATATTCCAGATGTTTATATTGTTACTGTCAAGTAATTGTTCTAGTATTTTTCCTTTTAATGATCGAAATTTGGATCTCCAGTAGGGGCTATGACTATTAAAATCTCCTAAGAGTATACGGGGAGATGGGATCTGTTGAAGTAGTTCCTCAATTACGGCAGTTGAAAAATTTTCACTCGGTTGAATATAAATGTTGCATATTGAGATTTTTATATCACTATTAATTGTGATTGCAACAGCTTCTAAGGATGTGTTTAAAGGTATTAGATCTGCTTTGTACATTTGGTTGATATATACTGCTACTCCATGCTGGTGGAATTATAATTATGAATGAACATAAATGGGATGAGGTAAATGTTACTGAAAGGTTCTATTACTTGGATATGAATATAAATTGTATTGTATGATTTTATTGTAACATTTATATAACAGGGGGAAAGTAACAGCTAGTATAGGACAGGTGTGGAAGAGACTCATAAATTTTATGTCAAAGTTGGATTGATTGCATCGGGATTTAGTGTGTAGTTCTTATTTATTCTTATTATATAGTGATCAGAATATATGGTATGACATAAGAGAAAAAAATCCAGCCCCGCATATAGATAAAGAAAAAGAGAATGATTATCATACCTAAAAAGACCAGTTACTTTATTATTTATATATCAATTATTTTCAATATTTTTATAGTCTAACTTTCAAAAGTAGCACTATTAATATTTATAATATAAAGATATAATACCTTGGGTTATGCCAGCATTAATATTTCTATATCGAATAGACATGTTTCTCTGTTTTATGTTCCTGTCTTAAGATAAATTCTCGAATTAATCCAGAACCGAGGTAGGCCTATTAATTAAAAATTTTATCGGATTATTAATTCATTTTCACTTCCTGCTACATTATTGCAACGGTATCACGGCTTCCACCAGATACACTTATATTGATTATCTCGATTTATGAACATCTTGATAATGAAAAAGTGAACGACTCCTGGACATACATACCTACCGGAAATATCATTTTAAAGCCAGCTTGAAATTTATCTATGGCGTTTGTAATTATGAATAAAAAACTACTTTCAATTTTACTTTCCAGTGCTACCCACGAGTACAAGGAACTTTTACAGTATACAGTTAATCTTAAGTATTTATAGTTATTATTTTTTAGTGAAAAAGATAAAACTCACTGTCATTACTATAAAAGCTTGTTGTATAGTTGTATTCTACTTAGATCCTGAAAATTAAAATAAATTATTACCAAGTCATCTATTGTTTTTAGTATTTATAGTGATTAATTTTCTTTTGTTCTCTGTTTTTTCTTTGATAATAAATTCAGGTATATTATAACATTATGCTAAGTGGATTTTGTTTGAAAAATGTTGATTGCAGTAAGTATTTTTTATATAATATTACTTTAAGTAGAGAACGCGATATATAGTTAACTTAGTTTTTCAAATTACTACTACTATTACTACTAAATTTATCACAATATTCATTCAATGGAGAAGGGATTCCATTCTTTGGCTCCAATTATGACATACTATATAAATATAAACCTGCTGTAGTAATTCCTTCATCTAATTCAATTGCTCACGAAGATTTAGTAGTACAGAACAAGATGGAAGGCTGTAACCATTGTAACCATTTGTACTGGCATATAAGCCAGTACAAATTAAAAACACAAATTATTAATTTATTATTATTATTATTTATTTATTATTATTATTCTTATTAATAAAATTACAAATTATTAGCACGTTATATTTCGAATGATATATAATTTTATCTGACTCACAGTCCGTCCTTCTAGCATTAAGACACTTCTCTAAATACATATATATATATATATATATATATATATATATATATATATATATATATACCAACAGACTAATTAAAGATGCTCTTTAAAAGCTAAGGATCCTAACTTCTCTAAAAAAAATTGTTAACTTTGTAATTTAATATTCCAGAAAATGAAAAACTAGACCATTTGGCTAAAGACACTACTTTAAGGGGTATAGAATACAACGGGTTGCCCAAATAGTTTCAGCTAGGAAGAAACATGTTAGACTTAATTGGGAAATTGAGTGGCAATCCTTTACTAACAGTAGCAAAAATACATACTGCAGTATATATCCAACTCTTCCATCTACTCCCTAAATGACAGAAACTCCATTTCTCGGAAAATTTATATTATGTACGTTAGATGCCTTTTTAGACATGCTACAGTAAACGCTTAGCTGTATAAAATAAAACTTTCCGAAACTGATATATATGAATGTAATGGCAGTTATGTTAACCACTGGATGTTTCAATGTCGGTATAATCAAGAAGCCATAAAATTTTTATTTCAAGCCATCTCCCAACATAAAATCATACTGACGCAGTATTTTGCTTTTGTGCTCTATTTAGTTAGTCGAAATCCAACTATTAGATCGATTTTATGAGAATTTTTCAAACGTACGAAACAGAAAATCTAAACTGCCTTTTTCAGTGTTGTGTGAATCCGAAATTTTAGGAAGTCAGTTGTTGTATTTCCCTTTGTCTTTCCTCTTATGTCATTTACCTTTAATTGTTGCCTGTATTGTTTGTGTAAAAAAACTAACGCTAAACGCTAAGTTAGCATCTAAGCTAAGGGCACCTTAGCGTGAAGCGTGTGTTCCTGTTCAATCCTTTTTGTATAGTCACCCAATAGTATTTTCAATGGGAAGGTTAGGAAATTGAGTGAATGAACAAACGGTTAGGAAATTGTCATGAATTTAAAGGAAGTGTAGGAGTTAATTGTTTTTACGTATTCAACCAATTGTCTGGCTAAATAGGTTTTGAAAGGTTAAAGGTCTCTAAGGCCAAAAAAAAATACTAAAACTAATACTAAATTACTAAATTAAAATAAAGCGTGTTGCTTATAAAAAAAGTTTTCATGTAGTTCAATAGTAGTGTATACGATTTTTTTTATATGACGTTGAAAATCTCTTTCATTAAAAAATAATTTAAGACATATTCTTGCTTTTTTTATTACCAGAATTCTGACTGGAAGTTAATTCAAAATATTGTTCCTATGCCTATGTTTTAGTCTATTTCTAAGAAAACCTAGCATCTTTTGAGACCTACGTTTGTTACTAGATCTTGCTCTGTTCCAGTTATTTAGGGCGTTGCCAAATAAATTTTTGGTATTACAGACAATATATTCGCACGTTTCTTCTGCCTTTTTGTAGAATCTGCATGTTAGTCTGTCCACTTTGTTCATTTTCAGAGATAATACCTTATTGAGTAGTGTCCAGTGGGAACATCTGTGTTTACTGTGATTTCAGTTTTTAAGAGACTTTATAAGTAAAATCCACAAGGAAAATGATTTCCTGTAGTATACCATAAATCACAAAAATTTTATTTAAAAAATCCTTTATAAAAGATACAGTGGTACCTCGACATACGAGTGTAATTGGTTCCGTAATCTTGCTTGTATGTCAAATTGCTCGTATGTCAAAGCAATTTTCCCCATTGAAATTAACTGAAATGTCATAAATCCGTTCCAGTCTCAAAAAAAAAACACTTTAGTTGTTTATGTTAAGTGTTTTTTAATAAGAAAAACGTATTTAAAAGAAGAAACATTTATTTATAAGTAACAAAAAATAAATACATATTCTGTAAAAACATAAGAAAAAGTGCTTACGGAAGAGCTTAATTTTCGTCAGTGGTCTTCGCTTTTTTCGTCACACTTTGCTCAATTTAATCTGCAGATCGTTTAAAAAAACTGTCCAAGGAGGTTTGTTTCTTCCTCCCTTTTAGAATATTGCGGAAATTTGTTAGGCAAGTTTCGTTGAATAACACCGATGCACAACCAGTTGTAACTTTTTTGTGGTGATTTTTATCGACGAACTCTGCAACTTTCTCCCACATTCCCAGGATCTTTCTTGTATCTCTTGTAGGGACAACGTCTTCCAATTCTGGCTCCTCTTCAAAACTAATTTTTCGTTGAACCTCTGCATGCTGCTGCGAATTCAGTTCGTCTAACTCCTCGGTTTTCAGCTCCTAAGACTGTCTCTCGACAAGTTCGTTCACATCTCTTTCATCCACCTCCAGACCCATGGATTTTCCAAGAGAAACAATCTCATCCACTACTGACACTTCGGGTTCCAATCCTTCGCAGGCCCTTTTATCTACAGCCTCAGGCCACAGTTTTTCTTTTAAAAACTGATGTGACCTATAGGTTCTGGGATTTTCTGAATGGTACACTAGAAGAGGTTTGATTTTACAGTCGCCACTCGCATTGGCACAAAGTAGTGGAGTTAATCTATCTTTCATAGGTTTGTGACCTGGCATCGTCTTCTCCTCTGCCGTTATGTAAGTCCTATTCGGCATCTTTTTCCAGAAAAGCCGTTGAAGACTTGCTGGGGGATGTATCCTTTGGCTTCTATTAGTTCGGAAAACGTTTTGATGTAAACCTCAGCTGCTTTCACATCCGAACTTGCTGCCTCACCATGCCTGACGACGGAGTAAATGCCGTTCCTTTTTCTAAAGTTGCCAAACCAGCCCCGACTGGCTTTAAACGAGTCTTCCGATTCATCATTTGTGAAAGTGTGTGGAATCTGCTTTAGTAAATCTTCGTAAATCGCTTGTGCCTTCTCACATATGTGTTAAGGTTCCTCCTTGAAGCTGCTTCTGTGTCACCCACACCATTAGTAGTTTCTCCATCTTTTCGTATAGAGAACTCCGGATCTTAAAAATTATTGTAACGCCCTTAGCTGGCATTATACCATTTAGCACCTCCTTCCGCTTAAGTACAGTACATATCATTGATGTGGTATGCCCGTACATCCTCACCAAATCAGTTACTCGTACATCTTGATCATATTTTTCAATGATTCCACGTTTTAGTAGTAATAGACATCATCTTCTTCTTCGAACCCATGGTTGTAAAAATAAATGTAATATTGTAATGTACAAAAAGCACAAAACTCCAACCCAACTTATCAACAATACTTCGAAAATGAAGGAAACGAGCAAAGCAGACAGACTGAGGTCTATAGTGAAAATTTACACAGTGTAAATTACACCGACATCGATAGTGCAATATGGTTAGTATTAGAATCCGATTTTTTATCGGATTTAACTTCCAATGACCATTTAATTTGTCGGTCCAAGTAATAGTCACGTACAGACCCGTAAAATGATCTTTATGGCGACACCGTAAAGATCTATGACTAGTAAAACTACATTTTATTTACAAAGGAAATTAGAAGGTCAAATAAGAGGTATGAATTTGAATAAGAGCCGATTCCTCGTATCTCAAAATATCGTTCGCTCCGCGTCTCGTATCTCAAAACACTCGTATATTAGGGCGCTCGTATATCGAGGTACCACTGTACCTATTAACACACACTCCTATCAGGATACATTACAAAACGTTTTCAGAATGACTATTCCATCATAAGTGCTTTTCCTAAAATAAGTATTACCACTTTAATTAAAGCAAACGTAAAAGTTCAAATTTTGACTAACGTAAAAATAAAAATGTGGTTTAATACCTAACATATTGGCATGTTTAAAGCCACTAAATACATGAGTAAAACCCCTTTAAATGTAGTTAATTTAATTTTAAGTTACATATTTAATGATAAAATACTAGTATGTTTAAGTTATAAACGGAATTAACTTCATGGCAACGTAGGACTCCAACACTAGAGTTTACTAGCCATTAGACGAGGTGTCTGTCTTGTTGACTGCAACTGATCAAAATGACCCATTAGGACGGAAGTCTGAACAAATCAGTTAGTAGAGTAACTTTACTTTGAAGTAAAGAAAGAAAAAAAAAGGTTTGTGATACGCAGACGCAGATGTATGCATTATTTGTATTACATGCTAAGTAAGTTGAGTCATCCTTCAATCATCAATTATAATGATTTTATCATACTTAATGAATCCATACATAACTCAATAAATATCTATCCAAAGCTTTCTAACAATAATTCACTTAGAATTTTATACAAATTATATGTCTCAAATACCAAATGTTAGTTATATAGCCTTATTAAATATAAGGCGAAGGCTAAGACATGACTCTGTCTGTTTTTCAATGTGCCTCCAGTAATTTGTCGTTCTATTTTTTTCATGGTTTCCTACTGATCGTCTTCCTATTGCCGTATTTACTACTCTATTGATTGTCATTCGGCTTATATGATCGTTCCTTCTACTTCTTACCAGTAATTGATGTTCTCTACCTTGTATCTATGTCGTATATCTGTACCTCTAGCTCTGTCCCATAGTATTTTACCATCAATTTTTCATCAAGTGTTTTCATCTCTGCTGTTTCTAATTTCCTTTTTGTCCTCTCTGCGTCAAGTCGTGATTATTCCGCGTATATTATTATTGGTCTCATAACTGTTTTATAAATTCTGCCTTTCATTTTTTTTGATATTCTTTTATCTCCATATTGTTTTATTCAGGCAACCGGTGTCTTTGTTTGCTCTATTTACTTAATCTCCCACTTCTGTTAGAGCTTTCCGTAGCTAGATAATGTGATGCCTAGATATTTAACTTCAGAACTTGTTCTATTATATGACCTTCCAGCTCCAATTTAGGTACTAGTGTTATACTCATGGATTTTGTCTTTTTTGGTGAAATTATCATGTTAAATTTTCTGGGGGTTATATTAAATTGGTGTAGCATACGTTGTAAACCATATTCACTTTGAGAGATTAATATTACGTCGTCTTTATAGCAGATTATATTAAGCTGTTTTTCTTCCATCTGGTATCCTTATCCTTATTCTAATAAATAGTACACAGAAGATGTAATATGTAAAAACTGTTAATTCTGATAGAAGATTCAAGATCGAAAAGCCGTGTTAAGATTTAAAAAAAAAATCAAAACATCCATTGAACATTGTTTTAACTGTTATTTCGTTTTTGGGTTTATGATATACTTGTGACATATTTGTCACTACTGAAGGAAATGACCGTTATTCTGATTATAATTATCATGGTTTAAATACTATTTTGTCTGTACGTTTTCGAAAATTTGAGAATTATTTTTGGAAATATATACAAATTTTTAAGTGATGGATCCGACGGTTACTTGATGGAAACTTATTTTATCTAACAATAAAACACTGAAAACTTTTTGTTTATTAATTTTGTTTGTTAATTAAAAAATACAGACATAATTCTGAATGACCAACTTGAGACAAACAGTTCTTCCCTCCTCAACTTATTTAGTTGAAGACTATAAAGTGTAAACACATACCAAAAATAGATCACTTGACAAAGGCACTCTAGCCCAAACTGCTGTAGTGATAATAATTTAAAATAAATTTTGTGGAAGTGTAAAAAACAAAAGTTTTCAGTGTTTAATTGTTACATAAAAAAAATTATATTAAAAAAGGGATATTAGCTATTTCACAATTATTCCATCGACAACATACCTTTGAATTAAACGTTTTGTTTAAATATGTATATAAAATAAAATGATGATACATATGCAAAGAACCAACGGACTAATTATACCTAAGTACTAAAATAATAAAAACGAAAAACAATTGTTTTTATTGTTACCTTGCATGTTTACAATCTACTCTATACACAGAGGAATAAGTAAATAGTCTGTAAGTAAATTAACGTGAGTTGGGTACCATCCAGTGACGGTTCTTTAAGTATTATTGCGGTAGGTCTTCTGGCCATACCCTCTTCAATCTTCTTTCGGCAAGTGGTTGGGTGAATAAGGTATTTATCAATTTGTTGTTGTGATCAGTGGTCCGATTTTTATATCTTATTGAGTGATTCTTTATTATGCCTTTAAGTAATGTGATGTCCAGATCATTGTGAAGATCCAGATCACTTATCATACGGAGTATTTTGGATTGAAATGTTTGAAGTATCTTCGTACTTGAAGGCCCCAAGCGGATTATTTTCAAGAGATAACTGAGACCTTTTGTTAAATAGCCAGTTCATATTTTTTAGTTTAAGATCTAGTTGTTTCCGTTTAGTTTTAATATGCGTTGTCCATGTAAGTTTTTCATCCAGGTGCAATCCCAAGTATTTGACAACTGGGTTTATAGGGATGGGAGTATTATTAATATAAACCTGTGGACACGTGGATTTTCTTGTTGTAAAAGTAATTTGTATTGATTTGCTAGCATTAACACTGATCTTCCATTGCTTAAGCCAATTTTGTAATTGATCTAAATGATTTTGTTAAATAAATAAATAAACGAAAAATCAAGGAAAATACACTAAAATCAAAACTTTTTCGGAGTTGTTAGCTTCAAGATGTCTCAACATTATTAACATATGTCCGAACTGTCAAAAAATGGTTTTTATTTGAGTACCTTTTACAATAAATTACGAAATTACAAATTTTTCAAGTCATGTTTTTCTTTCTTTGTGTACACTTTGCTACTATCCCATGTCCAGCTTATTTCCGTTGAAAAGTTCCCACAAACATCGGAAACTGAAATTTAAACGCATATTGCACCGTATAATAAACTATCATTTATATAAATTATACAAGCGACAGAGCTCGTTTCAAAACATAAACAACGAAATAATTATTAGTGAATTATTATGATATTCAATCATCGTTCGAGTTGAAGGAGGTCGACTGTGAAGAATAAGGAATATTACAAATAAAAATGGTATTTTCACATATTTTTAGATGTAGATCTACACGATATTTTAAACAATTCATAAAAACTCATATTTCACAAAGGCAATTTTTTATAATGGGAGATAAGCAAATTCGGTGGCACTAGTATACGAGCCCTAACAACTATATATTGGAACAAGCAGTTATTTTGCGAATATAATGCCAATTTACAAATTCTTTTGTTTAATTTTTTTTTTTTTAATTTTTAATACGAAATTAAAAACATTTTTTACGGTGTATGAAATTATTTTTGCGGCTTACTTATATATTTTATATGGATTACTATTTAATAAATTGTTTGACAACCTAAAACTGCTAACAATTAAATATTGGAACTGGAACATTTTTTGCTTTTACTCACGTTTCTTAAATTATATCAGCCTAACGCAAAGAAGGCTTTGAAATCAAACATACGACTAGGCAGTGCGTTGTCAACAATAATTGTAACGCGTCAGTTAAGTACTTACTTAATTACTTACTTACTTAGTCCTAAGCCTTTTTACCGTTAGGTGTAAGGCTGGTGGGGTTAAGATTTGCACTGTTGTCTCCATGCTATCCGGTCTTGTGTTAGATTTCGTGCACTTTCCCATGTCAATCCTTTCTTCTCAACTTCTTTTCTGATTTCGTCTACCCACCTAACTCTTGGTCTTCCTCGTTTGTTTTTCCCTTGCATTCTCGTTTCAAACACTCGTTTTGTTAATCTTTCATTCGACATTCTACACACGTGCCCGAACTATCTTAGTTGCCCCTCTACTATTTTTTCGTTTATTGGTTCTAGTTTTAGGTTTTGTCTGATTGTTTCGTTTCGTATTTTGTCTGTCCTCTTTCTGTTTGCTATTTTCCTCAGGAACCTTATTTCCATAGCATTGACTCGAGATTTTTGTCTCCCAGTCAATGTCCATGACTCGCTATTATAGATGATTGTATGTCTAACTACTGATTTCTGCCGTTTTTACCTTCTCCGGTACTTCTTTTTTCCCCAAAAATGTTGTTTTCATGGTGTTAAATAAGCTTCCTGTTCGTCCCATTCTCTCATTTAATTCCATGTCTTGTTTACCGTTTGATTCAATTATTGCTCCTAGGTATTTAAAATGTTCCACTTGTTCTAGTTGTTTTCCGTTTAATTATATAGCGTGTGTCTTACTCTTATTTGAAATTATCATTTTCTCTGTATTTATTTTCATATTTATGTTTGACAGTTCTTCTTCTAGGATTTCAAGGTTGTTCTGTAGGTCTTCTCTGTTTTCTGCTATCAAAACCATGTCGTCTGCAAATAGAAGCTCTGATAGTTGAGTCTGTTTCATTTGCCAGTATCCTAATGTTAGTTTTCTCATTCTTCTCTGGGCTTTCTTTATTGCTTCATCCAGTACCACTGAGAACAGCAGTGGGCTCAACACGCATCCCTGTTTGACGCCTTGACTTGTAGTAAATTCTTCGGATTCCTCGTTGTTGGTTCTCCCCGTATTTGTATTATTATTGTACATATCCTTTATTACATCAATTGTTATCCTGTCAACTCCTCTTTCCTTTAATGTCCTCCATACGTCCTTTCTTTGTATTCTGTCAAACGCCTTTTCCAGATCAATAAAGCATATATGTATTTCTCTATTTTTATTGATTACTTTCTCACTTATTTGTCTTATTGTGAATATGTGGTCTTGCGTGCTTCTGTCCTGCCTGAATCCACATTGTGTATCTTCCATAGTTGGTTCTATTTGGGTTTTTATTCTTGTTTCTATTATTCTTGCGAATACCTTCCCAGGAATACTTGATATAGTAATACCTCGGTAATTATTACAGTTTCTCTTGTCGCCCTTTTTGTGTATTGGTAGTATAATGTCTTTCTTCCAGTCCTGTGGTATTTCTGCTCTCTTTATGATATCATTCATTAGTTCTTTCATGCTGTCCACTCCCTCTATTCCCATGAATTTTATCATTTCCGGGGTGATATCATCCTTGCCTGGTTCTTTGCCTAATTTAACTCTTTCAATTGCCTTTTCTAGTTCCTCTGTGGTTATGGGTTCTACTTTTTGTTCTTCATTAATTTCTTGTATCTCCACTATGTTGTCTACGTCTGTATGAGTTAGCTCTTTGAGTATTCAGTTAAGTATTGTTACGATAAATTATGTTTTCATATTTTACCTGTAAACATGTTATTATTCTAACAAGAATGTTCTCGTAAATTCTCTGAAACCAGTCTGGCGCCTCCTTTTCTTCGAGAAAAGTCAACACCGCTGCGAACCACGATGAGACTGGTCTTCCTCCATGGTGTTCGAGCCAATTCAGGTCAACATCTGTCTGTTCGAAGGGAATCGACGGAATTCTCGATTAACGGCATTTTATATTTAAAGAGGGAATTTTGTTGAGGACAGGCAGTTAGTTTTGAACATCGCGTCGAGTTTTTAAAATGCAACGCAGGTATTGTAATAAATTTAGATAAATTTTATAATTATTAGTGTGAAATAAATTAGTTATATTGTACAAATAGAGACTTTAAATAAACTTGTAAGTGTTAGAGTGTGTAGAACCTTTGATAATAAATAAAGACAATAAATTAGATTAATAAAAATATTACAGTATATATAATTAACAATCGTCAGTTTTATTACGAGAAAAATATAATAATGGCACTTGGAAAACCTACTAATCCAAAAGTTCGAGAAATTATTATTTATCAGTACCTAAAAGGAAAATAATGCGTGAAATTTTCAATAAACCTACGGTGTTTAATATAATTAAGAAATATGGTGACTGCCAGTATTGATGATCGCGGCGAAAGCTCAGGTCATCCAAAAACTGTTTCTCAAAGAAGTATAAGGCATTTAATTAGAATATGTAAGTCGGGAAGAAGAAATACACTACGAGAAGTAACTGCTAGGTGGAATAGAGAAACTGGCATGAATGTTTCCAGAGAATGCTGTCGCAAATATATCCACAGAAGGTCTTAGTTTTTATAAGGTATATTATAGATAGATTCCTAATACCTATCCTAACCTGATAGGTTCTTCTTTATGATATAAATTTTATATTTTTTGATTTTTTTGTTTTCGAGTAGGAAAAATAAAAACCATTGTTGACAGAAACTCAAAAAAGGAATCATTACATTTGGGCTAAAAATCAAAACTTTCGTAGACCAAACATAACTGGAACAAAGTCATCTATAGCGACGAAAGCAAATTTTATGTCTGTGTGGAAGATTATCAAAAGTGTGTGATTCAACAAAAAACAGAAGCCTTCCATAAGGATTGTCTCAAAAGGACTGTAAAGTTTCCACAGGGTATCATGGTGTGGGTTTGTATGTCAGCCAAAGGGTTGAGAACTTTAGATGTTATTGAATGCATAGTAAACGCAGCTAAATATCAAGATATTCTTGAACATTCGTTTCTACCAAGTGCGGCAAAGTTATATCCAACCGTGGATTTTATCTTTCAGCAGGACGGAGCCTGGTGTCATATGGCTAAATCTACCAAAAAATGGATAGGAGAACATGACATTAAAGTTTTGTAACATCTTTCTAGCAGCCCGGATCTTAATCCAATAAAGACACTTTGGCACAAAATGAAACAACGTCTAAGAAATAACCTTCAGCGTATTATGCCACAACTACGTGCTAAATTGTAAGAAATATAGAATAGTTTCACCCCTGAATTGTATGAAGGCCTAGTTGATACTGTCATCGAATGGACGTCTGTGGACTAGTACGCATTTCGATGCGCATCGCCCCGCCTTGAATTTTTGCATTGGCTCTTGACCTGGAAATCCCTATTTATCGCTCGAACAGCGGATATAAATATTGGCGGTTTTCAGGTCAACCAGGGCAGTTCCTCACGGGCTCTCCGAGAGCTTAGAGCTCTCGGGCCTCTGCTTCCTGCATTTATTTTCCATACTCTGTGGCTGAGAATTGTTTCAACTTAACTTGGTGTTTTTATTTCGACAAAAAAATTGTCATGTAAGAAATATCTTGCCTTTTTCAAGGCAAGACACCGAAGATAAATATTTTCCAAGTCCATGACCCGAAAATGGACTTAAGTAGAGGAGCTCTCGACAGTATATTCGAAGCCCTCTACAGAGCACCCGGGGATATCAGAAGGTGGTTAGACCCTTAATTGTTCCCCCGAGGTGACAATATAATATCTCATAGAGTTAAGGCTGTTATTCAAACTAAGGGCTTTTTTATTTTTATTTTAATTTGTTAAAAACTCCTTGTTCTAATATTTAGTTGTCAGCATTTTTTGATTATCAATCAATTAATTAAATAGTAATCAACATAAAATATATCATTAAACTGTAACAATAATTTTATTCATCACAAAAAATGTTGTTAATTTTATATTTACAATAAAAAAAAATTAAAGAATTTTGGTAAGTTGATATTTGATTCGCAAAATAACTGCTTGTTCCAACATATAGTTGTTAGGGCTCGTAGTATAAGACGCAAGCTCTACTTCCTGAAATATGCATCTATAATAAAATTCTGCTTCCGTTTCCGAGTCAGATCATCAGTCAAACATAATATTTTATCAAGTTATTCCACACCTAAAATTTAGAGTACTTCAATTAGAACAGAAACGTCCACGTAACCATTGACTGTTCTAGCTGTTTACTCATCTCCTAGACGTAATATCCTAGTTGAAGTTGTTTTAAAACCCTTGCACTTCCTTGTAGTAAGCGACTATAATACCAAAAATACTAGATGGAGATCACGACCAACTACAACAAAAGCAAATATCACAGCAGTGATAATCACAGCAAAACAATTCATACCTCCTATCCACAGGACAACCAACATACTGGCTAGCAGATAACAACAAAATTTGGGACTTTCTAGATTTTGTAATTTTTAAAGTTTACCTAATACACATTTAACTGGAAAAAGTTTAAAAATATCGTTAACCAGAATATTAAATCACCAAATAAAAGAACCAGATGTGCTGGAAATAGCAGTGCAAAACCTCATGGCTGTAATGCAAAATGCTGCTTCGGAATCTACTCCTGTACACCTAAAAACGGTAATCCTGAAGACAACAATGTTATACTACATATTAAAAAGCAATTCTAACAGTAAAAAGGAAAGTGCGTACAAAATGACAAAGATACCGAAATCCACTCAATAAGACTAATAGCTAAATAAACTTTTTTTACATATTTAAAGAGAAGAAGGAGAATATGCATACAGACACATGTATCTTACCCAGGTAGTGTTGATTTCCTAATATCCTAACGAAGTTCTGCCTGGACGAGATGCCTGAGGGGGTTAGACCTTTAACACTTTTTCACCACTCCAAGATGGTCGGCTTCCATTTAAAAACCTCTTATCTGTTACTCCAGACATCAGGATAGAAACCCTGCTTAAGGCAAAACATCTCTACTGATATTGTTCTGAAGCTATTTTCTTGTGGCATTTTAAATTAATTTATATTTAAATGGGAATAAGCCACAATTAAAGGTTAAAATACGTTTATTGACGTTTCAATTTCCACTTTCGATTTCCGAAGTGGAAATTGAAACGTCAATAAACGTATTTTAACCTTTAATTGTGGCTTATTCCCATTTAAATATAAATTATCTCTACTGATGCCCTGCTATCGATTGTCATTATTTTTCTCACATATTCATGGGGAAAACTACACCTACACAAACCACCAAAAACTTTCAACCCCCTGCCTTAGCGAGGCTGTTATCTCTCGTGCGTCGCGTTGTCTGTCTCTCATTCTCTCCTATTTTGACCTGCGACAGTCTGAACCCCACCGAGCTACTACTCACTCGTTTTAGAATTCTATTGCGAGTTCTTTCTCCTCTCGTTGTTTTAAAGAGAGCCGCTCCCTGATAAATTTGTGGATCTGTGTCCACCACCATTTATCCCTCATCATTTTCTCCACCTCGGGATTAGTGACTTTGTCTACTTCGCTATATTACGTGTTGCCTTCAACTCTCTCTGCCACTGGCCGATTGAAACAAATCTCTCGGTCAGCTCTATCTCACTCACCTCTCGCTCTCCAATGTTCCGTTCCCTACATGCTCCGCTCTCCAATGTTTCCAGAGGAATTTTTGAAGTGAAAATCGAAATGTCAAAATAAACATATTTTTAAGTAAAATTGTGGCATATTCGCAGTAAAAATGGGCTTTACTAATATTTTGTCTACAAGTAATATTTTAGTTTGTTTTATATATATATATATATATATATATATATATATATATATATATATATATATATATATATATATATATATATATATATATATATATATATATATAAATTATATGTTTATATAAAAAACTTTATTATATAAATTATATTATATAGAAAAGTTTGTATTATATAAGTTTGTTTAAAAGTTAAAAATAACAGTAATTTTTAAAAACGATTTTTGGTTATAAAAATTATTTTTTTAAAACTTTTTTTGATGCATATTAAAAGTGAAAGTCTTCACCTTTCAGTCGGTACTAGCAGAATTACCACGCCTTTATGATTTTATGTCATTATTAAAAAAAGTGACCTATGGGATAAAAAAATTAAATAACTTTTCTACTAATTTATGGATCGAGCTGAAATTTTCAAGGATTGTTAAGAACTACAAGTCACCACCTTAAGAACAATTACAAAAGTGTAAGTTGATTTTTACAAAAGTTATAAACAATTAACCAACAATTCTGCCGTATTTTGCCGTTTTTGTAGCAACAAATTAATTTAAAATAATTTCAAATTTGCCATTTTGAGTGTTTTGCTATTTATTGACAGATAAAATATTTATATTTAATTATAAATAGATACTTTTTTTAATAGTACACAATCTGCTACTATTTTTAACAGAATATTTTATGAACACTGAAACAATATATTTTTTAACAACGAAATTTCTGCAACACACGTATAGGTTTGTTTACTATAAGTGCATACCATTATTATGGGAAAAACTCGTCAAATTTAACATAATTTTCAATAGGAGATAAAGGAAAAACTTTAACATAAAATTTCGATTTTGAGTTTTGAAAACAAATATGAGACATTTAAAATATGCATAAAAACGCCGAATTTAAACTTTTACAGTATAAACGATATAAAACTTTTAATACTTCTTTTCCATTGCAGAAGTACGTTATTCGAAAGTACACAACTTCAGCTACAAATTTTACCCAATGCCGTCTTCGTGGAAGCGTTTCTTTTGATGTGAGATCATTGTAATGTGAAAGTTTAAATTCAGCATTTTTTAGGCATATTTTCTATGCTTCATATTTATTGCAAAAACTGAAAATTTAAATTTCATGTTATCGATTTTAAAGACTAGTCTCTTACAATGAAAATTCCACAGCAATCCGCAAATGGAAGTGATAAATTTTATTTAAGAGCTTTATAAAAATTGACGTCATTTTGACGTCATTTCCAGCAAAATGCAAAAAGTATGTTCGAAATCTGCACTATTCACTTTTAAAACGCATTTTGAGTTTTGTCGATAGCACACATTGGTAAATCTATGTTTTCCGCCCACTATAAGAGGGGTTTTACGGGGAAGCCCGGGGGTAGTAGTGGCAAACTTTTTTGCATCTTTTTTAGGGTTGCAAAGTTGACATTCTCAGCTAAATTTAGCTTGTTCGTCCAGTTTTTAGAGATCACATCTCTGACGAATGGATTAACTGAATTGGAAAATCACTTAAATGCAGCATTCTGTTGTAGATAGTAATAAGCATAACAACTGCTAGTGTAACGAGTCCGTTACTTAAATAATCGTTTACCTTCTTTTTGTGACTGGAATCTTTTAATTTAATTCTAAATTAAATTCATATTAAAATATTCTTAAACTAAATATTTAAATAACTCCCAGTAAATTTTATTTTCTGATATTGGCATTAAACTGCGCCCTCAGCGGTGAAATTCTGAAAGTACATTTATTCTGCGACGTGTAAAATCTCAACTTGTCACTTGTTAACTGGATGTGAGTGAATAAACATCTCAGAGTAGAGCGGCTGGGAGTCCATTTTTTTTCCCGAATTTAGTTTAAGTTTATTTTTTATGTGAAGAGCTGTTATTTTAGAAGAAACCATTTGAGTTATTTTGTTGTTTTGTACGAGGATATTTTCAGTTGGATCACCCTAGCCGGTAAGATAACATTACAAATAAATTATAAGGAAAAATCCTTCATACCATCCGCCATTGTTAGTAAAATTCAGACTTATTTTAATTTCGTCTTTGATAGGTATTTCATATATTTGATACATGTTATATTTCACCTTATTTCATTAAGGAAAAGTTTTATACCTAAATAAATTATAAGTATTAGATTCTATATCTATCTCAAATTTTTATTTCCTTTCAAGAATTAAAGCAAACAATTATTTATTTCAATTTCATACCGTTAAACCGGCTAATATTTCTTTTTTTTTCCTATTCTATAATATATAAGATCATGTTTGCCGTTAAAATTATCTATTTAATATATCCATACATTATAAAAACATTGTCACACCATTCGAAGGTCACTATTTACCGAAAACCATTAAGGTTTTTATTTCAATAAGGTCACTTCCTGACATTTTTTGTATCGCCTTTCAAGATTGATAACCCTTGTGTTTTTCCGTACCTTTTGTATGTACAAAAACTTGGAGTAACACAACTGTTTTTTTAGCCTACTCAAGAATCCAGTTACAAGTCAGGGGAAGAATTATTTTTTTTAGTTGGGGTTATACTTAATAAGGGGAAGGAGTTTCAAGTTGGTTTTTTATGGGAAATTAAGAAGCAGTTCAAAGTGACGTATTTGTCCAATAGTACCTGATCCAGGGAATACAGGTTTGGTATCTTGTTACCACCTGAGTCCAGTTCTCCACGGGATCATCTTCGAGGGAAACCGACAGGAAGAACTGACTTATTTTTTTTTATTATCATTCAATTACTTTAAATAATTTTTTTTATGTCCTCTTCAAGGTTTTAACTTTTGGTTCAATTTTTAATAAAAGAAAACTATCCTTAATAATAACTATCTTCAATTTTTTCTAAAAAAACAAACATTTACCATTGTCATTTAATTTAATTATTTATTGTTTACCAAGGGATGAGGTTATAACTCTCCCTTGAATTTCTCATTGTAAGGTTATTGTGTGCACACATATCCCAGAGAATTTTTTACTTAAAAACCTAAACAATTTTTGAACGAAAACTAACTATTAGTGAGTAGTATATAATTATATTTATTATTTATACATTATTATTGGATCTAACTTTTGTCACAATTTGAAATTTTTAAGGGGTATATCAGGGGTAAATTGTTTTATAATTATTCAGGGATTTTACTGTAAATATAGATAAGTTAATTGTATATAAGAGGTGATGGGTCATATATAAGTGTTTAAAATAGTCTGTACATAAAATTGGTATTTATTAAAGTTGGGTTAAAATTTAATATTTCAATTAGTACCTATCTTTCTTATTTTCAGCAATACAAGATATCTCGGAAGAAAACATTTAACTTCCTGGCGCCCAAGCATTCACTAGAGCAACTTTTACTTTTCATCTGTTTATTTCTTGGTGGTTTTCTTGTCATTAATTCTTATATCTTACGGTCTCTGTAGGGCATGCAAATTGGCCGAATCCTTCTTTGAGTGTCAAGTGGTCATTCTCCTGCATAGTCGCTAGCCAACACTTAATTCTGTTATATTTTAAAATTCATATTTACTTCATAAAATTCATATTTATTTCTTTTACATAATTTATTTCTATCTAATCCCTTCCATCTTCCGTTATTCCCCATATTAGTTCGTTGGTGTATCAAGGTGCATTTTAGAGTCCACCCTATTTCTACACTGCACATTTTTGCCCCACATTCCTCGTTTTTGTTACATTGGCGCCCAACGTGGGGCCTATTCTCAGTTCAGACCGTACATTCTGTAATATATTTCTCGTTGCAAAATATTCTTTATTATTTCTAATTTGTTCCTGTTGCTCTTTGTTCATTTTTTTTTAACTTCCTTATTTATTTATCTTTTCTTTTTAGATTTACATTTATAGGTATACTTGTATTGCTGCAGTTTACTTATATTCATATTTAAACCCTCACCTTCTTAATCATTGTGTACAGTTAACAATCTATTTTACTAATTATTGAACTATAAGAATTTAATAATTTAGATATTACTATTTTTATATATATTTATTAGCCAATATTGGTGGGTTTTTATATTCAATTATTTGTTAATCATATACTTGTTGAAACCATTGTGTGTTGCTTCAAGGATTGTGTTATATTTACTTAACTTTACTTAACCATTTTAAAATTTTTGTGAATAACTTTAGATTATTCTTGGATTGATTTTGTGGTGTGTTGTTAGATATTTATTTAGATATATATTTTTTTTAAACCTTAGATTATTCTTCGATTGATTTTGTGGAGTGGTAATACATTATTTCCTTTGTCTATTAATCTATTCATCTTTTTTTTCTTTTTTTTTTTCACAATGTCTACATTCAAGGTAGAACATTTATTAGTCAAGGAATTAGATTATGAGTTGAGAATTAGGGACATCAATATTGATGAGTCTTCCAATGTGGATTTAAAACGCAAACTATTGCGTGGAGCTTTAAGGCAAGAAGAAGGAAACAGAAGCTTTCGACAAATTTCTGCCACAAGTATTCCTTTTCTAGAGCAGCAAGAAGAGATTGATGAGACTGTGGATGATTTGGCTAAAAGGATATCCGATTTTAGAGGGACTGTCCAAGATAGCCTATACTCCAGGCTGATATCACATCTAGCTCATGTCTCAGGCCGTGTTCATTTATTGTCGTGTTCGAATGAGGATCAGCAATCTTATAAACGCTCAATTTCAATCCGAATTCTTAGCCTAGAGGGTGAACTTGATTCACGAGTAAATCCAATTGCTACTTCAACACCTATTTCTTCTGTCCAAGCAGCTAACTCATTTCTACACCCCAAACCTGTTCAGGTACATAAATGGGGCATTACATTTTCTGGTGAAGGTCATTATGACCAAGTAATTTCTTTTTTGGATAGGGTGGAATGTCTTCGAGTATCGAGAGGAGTAAGTGAAGATGATCTTTTTGCAGCTTCTGCTGAATTGTTTACAGGCGCAGCTTTTACGTGGTTTAGAAACAATCGCAATAATTTTTCTAATTGGTCTGATTTGGCTCAGAAACTTAAATCTGATTTTCTTCCATATTCATTTCAAGATGACCTTCTAGACCAAATCAAAAATCGTAAACAGAAGCCAAATGAGTCTGTTACGATGTTTATCAATAACATTTTGGGTATGTGTAGTCGCCTTGAGACTCCTTTAACAGATTCTGCAAAAATTAAGATTATTCTGAAATGTCTATTGCCATTTTATCACCAACAATTAGCTTTAGTCAACATCACCAGTATAGCAGACATCACCGAGAAATGTAAACGTTTGGAGGAAACTTTATCTTGGTCTTCTCAACCTCCCACCACTTCCAAACACTCTTCTGACTCTTTCGGTCACCAAAATCCTTTTAGACACCGTTCTTGACAATCTAAGGGCCCTGAGCGTAATATCTCAGTTGTAAGTTCTGTAGTGTGCTGGAATTGTCGTGAGTCTGGCCACACTTTTTATGATTGCGACATCCCTCGTACCCGTATTTTCTGCCACGGTTGTGGTAGGGAAAATACCCTCAAACGAAATTGCTTTAAGTGTTCGGGAAACGAACGATCGGAGGCCCGTCCCCTGAGCGTTTCTCCGTCCACACCCCCATCAGGGAACCAAACCGTTACATCAAACGAAATCACTGGTCCAACCACGGCAAGCCACCCAAACCCATCTTCCAGTCGGAAAGGGAAAGGGGTTGTTCCAAAAAAACCAACACACACCACACCAAGTCATTCCAAGAAGTAACTTCTCAATATAATACATTTGATTCTCATAGATTATCTTCCCCAAATATCTTCCCAAATTTTAGTAATAAACATAATAGTAGCAGTGTAGTAGTTCCAGTATCTATACCAGAGTCTACCACAATTCAGGAGGATTCTTTTATTTCTGATTCTTCTTGTTTGCCTATTGCATCCTCTGATTGTGTAGGTAGAGATAATAAGTTTAGTTTAGTACCATTTAAAATTTTTGATCAATCAGATAATTGTTGTTTTGATTTGAATTCGTTATTAGTGAGAAAACATAATGATAATAGACCTTATCTTCCTATTAAGATTTTAGGACAATCTTGTTTAGCTCTTTTAGATAGTGGCTCGAACATTTCTGTGATAGGTTCACATTCATTAGCTTTACTGAAAAATGCTGAGATTTCTATTATGCCCATTTCTTCTCTGCAAGTGTCTACTGCAGATGGTACAGTTCAGTCTATTACAGGCAAATTTGAAACTGAAATCACAGTAGCAGATTTATGTAAACAAATTACATTCTATATTATTCCTTCAGTTCAGAATTCTATAATTTTAGGTATGGACTTCTTAAATGCTTTTAATAGCACACTAAATTGTTCTAATTTTTCCTTTTCTATTTCTCAATTTAATCTGTCCTTACTTAGTGCTATTCAGGATTTTACTAGTTTATCTAGTTCCGAACAAAGGCAATTAGAGAATATGATCTCTAAGTTTACAACTCTTTCGTCGAAAGACAAGTTAGGTCGTACATCCTTAATATCTCACACTATCGAGGTAGGAGATACCACACCTTTTAGACAATATCAGTATCCTATTCCTCAGGCTTGGCAAGTTGACTTGGAAAAGGAAATTGATTCCATGTTAGAGTTGAAGATCGTTGAACCTTCCACGTCTTCTTACTGTAGTCCTTTGTGGTTAACCAAGAAAAAAGATGGATCTTTTAGGGTTTGCTTCGATGGTCGAAAGTTGAATAATATTACTACAAATCGGGATGCTTATCCTATTCCCCGAATAGACGTCATTCTAAGTAAACTCCAGAATGCTAGGTATATTTCTTCTATCGATCTATCTAAAGCTTTTTTACAGATTCCTTTGAGTGAAGAAAGTAAAAAGTATACAGCTTTTGTAGTTAGTGGGAAAGGATTATTTCAGTTTGTCACTATGCCTTTTGGTCTTGTTTCAGCTCCTCAGACAATGTGTCGTCTGATGGACTTAGTCATTGGTCCTCAGTTAGAGCCCTATGTTTTTTATTATTTGGATGACATTTTGGTTGTCACTCCCGATTTTTCTCTTCATATGGAAATTTTGGATAAGTTGTTTTTACGTCTCAAAGAGGCTAATTTAACTATTAATTTAGATAAATGTCAGTTTTGTCGTCCTAGTCTTAAATTTTTAGGATATGTAGTCGATAGTAAAGGTTTAAGGACTGACCCTGATAAAGTTACAGCTATCAAAGATTTTCCTATACCTAAGACTACTACTCAAGTCCGTAGGATATTAGGCATGTGTGGATATTATCGTCGGTTTGTGCCGTCTTATTCTACTTTGTTATCTCCACTTACAGATCTCCTTAAAAATAGGAAAAAAGGCCAAACTATTACATGGACTTCAGAAGCCGATGATGCTTTCCGGCGTATAAAAGAAGCTCTTACTAGTGCACCTGTCATGACATCTCCGAATTTTAAAGAGCATTTCTATCTCATGACAGATTGTTCCAACACTGCTTCAGGTGGTGTACTATTTCAAATGAAGGATGGTTCGGAACATCCAATAGCTTATACCAGCAAAAAGCTCAATAAAGCACAGAAAAATTATTCCACCACAGAGAGAGAACTTCTTGCAATTATCCATGGTCTTGATGCCTTTCGGTACTATCTTGAGGGTCGTAAGTTTACTATCATCACAGATCATAGTTCTTTATTATGGTTACATTCCATGAAAAATCCGTCACAACGTTTATCCCGTTGGATTTGTAGGCTTTCTGTCTTTGATTATAATATTGTTCATCGCAAAGCCAATGGTGTTGTGGTTGCAGATGCGTTGTCACGTACATTCGATATCAATCTTTTAGATCTGTCCACTTTATCTCCAGATAATTGGTATCGAAAGATGATTCATAATGTCACCCAAGAACCTACTAGATATCCTGATTTCAAGGTAGAGAATAATATCCTCTATAAACATGTAATCAGTCCAGTTGAGTCTTTATCGAATATGTCTGATTGGAAAATAGTAGTCCCAACAGCAAATAGGGATGAAGTCTTGAGAACTTTTCATGATGATGTGACATCAGGTCACTTTGGTTTTTATAAAACATTTAGTAAAATAGCGGAGTTATATTACTGGCCTGGTCTGCGCAACTCAGTTAAGAAATACATCTCTAGATGTAGAGTTTGTGCAACATGCAAGCCGAGTAACCTACCTCAAGCTGGATTAATGGGTTCGTTTAGGAATATTAATTTTCCGTGGCAAATGATCTCTTTAGACCTTATTGGACCGTATCCACGTAGTTATTCAGGTAATATGTATTGTTTGGTAGTTGTAGATTACTTCACCAAATTTCCTTTAGTTTGCCCTCTTCGTAAGGCTACAACTCCAGCTATTTTGAAGTTCTTAGAGGAGCAAGTGTTCTTACTATTTGGTATTCCCCAAATAGTATCATGTGATAATGGTCCACAATTTATTTCTAAAGCCTTCAAAGATCTTTTAAGTAAATATAAGGTCCAAAAGATATTCTACAATGCAGCTTATCATCCGCAAGCTAACCACACTGAACGTGTAAATCGTAGCATTGTTACTGCTCTTCGATCTTACACTTACACTGATCATAGAGCTTGGGATCAGTACATTCATTCAGTTGCTCAAGCCATTCGAACTTCTGTTCATGAAACCACTCAGTGCTCTCCAGCTTATGTTAATTTTGGTAGGCATGTTCCATTGTCAGGTGATTATTTCGGTTTAATTTCTGAAAATTCAACAACTCTTCCTCAAATTTCTGAGAAACTTCACCGTATGGAAGATCTCCAAAACTTACCTCCAATATTCACTGACATTAGGAAGAAGTTGAAAGCTTCTTACCATAGAAATCAGCATCAGTATAATTTGAGGAAACGAGATTTGCGATTTTTTGTGGGCGATCGAGTTTTGAAACGGAATTTTGTAAAATCAAATAAAGGTGATGCCATTTCTGCTAAGTTTTGTCAGAAATATGTTCCCTGTACTGTCGTTAGGGTAATATCTCCTTTAGTATATGAATTAAAAGACAATTCGACAAATAGACGAATTGGTCAATTTCATATAAAGGATTTACTCCCTGATAATACAACAGATGAGGCAACATCTTCATCTTCAGAGGAAGATTAACTTAATGTCTATTAAGTTAACTTATTCCTATGAGTGTTATTGTTTTGGCTCGGTTTGGTTACGATTTGATATTTTCTTAGATTTTTGTTATTAATCACCAGATTTGATATATCTACAGCTTATACTTTGATTAGTATCTGTTTATAATTTGTTAAAATTATTAAGGCCATTAGAGTGTTTACTTATATTAGATGTTGCACTGGTATGGAACTAAATATTGTAATGCTACTATACTGTGCTATATGTTTATGTGTTGTATAACCTATGTTCCCATTTTGCTTACTTGTTTTGCCAGGTTGGAAAGAATGTTGTAATTTTTTTATGGATTTGATTCCGTTTATTGGTCATGATCAAGTTATATAGGAACATGTATCTGAATGTGCTATGTGGGATGGTTTTTTGTTATGTCATTAGGAATTTATATAGATAATCAGTATGCATAATTTTAGTACACTCCTATATTATATAGACTATTCTGCCTGTGTATATGTGAATGAATACGTGGGTTCGAAGTTTTAGTTCAATTTTTGGCCTCAGTTGTTCAATGAATTTCGGAATTCACCATTTTCATGACAAGTGTACAGTTATCTAGGCAGTAGAATGTCTTCCATAGACAGTAAATTATTGTTAATGTTAATTAGGATTTGAATATTTAGCTTTAATCCTTAATATTTACAGACTTTGGTCTAATAACAGAATTGTTCCTTAGCTGATTTATTATTCTTACTTATATAGTTTACTCAATCCATGACATATTCCCTTTACAGCTAGCATGTTTAGATTACAGTTATGGATAGTGATTCCATATTTTGGCAACAAATGACCATTTATAGTTATTTTCACTTCTTTCCTCAGGCACTTATCTATATTTTGGTATATTGAATTAGGAATTATCCTGTTCTCTTTTATTAATATCAGAACGAATTATAAATCTGCAGTTTCTTCAGAAATTGGTCTACTCGTTCTTGATGTTCTGTTTTGTTATTACTCCTACCTTAACTCTTACTATTTTGCTATGGTTGTTAGAGTTACTGGCACATTAAACTCTTTTTAGTGCTCTTATGTTAGATATTCTTATAAATTTGTTGTAGCTACCTGCTATAGTTATCGAGTATCAGCATAAGTTAATTTTGTTGTTTTTCTAGTTTTTGTTTTTGGTTTTTATTTTGGATCCCAAATGTACTGATGGCAGATCATCAGGATGGAATCGATTTTATGGCTGTCCTTTTGTTTAAGCCGTTAGTCCCACATTTTGATCCAATAATTTATTTGATGAATTTTTAGGTTAGGCACATATTACCGGATGTGGGTATATGTGGACCTACCCTATTTGGTTTATTTGGTTATAGTGTGAATTGGGTCATTATTTGCCTGATTGATTATCTTTGGATATGCTACTTTATAAATCTGTTGTCCACTGTATGGTCAATTTTGGATTTACCATCCAATTCGACACTTATATTGTTGTCTATACATTTGGTATTTTTTATTGTTACTTATATTGTTTTATATAAGTACGTTGGTACTTTTATTATTACTTATTATTGTGTATCGGTCCACCTATTTGCCTGATTGATTATTCCTTGGATATGCTCTTCTATAAATCTGTTGTCCATTGATGAGTCAATTTTGGAACCAGGGTCCGATTTCACATTATTTTGAATTATTTGTATTGAGTATTTGTATTACTAGTCTATACTATGCTATGTTGGAGTTTTACCTTACTTTAACTTTACTCTAAATAGCATGACTTTGTACTTAGTTACATGTGGGTCTCTTTAGATGAAACCATATCTTTATTTCTACATCACTCATAATCTGTGGTTAATTATAATCATGTGAATCGATGTAGATTGTTTTGGAAGTATTTTAGTGAGTTAATATAGTTTATAGCTGTACTTGGGATTGTTGCCCTAGCTATAATTTTTTATATATAAGTTTATTTTTTTTTCTCGATTCTTGATTGCTCCACATATGGTTTAAGTATTGGTTATCCTACATCTAACCAATCAGTCAAGTAAAAAAAAAAAAAAATTTTTTTTCACTAAAAATTTTTTTTCTCCAAGTAAGAGGGGAATGTAACGAGTCCGTTACTTAAATAATCGTTTACCTTCTTTTTGTGACTGGAATCTTTTAATTTAATTCTAAATTAAATTCATATTAAAATATTCTTAAACTAAATATTTAAATAACTCCCAGTAAATTTTATTTTCTGATATTGGCATTAAACTGCGCCCTCAGCGGTGAAATTCTGAAAGTACATTTATTCTGCGACGTGTAAAATCTCAACTTGTCACTTGTTAACTGGATGTGAGTGAATAAACATCTCAGAGTAGAGCGGCTGGGAGTCCATTTTTTTTCCCGAATTTAGTTTAAGTTTATTTTTTATGTGAAGAGCTGTTATTTTAGAAGAAACCATTTGAGTTATTTTGTTGTTTTGTACGAGGATATTTTCAGTTGGATCACCCTAGCCGGTAAGATAACATTACAAATAAATTATAAGGAAAAATCCTTCATACCATCCGCCATTGTTAGTAAAATTCAGACTTATTTTAATTTCGTCTTTGATAGGTATTTCATATATTTGATACATGTTATATTTCACCTTATTTCATTAAGGAAAAGTTTTATACCTAAATAAATTATAAGTATTAGATTCTATATCTATCTCAAATTTTTATTTCCTTTCAAGAATTAAAGCAAACAATTATTTATTTCAATTTCATACCGTTAAACCGGCTAATATTTCTTTTTTTTCCTATTCTATAATATATAAGATCATGTTTGCCGTTAAAATTATCTATTTAATATATCCATACATTATAAAAACATTGTCACACCATTCGAAGGTCACTATTTACCGAAAACCATTAAGGTTTTTATTTCAATAAGGTCACTTCCTGACATTTTTTGTATCGCCTTTCAAGATTGATAACCCTTGTGTTTTTCCGTACCTTTTGTATGTACAAAAACTTGGAGTAACACAACTGTTTTTTTAGCCTACTCAAGAATCCAGTTACAAGTCAGGGCAAGAATTATTTTTTTTAGTTGGGGTTATACTTAATAAGGGGAAGGAGTTTCAAGTTGGTTTTTTATGGGAAATTAAGAAGCAGTTCAAAGTGACGTATTTGTCCAATAGTACCTGATCCAGGGAATACAGGTTTGGTATCTTGTTACCACCTGAGTCCAGTTCTCCACGGGATCATCTTCGAGGGAAACCGACAGGAAGAACTGACTTATTTTTTTTTATTATCATTCAATTACTTTAAATAATTTTTTTTATGTCCTCTTCAAGGTTTTAACTTTTGGTTCAATTTTTAATAAAAGAAAACTATCCTTAATAATAACTATCTTCAATTTTTTCTAAAAAAACAAACATTTACCATTGTCATTTAATTTAATTATTTATTGTTTACCAAGGGATGAGGTTATAACTCTCCCTTGAATTTCTCATTGTTAGGTTATTGTGTGCACACATATCCCAGAGAATTTTTTACTTAAAAACCTAAACAATTTTTGAACGAAAACTAACTATTAGTGAGTAGTATATAATTATATTTATTATTTATACATTATTATTGGATCTAACTTTTGTCACAATTTGAAATTTTTAAGGGGTATATCAGGGGTAAATTGTTTTATAATTATTCAGGGATTTTACTGTAAATATAGATAAGTTAATTGTATATAAGAGGTGATGGGTCATATATAAGTGTTTAAAATAGTCTGTACATAAAATTGGTATTTATTAAAGTTGGGTTAAAATTTAATATTTCAATTAGTACCTATCTTTCTTATTTTCAGCAATACAAGATATCTCGGAAGAAAACATTTAACTTCCTGGCGCCCAAGCATTCACTAGAGCAACTTTTACTTTTCATCTGTTTATTTCTTGGTGGTTTTCTTGTCATTAATTCTTATATCTTACGGTCTCTGTAGGGCATGCAAATTGGCCGAATCCTTCTTTGAGTGTCAAGTGGTCATTCTCCTGCATAGTCGCTAGCCAACACTTAATTCTGTTATATTTTAAAATTCATATTTACTTCATAAAATTCATATTTATTTCTTTTACATAATTTATTTCTATCTAATCCCTTCCATCTTCCGTTATTCCCCATATTAGTTCGTTGGTGTATCAAGGTGCATTTTAGAGTCCACCCTATTTCTACACTGCACATTTTTGCCCCACATTCCTCGTTTTTGTTACACTAGCTTTCCTGGGAATAAGTTTTGGGATTCTTTTATCAATTAAATCGTAAACTAGGGCTTTAGGCCTTGAGAATATGTCTTTTTTATTATTCTACAATCCTCTGATGGGAAGGATGCCTTTGTTGTATGTGGTAGTTGGTAAAGTGGTTCTAGATATTCGCTAACTACATCATCATTTATGTTAAATGTTCTGCAAATACCTACATTAGCTTTTCCATTATTAGTCTGCAACCAATTTCTATCAGTTCTTATTGTAGGAATAGGTTGTGTAGATCTTTTGGACTTTTTAGTTGCTCTCCATATAGAGTGGTTATCTGGAGGAGAGATTTTTAATATAGAAATTGAATTCAAATGAGAAATTAATGTCAAAAAATATGAATTTCGCTCAAGAGTAAAATACCTTTATGTTACACAATAACGAAAATTGTTATTATGAAAAGTTGTTTTTAATTAAAAACTATGTTTTAATATCAATTACATCCTTCTAATTGAAAAAAAAAAGATTTGTAAATTTTTCTCAAATTACAGATTCGGAACATAATTTTTATTTATTAAAAATATAATAATTCTTCCGTTCTATTAGAGAAAAGGTTATTAACTCTTTAATGTTCATTAGATTTCTAATGTATTTGGTTTTGTGAAAATTTGGTTATCATTTTTTTTTTATCTTCTTCTAAGATCCAAATATCTAAACTTCGAAACGGAGACGTTTCGTGAAGGATAAGAACGATAATTTTTTATTGGCAACAGTAGACAATTAACTGATAAACTATCTAATAATGTGCCTGATATTGTTTTGTTATCTGACATAATATAAGAATCAATAGATATTAAAATAAATATAGATTAAGTTCTTCATTGAGCTGTAGCACTCCATACAATTAAATTCTTAGTAAAGCAGGTTACTTAAACTTTTATGGATTTATTAGAACATTTTTGACATAGTTTCGAGGTCACTATTTAATTCTTAATCTTTAGACAGAATCGAAATATACTTTTTTATACACCCACAATGCGTTGTGTCTTCCACCCACTGTATTACAATATGAACTCTGACCTCTCTTCGAACACACACAATTCTTCTATAGGCCCTGGGGTTGGCCGCGCCCAACCCTGTCAGAGGAAACCATAGGCGGGCATCTAAATTCTTTTTCTCAGAAGAAAGAAATATTTTTTATTGCGTCAAGATGTTTCTTGTAGGGTATAACTACACAACAAAGTATTAGATTGATTGCCGGGAATGGTATGTAGTTCAGAACCGCTATGGTATCGAATCGTAGCGGGACTATAACTACAATGAAGACAGTTAATCCCAGTTTCGCCACTAAAAAAAATGTTTTGCCCACATTTTTTCAAATATATTCAGAAATAGCAGTCATTTTTCCAATGTCTCTATTTTTTTCTATAAAATTTCAATTTTTTATAAAATTTCGATTTTCTATAAAAATTTTCTTAGAAATTATTGTATTTCCGGTAATTAAAAAAAGAAATAAATTGTTTAATTTTTAAATCATGAATGTGTTGCTTCTGTGAGTCCATTTTAAAAGAGGTAACAAAGAAATAAATTAGACTTACTCACAATCAGTTTAATTTTCCTACCCAAGACGACCGGTTTCGCTTTCTAAAATTTGCAAAGCATAATCAGGTCAGTGGTACAAAGTAAATTAAATGCTGAAATTTTAAAAAGCCCATATTAGGGTGCTGTCTTATAAGGATATAGATAAAAAAAGTTATAGATCAAAAAAAGGTTTTAGTAATTATGCCAATATTACATGTTTGTGTTAATCAATATGCATAAATTGCATTAGCAGACAGAGTAACAACCCACAAATTGGTAAGAGAAAAAATCTGTTGAAGAGTTATTATATAGTGATTGGTGATTCATAGTTCAAACTATCCCTTATTACTGATAATGAGTGATCTTCGGTCAATGTTGTAACTGTCTAACAACTCTTGAGGAAGTTTCCTGAGGGGAGGGATGTTAACAGATGATATAGGAGTAAGGTATATGTTATTGTTTGTTGAAAGAAAATGTGATGTTTTATATTATTTAAATTATTAAAGTTATTTATTGTTGCGTAGCGCAACCTAAAATTATGATCCAAATGACGAACACCCTTTTTTAAAAAATACTACTTTTAGTTTTAAGTCGAGTTGTACCCGAGAATGCACGATAGATGTTGCATATACTCTTTGCACATAATTGCGAGATTATCACGTATTCTCTTCTCAATTTTATTAGAAAAAAAACATCAGTCATTGTGTCACTGTCACATTTGATTAATAAAAAATTAATTCGCTCATTTTTCAACACACAATGTTCAATTAACGCAAAATAAAGTTTCTCAAGTAGTAAGATGTTTTTTAAAGTGTAATACGGGAAGTGTGATCGCCAAATGTAAGGTAACACATTTTAATTAATTAATAGATATAATTAGAACCAGATCGAAGGTACTGCCCCAACAGGCAGTGAGCAACACGTCAGGAGGAGAAGATAAAATCCCCCGGTGTTCTACATGTTCCTAACGAGCCGGATACAGCAACTGTTCCCGTTTATGTAAAGCTGGAAGCTGAATTTTCATTAATTATAGCACGAGGGCGATCATCTCTCGTTTCTGCGAAGGCGTTTTCACGCAGTACTCAAGATTTTCTCACACTATTCGTAAAAAACATCACTCGCTTCCTCATTTCTTCGCAAAGAAAAGACATAGTTTTTATTCTCTCATATACACACATTGGAGTTTTGGCGGTTCCAGGATCCAAGGTTGTTCTATTAGCGCCGGGAGGCCGGTATATCGACATCGACACTTGCAAGGGATAAGGAGTTTATGTGAGGTCGCGGTTGGACTTAATGTGCGGTTTGATCATTTATTGTAACTTTTACGAATTGTTTTTTGCATCGTCACATGTCATTTTATTTTTAGATTTTAGATTCGCAGTGATTATAAGTAGATTTTTATGGTAATATTATTTAGTTCATGATACTAAGTATCTCTTGTTGTATTTAAAATTTGTATTATTTTTTCTCACGTTCAAAATGACTGATGTTGCAAAAATTATAAAATTGAGAGGGCATACTAAAGCTTGTATTACTAGAATTCAAACATTTGTCTCAAAAAACCAAAATGTAGTTTTAGATTGCGGTCAATATATTGCACGCAAAAATGTATTAAATGAAACTTATCGCGAGTATCTCAACCTACAAAAGGAACTTGAATTAGAAGATTTTGATAAATATTGTTCAGATAGAGACATAGTTGAAGAACAGTATTATAATTTAGATTCATATTTGTACGAGAAAATCACGCAATTATCTGCAAAACCAGTTCAAACTCAACCTATTGTAACAAATGTAATACCATCTGTTAGCACAATTCAAAATGTAAAGTTGCCAGAATTAAAAATACCTTTTTTCTCGGGCGAAATCTCAGAATGGCCCAGCTTTTTTGATGTTTTCACCAAATTAATAACAAATGATAAACAGTTATCTAATGCTCAAAAACTTATTTATCTCAAATCAGTGTTAAGGAATGAACCGTTAAAGTTAATTGACAATCTAGAAATAATTGATTCCAATTTTGAAATTGCAATACAAAATTTATGCAATAGATTTGAAAATAAATATTTAATAGTAAACAGTCATTTGAACAGTTTATTAAATGCTCCACTCATTACAAAACCCAATGCACATGCTCTAAGGGATTTCTTAACTCAAATTAAAAGCCATCTCGCTGCCTTAGAAAACCTCAACATCTCGAATCAACTCACTGATTTAATTCTCATCAATCTCTTTACCTAAAAATTAGACTATAATACTAAAAGATCATTTGAAACCGAGCGTAATATAAACAAACTCCCAAGTTTAATGGAGTTCCTTGAATTTATTGAAAGAAAATGCAAAATTCTCGAAAATCTTGTTCCTGAATACTCTCATTCTCCGAAACAAAAACAACCTTCTCGTTTTACTTCTCTTAACACAGTTAGCAATAATTTGCAGTATAGTAGTAATAATCAGTATTTTAAATGTTTCTTATGTCAAAATAACTCCCATAAAATATACACTTGCCGTGAATTCTTAAATATGTCTGAAGATGAGCGTTTTCAAACGGTCAAGGCAAAGAAAGCGTGTCTCAACTGCTTGGCTAGTGGTCATTCAGCAAGCTCATGTACCTCTGCGTCAAATTGCGCTAAATGTAACAGGAGACATCACACATTGCTCCACTTCTCTAACGCTTCTACTCATAACTCAAATAGTTCTCGTTTCAGAACAAATCAAGATTCTCGTAGTCTACCCACTAGAAACACTCATTTCCAAAACACTCGTCACTCTCAAGACTCACAAGAAAATCATAATTCTCAAAATACTCGCCAGTCTCACAATATGCATGATACTCCAAATTCTCGTACTCACTCTAATGTATCTCGTGATCCCAATAGTCAAAGCGAAACTTCAAGTTCACCTGCAATCCCACGAATAGCAAATCAATCTCAGTCTAATGATGTCTACCGAGCATCATCTCTCTCTACACTCTCAGGCAAAAAGGAGGTTCTACTCCAAACAGCATGTGTTACAATTTATGATTCTCATAATAATCCCGTTAAGGTTCGCTGCCTTACAGACTCAGCTAGTCAGCTTTCGTTTATCACTGAGGAATTAGCAAGTCGCTTGAAATGTATTCCTTACACAAAAAGTCTTCAAATTTCTGGAATATCCGAAATCTGTTCGACGTCGAATAAAATGGTGGATTTAAATATTTTCTCAAATGTTAATCCCACAAAACATTTTACACTCTCTTGTGCGATTATCCCAACCATCACTTGTAAGCACCCTCAAATTACATTGGATTTTAATGCTCTCAAAATTCCACCAAACATTCACCTAGCTGATCCAGAATTTTGTACTCCTGCCGAAGTTCAAATGCTGCTTGGAGCAGATGTTTATTTCGACTTACTTACTTACGGGTTAATAAAATTAGGCCCTAATCTTCCTACCTTAACAAATACTCATCTCGGTTATCTTGTAGGTGGAAATGTACCTCAATCATCTGGGTCAATTGACTCATATTCTATACTTAACATTCAAGAAAATACTCAACCTCGTAATGAAGTATCCTTGTTCGTTCAAACTCAAAATACCGATTCACTCGTACGGTCGTTTTGGGAAATAGAAGAAATCTCGTCTTCTACTTGTACTCCAAAAATCCTAACTCCTTCGGAGCAACAAGCCGAAGATATTTTTAAATCGTCACTTAAAATATTATCATCTGGTAGATTCCAAGTAGATCTCCCTTTCAAATCTCCCAACGAATATAAAAAATTGGGCGAATCGTTTTTCCTCGCAAAGAAGCGATTCCTAAACCTCGAACAGAAACTGATCAAGTCAGATCAATTATACGCACAGTATAAACAATTTATTCATGAATATATTGCACTTGGACATTGCAGATATGTGCCTCTCTCCACTCGAAATATTCACTCTGATTTAAAATACTTTATTCCTCACCATTGCGTTTTAAAGGATAGCGTAACAAATAAGTTGCGTGTTGTCTTTGATGGCAGTATGAAAACTACCTCAAATCTAAGTCTTAATGACATAATGCTTCCTGGTTATACGGTACAACGCGAATTATTCGATATTTTGATAAATTTTAGATTATTTAAATACTGTATTGTAGCAGATCTACGTCATATGTACAGACAAATTCGAGTAAATCCCGAACAGGTATTTCTGTTGAACATCTTATGGCGTGATTCACCTCAAGAGGATTTGAAATGTCTTCAACTTGAAACTGTCACTTATGGATTAAATAACTCCGGTTTTCTCAGCACTAGATGTCTTAAGGAATTAGCTCAAAAACATTCCGACAAATTTCCCTTGGCTAGTGATGCTCTTTTAAATTTCTGTTATATCGATGATGTGCTGTATGGCTGTAACGATTTTGAAACACTCTTCGAAATTCATCGTCAATTAACCGAATGTTTGAACCTCGCTTGTTTCTCGCTTCATAAATGGTGTGCAAACTCACCTGAATTTCTCGCAGGTATTTCTCATATATCTAATGAAGCTAGTTATGTAATCAATCCTGAAAATAACACGAACAAAATTCTCGGCCTATGTTGGAATTCTCACTCCGATCATTTTTCAGTTCTTGTGCCAAAGGTTACCGTTAAGGATACCTATACAAAAAGAGAAGTTCTTTCTTTAATTGCTTCCATTTATGACCCTATCGGATTGATTAACCCTGTAGTGGTATCTGCTAAATTAATTATGAGAAAGATTTGGTTAGAAAGGTCGAATTGGGATGACCACCTCAGTCCAAATTTGCTTACACAATGGAATCTATTTTTACAAACACTTCCTCACCTCTCCAATCTCAAGATTCCTAGGTTACTGCAAAATTCTAGCAATGTAACAAGTACTCAAATACATGGGTTTTCGGATGCAAGTCTTAGCGCGTATGGTGCTTGCGTTTATTTAAGAACATCACATGAAAATGGCTTTATCTCTTGCAATCTAATCTCCTCAAAGAGTCGTGTTAGTCGTGTAAAAGTTGTGACTCTTCCTCGATTAGAACTTCTAGGAGTATTATTACTCTCTAATCTTGTTACGAAGATTCTTTCTGTCTTGATTCCATCCCAATCTCAGATAAATTCTGTCAATTTATGGACAGATTCCGAAGTCGTCCTCGCATGGATTAATTCACACCCTTCTCGTTGGTCTACCTTTGTAGCCAATAGAGTAACTTAAATTCAAGAACTCACCTCCAACCATACATGGAGACATGTACGATCGAAAGACAACCCTGCGGATATATTATCTCGTGGTGCTACACCCTTGCAGTTGCTTGATTGTGATCTTTGGTTTAATGGTCCTCAATTTTTGTCAGATCCACACTTTGATTTCAACCTCTTTGTATATAATGGTCCTTCGAGTATTAATGTTGATGAACTGCCTGAACTCAAAAGGGTTACTCATCTGATCAGAAAACCAGATTCACAAGTGTATGATGCCCTCTGCAAATTTTCATGTTTCACTCGACTTCAGAGAGCTTTTGCATACTGCATTCGTTTTATTCACAATGTAAGAGCTAAGTCTCATAGACGTACAGGTCCTCTCACTCCAAATGAACTCTTTAGTTCTGAGTTAATGATTATCAAATTGACCCAGTCTCATTTCTTTAGTTCGGAAATCCAATTTTTAATGGATAATCGTCTGCTTAACGATAAGTCTATTCGTAAATTGAATCCCTTTCTAGATTCGTCTCAAATGATACGAGTAGGCGGTCGTCTTCTCTTTGCAGATGTTTCTTATGATCAGAAATTCCCTCTACTGTTGCCCTCAAAATCACATATTGTCAATTTATTACTTACCCGAGAACATCGAAGACTTCTACATTCTGGCCCTCAAAATACACTGTCCAATGTTAGATTGAAATTCTGGCCTCTTGATGGTCTTCGACAAATCAAACGTATAATACAAAATTGTCTCACTTGTTACCGTTTTAACGCACAAGTCGCTTCCCAAATCATGGCTAATCTCCCGAGGGAAAGAGTTCAAATTGCACGTCCATTTATAAACGTTGGAGTTGATTTTGGTGGTCCATTTCCAATCAAGACCTCTAAACTCAAGAGAGCTCCCCTTACTAAGGCCTATATGGCAGTGTTTGTATGTTTAGCTACTCGCGCCGTGCATGTGGAATTAATTTCCAGTCTTTCTACTGAAGCGTTCTTATTGACTCTGAAAAGATTTATCGCCCGAAGGGGTAATCCGAGTATCATTTTCAGCGATAATGGCACCAACTTTCTAGGTGCGAAAAATCAATTGAAAGAACTTTATGAGTTGCTTCTCAAAGGTGATACCTCTGAATCTATTCGCTCTTTCGCTACTTCATGTCAAATTCAATGGAAGTTTATCCCTCCACGCTCACCACACCACGGTGGTATTTGGGAAGCTGCCATAAAGAGCTTCAAATATCATCTCGTAAGAATAATGGGTAACTCCAATTTTACTTTCGAAGAACTATCCACTGTACTTTCGCAGATTGAAGCAGTGCTCAATTCACGCCCTATCTGTGCGCTCTCAGACGACCCGTCCGATTTTTCCTTTCTTACTCCCGGACACTTCCTTATTGGATCTAACTTAATGTCTTATCCTGAATTAGATCTCTCTGATATTCAAGAAAATAAATTGTTTTTGTGGAATAAATGCACAAGAATTCAGCAGCATATGTGGAAGGTTTGGACTCGCGATTATTTTAATAGGCTTCAAAATAGACCTAAATGGTTCACTCCTCAGGTAGGCATAAAGCCTGATGATCTCGTCTTGCTTAAGGACGAAAACTCGCCTCCTCTCAAATGGCCTATAGCACGGGTAGTTGAGACATATCCGGGAAAGGACAACAAGGTAAGAGTTGTTAAGGTCAGAACTCCTGAAGGGTTATACGTTCGCTCTATTGCTAAACTGTGTCCTCTTCCTATGACTCACCTTCAAGAATTTTAATAGTTTTTTTTAGATTAGTTATACCTTTCTTCAAATTGTACATAAATATTTTTTTTTTGATGCGTTCACATCAAGAGGGGGACTATGTTGCGTAGCGCAACCTAAAATTATGATCCAAATGACGAACACCCTTTTTTAAAAAATACTACTTTTAGTTTTAAGTCGACTTGTACCCGAGAATGCACGATAGATGTTGCATATACTCTTTGCACATAATTGCGAGATTATCACGTATTCTCTTCTCAATTTTATTAGAAAAAAAACATCAGTCATTGTGTCACTGTCACATTTGATTAATAAAAAATTAATTCGCTCATTTTTCAACACACAATGTTCAATTAACGCAAAATAAAGTTTCTCAAGTAGTAAGATGTTTTTTAAAGTGTAATACGGGAAGTGTGATCGCCAAATGTAAGGTAACACATTTTAATTAATTAATAGATATAATTAGAACCAGATCGAAGGTACTGCCCCAACAGGCAGTGAGCAACACGTCAGGAGGAGAAGATAAAATCCCCCGGTGTTCTACATTTATATTTATTGAAGAGATGTATTTTGAAATGTGTATTAAATTATTGAAAATTTTTATAAAGAAAGAGGACAGTTATATGACAATGAATGAGAGTACTTGTACTATTTTGTGGGTGTGCAGTTTCTGTGACTTGTAATTATCAACTTTTGATTGAAAGCATTTAATTTCTGCTAGGCAGATAATTGTGATGTCAAATGTTAAAATAATAAATTAAAACACAATTAGGGACAAACAGGACACAATTAACAGCACAAAACAAACATAAAACTTTAAAAAGGGGGCTTATAGGCACTACAGTACTTGCTAGGAGAGAAATTGGGTTTTTTTGTATAAATTTGTATTGGAATTACTAGTAGACATAACATATACCTTACTCCTATATCATCTGTTAACATCCCTTCCCTTAAGAAACTTCCTCCTAAGTTGTTAGACAGTTACAACATTGACCGAAGATCACTCATTATCAGTAATAAGGGATAGTTTGAACTATGAATCACCAATCACTATATAATAACTCTTGTACCGGAATGTAAGTAGTATTATGCTTATTTCTAATTTATTACAATTTAGATTTTTTCTCTTACCAATTTGTGGGTTGTTACTCTGTCTGCTAATGCAATTTATGTATATTGATTAACACAGACATGTAATATTGGCATAATTACTAAAACCTTTTTTTGATCTATAACTTTTTTGATCTACATGCTTATAAGACAGCACCCTAATATGGACTTTTTATAATTTCAGCATTTAATTTACTTTGTACCACTGACCTAATGATGCTTTGCAAATTTTAGAAAGCGAAACCGGTCGTCTTGGGTAGTAAAATTAAACTGATTGTGAGTAAGTCTAATTTATTTCTTTTTTACCTTTGTTTAATTTTTATTTTGAAGACGATTTCAATTTTTATAATAAATTGAAACATCAACAGCGTTTGCTCATATTATATAGTATTCTAAAAGATACATAGGATTACAAGAAAAGTCATATCAAGAAATGAATAATCAATTATTGACTATACTATAGTGCAAAAATCAGAGAGAAGATAGATATGAGACGTAAGGGTGGGAAAAAGCTATGAATAGGCAGTGACCATTACATACTGGAAACTATATTTAACAGCAAAGGAATAGAAGTAAAAAGCACAGAAGACAAGAATAATTACAACTAAATAATTAAAATACGTAAACTAAGGAAAGAAACAACGAAAATCAGATAAAAGGAGTAGTTAGAGAAGGAACTGAATAACTAAGGAGAAATGACAGAAATAGTAGAAGAAGAATGGAGAAAATTTAGAAATGCTATGATAAATATAGCAAAACTGGTATGTGGGATTACAAGAAATAATAAGAAATAGAAACGGACACTATGGTGAAATAGGGAGGTAAAAATCGAAATGAAAGAAAAGAACAAATTGTGGAAAGAATACATACAAGACGCAAAAAATATAAAAGATACAAAATACGGAGAATAAAAGTTAAAGGAATAGTCAAAAATGAGAAAAGAAAAGCTTGGATAAGTTCCTAGAAAAAATGGAATAAATCACTAAAGAAAATGGAAAATTGTTTTATACAACACTGAAAAACCTACGAAGCAACAAACAAAATGAAGTTAAAACAAATAATGACCAAAAACGGAACAATACTAAACCATAACAACGACATAATGGAAAGATGGAGAAAACATTTGAAGAGTTCTCAAGTCGAACGAAGAGCAAGGGAAAAGGAAATCAACGCAATTGGCGGATCAGAGAAAACACTAAAGAAACAGAAGTTATACCAATTGCACCAGTTTCTTCATTTTTTTTTCTATTTTTCAGTTTCATTTCACTTTTAATTATCATATTTAATGCAAATAACGTTTTTTGTTGTTTGCGTTAACCCATTTGATGTTATTTCTTATGTTAGAAGTGTTTAGAAAACATTACAATTACTATTTACTAACATAATTTGGGTTATCTTTGAGAAATGTACGATATCCCACTTTATCTATTATTAAACTGTCATGTTTTTGGAAATAATAGAAAATGAGGTATTCCCGAACTTGGTATATTATATCGTAAATTTGTTATCGGAGAGAAAATATATCTCATTTATATGTATAAGACCTCATTAGATTAATTTCTAAACAAACTATTTCTCTCTTTAAGGATTTTCAATATTGTATATAAAAATGTCCTCATATTTTTATTGTACTTCTGTTCACTGTAAAAACATTTTTCTAAATATTTAAACAGCTTACGTTGAAGATACTTTACATAAAAGACGAATATATAACTTTTATGTCTAATAACATGTTGACACCTTCTGAAACCTATTTTACATTTTAAATATCTTGCTTTAATATTCCAAACCATCATTTTTATTTAAACAATAAGCATAAAACGCTTTAGAATATGTTGATTGGTGCTTATGTAAAAATTATGTGGCAGATAATAAAAACAACAAAACTTGACTTGATCGCCTAATAAAAGATCTAAGCTTTTAATCTGACTTAAATTAAGTTGTCGTATTTTAAAGTCTACGATGGGAATCAAATATTTATATAAAGTTTATGGATCTTTGTTTTTTTTAACTAATCAAATAAAAGTCTAGTTTTTGTCTTTTATTTTACTTTTCAGGCAGATATTTAAATAAATATATTTGCACTTCCATGTAATAAGTACATCCTAACTTAATTTTATAACATCAGAAAAGGCATATAAGACTTCGTATATAAATAAGACTTCAAGAATTTTCAAGAAAAGAAGGTTAACATCCTACAACAGTCACGTCACGTAAAACTAAGATATTTGTAACCTTATCCACTTCTATCTATATTCAGGGATTCTACAGTATTCACTGCATTCTCTCGCTCAACCGTTTCCATCTCTCTCTGTTGTCCTCATGTACTCATGGCGTCGTCTACTTCTTTCCTCCAGGATCTTCGGGGTCGTCCTTGTTTCCTCCTTTGTATGGGGCTCCTTTCGGTTATTCTCTTTATCCGTCTGCTGTCGCTAGTTCTTCTTACATGTCCATACCACTTTAGTCTTTTTTGTTTTAATATGTTAGTATATCTGTTTCTATTGATGTTCTTTGCTTTATTTCGTCATTACTTCTCCTATCCTTTCTTGTTACTCTGCAGCATCTTCGCAGGCATTTCATCTCTGTTGCTACTATCTTACTGCTGTTTTTCTTGTTTATTTATTTATCTATGTTTATTCTTGTTGTCTTCATATTTAGGTGTCTATCCCACTATACTTTGTTAAGTTGTCGGATTGCTGTTCTTGTTTGTCCTAATCTTTGTGTAATTTCTTCCTCTGTTATTGTCTTTTTCGTGATTATAAACCCCAAGTATTTGAATTTATCATTTCCTTTGATTGTTACGTTGTAGTCAATCTGCAGATCTTCTATGTCTTCTTTACTTGTAGATAGATACTCTGTTTTCGCGAGGTTAATATCTAGGCCAGCCTTGGTAAATTCTTCTTGTAGTTTCTTCATCATGTAACTGAGGTCTTGTTGGTCTTGTGTAATCACTACTTGATCATCTGCAAAGCTTAACGTATATGGGTATTCGTTTCGTACCGGTACTCCCATGCCTTCGCATTTTCTTTTCCATGTAGTCAAGGCTTTCTCTAAGTATATTTTAAATAGGCTTGGAGATGTGGAACAACCCTGCAAGAGCCCTTTTGTTGTGGTGAAGTCTCCTATGATTCTTGTTCCCATTTTAAGGGACACTTTATTTTCTTTATATAGAGCTTTTGTAGCTTCTATGAGTTCCGTCTGTATTTCTAATTTGTAAATTACCTCTTACAGGCACCTTATTTACTTAAAAAATGTTATTCCAACACATCAGATGTTTTGATCGTAAAGTAATAACTAATATTTAATGTATATTGTCTATGAACTTGTCTATCAACATAAATGAAGATGACTAGACATAAAATTAAGGAATAAAATCGTATTGTAGCAAAATTTAATAGATAATACTGTTAAGTTTATCAAAAAAGACAATTTTTTATTTTTCTGAAGTGAAACATGGATAATCGGTTGGGCTAGCCGGTTGAGGGCGCAAGACCACAAAATTAAGAGTATATAAAGTGAGTGGATGTGATTAAAAAAAAGGAGTTAGCGAATGAAAATGGAATTTAAAAAATTGTAAGAACGGATAGTAGGTACTTTGGCGCATGAGTAAACAAAACGAATTACTAAAAATAATCAATGAGAGGAAAATGCAATACTTGGATTATGTGTTGAGAGGTTCAAGATATGAATTACTCCAAATCATATTGGAAGGGAAGTACATGGCAAAAGATCCACAGGAAGACACCAGGACGCGGGTTTTAAAATCTACAATTGCCATTTGGATCGCCAACCTTTGAACGGAGACAGCGCAATAAGAAGAAGATTGTAATGTCATAAAAATTTATTTTTGATTAAAAAGTGTTCAATATAATGATATCTGTAAGCTTAACAAAGCAAACTGAGAAAAAAAGAAACGATACTTTTTGAAGTTAAGATTATACTAGCGGTGTATTACTTTTTTCTATAGTAAAATTCTGAGGCGAGCGTCACGAAACTAGCGCCACGGGAAGACGTCACGGGTAGGGTCGCGAAATAGCGGTCTTCACATCGATTCACTACTCTCCATCAATTCGTTTCTAGTCATCATATTAATAAATTCCTTTCGAACAATACTCAAATTTTATTTTGATACATCTTAATAATATCTCATTTAGTTTATACAGTAGACTCCATCTATACCGAGAACTGAAATGGCAGACTAATTACCTCGTTATAAGCGGATCTCGTTATATGCAACAACAATAATACTGTGCATACATATGAATATGTAGTTTTCTAAAACATTAACTTTCTATAGTGAAGCCATTCGGAGCAATATAAGATGCTAATAAATATTGTTTGAATGGCGTTTTTGAAAAAGAGTTGTTTACTTTTATTGTCAATGATATACGTTAAAACAAAAAATCTGTATTCTGTAAATCTTTATAAAGCGTATTTTCAAGAATAACACAAACTACTGCGTCTGCAATTGGAAGAAGTCTGTCATTTTTAACTGCTTTAAATTGTCCCGTATTCTATCTATCATATTTTCTAAAGATGTGAAACAGTTTTATGCTTCTTCATTTGCGTTTTTTCTTTGGATGAAGTTTCTGACAACCTTTAAAACACTTTCCACATCTTGTCTATTAGGACCTATATTATTAGGTGTGAATGGTCAACTCCCTACAATGACACTTGTATTCAAGTGAATCATAAATTGTATATTTCCGACTAAGAATCATAAATTGTAAGAAGTTTATTGCGGACGGCACTTAAAAAGGGTATTTATTTATAGCTACGGTCGGGCCAAAACGTAAAAAAACACGTTTTTCAATCTTATTTTCTCTCGTTATAAGCAAATTTACCTCGCTATAGAGGGTTATAGTTCAATAGAAATTTCACGTTACATCTAATGTACCTCGTTATAAGCGAAAACTCGTAATAACCGTGTTCGTTATAGAGGGAGTATACTGTATAATAATTAAATTTACTATCAAATGATATTTATTTTTATTTTATTAATAATTTCATTTTTAGTCCGGCTTTGACGGGTCTGTCAGAAGTAAACAACGTTTAATTTGTTGATACATTAACAAGTGGCGCTAGGAGTAAACAGAATAATGTATTTAATTGTTTTAATATAATATAATTTGTTTAAAATATAAATAAATAATAAAATTACTTTATTTAATTTTAAAAATATTATTTAAATTTAAAAAATAAAAAAAAATAAAACCAAAAAAAGGACAAATGTTTATTTAAGGTATATAATTTAAAAGCCCTTTCATCAATTCAATCCAGACAATGTATCTTATAGTACATGTCGTGATGTGACACTGTCAACAACGTGTTAGACGAATATGTTAAGAAATTTAAAAATTTTATTTTATAGTTACTTATGACAGTAGCAAACATCAATATGCTGGGGTTATAGTGTAATATACCCCGAAAATTATGTTATCCTGGTAAAGCAATTGTATGTGTGGAAGGACTTGAAATATCAAGTATCAGTCAATTTGTTTTGAGTTCTCTCTTTACACAAGATATTGTTAGTATTTAAATATAAAACTATTGTATTCACAGTTAAGACATGGAATGTTAGAAACTTACTTACTAGTTTATTCTATTTTTTTTTTAATTTTTTTTTTTACTTTTTTTTACTTTTTTTTTATTTTGTTTTATTTATTTATTTTTTTATTGCTACGCTAAGACATAAACCCGATTCAACACCTCGGAGGTTTAGATCTTCTTAGTAACTTTTTTTTTATTTTATTTTTTTTTATTTTGTTCTCCATTTTTTTTTATTCTTTATTTTTTTATTGTTTTTTTTTGTCAGAGCTTTAATTTTAAGCAATTAATATGACCATATAAAATTTTATATACATCTAGATTCTTTGACTCTAAAAGATGTGTTAGATTAGAAGGTAATTGAACATTAACTTGAACTAGCTTGGTAAAAAAATTTGATATTTCAATAAAATGTAAAGGACATTTCTAACAGCATATGTTGTAGATCAGCTAGCTCCCCACATACACATTCATTATTATTTGTCAGTCCTATTTTTCTGTTGTATACTGGAGTCATACAATGATTGCTTCTTATTCTACAAATAGTTTTGGTGAACCCTCTGTTGGAAACTTGTTTAAACCATGTCTTGACGAAAATTGTGGGTTGGATTCTTTTATAAAATTTGCCTTTGTCTGAATTGTTGTAGTGTCACTGCCATTTTGTGCGTTTAAGAGATCTGATTACAGATATTAAATCACCCATAGGAAGTTGATAGGTTTGCAGAGTGGATTCTTTCATTGTTGCTTTTTTAGCCAGATCATCTACTATTTCGTAGTTTTTTATAACAATGTGTGCTTTTATCCAGCACAATATGATATTTTTGCCCGATTTCAAAGCTTCACTGTTCAGTGCTATGATGTCACTGATGATATAATTTTCTTCAAAATTATGTAAATTATATTTCAGTTTATGTACAATGCTTTGGCAGTCTGTAAATATAAAAATTAGAGTTTAAAACTGGTATAAATTTTATCAAATTTTAAAAATAATAAGCGATGAGAAGAAAAGTAATAGATATTATTCAGTGCCACAATGTTCTACTCGATGTATGAAAGACAGTGCCGGTTTAACCAGTGGTCTTTTCGGGGCTGTAGCACCGGGTGTTTGAAGGTTCCCGGGCGGTACGCTGTTCCGAAGTTATATGGTTATGGTGAAATAAAATTTGCATACAAATCCACATGATATAATAAAAATAAAATTTTGTGTTATCATTAACTTTGAACGTATTTTGGAGACTTCAGAATTAGTGCCAGAGCACTTAGTATCTCCTGTTTCAAAAGTAGTTATTAGAAGATGATGCAGCAACCACCAGTAACTCGGGTAAGGCATATTTAATTTTTTGTAACGAGGCTAAAATGCAAAAAGATAACGGTGCCTCTACAAATGGTAACTAAAACAGGACAATGACAAATATTTTTTTTTTTATTTCTCTTCAGATCCAAAACAGAATTTACCTAACTTTCAAGATCCAGCAGTTTGTCAAGATTGCCATAATTATACAGAAATTATTCTAAAAAAATGGATCGATCACAATCTTACAGATATGACTTTTCAATGGCAAAAAGAAATTTCGGCGAACAAAACAGGTATGCCAGTAAGCAAATATTTTATAAAAAACTGATTAATAGAGAAGTGGTTCGCCGCAATTGGGCAGTTTACTCCGATAGCACTGGCAATATATTGTGTCTTAGTTGAATAAAAAAAGAACCAATTTAAAACAGGATTTTCATTATGGAATAAAAGTAAGGAAAGATTTGACGAACATGAAAGATCCAATCATCATATAGATAATCTGAAAATTTCTTCGACTCGCTTATTAAAGCAAGAGTTGATGTAGAACTCGAAAAGGAAATTAGCACTGCGAAAGAATATTGGGTTAAAGGAGTAGAAAGAATTCTAGGTGTAATAAAGTTTCTGGCTACCAGGAAATTGGAATTTAGAGGTACTCATGAAAGAATTGGCGAAAAACGAAATGGAAACTACTTATGTAAGTTTACTGGAACTATTGTCAGAATATGATCCATTTTTAAAAGATCATAATATTAAACCAGCAAATTTAGGTAAGGGCACAACGTCATTTACATCAAAAGATATATGTTACGAATTACTGAATATTTTGTCCAATCGAGTCATTGATGAAATTGTTAGGCAAATAAAGGCAAACAAATACTATTCTGTAAGTGTAGATTCAACACCTGACATAACACACTATGACCAACTTACAGTGATTTTGAGATATTGTAACAATAAGGGGAATCCCGTGGAAAAATTCGTGGGATTTTATAAAAACACTGAGCATAGCTCACAAGAACTTGAGGAAACAGTTATTGGGATGTTGGAGTCTTTGAAATTAGTAACTGTAGAAGCCAGTCTTACGACAATGCCAGTAATATGAATGGCAAGTATTCTGGTTTGCAAGCATGTATTAAAGTTTACAATGATTTAGCTCTCTTTGTGCCGTGTGCTGCTCACTCTTTAAATTTGGTTGCCCAAAATGCAGCAGATTATTGTTTGGAAGTAACATCTTTTTTTATGTTGGTACAAGCATACAAGCTATGTCGATCGGATAGCCAAGCGGGCTGGGCGGCTGGCTTCTCCTTCGCTTCAATGCGAGAGATGTCAGTTCAATCCCCAGCTCGGTGTACAGAAAACAAAAAGGCTAACGCAGCAGTTTAAAATTCTAAATGAATCTGCGGCTTAGTCTAGAATATGCTGGTATCTGATCGGCCTATGGTGGAGCAGTACGGCAAGAGATAAGGGCTTGCGGCTCGGTGATACTCCTCCATAGATCCCTACCGGAAGGGCGTGTGCCGCCTAAATACCGGGTATATATATATACAAGCTATCTACCGCTTTTTTCTCCATGTTTACACACAGGTAAGAGTTATTGTCACGTGCAATAAAAAATTCGCCTGAGTCGGAGCAGACATTGTTACCTAAAAGAGTGAATACATTTCGTCAGTCTTCTCGTTTTGATGCCGTAAAAGCGTTAAAAAGCAATTACTTACGGCTTGATTAATATATGTTTGATTGAAATGTCAACGGATATAAATAAGAAAAATGTAAGAGTTGAAGCAGCTTCTCTATCGGAAAAACTTGATTTGTTGGTAAACGAAATAATTTTATCATTCTGGCTTGACGTTTTACAAAGTGTTATTGATGTTAATAAAGCAGTACAAAAGGAAAATATGGATTTAAGCACAACCGCTCATCTGTTTGGATGTCAATGTCAATTCATCCTAAATTGGAAATATGTTGCTCAGGATAGAGACCGATGGAAGGAGTTGGGAAAGGCCTATGTCCAAATATGGGCGACAGAAGGCTAAGAAGAAGAAGAAGAGCTCATCTGTTATTATCTTTAGCAGAATACTTTGATTTCTTTCGTGATCGTTACAAGGCCTTAGGAATGTTGTTAATAAAGAATTTGTTAATGTTAATGAAGAATGAATATGTTGTTAAGAATGAACATTCTTAAAGCAAGAGTTAATTTATTCCTAGTTCCTTATATGGACTCTGTTATAAATAATATTTCAGATATTGTTAACCTTTCCGCGCCCATTCTGAAGCATTTTTTTCTCGTAGAACTTTGTGTCTTGCTGTATAGGAACCACACTTTTTAAAATCAGACTTAATTCTGAATCTTCTGCTCCGGAGAGTAATATCTTCATTATCTCAGTATCTGCTGGTTTTGCTAGACTCGTATCTAATTCTCTTCTTGCAGTTTTTTTTATATGGCAAAAAAGGTTAATTGGCACAATACTTTTATAAACATTATATTCTTTTAATTTTACCCACTGTTGCATGATATCTGTGGTACTTAATTTTTCCAATTTTTCTATCTTATATCTGTAAGTAATAAAAAGGAATTATAAACATGAAGAAAATGGTTCTTTTACTTTTATCATAATACCGAAAAATATATAGTAATGTGCCAATTATATGTTTGCGTTTGTCTGAATTTCCAGCCTTACATGTACAATTAGATACAACATTTTTAATATTATCAATCACTTCAATTTTTACTGGTATTTGGTGGGGTACTCCTCTTAAATTGCTCGATTGAGGGCACAATGCTTGTCACTGTGGTTTTCCCACTACATGATCATATTCCACAAGTAATAATATGGTTGGAATCTGAAATTACTTGCCATTCAACTAGGGGTCCTCCCTATCAAATTTGCAATGTCAACAAACGATATCCCCATGTCGTCCGCCATCTTTCAAATCAAGTGTTTCCATCTATAGTCGTCTGAGAACGCGAATTCATGTACCTAATAGGTCGAGGAGAGAAGAGCTAGTGATAAGGCCCTTTATGTTATGAATTAACATTTGGTACCTGTAAATTAAATGGAAGATGCATGTACGATGTTGGGTTATTAATTAATGAACGAGTACCGATGGTTAAAATGTCTTTGTGTAGATACTGAGTTGGATATAGAAATCTGTTAAATGAAAGTAAGAAGAAGTTATATTGTAATGAGTGTCTAATGTGTGACGTGTCTTGAAAGATTGTGTTTTAAAATTGTGATGGTGCTAGGATTGCTATGGTGGAATGGCTCAAAGAAAAATATTTGGGGTGTAAGTAGGCAACCATTAATACCAATACGTACTTCTAGTATTCTGGATAAATAAAATTAATAAGAAATAAAGCCCTGTACATGGTACAATGAACACAAGGTATGATACATAATGTTCCAAAATCGGTTCGCTTCGCGCATAATGTAGTCAAGAAATCTTCTTGAAGCAACATTTGAATGTAGTTGTGTAGGAAAAACTTTTGATTTTAAGTTTTTTTTTATATAATTTGTCTAATTTAATTATAGTAATTATAAAGAGGTGATAAAATTATGTTATAATATTTAATCATAAATAATATTTCGAAGTTAATTTAATTTTAGTGATTTTTGGTACAGTTATTTTGTTAACTATAGGTCTAGATATCCTTTATAAAATAAGTTTTAATTATCTTTTATTACACGTAGTTACAGGTTGATCAAATTATACTCCAGAGTTCGATATTTCAGATGTTAAAAAAAGATACAAAAAAGTGGTATCTACATAAAAATGAGTCGAGTACAGCTAAAAATTTTAAGGTATTCCCACTTCTTAATTTGTTAATGATCATTTTGTAATGTAGGTACACAAAATTTGTACGTATATGCTGAACTAAACACAGAATCGAAATAAATAATGATAAAGTCAACTTTATTTAGATCGGATCTATCGAATATGAGTGTACTGAGGTTACACAATATTGCAAAATGTTTTAAATGACATCTTTTGTAATTTTCACATGTAAAACGATCTTGTATTATTTAATAATGATAATAATATGTAAGTACTACGAGCCTAGTAGTCCTATGGCTAGATGTACTATTCTTTGCCACTTCCTTTTCTTTTCCAGTTCGTTACAATTCTAGATGAAATCATTCTCTGCACATGGCTCAACCATCTAAGTCTTTGGACCTTAATTACCGCTAATATGTTGCCACCAGATTTTGCACTTTTTTTTGTATAATGGATGATTTTGCGCTTCCAAACTAATAAAAACTCCTGGTGTTTTTTGTTGTGGCCCATTTTTCAGGTACTATATATGAGACAGATACTCATCAATAGAATAGAAACTGTGGTAAATCAAGAATTCTTTAACAGTATGTTTAAAAGACTTAGAAGATAACTGTTTATATCGTATGGGTATAGAATAGAATAAAATAGAAATATGCTTTATTGTCACAGAAAATTGTACCATTTTATGGACAAAGCTTACAAAAAGTCAAAAAATAACAATAATTAAAATTTACTGAAATTACAAAAAATCGTCAATACCACAAAATAAATACTCCAGTCGTCAGAGATGAAAATGTCACGAACCTCTAAAAATCATACGAATAAGCTGAATTTTGCGCAGCATATTAATTTTGCGACCCCAAAAAAAATGCAAAAAAGTTTACCTTTTACTCCCAGGCTTCCCCCTAAAACCCCCCTCGCAGGGGGGTAAAAACGCAAAAAAACCGATTTTGTAAGAATCTGTACACCGTAATAAAAAATATTTCAAATAAAAAATGTAGTTGAGATAATTTTAAACAAAAATGTTTATTAACATTTTTTATGTAGAAAGAATTGTTCTCTTAGAATGTCCTAGAATTCAAATGTCCTATCGACAAAAAGTGAGATGCGTTTTAAAGGCAAAGAGTTTAGCTTTTGTATGCAGTTTTCGTATTTTGCCGGTAATAAACTCAGATTGCATACGAAAACTGCACTCTTTGCCTTTAAAAGGCATCTTGATTTTTGTCGACAGGATATTTTGATCCAAAGATATCAAATTTGTACCGTCCAGCTGATACAAATTTTATTGAACATTGATTTCGCGCGCGTAACTGACATGCAAAATCGACGGTCGCTTCAAGCGTTGTTTCAAAGAGAACGGTCCATTCTACACAAAAAATGTTTATAAACATTTTTGTTTATAATTATCTCAGCTACATTTTTTTATTTAAAACATTTTTTTCTACGGTGCACAGATTCTTGGTAAATCGATTTTTTTGCGTTTTTACCCCCCTGTGAGGAGACTTTTAGGGAGAAGCCCGGGGGTAAAAGTGGTAAACGTTTTTGCATCTGTTTTGGGGTCCCAAAATGAATATTCTCTGTTAAATTCAGTTTGTTCGTATGATTTTTAGGGGTCAACTCTCTGATGACTGGGCTATAAAGATACAATTATAATTTAATGAGGAGTATTTATTGGACAGTATCTGGTAAAATGAGATGCTGAAGTGTATATTTGGATATTAGTTAAATTGTATAAACTAAACTTTTATTAGATATAAAGGAATTGATTTTTTTCGGAAACGAAGGTTAATTAAGGTTCAGGGTATGAAATGATGTGTGGAACATTATATAGTTGGTTCTACCTAATTATGAAATTTGGTTAGTTGTAAGTGTGATTGAAACTAAGGAACTTTATGTTGAAAACTAATATTTGGTGCCTTGAGAATTTTTTTTGTTGATTGAGTGTACCATTGTTATTTAGTTGAATGTTAGAGAATAAATTGTAAACGGGTTTATGTAAGGCTGATTGCATTGAAGATTGCACAGAATTGATGTCTGATAAGGGAAATTATTAAGCTTAAAAACCATTTGTAACTAAATATTGGTATTAAAGGTGATGAAATAATTGAAAAACTGATAGAAAACGAGTTCCCCAGAGCTCCAACTACGGACCACATAATACTGTGGTCAAGTGGATACTCTGTCAAGATATGACATTACTTGCTTCCTCTTTCTTGCGCACTCACCTTTGCCATAAAAAGCTCACATTCTCCCTTGTATGCTGACTTTTTTATACATTGCTGTAGTAACTCCAAAGTTATCCCCGGTTGATCAGTCCACTCATTCACCCCATTAATTTTACAAGACATTATTTGTTTATATTTTTCCAAATCAGTTTGGGTCCAAGTAATTTTAGGAAGCAGTGGCAAAATTTTACTAGTTGATGTCTGACCGCCATCATCGAAGGTCAACTCTAATATTAGAGGCATATGGTCTGAATAATATTCACAACCTTTAAAAAAATTATCTACTAAATTTAACATCGGTCTTGATACGCATGCAAAATCTATGACAAAACTACCTAACGGTCCTAAGAATGTATACTCCCCCTCTATATCTCCTTCTGCTCTTCCATGCAAAATAACCAAATTAAAGTCGTCATATAGCACAATTATCTTTTTCCCATGATGATTAATCAATTTATCTTTAAAAACTCTCCTTTCACTTAGGCTGGTGCTTCTGTATACTCCACCATGTATACTTCATCAAGCTCATCACCTAGAATCCCTTCCTCCCCCAACCTTGCATTAAAATCACCTACAACTAAACTATTTTCACAATTCTGATCTAAATTTTCTACTAAAACCCTTTCAACGTTTTCAAAACACTCCTCCCAGTAGTCTCCTGGCCACGGATACACTGGAATAACGCTTACTTTTTTATCACCTACTTTATATCTATAATCATTTGACCATCTACTTCCCTCAACTTATGTTGTATCTTATGATTAACACCACACAACTACCCTCCACTTGCTCTACCAAAATTGGAAAATCTCACAGCTGCCTGTGTATATTATATCTATTACTTATATCTATTCTTAAAAACCTTATCAGTAAATACAGTTTCTACATGCATTTCACATAATATAAATATTTTAAAGTTACTTACATATTTTACAAATCTTATTTGATTAAGTTTCGATTTTAAACGTGCTATATTGTACATAAGTATTTTCATTGTGTTCCAACTCCCCTTACCAATAGCCATTCTATTTTCCAAATCCATGATATCATCATCTTCACTCTCCATCAAATTTGGTTCACCAACCCTCTCCATGATTCCCCCGACTGAATTCTGCTTGATCACTATTATTACTTGGAGAATTAATGTTCCAGTCAATCTTCAATTGATTTATACAATTATCCTTTCCACACTTTAATCCATCCCCCCAGTTCCAACTGTACTTAACTGATTCCACTAATACCGAATCAAAGACCAGTTTCATTTTCAGCGCATTGTTCTTTTCTTTTATTTTCTTCATAATTGCTCTCAGTCTCGATCTTTTCTCCCTGACTTCTTTGGTATAGTCTCTGTCAATGTAAATGGCAGTACCTCTTAATTTCTTGGTCTGTCCCAGAATCTTAGAAATATCGGTATCCCATGGCACATGAGCTATTATAGGTCCATTTGGCTTTGGGAGTCCAAGTGGTTGTGCTCGATTAATCAAAACTTGATCTTCAATACCTAAAAAGTTTTCACAAAACTCTGAAATCACTAGAGCGCAAGGTTCTCTACCAGAATGACGAACACCTCTAAAAATAAGGTAATTCCTCCTTTGTCTTCCTTCTTGATCCTCTAGCATTCTTTCCCTAACTGTATCCTTTCTTTTTAACTCTTCTAATTCATCAAATATTCCAGATACTTTAGCTTCTAACATCTGAATTTTTAATGTTAGTTGATGGTTCTCTACTTTCAATAACTGGATGTCCTGACTCAGTCTGTTTACATCATCCTTAGTCATTTGAAGAACATAATACTTAGTAACCCCAAAATGCTCAGAATCTCGATTAATTAGCCTAATGATGTACACTCTTAAGAGTTTCCCAAGAATACTCCACAACAGAATTAGATGCAAATGCGAAGATGATCTCGAAGATACCCAATTTGGTTTTAGAAATGCTGAGATGTAGGGACGCACTTTTTGCGCTAAATATCCTATTACAAAAATGCCATGATCGAAGAAAAGATTTATTTGCATGCTTCGTGGTTCAAGAAGGCATTCTATAAAGTACAGCATGTAAAATAATGCAGGTGCTAAAAAATATAGGAATAGATGATAAAGATATTTGTGTCATTAAAAATCTGTACTGGTATCAAACTGCTATCGTAAACATTTCTGACATCTATACCAACGAAAACTCCATACAACGAGGAGTCAGACAAGATTGCAGTTTTTTTCACAACATTGTTCACTGTTTACTCGGAGCAGTTATTTAAAAAGGCACTTGAGAGACAGCCAGATGGAATAAAAATCAACGGGGAACTTCTTCCTTCTTCGTATGCCTTATCCTTTAGGGACCTTGGTGATTATCACGGCCCATTTTACACTGTCTGTAGCAGTTCTGAAGATTTCCACTGTTGTCCATTGTTGTCTTTCCGCTCCACTGTTTTAAATTTTTCATCCAGGAAGTTCGTCATCTTCCCAGTCCTCCTTTTCTTTCCACTTTTCTTTACGCATAGCTTTGAGTATAACCAACCGGATCAACTCATATTCTTCATTTTTTAGTATGTGACCAAAATAGCTCATTTTTCTTTCCTTTGTAGTGACGAGTATAACTTTTTCTTTTTTCGTCTTTCTTAATGTTTCCGTGTTTGTTACGTGTTGTGTCCATGATATTTTCAGATAATAGAGTACGTAGCATCTCAATAGCAGATAATACGTAGCATCTCAATATTCTAGTTCTACTTTCTACTCCCAGTTTTTCATTGCATAATACTGCTTTCATCTTATTGAAAGCGCTTCTGGCTCATTGATTCCGATTTCTCACTGAGAGTCTTCTGACAGTGCAAACTGGTAACTTTAGCGAGTATGTGTACGTGCCAAAATATATTCAGGTACTTTGGACACATTACCAGACAAATGGAATGCATGGAGAGGTTGGTAGTTGAAGGCAAGGTAGATGGTAAAAGAACCCGAGGAAGATCGCCACTCCGATGGTCAGACCAAATAAAGTACGCTACCGGTTACTCTCTGTCTGAGGCAGCACACCGCGCCCAGGAGAGAGAAGAATGGATAGAAACCATTCGTCAAATACCATAACGTCACCACATCCTTACGAAGGATAAAGGATAGAGGAGGAGGAGCACACACGTTTGAATACGTGTGTGCGTCGATATACCATGATGTAACTGTCCCACTCGGGACAGCAGCAGCAGCATTTTATAAAGATTTGTAGTAGTGGTCGATAACGAATCTTTTGACGGTCATAACGAGCTTTTTAATGGGCCGTTTTACTGCATTTTAGCTTATATTATTGTTTAGCAAAATAATAAATCGTTTTTTTATGATCGACTTATGAAAACTTTTTGGAAAAAATACAAGTGAGTAATTTATGGCTTATCGGTACATAATAATAAAGATAATGAAAATGTTTTACAACTAACTATTGAAATCTTTTGACGAGCAATAGATACACAGATTACAATTCAGGCGTAAAGGGTCGGTTCAAATTACTTGTTTTTGGGACGATTCAGTTTTTTATCGAGCTTAACCTAAATTAACTGACAATTCAAGTATATACAAAAAGAAAGTCTGAGTTGCAGGTGTAGATTGAACACAAGTTAGGAGATTTTTGAGATATTTAACGAATTATTTTTCTACCGTTTTTCATAGTAAAATACATATATAAAAAATAAAATACTTAAATAAAATATACTGCAAGGAATCAAGGCGCAAAGTGTATTGTTAATTAAGAAATATATTAGGACTGTAAAATGTTTTGGCGATATGTTACAAGGATGAAACAATTAGCTTAATATAACTAATATCACTCATAGGTGACTATAGCTTTGTGAGTCTCTGAGAACATGCCTCTGTTGGTCTTTTAAGTTATCTATTAGTGCCTGTTGGTTGGGAACCAACTTCTGGCAATTGACAGGAATCTTAATTACCCAGCTTAGATTAATTACCCAGCTTAGATTAATTATGTTATAATATGCGAGAAATCACCAAAACTTTCGTTACATTTAGTTTTTTTATTAAATAGTATTCGGGTTATACAGATTTAAGTGTATAAAGATATATATACATCGGTTTAGAACGTCTTTCGACGTTGTCCGATACCTAAACACCATCTCTTCCTATCTTCGCAGTCGTTTGTTGTTAAATTTCTTTCGCTCATGGACTTGTTTACGCCGTGTTGCCATTCTAATCTGGGTCTTCCTCTTTTCCGTCGACCTATCGGTTGCCATTCTATTACTTTTTTGGGGAGTCTTGATGCTGGCATCCGTTGAACATGCCCATACCACCTTAATTGTTTCTTCTCTATATCTTGAGTTATATTTCCTTCTATTCCCATACGTTGTTTTATTACATCATTTCTGATTCGGTCTCGTTTGGAAATACCTAAAGATCTTCTCATTGCATCCATCTCTACTGCTTCTATTCGCTTTTTGTTCTTTTCACTAATTCTCCATGTTTCAGCGCCATAAAGAAGAGTAGTTTTAATCATGGTCTCATATATATTAAATTTCCTTCCTTTCGTTATCTCTTTACTCCACAGTATACTATTGAGACATCATAAGACTTTCTTTGCTTGAGTGATTCGTTTTTCTATTTCCCGTGTAGTAGTAATATGAGTTTCTAGATTCTTAGACGATCTTTTTTCTATTATTTGTTTAAGACAAAATACGTTATCGGTGCACGATCTTCCTGCACGGAATCCGCTTTGTTCTTCCTCTCCATTGTGCTTATATTCTTCCTCGATCATATTTCTCAAAATTCGTCCATACAGTCTGCTCAGGGTGCTGGTTACCGATATGCCTCTATAATTATTACAATTCCTTTTGTCCCCCTTTTTGTGTATTGAGGACATGTATGCCGTTCTCCATTGTTCTGGTACTGGGTGTCCATTTAGACACTGATTGATCACATAAGTTAATATTTCAAATAGTTTATGAGTTCCATTCTTAAGCATTTCAGCATAAATTCCCTCAGGTACAGCGGATTTACCATTCTTTAGGGTCATTACAGCCTTTCTTACTGTTTCGATGTCTACCCTCGCTTCCTCTCCTTGTATATGTACTGACTGTGTTGGGGAGTTCGCTAGGTATTCTTGTCTTGTCTCTGTCAGCAAGCTTTCATAGTGATCTTTCCATTGTCTTGGTTTTATGGTGTGTATGTGTGCTTTGTCTTTTCCTGTATTTTTTACTGATTGTATAAAATTCCATACCTCTGTACATTGCTTCCCTCCGATGTATGTATTGATTTCTTGACATTTCTGATCCCATGTTTTATTCTTTTCTTGTTTTATCATTTTTCGTAGTTGTCTATCGGCTTCTTTGTAAGCTTGATGGTCTTCAGTATTTTTTGTATTTAGCCATTTTAGATGCTGTTCTTTTTTCTGTTTTACCATATATTCGATTTCTTCGTTCCACCATATTTTGTTACTAATTTTGTTTTGCTGTGTCCCGAGTGTCTCCTTAGAGGCCTGGTGTAAACTAGCAATGATATTCTCGTAAATATCTGAAAATGTTTGTCTCTCTATTTCTCGTAGTTTTTCATCCAGTCGTCGTTGGTATAGCTGTTTAGTACTATCATTTATAAAACTATTGAAGTTGTACTTCGGAGTATCTACTGTCTGCAAGTCTTGCTTGTCTTCTAGGTTTTGGTCTCCGTGTATTATCTTAAGTGGGAACAAAATTTTCGCTCTTACTAAGTAGTGATCGGATCCACATGTTATTCCTCGGAGAACTCTTACATCATTCCACTGCAATACAGATTTTTGTTTACTAATAATATAATCGATGACTGATTTTAGATTGCGTGTTTGTTGAATCCAGGTATATCTATGTATGTCCTTATGTTTGTAGAATCCATTGCTAATTTTTAACTCATAGCTCTCACATAAGTGTATAAGTCTACCGCCATTATCATTAGTTGCCATTTCTCTAAAAGGTCCTACTACTCTACTGTTTTTCTGATATCCCGTTCTACTATTGAAGTCCCCAAGCATAATTATTTCTCTGTTTTTTTCCTATGTTGTTAAGTATATCCTCGATTTTTTGAAAGAAATCTTCTTTCACGTTGATTGTTGCATCATCAGAGGGGGCATAAGCGGCTATCATGGTAATCTTGTGCCCATATATGTCTATATTTACTCTTAGGATATTCTTATCAATTGCATGTATAAAGATGCAATAGAAAAAAAATTAACTTAATAATCCAAAAAAATGAATGGTTATAAGTTTAATTCATCAATGTTTTATATAAACCGTAAATTCTATTTTTAGAACATCCTGTTGGAGATTATTTTATGTCATTGGATGACTATCTCGAGATCCCATCTCTGTGTCGTTAGTATTGTTACCACAGTCTGGTTACTTATGTTTTTAAAGAAATGTAGACATAACTTACTGTAAAAATATTATCTGTTTCAAATAAAACAAAACTTCGTGTTTCTTTCTAATGGTAAAAAGAGCAACTGCCGAAATATTTATGAGTGTGAGATGAAAGCCTACACGTAACTAAATGCTAGAATACAAGCATGTACAAATTCTTTGTTATAATTTGATTCAAAAAACTGATTTCTATCAACAGAAAAATAACTGGATGTGTCTGAATTTGAGATTATATAGAAATGTTATTTTAATTTCGTTCTTTAATTCTTAGATGGGATTACTTTGAAACGTTTTACAATATCGGACAATTTACACTACATCGGACAACAAGAAAAATTTAAGTAGACCAGGGGGGATCTGTGACAAAACGACCACATTTGGATGTGATAGGCATCAATTTTTTTTGCTTATAAAGATTTTGAAATTTGAAATTGAATTTTCGTCAACCTAGTTGTTTTGGTATTTTTCACGCGCAATACCAATCATTTTTTTTTATTATGATATATTGTTAAAAATACTTAAAGATAATATGAAAGTTTTTATCGAAAAAGAGCTACTAAACTCTTTCTCGATAAGGTAATGGTTTAAAGATTACTCTTCTATTATTTATATTTTCGTCACAAATGCCCTTCGTCATAAGTGCTCAGGAACCACTGCTCGTAGTTCAACGTTTATAGGCCAAATAATTTTTATAATTTAAAAAAATTCCTGATGTCGCCCAAATAATCCGATTTCAATTCTATACTCAGATGCAAAAAAAAACGTAACGGAGAAAATTTTGGTCAAATTCAAAGTATTTCAATTTTTTTTTTTCAGCCCCATTTTGATTATTTATCACACTATTATTATTATTATTTATTTATATTTATTTTAAATTTATACACACTGTGTATAAATTTAAAAATTTTAATTTAATATAGTCAGTTTTTCGATAAAATATTATATTTGACTTGTAAGATTGTACGGGGTTAATTAAAACGTGGTTTTATTATCCTAACTTTGAAACACCCTGTGGAATAATTACGTTTGCAAATTTTCGTATAACCTTATTTTTCGGTCGCAACCATGTTTCCTAATAAGCATTTCGTTTTTTGTTTCATGTTAAAATATGCTTTGGTTAATTTTTAAGAGCCAAATTAATTTGCCACCTACAATTTAGGACTTTTTAATTATGATTATTTTGGAGTTATTTTGTAATACGACGAGGTGGCATTGGTGACTGTTATCATTATATCATATTGACATTTACATTTTGTTTACCTATGATTGATTATGGTTCTTAGTATCGAAGATTTTGCGAAAGCCGTTGCTCTGGTTGAAGATGGGCGAAATTATGAATATGTGGCTAGAGTACTACACACTCATCGCTCTATTATCCAAAGGGTAGTGTAACGTTTTACACGAACTGGAACAAACAAGCGCAAAGCGGGAAGTGGCAGGAAGCGCAAAACTACCGCTTTAGTAAGTGTATTTACAGTTCGTCAAAGATTACATGAATTTAGTTTTCAAAGTTGCAACCAGCAACTTGGCCCAAATTACTTCCACGGCACAGAGTGGCTAGATTACAATTCTCCAGAGAACATTTACATTGGAATTTAGGACAATAGATTTGCGGAGTGCGCTTTCAGTCCCCGCGTTAGCCATTCGCGGAGAAGATTCGATGATGGTATGGATAGGAATATCCCGAGGGGCGCACACTGAATTGGTATTTATTGGGGGTTCGTTGACTGCACACCGGTATATTGAGGAAATTTTAGCAAATCACGTAGTACCTTTTTCTCAATATATCGGCGATAATTTTCAATTAATGTTGGTATTAATTAATGTAAGTTGGTATTAATAAAATTAGCTGGCCAGCGTGTTTGCCAGATCTGAACCCAATAGAGCACGTTTGGGACATGCTTGGTTGAAATATTAGAGACCGCAAAGTCGCACCAGCCTCAATTAACGAACTTCGCTTGGCTCTAGAAGAGGAATGGCAAAACATCCAACAAGGTGATATTCGCAATCTCATAGATAGCATGAGCCGACGTGTACAGGTAGTTATAGAGGTTAGGGGAGGCAAGACCAAGTATTAAGTTATTTTTTAGTAGTTTTTCTTTGTTATTTCCGTACTTAGGTTAAGTTACATTTAAGTGTTATTTTTATCATTGTTCATTAAAACCAAGATCATGTCGTTGCTTTTAATCATTATTTAAATACAGTGCTTCTGGGATATTGATATATTATTCCTTCGATATCAGTCACCAAAGCCTCCATCGTCGCGTTACAAATTAATACAAAAGATAATGGTAATAATAGGAAAAGTCGTAAATTGAGGGTGGCAAAGTCATTTCGCTCCTAAAAATGAACCAATTCATATTTTCACATGAAACAAAAAACATAACACTAGGAAGACCTGGTTTCAATCGAAAAATAAGGTTTTACCAAAATCCGTTAATGGAATTATTCCACAGGATGTTTCAAAGTTAGGATAAAAAAACACCTTTCAATTAACCCCGTATATTAAGTCAAATACAAAATTTTATTAAAAAACTCACCATACTAAATTAAAGTTTATAAATTTTTACACAATGTGCTAAATCATCAAAATAAGGCTAAAAATAAAAAAAACTGAAATACTTTTAATTTGACCAAAAATTTTCTGTTGCATTGTTTTTGCATCTGAGTGTATAAAGTGCGTTGAATAAAGATAGTGCTCGTTTATATAAACTTGACAAACTTCTACATTGTTTAGTGTAAGATTTTAAAGATTTTTATTTTTTTTTATCTTAGAAAGCAAAATTATTATGCGAAATAGACTTTAATAAATTTTGGTAAACTATTTTAGTACATTATAAAAATTTTCCTTTATTGATATACAGCGAGGGTAATAAATTAAAACATTTTAACATTTTATTTTTACAGGAAATTCAATTATCGCTATTTTATTTCATTACGACTTTGCTCCAAAATAAACAGTTTTAAAGCTATAAGCTAAGAAAGTAGAAAAAAATATGTTTTTAGTCAATTTTAAATATATTAATTTTTTTATTAATATTCCCGACCTATTTAAGGGGAGAATAAGTCAATTATTATTACTGAAGTTATTATATAACTTTTTCTGCAAAAATCAGAATGCCACCTATTACATCCACCTCAAAACAGATATGCTCCGAAACAGACTAAAACAAACTGGAAAATAAGTCAAAACTTAAACCAGTGTATATATATATATATACATATATATATATATATATATATATATATATATATATATATATATATATATATATATACACTGGGGTGCAAAATTAACCGGACACTTATGATTTTTCCTAAAAACTGGAGTTTAAAAGAGTTTAAGATGTTCCCAATTAAGTATTTTAATAATAGACAAAATTTAAAAGTCAAATTTATTACAACTCAAGAATGTTACTCAGAAAAAACAATAAACAATTCAAAAAATTTAAAAATCCGCAAAGAAAAAAATATTATTTTTTATTTTAATATAAACAATTTTTATGGAAAACAATGTTTAGTAGAGTGTATTACCTCCACGAGCCCTAATTACGGCCCTTATTCGATCAGGCATACTTCGGATCAAGGTAGCAAAGTCTGCTTGAGGGATTTGCTCCCATTCATCACGAACTGCTTGCTCCAAATCATTCATGGTTTGAAACTCACCATGGTTACGTCGAGTACGTCGTCCCGAATATCCCATGCATGCTCTATTGGATTTAAGTCTGCACTTCTTGGCGGCCATGGTAATAAACGAATTCCAACTTCATCCAAGTAATCCCGTGTTATTCTTGCGATGTGCGGACGAGCATTATCTTGCATTAGACGAAAGTTTTCTCCAATAAATGGGGCAAATGGCACTACATGATCTTCCAAACATTGCTGAATATACCGTTGTGCGTTCAAACTGCACACAAATTGAACTCTCGGAGCAAAACAACATTGCTGATAACGTTCACCAGTTCTTCTCCATATCCTATGCCGTCCATCCGATGAGTATCTGTTAAATCTTGATTCATCCGTGAAAAGCACAGCACTCCAATCGTCAACACTCCAATTAAGATGTTCGCGAGCGAAGTGTAAACGTTGCCTCCGATGATCTGCTGTTAATAGAGGTCCCGTGACAGGTATTCTGGACCTTAATCCGTATTCATTTAAGCGTCTTCGAACGGTATAAACGGAAACTGTGTTTATATAGACATAATTTAATCGTTGAACAAGTACTGGTGCTGATAATGTACGATCGCGTAATGCTTGTAACCTAAGAAAGCGATCTTCAACTTGACTTGTGGTTCTTTGTCTACCTTGACCTGGTCTCCTAGTATATTGTCCTGTTTCCCGAAATCTTTGTATTGCATCAAACACTATACTTCGAGAAATTCCTAAAGCATTTGCGATATAACGAATGCTCCGCCCATCATCCTGTAAAGCAATAGCTTGTGCTACTTCTTCTGGTGTCATAATTTTTTTAATGCAAGTTTTAAACAGGAGACAATCAAAAACCTACAGCCGAACTTATAATCAGGTACAGTACCACAATAAACTTAAATTAATACTAAGCCAATATTTCACATTAATAACAAAACGTATGTGTAAAAGTGTTTTTGTTCGCAAAAAACATCTAAACAGGTTCAAACAAGAAAAAAACTTGTCGCTAATAAGACATAAAATACAATTCCAAACAAATTAAACAAGTTTCGATCTAAACACCAACAAAAAACAAAAAAAATTGAGTGTCCGGTTAATTTTGCACCCCTATATATATATATATATATATATATATATATATATATATATATATATATATATATATATATATAAAATATATATATACATATATAAAATATATATATATATATAATATATATATATATATATATATATATATATATATATATATATATACTAATTTTATATCAAATATAGTACGGTTCAAGAAACTCAAAACTGTAATATAATATTTGCGAAATCTAGATATTAACACTGAGTTTACGTTATCCTGCCCTTTAAACTAATGATTGCAAACCTCAAAATCAAACGTTTGATTTCATAACGTGTCAGTCAATACTATCCACCTGCTTTACATGGGAATATTTAGATAAGAATGAGAATTACTTATATGCCCTATATGGTCTAGCTTTGTTTATGGCTGTGAAATGTGAGTGATTAAAAAGTTGCAAGCAAGAAATATAGATGTATTTCAAAACATTTACGCATAAGTTGGATCAGCAAAATAAGGAATGAAGTAATGCTGAGAATGATGAACACCGGACAGCAGCTTGTAAATACACCAAAAATAAAAAATAGTCACATTTTAGCATACAGTGAGGCATAAGAAATATAAGCCGCTACAATTGTAAAGAATCTATCAAGCTTAATACTAAAATGAATTTGCTGTGATAATTATTCATAATATATCACCAAGGAGATCGCACCTAGGAGGAGAAGTCAATAACCCAAAGCAGTGGCAGATGTCTCGTCAATTATGAGTTTAGTGGTCGCGATATGACGCTTCAGCTCCATTCAGATCGGGAACAAAATTTCAAATCTTTAGTATTCCAAAACGTCATCAGGTTGTGAAAATACAAAAACTCTCTTCTATCGTCGGTAAGATAATGTGATTCAACTATTCAGTAGAACCTTAGAACAATAGCTTGTAACAAGTAGTTTTAGTAGAACAATATAATTTAAAGTTTCTGAAAGAAAAATAAAATATGGTTTTAGCTCCAATAAGAATAACAAAAAGATTGTTTTCAAATTGGTGGCAGTTGATGAAAAGAGATATCAAATACAGTTAGATTTAACAATATTTAATACTATATATTATGTATATTATTTGGTAATATTAATGACAATTATTTCATTATATTAATAGTCGGATAAAAGTAGAGTATTTATTATGACATATTATATGACGATTACATTTAAGTTAAATAAAAATCATATTACATTGAATCTAATAAAATTAAATTGAGCTTAACATTTGCTGCTGTGTTATTTGTTTAAAAACTCTACATACAAATATTTTGCACATTATAAATAGATTCAATCACCTTCATTTCTTGGGACACACACTTTAAGAAGATGTAAGATTAAGAGGATAAAATATAACTGTGATTAGTCGAATAGAAAATTTTCTCCTTACCCTGTATTTTATGGTGCTTTAAATTCTCTGTTATAGAAAATAATCCATTTCTTCGGGGGGAATCGTCTACTTCGTCTACACTATCACATTCACTTTTTAATATTTCAACACTATTTAGTTCAACTTTAGTTGAGTTTATTTCCATAGTATTACACGTTAGGTCCGAGCGATCTATCTGCAACAAAAAAAGATATTTAAAATTCAATGTTAAGGGCAAATCTTTAATTTAGTTAAAAAAAAACTTTAAACTCTCATAAAATGAAACTAATCAATGTAAGTTAATATCTGACTTACATGACCACTCTATACGCACTTTATCTAATATTACGGTAGGTGCTACTGTTCATTGGAGGCGATAGCTCAGTGACTATCTAGGCACTGGCTTACCACGTCAGATGCTCCAGGTTTGATTCCGGCACAGATACCAGAAATTTTTCAATTTCTAATTTAATTAAGCGGCCACCGTATTTTAGAGGGTACGTAAAGACATCGATTATGTCTACTTGAATAGTCATTAACACTAAAACCTGAACCAGAAGGTTACCAGAATGAGAGATGTGGCTAATTGGCTACAGTACGATCGGTTATAACCAAAATATTCAAAGGGATCTAAAATAGCCAAATCAATGAATATTTCAGCTTTAAAATTGAAAGCCAATAAAAGACCAGTGAGAAAATATTATCTATTACAAAAGATTTTCAAAGTACTCCAGTCGTCGGAGAAACTGCCACTTAACATCTAAAAATCATACGAACAAGCTGAAGTTTGTCGAGAATATTAATTTTGGGGGCCCCAAAAGAGATGCAAAAAAGTTTACCAATGTTCAATAAAATATGTATCAGCTCTACGGTAAAAATTTTCTATCTTTTGATTTAAGTGTTCTGTCGACAAAAATAAAGATGAGTTTTAAATGTAAGGAGTTCAGCTTTCGTATGCAATGTTTGTATTTTGCCGCAAGTAAACTCAAATTAACCGGAAGTAAGCATGCAAAAATTAGTTTACAACTTTTAAACTTAACTTTAGTTAACACTACTTCTAAACTTGTTAACAACCAGTGGCGTAACTATAGAATGGCAGAACTGGCAATATGTCACGGGCCCCTGGCCTGACGAGTCCCCCGGCCAGAGGGACTGCGAGCTGAGAAGGAACCTAGCAAAATTTAGTAAAAAGTATAAATTTTCAATAATTACTTAAAATCAATTAAAGTTAGATACAACCAAACTCCATATACAAATTTAAATAAAAACTTAAGGTTTAAATGTAATTATAAGACAAGGATCAATTTTAGAACGCATCCAATGGTTGCTTCGTGTTTTGTCCAGAAATTCCAGTATTTTGCTAACCGAGAAAGTACTTTGTAATTGGACTTAACTAAACGTAACAGTGTATCAGATGTAGCACTCGACGCCCGCCAGTATATATCCAGAACGACCATAACAAGATACTACAAAAAATCAATGAGAATCATATTTGATTATAAATAATATTGCATATTCACCATATATTACTGCTAAGGGTAATTCTAAAAAACTAAATGATCAAATAAAACGGTTCGTGATCGAAACGGGACACTGTAAATCTAAGGGTTCTTTCTTAAAAGACTAATAATAGATCTTTTCTAGAAAAACCATACTATATTGTTCCTAAGACTGGTATGAAATTAGAACGTACATACATGGCTATCCTATTCCTTAATACTTCAGAAGACGTTTTATGAACCATTTTGGTTATTCGCAAATGGGGGATCCAAAAATACAAAATGTTTGGATGGAAAGCTATAGACGACTGGAAACATATTGTAGATGTCATAGAAAGACACGAGACATTGACAATTTACCTCGATTCTTGTTTTACGTATGGCCAATAATGGCCGTTACATGGAACTCTAGATGAATAGCAAGAGTTCTTGATTAAATAACAAAAATCTTTTTGGCATTAAATCTCTCTAGATGTTACTCTAACGTTTTTAACGTGTAATTTAGCCTTTTCTGGTCAGAGAGAAAACATACATAGCAATGATTCAAGTTCTCGAGAATACTTTTCAAATATTGTTAAGTTATTAGCAAAATACGATCCGATTTTACAAGAATTGGTAAATAAACCAACGGTCAGATAAAATATAAATATTATATAAGTCCTACATAAGTCCAAAAATACAAATGAGCTCACTTCTGTCCTGGTTCTAAAAGTAGAAAATGCACCCATAAGTGAAATAAACTCTGCACCATTTTACTCTATCGTATTCGATACGACTTAAGATATTCCAAAAACAGATCAAATGTGCGAACTTTACCATTATTGTATGATCGAGAAACACGAAAACGGAATCACAAAAGCGCTCTTCATTTTTAGGATTTCACCAAGTTAAACACCAAACAGACTTATTAGTGTCTAACCAAATTATTATATTCATAAATGACAAAAATATACTCTAAACAAGTGTCGAGTAAAAGAATATGATGGTGCTAACACAATGAAAGGCACGTATGGTGGAGTCCAAAAACTGATATATTGAACCTAATGTAGTATCTGTTCACTGTGCTGCTCATAACGTAAATCTAGTAAAGAAAGGATAGTCAAAGGGTAGTCAAAGGGTAGTCAAATTTTGTATTTAATAAAGAAAGGGTGTCATTAACTTTGAAGACTAACATTAAAAACATTGAACTCTACTAGATGGGCAGACGTTATGATGCTATTATTGCTTTAAACGTTCCGTTTGTTGAAGTCCAAAAAGCGCTTATCAAAACTATTCTGTTAAATTGTAAATCAGAAGAAAGAAATAAAGCTATTTCTCTTAAAAAAAAGATTAAGAACTACTCTTTTATTATGTTATTAGTTTTTCACTGCAAAATTCTATAGCTAGTGAAACACTAAGTCGAAAGCTACTAATCTTTAGAATTATAAAAACGTTTGAAAATTTGTTTGGAAGATTTGGAAAGGTACTGACATAAATTTAAAAAAGAAATTAAATAGTGTAACAGAAAAGTGGTCCATTAACCCTGAGTATTTTAAAATTCATCAGAGGAAGGTAAAACGCCATTTTGACCAACTTTGTGAAGATAGGAGTTTTTCTACATCCGGATATTTGGTTCAAAGTGAACATATTTTATGCAGTACTGGACGTCATAATTATCGGGTACACGTAAACTCATCACCAATTACCATAAATACCCTCGTACATAGTACAAACTCATCACCGCCATAAAAGTAGGGTTTTCAAAATAGACCCTAAGAGATCGGTAAACTGATCACTGGCGTACCTGCACCCCGGATCAGGTATAGACCATAAAATCCTTGCAAACGGCTAGTTTCTGGTAATTTCACAGAATAATCCAAATCCAGATGTCTTAAATGCAACTGCAATTTATTGGTTTTTATTTTATGATTCTACAAAATTCTATTAATAGCTACCTAAAATCATGCGAAAAAAAATTTCTCTTCATTTGCCCTTGTTTCTTCAACATGGATAGTGAACTGCTAATTGATTACGTTCTGAGCGAACGCGGACAAAATATGATGGTTATGAATAATTTCAAATTTCAATTGCGAAAGACTCGCAAATCGAATCGCAAAAAAATCGAATTGCCTTTTGTGAACTTGTGCGACGAAAGGGTGTAAGGCTAAATGTCATACAACTGGTGAGTAGAAATTTTATACCGTTTTTGTTTAGTTGTTTCGCACTGGTTTTCGCGAATCATCCTGATCAATTAGAAAAAAATCAGCGTAATTAAGTTCTTTAAGTTACTGTAGAAGATGTTTCTTGTAGGTAAGGCAGAATATTACTTTGTTGCTATAAAATACCTTTTCTGTTATTTATTACATTTTGAGATTTCTGATTAAATTGTTAAAATCACATTGTGATATATATATATATATATATATATATATATATATATATATATATATATATATATATATATATATATATATATATATATATATATATATATATATATATATATAGGCTATCCAATAAAGTCAGCAACATATGTGAAACCTTTTTATTTTTAGTTTTATGAATTTGAAATAATTATATTACATAAAAAGTTTTGAATGATCTAAAACCTAGAATACAATGATCAGATTACAACTAAAAGATGAATTGTGGATATTCTTAAGTCTTAATAAAATTCATGTTGTTTACCGAACCGCCTAAATGACTGAAAAATACTAATATCTGATTCTGATGATTGAAGTTCTAGATCATTCAGAACTAGAGATTAAATTTTTTTTCATAAAACTAAAAATAAAAAATTTTTTCATATGGTACCGACTTAATTGGACTCCTTATTTATATTTATACATATATATATATATATATATATATATATATATATATATATATACTGAAAAACGATAAACGCTTGTAGTCAACGCTGATCAGTTAGACTACAAAACACGACTATTTGGGTGTGCAGCCGAAGATAGGACAAAGAAGTACTCTTTTTAGTCTACCAAGCTTTCGCAAATCTTTATTTGAATCATCAGGGTTTTACAATAAACAAAATTAGTACAAATTACAGAATAAAAATTATTTTGTATCTTACACTAATTGAGGTTAGTTGTCATGATGTTTATAAAATGAATTGGACAACTCATCTGACTCCTACAAATAATGGCGAAAACTAACCAAAAAATGTAAAAAAATTGCTTTTAAAAGCACTGTAGTTGTGAGATCTTTGTACAAGTCATTAAAGATAAAGTACAGCAAACTGTACTTAAGCATTTTGATGCATTCTGTCACAATAAATGCATTGCTAATTACTTTAAATTTAAAAATTTTCGCCAATGATGCCATAAAATGTAAAGCTTTGCACGTATCAAAAATTAAAATTAAATTCGACTTCTATGCACTAATAGCACATTCAAGTTTTCAGCTTTTCCTATTTTTTAGATATTTTTTATATTTACTAACTGTCCAAAATCGTCTATTATTTTTAAGATAATCAAATAACGCCAAAACGGTAAGATTTAGACCGAATCTATGCTTAACAAATCATCTCGAGAATTCAATAAGAAATATAAAAATGTAATGAAAATCAAATAACGAAGTTGGGGACTACCTCCGATATAAACAAAAATAGCACATGTTGACAAATATTTTCATTTTAAAGTTCACTATCGAAATCCTATGCAACTAAATTTTTAGATGTCAAAACCATTTAGATTAACAGATCCGTCTAATAGACCACACCGTGGGACATATTAATATCTCAGTTAAATTTTAAAACAACTTGCTTAAAATAATTTCTGAATTTATTAAATTATCACATAACCGAAAAGTATAACAGGTAAGAGGCAATCTTTGCTAGTAGTAAGAGAAAAGTAAGAGAAACCAGGCAAAAATCCCGGTGATGAGTTTATCTATCTGCGGTGATGAGTTTACCAATCTCCAAAGGATGCCGGTGATCAATTTACTATATCTCCGAGGGTCTAATAATTTTATGGGGGGCTATATAGTGATGAGTTCGTACACGTCCTAATTATCAAACTGAAATCGCGTTTTCAATGTTTTGCAAGCCACTTTGCAAAATTAGAATGATACTGATCAATTAAATGAAGCACTAGAGTTATTTATTACAATACCTGTGACTACTGAAAGATCATTTTTAAATATAAAATTAATAAAAAGCTATTTAAGAAACTCTATAGGATAAAACTGGCTACGCAAATTAGCTATTATTTCTGTTGAAAATCCTATGATCCAATCTTTAAACTTTGAAAATATGTTATTGATACCTTTGCGGAACAGAAAGCTCGAAGAAAATAATTTTATTAATAAATATCTTATTAATGTTAAACTATTATTTTATTATAAGTATGTAATATCTATACTTTTGAAAATTAGATCTTCTTCTGGTGCCGTACGCTATGCAGCGTGTAGGCGTTCATACTGGTTGGATTATGCGTAAGGATCCTTTCCTCCAAGGTATTGATATCAGGCTTGTCGCACCATTTTTTATGTCTCTAAACCATGAGCGTCGTTTGAGACTTGTTCTTCTCGAACCTTCAATTTCGTTCATTAAAATTATTTTTAAGATTATATTTATCGCCTTTTAAAATATGGCCTGGATACAAGACCAGCTGTGTAACGCTGTTTCAAAGCTCTCTTTGGGTATGAGTGTTTCTTAAGACCTCTTTATTTATAATATGGTAACCCATGGAATTTAAGCAACCTTATGTGACACCACGTTTCCAACGATTCAATAAAGCTTACCGATCTTTAAGTGACCAAGTATCGCTACCGTACATTATTATTCGTCATATGTAGTATTTGCGAATACGGAGGCCCGAAGGAGTTTTGCGATGACAAAGGTATCTTCACTATATAACTTTTGCTACTCGTATCTTCACTTCTTCCCTCTCCCTCCTGTATTAATATTATTTACTATCTCTTGTAATTGTTTTATGTTGTTTGCAATGCTAGCTGTATCATAGCATATTTACTATCTCTTGTAATTGTTTTATGTTGTCTGCAATGCTAGCTGTATCATCAGCATATCGGAAATAATCTATGGGCATTCCATTTATTTTCACACCTGTTTCGTTCTGCTGTGCAAGTTAATAGATCTTTTCTACAAAAATGATAAACAGCAGAAGGGAGAGGATGCAATCCTGTCTCACGCCCTTACTTATTTCTACTTATTGTATAGATCTAGAAAATTAGATATTTAACTAAAATCTATCTCTCTGAATTATTAAAATTAAATTACAATGCGACGATTTTTCTTGAGGCACCATCCAATGAATTTGTCATGGGCATCAGATGATATGGTTACGCCAATGTTAACAACATTAGTATTTAAACATTATATTTGACAATTCAATGCTCAGTCGCAGGAAAAACCCTAATATTATTTAAACAGCTATGATAGTTTACAAGTCAGTGTATTTTTTTTAGTTTTTTTGGAACCGAAAATAAAAACTTGTGGCTTCATGTTTTTTTTTTTTTAATCCGTTACAGTTCTGGTTATTCTATTCCTCGAATGAACAGACGGACCGAAGAAAACTAAATTTTTATTTTGATTTAAAATTCAACGCATTATAATAGGTAATCAATGCATTTAAAGAAAATAAATAAATTAAAAGAATCTAGTAAAATTCATAAGAAGAATTCAGCTTTGGCTCTCATATACAATGTTGATTAAATGGTAGAACAAGCTAAAAAATTACGCAATTTTTTATTTTAACGGCCGAATCGGCTTAGTATGCGATTAAAACGCTAATAGGTACCTACAAATTAAGCAGGTTTTTTTTACGAAAAGGCATTTTCAGTATTAAAATAAAACCTGATTAAAATAAATCAGTATATAATATATAAATAAATATAATATAATAATATACTAAATAGGTTTATATAATACAATAAAATGATTTATTTTAATCATGTTAACGTTATTCGATGCTCAATTTCTAATCATATTGGTTGTTTCATTGTGATTTTCTAAGTTCTTTGGAGCTTATTGATTTTCTTATTAATTCCAACCATGTTTTTTGGTTTTCCTTTCTTGTTCTATTGTTTTCCATTCGCTGTACATGTCAGTACCATATGAGTTGCTTCATCCATTATTGTACTTTCTATTCCATGCGTTCCCCGATTTCTTCATTTCTCATTCTCTTCCTTCTTCTAATGCTTAGCTTTCGCCTTATTATATCTATTTCCGTGGCTTCTATTTTTTTGAGAAAAGAAAAAATAGAAATTTTTGGAGAATTGTAAAAGTCACAAATAATAATATTGATATATGAAAGGACAAAAATACATACCTAAATGGCAACAGAAAATCTAAAGCTCTCGACTAGTGTAACACGGCATGCAACTTATTTTATATATTTTAAAGGAAACGAAGATAGTATGGGAAATGTTATAGGAAATCATCTTCCCCAGTTGAGTAAAAAAATATTATTATTACAGGTATTACATACGTATAACCCTTGTACGATTTGATTTAATTTAATAGGGTCTACAAATAAATGAAAATCACTTATTTACTATAGGTAATTTTTACCACTTATTTTGAATCATATTCCGTGGCGACATCTGGCTTTGAGTAGTAAAAACATAAAATTTTCTTTTTAGAGCAGAACGATTTCTTGGAGCTGGAATTTTTAGTTTAAGTTTTTAACATTCGATGGTTTTTAATAATGTCTGCAATATGTATAAGTACATTTTTTGAATTATAAAAAATTATTATAATAATTAAACCAACCAGTAATAACTTCATATTGTTCATCACCAACAATAAATTACGCAGTTTTGTATAGGATGCAGTCAAAAGTTAATATAAAATATTTTATATTAACTACCATATTTTTGGGAATAAACCACAATTATAATTAAAACTAATATTGTACTTTCGACTAACTTCAATTTCCAACTCGATTATTTTGCAGAAAAAATTCTTCTAGTAGTTTGACTCACTTAAAATAAGTTAATGCAATTTGCTCTTTTGATTGGGAATAAACCACAATTTTACTTTAAAATAAGTTTATTTGACGTTTCGATTGCTATTTTGGAAATCGTTCTCAAAATACAAAGTATTATTAAATTAAACAACTTTTGTTTTTGGTACCTGGTAAAAAATGTTTCTAATAATTTAATTTTATCTGACTGATTCATAATGACAATAATTCAGACATATTTATACATTTTAAAGTATTTTAAGCTACATCTATCAACTTGGCTGTATAATAGTCCTACTGCAAGAACTATTCGCAGTATGGTGGAGAAATTTGAGTCCACTTATTTAGTAAACAATTAATCAACACCTGTTGGTTAATACAATATCGTTCAAAATTATCGCCTCTATTCGTGGGAGTGTGCAGGAGAATCCTTCTTCTTCTTAGCCTTCTCTCTTCCATTTTTCTAGGACGGTTTCTTCCAACTCATTCTGATCTCTATCCTGAGCAACATTTGCCAATTTGTTGAAGAATCCTAGACAGTCGATTTCACGTTGCTCGCAGAAACTCAGACTTTCATAATAGACCTCAACTTTGCAAACTTTATGTCGTGACTTAGATTAGCACTCGGACAAAATTCAACTGACTTAGGAGCTAAAGGTAAAATCTAAATCATAAACGAAATCATAAAAAAAAAGGAGCTAAATCATAAACGACGACGTGTGTTCGCTGAATGGCCTCTGGAGCAGTTTTAAACTGACCCTAATTGCCATCTCTAAAAATAGGGAAAAAGACAAAACTTCTTTAAACCAGTGCCTTAAGAAGGTGGTTAACTTAATTGAATTGATTCCTGTTATTTCATTAAGATTCAGACAACAAGAAATCGGCTTAAGCTCACATATTCGCAAAGCCTTTTTACAGATTGGGATACATGAAGCTGGCAGAGAATCTCTTCTTTTTATTTGGATAAATGATGAGGGGAAAAAAGGTTTACCGCCACTGTCGTGTCGTATTCGCGATTAGCAGTACTTAATTTTTGTTAGGAACTTCGCTGCAACATCATTTGTTGATGTTAAGAAAATGTGCGTCAAAACTGCTGAATGTTTCACAAGACGCCGTTGTAAAATTCGCCAATAGTTTTTACGTTGATAATTGCGTGACTAGTGTTTCTAATCAGAGAAACTGGAAACTTTTATAGAAGGGTCAAATGTAATTATGGCTAAAGGCAAGTTTAATCTCAGAGGGAGAGAGTATACAGGACAAGTCCCCGATGACTTTATTGACGCCTCTACCCAGGTTTTGAGAATAAAGTGGAATTATTTCGATGACACCTTATGTCTAAAACAAGAGGATGAAAATATAGATCTTCTTTCTAGAGGTTGTTCTCCTAAGCAGTTGCTCGAGTCCAAATGGTGGGAGGATCCTCAGTGGCTTAATGAAGATTAAGATAGAGATGATCACAGCTGTAACGAAAAAGAGATTGTTCAGGAGAAGAAGAAAAAACTAGTTACAGTCCTTGTTAATAGAGAGCAGGATGTTATGACCTTAAATCATTGTCACCTTAATTGTTTTTCACAGTATATAAAGACGTTGCGAATCTGCGCGTGGACTTGTCAATTTAGCTTTATTGTCAGACGACGTCGATTAAAGACTATATATAGTGATAATGGGACTAAATTTGTCGGTACCGTAAATGCTTTTTGTCAAGTGGATTTTGAGAAAATTGCTACAGAAAGAGGACAGTTTTTCAGATCCATCCAACGTCTCTACACATTAGAATCTCCAGCAGATTCCACTCAGATGCCAGGTGAAGAGTGTAGAAGCGACCAACAATCGAGAAACACTTTCAGGGAATATGTGCGAAAGTGGGGGAGTAGCTATGAGCGAGAGTGACGAGAAAACGGGACTGTTTAAAAGCCACTGTGCGGTAGACGATTCTTTTTTTAAATTTAATCTTGTATTTTTGTCATTGTTGTTTTAATATTAGTCGTATTTTGTTGACTTTGATAGTTTTGTAAGACATATTTATTTTTTGAGTAACAACAAAAACAGAATGTGTCAGGTGGCAGTAGAAGTAGAACGAGGCAAGCGAAGTCGCATGAAGTTTCTGTCTACACTCTCGTACTCTCTGAACTTCGATAAACTTCGCGAGTAGTATAGTGGACGCCTAAACCTTTCACTGCGCATGGCACGGATCCCTGCCAGGCTGAGTTTTCAGACAGTGCGCGTGGCACGGATATTTTAGTGATGACGATGACAATTTTGAACACGGCGATGAGTCAAGTAATGACGAGTTAGACAGTAATGGAGTAGATGATGGCGACAATAAATCAGGTAGGATTACATTTCATATTTATTTGGGTAGTTAAAATTCTTAATGTTGTTTAGTTCTAAAAGTAGGCACTGTAGTATTATATATGTAGTGTTTAAAAATAGTTTTAATTAGTTTTTCAAAAACTTAATATAAATTTTGTTACAGCAGCAGTTAGGTCGACTAAACAAGGACAACATCAAGTTCCCATTGTTACAAATCTGGCTGCAGCTGCGAATCCTGCAGTAGGCACAACTTTAGCTGAAACCACAGCAAGTACCATTCCAAACTGGTAGGAAGTTCCTATGCGTTTAGTTAGATATTTAGTTAGATATTCCCTTTTATAAAACTAACGAGATTTTACAAACAATACCGGGAAATGAACCCATAGACTATTTTAGAGCAATACTTTATGACCAAATTGTAGGCCACATAGTAGAAGAAACTAATATTTACGCAGATGATGTTTTCCTGTCTCACGGTGCTTTGGAAAAATCTCGAATTAGTACGTGGAAGAATGTAACTTTTCAAGAAATGTTAACATTTATTGGACTAGTGTTACAAACAGGTACAATACGGTTGAATAGCCTCCCAAGATTATTGGAAAAGCCACCCATTATTTAATTTGAATTGTTTTCACAGCACATGAGTCGTGATCGAATTTTGCTGATAATGAGGTGTTTACATTTTAATAGAAACATAGCCCAGGATCAATTATATAAAATAAGGCCAATTATAGATTTTTTTAACAAGATGTCTGCCCTCTACTACCCTGGGAAAAATCTATCACTCGACGAATCCATGGTGCTATGGCGAAGTTTGATGTTTAGGCAGTATGTAAAGAATAAACGCCATAAGTACGGAATTAAATTATATATGTTAACAGAACCGGGTGGCACAATTCTGAAAACTTTGGTATATACCGGGGCTTCGCGTCATATTGGAGGAAAAGGTCATACTACAAAGGTGGTTTTGGAACTTCTGAAAAACTATTTAGATGCTGGCCATTCTATATACTTGGACAATTTCTATAACTCTTTTGACCTAGCCAACCAGCTAACTAAGCGCAAGACTTATTGCACTGTAACGCTGAATTCAAAAAGAATTAATAATCCCACGAAAATTATTTCTAAAAAACTTAAAAAGGGTGAAACATGTGCAGTGTATTCTCACAACCTGTTGAACGGCAAATGGAGAGACAAAAGAGATGTTCTCTATTTATCTAATGAATATGAAAACGAAATGGTCGAGTTTGCAGATAGAAGACATTGTACCAAAACAAAACCTAAACCAATTTTTCATTACAATAAGCAGATGGGTGAAGTAGACCACCAGGACCAAATGAATGCATACCATCCCTGTGACAGAAAAACATTCAGGTGGTACAAAAAATTAGGTATCCATTTCATACAACTTATGCTGTGCAATGCCTTTTGTCTCTTAAAAAAATATTCAGGCAAAACCATGAGCCTTTATGATTTCCGACTAACTGTCATATCAAAACTATTAAAAATTGAAGTACTAAAGCCGCCCGGACCAATAACCCGACATCACATAAACTGACAAAAATTACATCTGTGAACAAAAAAGGTGAAACAAACAGAAAACGTTGTAGATTTTGTTCCCAAAAGAAAATTCGGAAAATGACATTGTACCATTGTGAAGGATGTCCTGAACAACCTGGATATTGTGTGGGAGATTGCTTCGATGGTACCCATAAATAACATTTTTAAAATTTTTGTTTTAGATTGTTTTTTTTTTTCGTTTTATGTTTATTGAAAAAATGATTATCCTTTTATTGTATTAGTTTATTTTATTTTGTACTTTGTTGCAACACAAATTATTTACTGTTTTTGTTGTTTTTTTATATTTTAATCTTAGAGTTCAAATATTTTATTTACTGATTATTAACAAAATAAAGATTTTCTTAGCATCCTTTAAAGTTTCTTCTACATAAATTTTGGCCTAAACCACTCATAAGAATGTATTTGTCACGGATCCGTGCCGACGGGCACTTCATAGAAAATTTTTTGACCAGTCGCATGGCACGGATCCGTGACACATTAATTTTACATCCCTTAATCCAAAAAAAGACTTTTTCAATAAAAAAATTTTATTTTTTACAAAAACAAATAGCTTCTGGGCATGTCTTAAATCAAAATGTAGCAGTGAAAGGGTTAAGAGATCTTTGAAATAAGCTTTCCGTTATTTGAGTATTATAACATTTATAACTAACCTTTTATATTTTAATCTGAAACTGATTTTTTAGTTAATAGAAGTTTAGTTAACATTAGACTTTTATTTCAATAGAACAGTGTACTTGGTGTATGACAGGTGGGTTTATATCAAGGCACCCGACAAACACATCAATGTTGATAGCATTTATCTTCTTGGTAATGCAGACCTGGTTAGAGGACACAAGACTTTAGGGAAGGGAGGTACGTTAGCCCTTTTTGTTGGTTAAGTGAAAAGAGAAAAAAACACAATTTCCTAGAGAAGAATGTAGTGAAATGGAAACTAACCGTTTTACTTTAACATGAAATTAGAAGAGATAACTGAGAACAAAAGGAAGGAACTATTCCAAAATCTAGAAATCAATAAGGAACCCAGAATATTACTTAAGATATCAACATCACCGATAGTTTTTTTATCAACGAATGAGTAGTACATACAATGATTTCCATAACACTTAATCTCTTTAGTGGAATTTATAACGCTAATATATTATCAAATGAATGACTTTTACAATACCAAAAACATACCTTGCAACGACATGCAGTGATTACCAAACAATGAGTTTAATGAGTCACGTTCTAAAGATATTTCTATGAGTATTACAAAGGAATTTATGGGATATTAAAAGAAGCAATTAGTAATACTCAGTTTGGGAACGAGCGAACCTATTCAGTATCCAAGTACTAAGGCAATCATTGTCTAACGTAAATTATAATGCATTTTTTTTATGAACAACCCAATTTTGCAGTTTACACTATTACAAATAGTTTAATAAATATTTTCGCAGTATTTTTAGCAGTTTCTATGAAAAATTTCAAATACACTTTTCCTGAAAACCTGACGGGCTAGAAAAAAACTAAGCACAGATTCGTGATTAGCACATCATATATACTACAGGGCCACTATTAAACTTTTATTTATTTATTAAAAAAATTTCATAAAAAAAAATGTGCTTTTGTGAGGTCAATCAGGTATGCAACAAAAAGAGTAAGATTAGTTTTTTAGATTATCACAATTATTGCAAAAAATATGTTAGGCTTAAAAAATGATCTTATTTGTATTAAGTAATCATGTTAAATATTTAAAACACATGAAAGTTCGTCTGCAATTCTTACCCCAAAAATCCAAATAATTTTCCGATTTGAACAAGAAAATTGGATTTAAATACTTTGACAAAGAAAAAAGATAAATCAAAAATTTATTGATTTTTTTTTCTTTTACCAAATCAAATAATTTTTGATTTTATAAAGCTGAACTGAAATGTTTTTCTTGGTAATACACTATAGTGTATTTTTATGTATGAGAGAGTAATAAAACAATAAATTATGTATGCAAATCCCTAAACTGTTGATACGGGTGACTCAATGAAAAACAGATATTTGTCAACAAGTTTACAGAAGTATATAGGAAAACAATTTTAAATTGAGTATGACCACCAGGTATAAAGGTTGGAGCAGAATAGAATACAATAGTTGTGAGGGTTACTAATCCCTAAATAAGGTTGCCAGTGTCGGAGTGATGGAGGTTAACAGGTACTAATGAATTTGCAAGAAATGTAAGATGTTTATTTTATTGGTTATATATAACCAATAAAAGTTTAATAAGTACCTACCTATTTGCAAAATAAAGTTTAATTCTTTAGATAAAATAAAACGTTTTATTTTATCTGAAATGAGTGCATTCCACGAAGTAAGGGTTTCAACAATCAAACATTTAATTCTTTAATTCCAGGAATCTACGACAGTAATTGACTAGATAATTACCTTCTAAACTTATTCCACAGAAAATGTGATAGTGGGTTTTTCCATTTTGTATATAGGAAGGTCCAAGTGGCGTATTCAAAATTCTTAACAGTTCACTAAAAGTAGGTACTTCAGTTGCAAGGTGCAGTTTATTGTGTCTACTAGTGTTATGGAAAATTTGGAAGTGCCGTGTAAACGCCGAAAAATTGGTCCTCTAACAGTTAATGAAAAAACATTAATATTTAATTGTTTTAAATCATTTACAGACAAACGTTTATGTGAAAGTGTTGATGAGACCGTTCAGTTAGTTAGCAGTACACTTGGTGTTGGGAAATCTACGATTTACAGAGTTATTAAAGAAGAGAAATGTGGTAGTTTTCAAATGCCACGTAATGCTCCAGGGAAACCAAAATTTCAAATAGAATATCATTGTAAAGAAGGACTTCGACGGAAAGTGCATGAATTCTTCTTTAGACAAGAATTTCCAACATTGGATAAAGTTCTTGTCTCAGTTCGAGATGATAAGGATTACCCAAAAATGAGTCGAAGTACGCTATGGAAACTTTTAAAAGAAATAGGCTTCCGCTGGAAAAAGAATCCCAGAAAGTCTATTTTATTAGAAAGAAGCGATATTGTCATATGGAGAAGACATTTTCTAAGAACCATAAAGGAAATGAGAAACTAAAAAAGAAAAATATTTTATCTTGATGAAACATGGATCAACGAGGGTCATACACCAAATAAATTTTGGCAGGATGAAACTGTTACAAGTCAAAGGCACGCTTTTGTAAATAACTTATCTACTGGTTTAAACCCATCATCAGGAAAGGGACGCAGGCTAATAATAGTACACATTGGCAGTTCAGACGGTTTTGTTGAAGGTGGTTTATTAACTTTTGAATCAACTCGTACTGGTGACTACCATGAAGACATGAACGCTGATGTGTTTCAAGAATGGTTCGAACAAATGATAGATCTTCTTCCTAAGAACTGTGTAATAGTAATGGATAATGCAAGTTATCACTCCAGACTTATAGAAGGACTGTCCACAACCAAGTGGTTAAAAAAAGACTTGCAGAATTGGCTGAGTTCAAAAAATATTACGTACCATCCCGGAACTATAAGAAAGAAACTTTATTCGTTGTGTGCCCTTCATAAAGAAAAATTTAAAAAATACGAAATTGATGAAATTGCCAAAAATCGTGGAATGACAGTACTTAGATCCCCAACATATCATTGTGAATTAAACCCGATTGAACTGGTATGGGCACAGATAAAGAGTGAAGTTTCAAGAAAAAATACCACTTTTAAAATTCATGATGTTAAACAGTTGTTTTTGGAGGCCGTAAATAATGTAAAACCTGAAAACTGGGAAAAGGCAGTAAATCACACTATTAAAGAAGAGGAAAAAATGTGGAAGCTGGACAATATTACTGATAAAATGATCGAGCCAGTTATTATAAATCTTGGTTCTGAAAGTTCATCTTCTGAATCTGATTTGGATTTGTAACAAGTAGCTGTAAGTTTTATATTAATATTTTTATTCATCTATTTAACATACCTTAGACGGTTTTAAAAACTCTTGTTCTCTTTTGTAATTTTTAAAAATTAAAAAAAATGTGAATTTTTTAAAACCCTTTTTAATGTAGGCCAGTCAGTTCTAATATAGTGTGTGATAAAAGAGGTCACTTTTGTTTACATACACATAACACTTTATAACACTGAAATAATTCATTTATTTTTTACAATTATTCAAAGTAATTTTTCAATTAATCTTGAGCACGCCCATGGAGTGGTCGGAGCTACCAGTTAAAATTATGCTAATTACTCTCTCGTTCATAAAAATAAACTATAATCGATTTATTAACTTATGTCCTCCAAATATTGAAACAAGACACAAAATAGGTCGAAAGTATTAAACCAATAAAGAGATAGTCAAAATATATAAAACGCCCTGTACCTGTTTTTTAGGTAGTAAGATATATTAAGTTTTGTCTTTTTAAATCACCTAAATGGGCCCTATCTATGGTTAACATTTATCCATTTAAGAATGTAACGCCAGGGTTAGTAATGGAGTGTCACGAGTCACTAACTCAAGCTTCGGATGGTAATACCATCATCCTGAGGTGGGTTAAAGGACAAGATAGGAATAAAGGCAACCGCATTGCGCTGACCAATTGGCTAGGAAGGCGGCAGGCCTAAGACTCTTAGTACCTGGGTATCTTTTTGGTTGGTCAACTACAACAGTCGCGGACATTGTCAAATGTCACTCGTATACGTAAACCGTAAAAAGATGGGAAGAAGGGCAAGGATGGAGACTTGCCAAGGTAATACTAAGTAACCTTGAAGAGTTAGCATCAAAGAAGTACTTGGGAATGACCAGAAAAAACCTAGGCTTGACAGTTAGTTTTTTAACTGGTTATTGTTAACTAAGTACACCTCCACACAATGGTGCTAGCAGACACACCTCTATGTAGGAAGTGTGAACGAGAAGACGAAACTGTAGAGCATGTCCTATGTGAATGTCCGGAGTTATGGTTAATACGAGAGTACGCGTTCGGCGAGTCCTGGCCCACACCTGCCCACATAAGAGAGATGTCTATTGGTGACTTGTCCACCTTCCTAGAAATGGCAGGATGGACAATGAGAAGGACGACAACTTTCTGGGAGAAAGCACAATGAGTCAATTGTGGCCTAAGTGCTGTGGAGTTTAACTCGCCCTCTCTACTCTACAGATACAGATACAGAGATGCAATACCCTATATATTTTAAGTACTCGCATATAGAGTAGACAAAGAGAGCATTACAGAAACCTGGAAAAATTACTGCTCAGAACAAAATACGTAAGCAGAAATTGAACACCAGACAGATAATAAAAAAGGCGAGGAAACACTACATACCAATTCTTTTACAATATAAAGGCTTTCGATTCAGTAAAATGGGATCATTTCTGGAGTTTAAGGGAAAACATGAGAGTAAATAACCACCTAGTTAACCTAATCGAGTTATAATAAGAAATCTATATGATAAAAACTCAGCCAATGTTAAAGTATACGGAATATATTCAAAACAAAAAAAGAAACTAGACGAGGCAGCATACTGTTACCATTATTATTCATTAATTACGATTGAATTACTGCACCACAGTGTTGCAGGTAGCAGCCATGCTTTGGCTAAAAAATCTGAAGGTGGATTTTTATATGGGAGAAACCGCAAGACCACTAAATCTCAGGGTATACGAGCATGAAACATATATCAAAAACAGGGAATTTGACCGATCACAGATATGCAAACATGCCTGGGATAATGAACACAGAGTACAACGGAAAGATGCATCAATAATTATGAAAGAAACAAACATGAAAACGATAAATATCAAAGAAGCGCCTCTCATCCTAGTTAATAAAGAAATATGTGTAAAAAATACATTAGCAGAATACATTAGCAGAAGCTTTGTTTGCCAATCCATCCATCCCATGGCTCTACAGCCCAATTCGAGCCCTGGCCTCGCTCATCAAACCTCTCCATTCGTTATGGTCTGTAACCATTCTCCTCCACTATTGAATACCAAAGAGATTTCATCGCGTGCTCGGTCTTCCAATAGGCCTCTTCCACTGCATTCTTGCATTCCACAGTTTTTTTTGTTTGTCAATAGTAAAATAAAAAGTCAACAAGGGTATATTAACAATAGTGGATTAAGAAAGTTAAAGATACATCGTCTACAATCATACACAATATATGCAACACACAACACACAAATACAATACACGAACACATATACTTAAATGCATAATACATATATAAATAATGCAAACACACGCAAAATAATCAGAATTTGATGACCCGAGTACAGAAAATCCACTCTCAGATTTTTTAGCCAAAAGCATGGCTGTTGCCTGCTAGCTAAGTGAACCGTCAATTGCAAAAAGACATAACCCCTCAACAACTTAGGCACGTATGCTCTTTTGCATATAAAAACAAAATATAAAAATAATATAAAAAATAAAAACAATATTTAACATATATTCTGAATATATAATGAAGAAAGTATGTACTATACGAATGAGATGGGAGGGTATACGAGGCAGAAAAATTAATAAGCTACGATGCGCTCATGACATACTTATATTTTAACAGCGAATGATGTCGAAATGACTACTATCACCAAATCGCTAAGCCGGATAAGCAAAAAATTTGGACTTTCGATCAACACTGGAAAAACAAAAACAATGATCGAAAACAGGGCTAATAATAATCTACCGCACATACATTAAGTGGCGAATTCCGAACTAGTACACATATTTGTATAATTTAGACTAGCAATGGCCCGAACTTTAACAGCTAAATTAATTGAAATATGGAAATACCGAACAAGAAATACTAAGGTAAGGTTTGTTAATGCCTTTATTTTTTTAATTGCCGCATGCGCAGATAAAACATAGACTCTCAAAAAAAATAGATAGAAGTTAGATCAAAGCCTTCGAAATATGGAAAGAATTCTACGCATGTCCTGGATAGAACACAGAACCAACCTGTCAATTCTGGAAGAATTTAATATAAAATACAAACTATTAGAAAAGTAAACCGAGCATACTTAAATTACTTCGTCCAAAAAGCCAAAAGAACAGGGACTATGGAGCTATTGGTACTAGAAGGAAAGGTAGAAGATTGAAGACCGAAAGGAATATTTCCTACACGATGGGCAGACCAAATGAAGACTCTGGTGGGAATATCCTTACATGAAGTCGTCCATCTGGCACAGGATCGCATAACAATATTTATAGTGTCACTACCCCCTGACAAGGGCTCAAGGAATGAGAAGGATGATACAGAGTAGAGATGTCGAAGCTACGTGAGACTTAGGTTGAATATTTGGAAGCTTTCGAGATGTGGCTATACCTTTCAAGATGAACGAAACAACATAACTGATCAATATTAAAAATGATGCAAGCTAAAATATTTTGGTCACATTATGAAAAATTCCGAAAAATATGAACTTGCATCTAATTATTCAAGGAAATATCCAAGGTACACGTGATTCTGACAGAAAACGCGAAGGTTAAAGAACGTTGTGAGGATGATATGGTATATAAAATGGACTACAAGTAGAATATTGTTGTCAATAAATCTATTCGAATATAGTAGCCAGCATACTACCCAACTAAAGTGAAAGAAAGCGGATATTGTGCTGTATGATATACCACACTATATGTTACTTGGCTAAGTAGAAGTAGAATACTGATTTCTAATGAAAAAAATCAACTTATACTATCGAGATCTTCATGGAATGCAGCAATATTGTTAAATATCTTTTAAATACCGCATTGCAGGAACAATGCCACAGAAAAAGTGGTTGGCAAGATGCAAAATAAAAGAAAAAATAATTGGTTTGACGATAAGTGCAAATTAGCAGTGAAAAAATAAAACAAGATTGAAATGGTTACGCACAAACAAAGAAGAGGAAATAGGAAAATACAAAGATTAAAAACAAAAGACAAAGAAACTATTTATATCGAAAAAAAATCAAAAAGTAGAAGAAATTATGAGCAAGAAAGAAACAGAAAATAAAAGACACAACTCAAAACCATTGCACCATTACATAAAACTAGGTAACCGAAAACGGACAACTAATATAGCTATAGAAGCAGAAAAATAGCAGAACGAACACGGAACAAATAAAGAAGAAGAAGAATTGAAATATGCAGAAGTGAAAGAGAAAATATGCATGCAACTTAAAAACGGGAAAACGGCGGGAGAAGACGGAATATATGCAGAACTTATAAAATACGGTGGGGAGGCACTAAACAGAAAGATTTATGAACGAATACAGAATATATGAAGTAAAGAAATAATGCCCGAAGAATGGAAGAAGGGAATTATAGTGAGAATCCCAAAACATGGAGATAATAGAATATGCAAAAACTACCGAGCAATTAATTTACTGAATGTAATATATAAAGTAATTACTGGTATAATAATTAGAGACAGACTAACAATATATACAGAACAAAGCATAGGAGATTACCAGTACGGTTTTAGAAAAAGAAGATCCACGATATACGCTATACCTACTCTAAAACAAGTGATAGAGAAAACGTATGAGTACGACGGAGAAACGCATATACTTTTCCTAGATTTCAAACAGGCGTTTGATAAACTAAACAGAAGAAAAATGGTCCAAGACTTACAAGAGAGTAATATACCAAATAAAATTATAAAAATAATAGAAATGAGAATGCGAAATTCTCAAGCAACAATAGACACGGGAAGAGAAAGAATAGGAATAATAAAAATAAAAAATGGAGTACTATTTATTCTATCACTAGACAAGATAATAAAAAAGCTGTCAAACGCATGAACTATAAACAAGAATGCAGTACAAAAAATACGATATGCAGTCATAACAAAATACATGAACGTAAGCAGGTAAAAGAAGACACAAATGACAGAACTGACAATAAGTGCACACAGTTTCAAAAAGTTTCTTCTTCTTCTTCTTTCTTTTATCTAGACTTTAATACCTGTTTCTTCTTCAATATTAACCTAATAAAAGGTTTTAAATTATCGCACCATGTTTTTTCCTGGTCTGATAATACTTCTTCGTCTATTTGGTGACTTATCTTGTGCTATTCGTACTAATTCTACTAATGTGTTCGTTCCACTCCTGTTTCCGTTTTGTCACCCATCCATTTATGTTTTCTTTATTGCATGCTCTTCAAAGAGGTTGAAACATTCAACTATTTAGGAGTACTAGTCAACAGAAGAAATGAAAGTGTAGATATGAAAAGAAGAATCCAGCGGGAAATGCAGCGTTCTATGGAAATAAAAAAAGTTTAAAGATAAAAAGATAAGCCAAAACACAAAAATGAAAATCTAAAAAACAACCATAAGATCAATAGTAGTATATGCTGCAGAAACATTTACATTAACAGCAAGAGAAGAAGAGCAATTGAAAGTTTTCGAGAGAAAGATTATGAGAAAAATACTGGGACCAAAAAGGGAAAACGAAGAGGATGCAAGACAATGGTTGAATCACGAAATGGATGGGTCAAGAAAACATAGTTAAAGCAATAAACGCACAAAGAACTAGATGGTAACACATAATGAGAAGAGAGAAGAGCAATCTGTTAAGAGTTATAACGGAGTTGATACACCAGGTAAAAGAACTAGAGGCAGCTCTTCAAGTGAAAACAGCTTCAGCTTCTTCGTGAACGTATAGCTTATATATATATATATATATATATATATATATATATATATATATATATATATATATATATATATATATATATATATATATTTATTATAATATTTATTAAAGTATATAAGGAGTAGGAAACTACTAATGTTTTTTAATAACACAACATTAAAAAATCTTAACATAACATAAATTGTTTTTAATAAACTATCAAAATAGAACATCATATCAGCTGTGTAGATTTTGGAGACTTCCTAATGAAATAAAATAGTTCTAAATAGGTAATAGCAAAGGCATTACAGAGGTCCGGTAAAAGTTTAGTGAGTAAAACAAAATGATTTGGAAAATTTAAAAAGATATCACAGGATGATGACTGTGTATTAGGATTTATTAAAAAATATTTATAGACTAGATTTTATCATAGGGCAGTCAAAATACATTACTAATATTGGAAACTTACTAATCAAATTAACATCACCGACATAATTTACAAGCATATAGCACTATTTAGAAAATTATAGCACAACTTTTCCTGCCTAACTGACTTAATTACATGAAAATTTGTCCACGACTGAAAACTAATTCATTTTCAGGCGAACGGTAGCATCTTTTTCAGAGAGTACATAGGTTAAAGTTAAACGTAGAATATGACCTGCGTCGACCTCTCACTCTCAGTCTAATCTAAAAATGTTTCGTTTCGAAATAGCTGACACCTTTCACGGAAAATGAAACATATATTCTGACCACAAATATATATCACACTATTAATAGATGAGTACGATCAGTCTGATACGGAGTTCTTCGAGTTCAAGAGTGCATATAATTGTCAAATTACAATCTTTTTAATCTAAAGAATAAACACCTTAGAGTAATAAGATAATTTTGATATCCTTAACTTTTAATTATTCTCATACGATAGAGGTTATTGACAAGGGCAAGTTTTATTTTTTATACAGGCATACCTAATTTTTTGTATGTAGAAGATTAACGAAAAAGAGGAAAAATAGGTTTATTAAACTTTATTAACAACAATTTAAAAATTTTAAATACTTTATGTTGCTGCCTACATATCCGTTGTTAGTTGGCTTTATGCAAAAAGTAGCCATTCTACCAAAACGTCAATTTCTATTATACTATTTTTATAAGACTACCTATATCTTTTGTTATAAAAAGATCCAAGCCGGAAAGTCATTTTTAGCACCAAGCTAACGGGCGAACTAACTCAATCTATCAGCTTGGTCAGAAGATAACCTACATGAGCTAACCAAACAACTTGGTCACTTTCTGTATAATGACACATATTGTACAGTTCAAAGATTTTTTCCGTTTGGGCAGAAAACGAGCTAGGATCACGAGCTCAAAAAATTGGTTTTGGTAAAAAACGGATGTGATAGCAGAGATAAGTGAGTTGATCCCATGGTCGATTTTTGTACCAGCCAAAACTTTCTTTTCTTGTTATATGATTCTACTTACACGGGTAAGTATTGTTTTCCGCAATTCTATTAAAGGACAGACCTACTTCAGGAATGCGATCCTGCCATACGCAAGCCTTAATTCTCTCTGAACTCTTGTACTGAAACAATAATGTCCTAATCCCATTACTTGAGGAAAATTGCTTGCAAAATATGTAAGAAAATTGGTCCCACGATCAGATCGAGTAATGGTAATTCAAATAGCTAGATACCGAATTATAAGCACCAACTGCAGATAAAGAAAATAGCGCAATTAAAACATTTTACCAACTTGTAACAGAAGTTTACTCTTAAACACTCAACACTCAATACTCTCAACTGGGACAATACTGTAAGAAATTAAATTGATTATATAGCAGTCAATGTACGATTTAAAAACTGCATAAAATCGGTCAAGACTTACCCAGGGGCCAATATTCGGTCAGACCATACTTTACTGTGCTCCACAATCACAGTTAAAATAAAAAGAGTCTGTAAAAATCAGAAAACCTTAAAAATATTACTAGATGTACTTCAAGACCCATGCACCCTAAATAAGGTTTCTTTAGAAATTAACAACAAGTTCCACGAAATTAGACACTTAGAATGAAAGTAGCAAAAGACTGATGGTAACAAGAATCCTGTTTAGAAATTGAGAAACTGGAGCAACGACACAAAATCTTTCATTTGCACAAAAAATAAAAGAATTAACAGACAAAAGCAGAATTTACTGGCAAAATATATTACAAGACTCTGGTGGTAGAATTTTAAGTAAGTAATATTAAACAGCGCTGTACTGAATGGGAAAATTACATCTAACTGAGATACAGGCCCATCGATTTTATTCTCAGTAGTTCAGAAGAAAGGCTTCTCGTCTTGACGAAATACCTGCTGAATTGTTACAACTATTAGATAATGAGTGTGTTACGATTATCATCTACTTCTTTAACAAGATATACGACAGCGACAAATTATCAGACAACTGGTTAGAATCAATATTTATAACTATTTCCAAGAACAGAAATACCATACTTTCGACTTATCAGTTTAATGAATCAACCGCTCAAAATTTTTATAAAAATATTGCATCGTCGTATATATAAACTTTGTGAGGGGATAACTGGTGACAAGCAGTTTGGCTTCCAAAATGGTGTGGGTACCTAGGAAGCTCTTTTTTCATTAAATACTGTTATAAAAGAGCATTGAGTTTAGGAAAAATATTTAAGTATATTTTATAGATTTCTAAAAATAAGTACTATTTAAATGGGAATAAGCCACAATAAAAGGTTAAATTAATTTTATTGACGTTTCAATTTCCACTTCGGAAATCGTTCTTAAAATACAAACATTAGTAAATTAAACATTTTTTTTTTGTTTAGTTTTGTAGGTTTTGTAGGTGTATTATACTCTCTAGCTCGTAGAGCATATTAACTTCTAGTTCTGCCATCTGGACTAACCAGCGTTCATTTACTATTCTGTTTTTTCTAAAAAAGGTATTCATTGCGAATAGTTTGTATTACAACAGAAATTTGTCAGCATTTTGCCTCTTTCGCTTTTTACTCCGATTTCAAAATTTGTGATTAGAACTTCGCGTTCGTCCTTTTTTTTTTTGAGTTTGTCGTCAAAATCTCTCATTATCAGATTATCTCTAGGCTAGTTCTTACTTTTTTGGATTTCCTCATAGAAGTCTTAAATAAGTTCATCTTCGTAATCACTGATGATTACGAATATATAGGGACTTGAATATCTCTTGTTTGGTCTTGGATTTATTTACATAACTCTCGCGGAAATGTAGTCAATACTCTGTAGTTCATAGTCTTTTTAATGACGAATTACATGCTATGATTTTTTCTGACGTATTCTCAAGTTAAAGTTGATTTCATCTAATCCAATGAACTATTTTACAAGAAAAGAGGTCCCGGGAACGCAACTCAAAAATATTAGCAATATCATTTTAAAGTCGTCTACTTTAAAATGTATAATGTATGTCTGAATTGTCAATATAAATGAGTCAGATAAAATTAAATTATTAGAAGAATTTTTCACCAAGTAACAAAAAACAAAATTTGTTTAATTTACTAATGTTTGTATTTTGAGAACGATTTTCGAAATGGAAATTGAAACGTCAATTTCCACTATACTTTAACCGTTAATTGTGGCTTATTCCCATTTAAATAGTAAAAACTGCTTGACGTTTCGATTTCAAAAAAAATATTCTAAAAATTGTGTAAAAAGTATAACCAGCAAGTTGTTAAGCAAGTTATGTTGGTCAAAACTGACTGGTACTTACTCTGGAATTGAATTTCGCTGCAAGCATAGCCATTTGATTCTACTAGGACTTATCCAATCCGAATCATTAATAAGGTGTCTCATCCCAATCTTTCTTCCTCATCTCTATGCCGTTGACCGCTTCCACGGTTCTTCTGCCTTTGAAGCCAGTTTCCCAACTCCAGGACAAAGGGTTGTCCTACCGTTTATAGCTTCTCCACCCGAAGCTGTTGGCCAGTAAACGGAGGATTGCTTATACCGCCATATCTAGCTAACCTCCTTTAGTTTAGCCTGCAGGCCGACGTAGTTGCCTGGAGTGTGGCACGCAGGAGCCATCAGTGAGAGTTAGTTGTCTTATGAGGAACAGTTATCAACAACCATCTCCCGTCTATGACGCTCGATGTGGTCGTTCCGATGAGAGGTTCTACCTCTATAACACAACTCTACATCCCTGTAAACCGTTAGATTTAAAAAATATAACACGCTTAACAACTTGTTGGTTATATTTTTCGCACAATTTCTCAAATAATATTTTTTGAAAACGATTTCCGGAGTAGAAATCATAACGTCAAACAGTATTTAAAAATCTAATTTTCATTACAATTATAACCTGATCCCATATAAACATAATGTTTAGCATAATAATAGTTATGCTAAAACATGTATTAGAAAAAAAACTGGTAGGATATCATGCATTATATTAAAATTTGCTAATACCAATAAGGTACAATGAAAAACTTTTTCCAAGATAAATGATTTTAAGTATGGCAATAATCAGAGCACAAAAGTTCGGATTAGAGCGAAATGAAGACACAACCAATACATGATCATGGGAAGGTAGAAATCACAGCAGACAAAAAAAAAACATGAAGATTTTAGTTTATAATCTGTAAATAGTGAAAGATATAGTTTTAAAAGGTGAACAATTTTAAATACCTGGGTGTCGTATTCTATGAATATGAGAAAGAGAAATGAAAGCTCGATGCCAGAATAGCGAAAGAAAATAAAAAATTGGGCAGTTTAAAAGCCCAAATAAATTCAAAATATGTTTCTAGACAAGGCAAACTTCGAATATATAAAACAGTAATTAGACTCACAGTAACATGCTTGCAGGGATGGGCAGTAAATAATAAGGAAGAAAATACTCTGGAAAAATGGGAAAGAAAAATATTGAGACGCGTATTGGAAGGACTTCGGCCATATAATTAGAGGACCCAAATAACATTTACTTCGCCTTATAATACAAGTAAAAGTGAAAGGAAAGAGATGGATCGGTCGAAAGAAACTTTAATGGCTGCGTTATATTAGACAAAGATATGTTACCACAGTAGAACAATTATTTCGCACAACAGCAGATAGAGAACGGTTTCAGGAAATTGTAAACATGATGATGGCCAACATCGGACACAGTCACGAATACGGACACGGCACCTTAAGAATAAGATTCGGAGGAAGGAAGACAGAAGACATTGGGGAGAAGAACCAACAACTTATTAATGACTGTGTACAAAGAACATATCATCATCAGGTTCGTCAAGTCACAAAGGATGAGTGGTTCTGATATGCAGAAATAATAGCAGCTAACAAAATGCAAAACAAAAAACTAGTTATGACCAGGAAACTAATTGGTCCCAGAAGAAGAGGTAGGCCCAGAACTAGGTGGAATATTAAAGTGGATAAAGACCTTAAACACGTAAAGGTGAGGGACTAGATAAGTAAGACAAGGCAAGTAAGATAAGTAATATGCAGAAATAATAGCAGCGAACAAAATGCAAAACAAGAACTAGTTATGACCAGGAAACTAATTGGTCCCAGAAGAAGAGGTAGGCCCAGAACGAGGTGGAATATTAAAGTGGATAAAGACCTTAAACACGTAAAGGGGAGGGACTAGACAAGTAACGCACAAAACAGAAGTGAATGGAGAAATATTGTCAATCAGGTCTTTCATACTAGTTAAGAATTTTGTATATACCTAAGTTTGAGTTTTATTTGAAATAATGGTAATTAGTTAATCTTATAATTGTATTTTATTTAAATCCCCTAGGTCTTAACCGCCATAAAGAAAGGCTCTATTTTTATCTAATTACTGTTAAGTAACAACTTTAAAATCCATTTAAAAAAATACAACAATAAAAATAAATTAACAAAATTTCAACTAATTCTACCGATAAAGACTTGTAGTAGAAAAATTAGCAAAAACAGTAGGTATTCGATAAGTAATACGAATTGAATATCAACATATTCTTAACCAATTATATCGATGAATTAATGGAGACATCCGAAAGAAATGTGACTGTGTACTGTATACTATGTACAAAAAAATGAAGAAAACATTTCTTGTTTTAAGTAAACTTTAAACACTATGTATTTAAAATTCACTTTACTTATAGAACATCGAAATTAACAAATAAACAGCCTTCTTTTTGGCACTCTTTGATACAAGTATCTAACTGCTTTTGATAAATTTTTCACTTACATTTAAACTATATAAACAGTGTAAGTTCGCTATTTGATTTTAAATACTAAAGGTGAAGACCGGAAAAAGCATAGAAAATCTTTCAAAATGAGTATTTGTAAACTTATTTTTATTAATTTGATGATTAATTATTGCAAAAGTGACTTCAAAACTCGATTTTTTGAGTTCATCCGTTTGAAACCTCCGTTCATCGGGTAACCATTCTGAAACACTTTCGGTAGGGTGTGGTCTGTGAGGACCAAAATAAAATACAGCCTCACGAGCAACAGCATACATTTTATTGCTAATTTCGCATCAACGTGTTTTAAACAAATCATTTACTATATAATGTTTATTACAGAAACAATTCCAAATTTTTTTTGAGTTGTATTAGGTAAATTTTAAAAATGTTTACAATTTCAACGCATATTTTTTCAAATTGTGAACAGCGACTAAATAATGAAAAAAACAAAAAAAAACATTTATAACTTTAATTAGAAACAAACAAAGTACTACAAAAACATAAATAAACTAAAAAATTAAATTGTGGACACAAACTACAGTGGTCAAACTTTGGTGGTCAAATTTTCTAAGCAGTCTTTGCAGCATGCCATTATGTGGTCCATACATAGCCAAGATTGGCAAATCTTGCAAAAAAAGCGAGTTTTGCGTCTTTTGCAATATTTACACTTTCCTCTCTTACCTGGCTGGGGCTCTGATACAACGTCGACCTCAATGCCTGAGAGTCTCAAGGCAGAAGCACGCACAGCTTTTGTCAAATGCGTGCCAACTGCTCTCCGTCGTATACTCTCCTGTACCAATTCCATACCTAGGTTTTTTTGGAATAATCTTCGCGTTTTGGAAAATTCTCCATCTGGGTTGTTGCGTTTGTAAATTACAAATGCATTAATTGCTGCGAGATTAAGGAGATTATAAACTACTACCATTGGCCAACGTTTCGTATTTCTGGAAACATTATATGATGTGATCATCCTGTCTACATCACATTTTTTCCTTTCTTTGGTATATATGATACGGCAGTCATATCGTTGCTAAATGCAAAAACTGAAGAATATACCTGTCTATTTTTAATTTGCGTTATTTCTGGCCAAGTGAAACATGCAAGAAAAATACAACTAAGAAGCAGTGCAAATATTGTTACACATTTGATCGGGTGGGGTCTGTCAGGACAAACGGCCATGCAGCAGCTGTTTAGAAATTTCAAAAACAGTTTTGTATAAAAAAAACGAATGGTATTTAGTTTCTAGGAAGGTACTGAAAAGGTAGAAATTTAAAAAAATAAAATGAGAGAATTATCCAAAATTTTTATTTTGTCGTAGACTCACAGACCACACCCGATGAACGTAAGGTTAAACAACACACACGAGACAATACTCCTCAATACGTAAACAAACGTAAGTTTTTATATGTTGACAATATACTATTTAAACCATGGCGGATCCTCACAGAAATTTGGATTGCGAAAAAGCCCTTCGTTTCGCTTCTTGTTGGGTGGTGTCTCCTGTGGTAATCTTAAATTAGAGTTTAGTGAAATATATTAAATAATTGTCAATTTAATTTTCTATGTGACAATTTATTCTTCTTCTATTTATTTGTAATCTTCCTATTCGCTCCGTGCGTAACCATGTTAGGGGTACCTTGAAACGATGCCAGCGTGTGTAGCGGCGAAATGACAAAATTGGACGTATCTTTTTAATCATAAATTTGATCAAAAATGGGTGCAAATACATGTCGTGTATTTAATTGTGCTAATAGTAGCAAAAATAGTAAGTGTAGTTGTTATAGGTTTCCAAAAATTACATATAAATTAGAGAAAAGAAAAAGATGGATTCGTGCTATTAATATGAAAATATCACATAATCTCATTTTGATGCAATTGAAATATTAAAAATATAAATAATATACCTTTAAAGATATTTCATAAGACTTCAAGCCAACTTCAGCTTGCCTGATGACTTTAGCTTTTATATTATAACTTTTACTATAATTGTTTTTAATTACATGCTCTTCCACATGACAAACGTGATTTGTCAGTACTAGGTTTTTCCCCTTCTTTTCCGTTTTTTCGTTTAATTTTTATTTATATTTAAACATTAAAAGTTTAAAACAATTAATGCATCACAGTACTTTTGCAAACCTATTTTACAAAATTTAATACAAACTTTTTAATTGTTAAACAATTTAATTTGATTAACACGTTAATCGCCCACGTCAAATACTAAAATTTTTCCACTCAGGCCAAAACTCTCTTTAAAGATATTTATATTGATAACTTTAAAATACTATGTAATAATTGACAAACAATTTTTTGAGATATTTTTTCACATAAAAAAAACAATTTTAAAGTGTGAACCAACGTTTGGTTCTCAGAGCCTATGTATCCGTGAGGCCCTGAGACCCAAACGCGGGTTCACGCATTATTCAGGCTTGCTTCACCTGACTTGTTTTGACTTGTTTATAGTCTCGAACAGCATACGGGTGTCGCCACTAACGTCAGTTGTTTATTACGTTTTCTTATTTGATACTGAGAGGACGCTCTATTGAAAGTGAAAGTGAAAATGAGTGGTAATTACGAAAAAAATCAAGCACAATTACAAAAACTTTGGAGTGAAATTTTGTCTGAATCGGAAGATGAACCTTTTCAAGGTGGGTCATCAGATGGATACAATCCTGAATCTGATCATGAATATTCTTTAGATGAAGATTTTAGGCCGCATAAAAGATTCAAAAGGTAACATTTTAATTTTTTCTCTTCAAAAATATGATGGATTTTTTTAACTGTATTACATGCACAAATTATTTACCATTTTTTTACGTAGTATTATCTAAGTTATTTTTTAAGCCAGAAAGTATTTCATTGACATCTAAGCCAAAAGCAAGTCAAGTTCATGATGGAGCCATTCCTTCAACATCCAAAGAAATTTCTCAACCGCCGAATATAAATTTGTCTGTAGAAGATACTATAGAGGCAGTTATTATGAAATATTGCACGATCGATAACAACAACTCGGACAATGATGATCCTGATGTAATAACAGAGGATGCAACTTGGTCTACAGTTACGGGAACATCTCTAAGGAAATTTGATTTCTCCGTAGGTTCCGTAGGCCCCTCTGATAAGATTAGGGAATCCTATCTGGGTAAGACCCCTGTCGATTTTTTTACAATATTCTTTAATGAATATGTAGTAAATCTTAACCGAAATAGTAACCGAAACAAATAGTTATGCGCAACAAAGCATCAGTAAAGGAATTACGCAACATTCTAGATTGCATAGATGGAAAGACACTGATGCGGAAGAAATTACCTTATTCTTTGCAATTTGTTTATGGATGGGCTTGGCAAAATATCCTAAAATTCCAGATTATTGGAGAAAAAGCCCACTGTATTCAACTAAATTCTTCCGAAAGATGTCCAGGAATCGTTTTGAGATGTTACTGCGTTTGCTGCATTTTAGCAATAACGAAGAAGCTATTCCTGGCGATCGTTTTGCAAAATTACGTCCTTTGCTGACACTAATTATTGACAAATTCAAAGAAAGTTATGTTCCGGAACGAGAAATTTGCATAGACGAGAGTATAGTTCCATTTATAAGCCGTCTACTGTTCCAACAGTATATAAAAAATAAACGTTTCACGTTCGGAATAAAGAGGATATACATACAACCTGAAAGTTTACACTGGAAATGACAAGGATCCAAATATGAGCGCATCAGCAAAGATTATCCTCGAACTTATGGAACCACTTCTTCGCCAAGACTTCTTTTTACGGACAATTACTATATTAGCGTTGGTTTGGCACAGGAGCTTCTAAAGCAAGAAACTTACCTAGTCGGCACCCTCAGAAAAAACAGAAAGCTCAATCCCGTAGAAGTGACCACCAAGAAGCTAAAAAAGGGAGAGGTTATTGCTAGAGAACACAACGGAGTGGTTGTCCTAAAGTGGCAAGACAAACGGGAGGTACTTACTCTGAGTACTTGTTATACAGCAAACACAACCAAAGTTCAACGACGAAGTGAAGAAATTGACAAACCCACACTAATATGCGATTACAATGACAGTAAATCGTTCATTGATTTATCTGATCAACTGAAGTCGTAGTCTACGCCCTTGAGGAAGGGAATCAAGTGGTATCGCAAGCTTGTGTTTGAACTGATACTAGGAACTTCTATAGTAAACGCATATATTCTTTACAAGATGGTAACAAAAGGACACATATCTATAACAGAGTTCAGAGAAGAAATTGTTCAGAGTTTATTGAAACTGAATTACATGGAAGCAGAAAACACAAAGCACATGGAAGCCACACATAACAACATGTATTAGAGGAAACCGCCGTAGATGTTTTATTTGCTACGAAAAAATCTGCAGTAATGAAGGTCGAAAACAAGCACAGCTAAAGGCAAAGAAGTCGAAGTTTTCTTGTGTAGCTTGCAACAAATTTTACTATTTGTCATGTTTTTTCGACGTTCATAAGTGTCAAAAATAATGTTTGTACTTATTTTTAGTTGTTTATATTTAGACGTTCATGTGATACCATGTTTCAGTTTCTAAATTAGCTGTAATTAATTTCTGATATTACATTAAATACTAATTAAAAACTTAAAAACTTTTTTTTTGCGAATATTTGTTATGCATATCAGTCGAACCAAAAATAGAAAAATCCCAGGCCAAAAGCTGTTTGGGGCGGCCAGGCTCCTTACTTTAATATCCCACATGAAGCAATGTCAAGCAAGAACTAGACGGCGGTTCACAGAGTCGAAAACGATAACAAGTCGTGAAGCCCATATATGGGTCAAAGGACGTGGTAGTATAATTTTATTGAGACTCAGATGTCGGGTCACATGGCGATTAACGTGTTAAATAAGCTTTTTTCTTTAATCTAGTGCTTTTAGAATTTACGTAAATCGTAATAGTTTATATAGTAGTATATATACCATAAGAACGTAGTAGATAAAAGCTTCTTGGGATAAACAATTACAATTTTGTAATAACTATTTAGTGAAACTTCTTAAAATTTTTGAAAACTATATTTGTGATATTGTCCTTATTCAAACGCGATATTAAAGTTTTTTTATACATTTTTAGAAAAATTATTATTAATTTTCAAAATATCGACTTTTGAAGCTATTTTTGCAATATATACAACAAATTAACAAAAATAACTTTACAAACTCTAATTTTAACAGATTTTCTATGCTTTTTCAGTAAAAGACCGGTAAATTATTTAGAAAAGAGACACACTTTTCTAGATAATTTACCGGTCTTCACCTTTGGTATTTAAAATGAAATATGATCTTACATTGTTTATATATTGTTTAAAAGGAAAAAATTACGTTTAATCTTTTGCATATTGTGTTTATTATGTATTGTTATCTTCAAATTTATCAAACGCAGTTGATAGATACCTGTATTAACGAGTGTCATGGGAAAATCGTTAGTTCCCTGAGCTATAATAAAAACGTAAATAAACACATTATGACAAGTACACAATATACACTACTTAGTACAAAAAATGTAAAAAACATTTCTAATTTTAAGTAAATTTTAAAAACTATTTGAAGTTCACTTCACCTAGTGATTAAAAGAAAATACAGAAAACGCACGTGGATCTGACAAAAGGAGAATGTCTTTTAAACATGACATAAGAAACATTGATATACTTGTTTCCTATTTCTAATTGGTACAGTTCTACCATCTTCTTTCATTAATATTAGGCATTTTTATTTGCTATACTATTCTAATAATCGTATAATTTACATTTTTAGATTAGATATAGTTTTGTTAAAATTGAAAGTGCAACGTTTAAATCATTCTGATCAATAGACTGATCATGGATAAAACGACTTTAAAAAGACGACGTTCTTTAATAATATGGTTAAATAGAGAAATTCAATTGTTGGCTTTCTTTAAGATAACGTAAATTAATGTCCGAGTTCCTTATCTAGAATGTAATATCTAAACAACAATGAAATAAATAATAATCTTAGACTACATATATTTTTTTTGTAACAATAGGTGACTAAGAAAGAGCAAAAGAAGAAAAATAATAAAATGCAGATAAAAACGATATATAAAATCACATAACATTAGTAACATTAGACGATAGTTAATATTAATGAATCAACAATAATTTTACTTGTATGCACTTAATACATTTATATATATTGCGTATATACTACCTTTAATTAGAATGTCCCGACTCAATAATTTCCACTAAAAAATGTAAACAAACGAAAACAAAAGCATACACTACTTTCTATGCAAAACAATCGAAAACATGGATTCGAATTATACCGAATTTCACTACAGAAACACGAAAATTTTTCGCCAACAAATCAACGTTTACAGGTACTAACATCAGTACGTCTACAACAATATAGGTAAATTGAGGTGAACTGTAGGTTTATCAGGGGTCAATGCTTATCAGTTTTTCGCTCTTATCGCAAGCATAAAGGTTACACCATATGCATTACGACAAATATTTAAACAATTAATAATATCGCGTCTGCTGGCAGTAGGCAGGTGTGTTATGAATTTTGTAAATAAACACAGCTTCGAGGGGATATACGGAGTGTCACCGGCAATTCTTGTACAATGTAAGCATTTATTTCACTATGTGAAACAAATTATATAGTATTCTAGAACAAGAAAATGTACATATAAATAATAAATAAAGCAAACTTTGCCATGAGTCACTGCGAATTTAGCAAATTGCGAAAGTCATTAAATAGAATTATGTCATAATTTAAAAATGATTAGAAAAATTTAAACTGAAAATAATGTTTAGAAATAAATACATAAATTAAAAACACGGCATGTTCCTAATATTTAAATAAAGTCAATAATATAAGTCAGAACTCTAGTCTTAAAATAAATATATAGAAAACAAAATCCATGGTTATCAGCAAACGTGATACAGATAATGTCAGAGTAAGGATAGTAAATCAGGGCATAGAAATATTAAAGAGATTTAAGTACTTGGGATTCTGGCTAGACGATAATAAAGTCAAAATTGGAATCGAATTAGCCAGAAGTACCTTCTTTAAATGAAAGCACTATTCTGCAATTATTTTTCTTCTAGTGCCGACTCCACTAATGAAGGTTGGCTATAACCATTAAAAAATCGTCTCCATCTTCCACTTTTCTTACAGCGTCTGTGTGAATAACCCGGTCCAGTCGTGAATGTTTTTCAGCCAGGATATTTGTCGCCTACCAGAACTATTTTTCTATTCCAATTTACCCTTCATAAGCAGCTGCAATACCCCGTGCTTCTCATTTCTAAGTATGTTCACCAAATATGCTGTTTTTCTCCTTTTAATAGTGGTCTAGAGTTCCCTGTCTCTTCCCATTCTGTGCAACACGATTTCATTCGTAATATGATCGGTCCATGGTAATTTCAAAATTCTTCTAAAAAGCCACATCTCAAAAGCTTCCAGCTTTCTCACTAAGTCAACATTAACAGTACAATCTTCGTCATCATAAAGAAGAATACAGAGGATATAACATTTTATTGTCCCATACCGGATAAAGGAACTAATAGAACCAAAACACATAGAAAAGGATACGTGGATTGACTACCTAAAAAAGCTCTATGCAGAAGAAGAACAGACGACGCTAAAACCGGAAATACCAGAAATTACTACAAATGAAGAACTTAATATAAATGTACAGGAAGTTCGGAAAATACTTAAAACGTGAAGAACAGAAAAGCAGCAGGTAAAGACGGGATACTCAACGAATTACTGAAATATTGTGGAGCAGCTATGACGGAACTTGCTTGCTTAATATCTTCATTTTTAATCTGGATCTTTGTTGTGACTTTACACCTCTTATTGATAACTATCGATTTTGTTTTCTTTATGTTAATTGTTAAACCAAACCGTTTCCCCGTATCACAAATTGTGTTTAGCAGCGTCTGCAGGTCATTCTTACTTTTAGTAATAATGACTGTATCGTCGGCATAACGAATGATATTTTTAACGAGCAATCCACAAGTATTCTCATGAAGGCTATCCAAGCAAAAAAATACGTTTGGTTTAATCTGAATTTGTATCAATGGTTTATGATTAATTTTAATTAAGATTGTAAAACATAAAAAAATCGGCCAAAACCTTTACCACAGAATTTTAATCATTTAAAAAAAATACCCAAATTATAAGTAACAATAACAAAAAAATCAAATAAGATGTTGTATATGTACACCACCAATATCTCTACATAACGTAACTCTTCTTTTTATTGAGTCTACAACATTGTTAAGGGCCCACGGAGTATTATTTAATTCTTCAATATGATTCTATATTCTGTGTCCAAGATCTTTCAAATCCGCTACAGGAGTTTTAAAAATCGAATTTTTTAAAATGTGGCCACAGAAAGAAATTGTAATCAGTCAAATCACAGAATCGAGGGGGGAATATAATAGACGTATTTAAATATCCTAGACAATGACCCTATTTTTGAAAAAGTCCATAATAAGTTTCAAATTTTGCAGCATTGTATGAATTCGAGCCCTGTCTTGCTGACAATTTCGTGATATTAATTCATCATGCATTAATTGATTGATAAATGGAGTTAAAATTTCTTAAAAGTATCTTTAAGCATTTAGCATCCCTTTGGAAAAATATGGGCCCTACAATACGTCGCTTGTTTATCAGCCCAAACTTTAAGTTACTGTGGATATAAAGGAGTTTCAATAAAATAATGCGGGTTGTCTGCACTCCACATCCTCATATTCTGAGAATTTGTATACCCAGAACGATAAAACCAACATTCGTCAGTAAAAAAGGTTTTGCCTAATACATAATCATTATTATTGAGATTGTTCAGAAATCAATTACAGAAGGCTAACCGTTGAGGATAGCCGTTTATGGTGATTTCAAGGAAGGCTTGTAAACAATACGGATGAAAATGTAAATCTTGCTTAAGAATACGCTGGCAAGTTGCGTATGAAAGATCTACCTCTTGATCTTGCTGAAAGATCTTCCACTTTGGAAATCTTTCGAAAAACGTCAATAAACTTATTTTAACCTTCAATTGTGGCTTATTCCCACTAAAATAGTATCTAATTTAAAATGCCACAAGAAAATAGCTTCAGAACAATATTAAGAAACCGTTATGGGCCCAGCGTTATTCAAAATTTTCGGAGATTGGAAATTCTTTACAAGACACTATGATGACAATAATTTTGGATCAGTGGATATTTTCACCATTTATCTTGATTCCTTTTGTACAGTTTTTAAGTGCTTGTGTAAATAACTCTTCGGAGTATATATTAAATAGTAATGATAAAAGTATAAAGCCTTGTCTCATATATATACTTATCCGTCGCGCATCTATGCTATGTCCATTTAATGTTACCACAGCCTGTTTGTTCCAATTTTCTCATAGTCTATAAATGCGACCAAAAGATCGTTTGTTAGTCTTGACATTTTTAAACAAGAGTTGTGAAACTATACAGAGCTTCTACTATTCCTAAGCCATTACGAAAGCCAAACTGTTTATTACTCACATCCGCTTCACACTTTCTGAATAAATACTCTTACATGTATAAGCTTTAAAAATGTTTTCAATAATTGTGACATTAATCTGATCAGTCTATAGTCATTACAGTGTTTGAGATTTTTGGTTTTTGGTAGCAGAACAAAGGTCGATAGTAGCCATTCTGTAGGTATCTCACCAAATTTGTATATGTTAAAGAGTATATTTATTGTGCTTAAATTGTCTTTTTCTATAATTTTAATCTTTATCTGGCCCTGGGGCTCTGCCAGATTTTGAGTTGTTTATAGCATGTTGAACTTCAGATTTTAATATTATTGGAACTTCATCGCTATCAATTTGTGTTGGTTACGTTCTTGTGTACATGAAAAGGTCTTCAATATATTTAATCCATACTTGTTTTATTTTATTTGGGTCCAGATCTAGCCATACGGCTCACACTTCCTCTAAGGGGAAAATTCACTCATCCCAGATACTTACGGTATCAAAAGGATTGAGCTCTGGTGGGACTCTTTCCATGTTATCGAGCCCTAGGTGATTTGGTATGCTGGAGTATCTCCCAAAAATTTTCGTACACATCTGGACGTTGACAGTAGTACAGTTTCCGCATGGTCTTGTAGAGATGTTCATTCAGACCTAGCTTTTTTATGTTTTCTAGGAGGTTCTTTGGAATGACTCCAGTAGTAGAGAAAATAATAGGTATTGTCTGGGTACTTTAAATTCTCCACTGTCTTCGTATTTGAATTTCCAGATCTCTGTACTTGGCGATATTACTGTTGTTGGGTATCGCTACATCAATTAATATTGTTTGTCTCTTTAGTTTATTAACTAGTATACGATTTGATCTATTATGTGCCACTGTTTGGTCTTTGAGCACAGTGCGGTCCCAGTATAGCTTGTAGTTGTCATTCTCAAGTATACTTTCAGGAACGTATCGACAATATGGAAGATGGTTTGTTTGAAGAAGTCCCAGTTTGATAGCTATCTCTTGGTGAAGGATCTTTCCTACTGAGTCGTGCCGTTCCTTATATTCAGTTGCAGCAAATGCCTGACAGCCCACGGTAAGATGTTGGATGGTTTCCTGAGCTTGACATCCATATCGGCATTTGTCATTTTCGACCTGAGGGTCTTTGACGATATATTTCAGGTAATTTTTGGTTGGTATAACCTGATCCTGAATAGCCAGTAGTAAACCTTCTGTTTCAGGGAACATCTTTCGTGATGTCAGTCAATAGTTCGACGCTATATTGTCGACATGGTCTTGACTGACCTCATTGGGATGTCGCCCGTGCAGAGGTTTACCCACTCAGGTGCGCATTTTTTCGTCCTTAGTAAGATGGTTTATGCGCATTTCTGGTTCCCTACTGCACAAATTGCGCGATATAGAGTAGATGTCTCAGCCTGCATCTGAAAATAAGTTCTTAAATTAGTAATTTGTTTTTCTTGTTGCTCACTTTCATCCATAAGTCCTCGTCCTCCTAAATACCGCGGTAATGTCGTTCTTTCTACTGTCGTGTTTTCGTACTTTTCGCTGAAGATTTTCTATATCCGTTTTTGTAGACTGAACAATACCAAATGAGCATAGGTGTTTAGTGCCTTAAACAAATTTTTACTGTTAAGGTGTTAACGAAGCAGCTGTTTTACCCTTCGTATAAACTCAGTAGTTATTCTCAGTTTTCATTTGCTTATGGTCAATCTTCCGCACTTGCTTTATTCCGAGGTATTTATACATATCAATTTGGCCCATGGCCTCGATGTTCTGGCCGTTTTGCATATCGAATCCGCCGGGCTGAATCTTTCCTTTAATTTTATTTAAGACACAGCACATGGGGACCAAACTGCATACTACAGTAGACTCCCTCTATAACGAGAACTGAAATGGCAGACTAATTACCTCGTTATAAGCGGATCTCGTTATATCCAACAACAATAATACTGTGCATACATATGAATATGTAGTTTTCTAAAACATTAACTTTCTATAGTGAAGCCATTCGGAGCAATATAAGATGCTAATAAATATTGTTTGAATGGCGTTTTTAAAACAAAGTTGTTTACTTTTATTGTCAATGATATGTATTAAAACATAAAAGAGTTGTTTACTTTTGTTTGTTTTACGTTGTTTTACGTTGTTTTACGTTAAAACAAAAAATCTGTATTCTGTAAATATGTATAAAGCGTATTTTCAAGCTTTAAATTGTCCAATATTCTATCTATCATATTTTCTAAGGATGTGAAACAGTTTTATACTTCTTCGTTTGCGTTTTGTCCTTGGATAAAGTTTCTGACAACCTTTAAAACACTTTCCACATCTTGTCTATTAGGACTCATATTATTAGATGTGAATGGTCAATCCCCTACAATGACACTTGTGAATCATAAATTTTACATTTCCGACTCAGAATCGTAAATTGTAAGAAGTTTATTGCGGGCGGCCCGTAGTTAAAAAGGGTATTTATTTATAGCTACGGCCGGGCCAAAACGTAAAAAACACGTTTTTCAATCTTATTTTCTCTCGTTATAAGCAAATTTACCTCGCTATAGAGTGTTATAGTTCAATAGAAATTTCACGGGACATCTAATGTACCTCGTTATAAGCGAAACCTCGTAATAACCGTGTTCGTTATAGAGGGAGTATACTGTAATATCATTAGAGAAATGTTCTACTGTTTCTAGCGTCTGATCGAGGTGGCTTCGAGTGGAAGCCAATAGTTTTAAATCATCCATATACAATAGATGTTTAAGCTTTTCAACAATAGTAATGTTATTTTTGATGCTAAAGCCTGTGTCAGTTGAGTTCAGTATCTGGGATAGTGGGTTCATCGCTAGACAAAACCACAGTGGGCTCAACGAATCTCCTTGAAATAGGCCCCGGTTGATTGCAATATTTTCAGTTTCGATATTGTTTTCACCAGGCAATTTGAGGTGAATTTTTGTCTTCCAATTTGACATTATATGTTTTAAAAAGGTCACTCTGTTATCATCTACTTTATATATTTTTAATATATCTATAAGCCATTTATGCGGCACTGAATCAAACGCTTTCTTGTAGTCGATGAAAGCAGTAAAGAGATTCCGTTTTTGCTTATGTTCATTTGGGTTATTAATAGGTTTATTGTTTTTGTCAATTAATCGGTTAGGTGTGTTTGTTCGTGATTTTCCAGATAATTTTAACGTTTTTATGTAAATTATAATTGCAATTTCTCCATTTCAATGCAAGTTTCCATCATCCACTTTCTCTTAGCCTCTTTTATTTTATTCTTAATTTATGTTTTTTGTTCTTTGTTCTATGATTTCCAGTATTTCTTGAGTCATCTAAGATTTTCGGCCTTTATTTTTCTTTTGTAGAGTTTCGTTCTGTGTCTTTATAACAGAATCTTTAATTTATAGAAGTTGAAGCAATTCTGCATTAGAGACTATTAAATGTCTACACTGGAGCTGATATATGGACGTTAAAGGGCAATAACCATGTCACGTCTGGATTCTTTTGAGATGTGGTTATACCATGGATTAAGACAATATCAAATGATAGAGTGTTAGAGAATGTACAAAGATAAGAAACTATTGACAACAGTTAAGCAAAGAAATGTAGCTTATTTTGAACATATCCTAAAGAAACAATTAGTTGCAGTCGATCGTTGAAAGAAAGATCGAAGAAAAACGAGGCATCGGACGAAAGAGGTTCTCTTGGCTGCGAAACTTACGCCAATAGCTGGACATTAGAGAGGTCAGCATAATTATGTTATTTGCACAAAATACAGAAGAATTCCAGTTGATAGTTACCAAACTCCGATGAAGAATAATAACTAAATGTAACATTCTGTTTGTCTATTTGTCAGTGCGGAATTGGCTTACTTAATTTCATTTCTTTATCTGTGTATGTCTTAAGCTGTGCTAATATTACAATAATTCCTTTCATAGACACGCCTTATCTAACTATTTCCATAAGGAATTTTTTGGAATACCTGTCCACTCTCGTTACTCAATAACACTTTGGAACTGATAACTCGCTCAAACTTTTATTGTTGTTCTAATGCATTCATTTTAAATTTGATCCCTTTATGTTAGCCCAGTCATTCGTTTAAGTAATGTTATTTCTGAAAATGCGTTATTTGTTGTTTTGCCAAGAACAAACCATAATTGAAAAACAAATATTTGTCGCTTTCAAAATACAAGTCGTTTCCACATGCTTCAATCTGCTGTTTTCAAAATACAAGTTTTATTGCATTAAACATCTTATTTTGGTATCTTTTTTCTTTTTGATTGGCTCTACAACTCGGAGTGACTCTTCATTATAGCCCTCCCCCTTCTACGATCTTACGCTTCCATTTCCCATTGTTTGGATTGTTGTACTTCTATCCCAGATAAATCGGCTTCAACATCATCCTCTCATTTTTTTCTAGGACGGTCAACTTATCTTCTAGCGTCAGGTCTCTAAAAGAACACTGTCTTTAACACTCTGTCTTCCTTTGATCTTCCCTTGATCGGTTAGTTTTTATATGTATGACGATTTTTTCAGTACCGTACAGAGTCACCAATTCAGCATTGTGACGCCTTCTCCACTCACCTGTCAAATTAATCTTTTTGAAGTCCAAATATCATTCTGAGAACCTTCCTTTCAAATACCAGCAGCTTATTTATTTTTCACTAATGTGGAGTCCATGTTTCATGTCCATATGTAACAATTGGGCGAAGAATAATTGATTTGTACAGTCTTAATTTATATTTTCTTTTTAGCATCTTACGTATTAACTATGAAGGTAGGGAGTATAATGCTCTATTCCCCGCAGCTATCCTTGCTGAGACCTCTTTTTTATGTGGTTGTCATCTGTGATTACCGTCCCCAGATATTTAAACTCTTTTACTACTTTTAAGTTGTCTTATTTTGATGTGGTAGAACTGATCTGCCCATACCTTAGTATTACCTGCCTCAATTAGAATTAATGACAATTTAGACATTGTCTTCTTCTTCTTTCTATGCCGTCCCCATTAACGGAGCTTGGCAACCACATTTTTAAAAGCTTCTCTGTCTTTTGCAACGTGGAATAATTCGTCTACAGTCATGTTTGTCTAGTCTCGAATATTTCGCAGCCATGACTTCCTCTTTCTACCTATTCCCTTTTTGCCATCGACTCTACCCTGCATGATGACCTGCAGAAGACTATATTTATTATTTCTCAACACGTACTTCAACACAACTTCGTACTTTTATTGTTCTCAACAATTTTTTGTCTCGACCCATCCTTCTCAGCACTTCTTCATTGGTGACCCTGGCAGTCCATGGAATTCTCAACATTCTCCGGTATATTCAAAGTTCAAAGGCTTTAATCTTTTTAACTATTTGCGCTTTTAGTGTCCATGTTTCTACCCCGTACAATAGTTGCGACCAGACGTAACATTCAACAAACCTCAGTCTCATCGCAGTATTCAGATTTTTGTCACAGAACAATTGCTTAAATTTTAAGAACGCTGCCCTTGCCATTTATATTCGTACCCGGATCTCTTGGTCTGGATCTAATTCTGTGTTGATGTAATCTCCCAGATATTTATATTTTGTCACTCTCTATATTTGCTGTCCACCAAGAGTTAGTTGTTCATTATTTATTGGACTCCTTGATACTATCATAAATTTGGTCTTCATCTGTGTTGATGTCAAGTCCCATTTGAATGCATTCACTATTTATTGCATCTAGTAAAGTTTGTAGTTCTTCTATACTCTCAGCCATAATTACCGTGTCATCTGCAAATCTCATGGTGTTTATGATTTCTCCACCAATTAGACATTGTAGGTATTATAGATTCTAAACTACAAAAACTTAAATTGGTTGGAGGTGTCGAATTTTTGAGGTGCATTATTGTGACAATTTTATTTGAGCAAAGTGAATTTGCTGATATGAAGTCAACTTTTTTTCACACGGATTCCCATCAAAAAAATATGTAGGCTATTGGTTATGTTCAACAAAATATTGCTTAAAGGAACTACAACGTATAGATATATTTGTAAAGTTAAATTTTTACTAAGCTTTATGATCATAGAATGTATTACTTAAGCGTAGTTAGCTGAAAACGTACATGTTTATCATTCATTCTCAATTAACCTTCAGTATATTTTCATTTAATCTCTATTATTATTTTTCCTGATACTATTTAATTACCAATGCGGGCATTAAAGTCTCCTAAAAATAGCACGAAATTATAATAATCCCCTTCTATAAAAAGAGATAACAAACCCAAGTGCTCTAATTACAGAGGTATCTCACTAGTTAATACGGCGTACCAAATCGTATCGAACCTATTATGTAGGCTAACACCTTTAGTAGAAAAGTTCATAGAAAAATACTAAGCCGAATTCAGAAAAAATAGATCGACCATAGATCAATTTTTACTTGCAAAAGGATGAGAATTCAATATAACTATCCATAATCTCTTTTAGTTTGGAGAGTTTTAAATATCTCGGAGCAACAATCACTAAAGACAACAATATCATTAAACATCATATAACATCAAAAATCAGGATATATAAAACATTAATTAGACTGGTGCTCATGTATGAGTACGAAACGTGGACGCTTACAAAAGAAATGGTAAGAAAACCCAGATATTTTCCCAGATATAACCCAAGAGAAAAATCCTCAGAAGAGTCTTTGGACCTTATACGACCCAAATACTTACCAATACCGAAAAGAACAAATGCCGACGCCGAACAAATGTATAGGGCTAGCGATGTAGTCCAAGAGATTAAATGGTAACGTCTAAGATGGGCTAGCGATGTAGTCCAAGAGATTAAATCCCAACGTCTAAGATGGCTAGCCATATCCACATACTATCTAATAACCGCCTTACCAAGTTAGTCTGAGAAGAAGCCCTGACAGGGAGAAAGCCCTTAGGACATCTGCGAATGTAATGGAGAGATAACACATGTGGTCAGATTTAAGAACAATGGGGCTATCCACTGATCCAATTATCATGGACGATCGTTCAAGATGAAAGCAAGTTTTGCAGTCAGCAAAGACACACCTCGGGTTTTAGTGCTACAAGAAGAAGAAGAGCAACACCTTCTTTTGCTCTCCCGTTCTTTTCCACTTCACTGTGAACAACTAGGTATTTGGGTTAATTTTTTTTCCTTTCCCTTGCCTTTCCCATTTCTTTTTCCTTGAATGGCATGCATGTTTATTTTATTGTCATTCAATTATTCTAGTTTCTTTATTCTTATTTCTTGATTTTTGATGTTGAATGTCTTGATATTTTATGTGGCGAATCGCAATATATTTTTATTTTTCTAGTTCGTTTTCCGTGTTCTCGCTTGTGATGTCATCGATAAATCAATCCCATTTCGAAACAGGTTTCTGGTTATATAAGCATTATACTTTTTTTGTGCTAACCTGTCCTTCCATCCTTTTCCCTATATCCAGGTTTAGGACTGGCAACATTACCACTGAGCTATTAAATTCACTCAATAATCATGCAGGCGGAGTTCGCTCCGTGCAGCTGAACAGGTACCGCCCTCTATAGATTATTATATCATCACAGTAAGATCTACACCATTGAAAACAATTATAAATCTCCAATAATATAATCTAAAATTTGTAATTAATCGTAAATATTGTCCGTATAGATATTTAAATAACGTTGTTATAGTATTTGTATTACAAATAGATTTGTTGACAGTTCAAAATGTGGATATTTTTACAAACATATAAATTGAATTTATATATTATAAACATTATTTTACTAGCTTAATATGTATATTTTTTACCAATAATATAATGCCAATTTATATATTTACAGAGTTAATTTGTGCTAAAAATGAGTTTAAGTAACTACATATTTTAATAATGATTTTTTAAGATATTAATTCTAACTTCACTTTCTGTGCAATTCTAAATGTAGATTTATTGTTGTAAATATATAAATTATATTTATATTAATGTAATATTATTATTGTTTTACAAAAACGTCTTATAAAACTAGTTAATAAGTTGTAACAATATGTGGAATTTAATTTATAGTAATCATTACATAAAAGTTATTTCTATATAAATTAGACCTATAGCTGCAATCTACAGTTCATATTGATGCATTTTATGATTTTGATTTCGGAAATCGATAGAAAGTGCGACCGCTTTTGCTATTACTGCAGCAGTTTGCGATGCAACAACTATTACCCTAGGTATTTGAACAATTTATGTATAATCATAGTTATCCAAATCATACGGTGATGGCAAATTTGGCTGATATGAGAGCTTTAAACGTGACGTATATCCCCTTCCGGTAGCTGCACAGAACGATGTACTTAATAACTTGGAATATATTTTTTTAATTTGTAAATGCCTGCTGCTGCATATAAGTGGCAGAAAGTAGCTAATGCCAATAAGAAAATATAAAATTTTATAACAAATAATTTTAGTATGTAATTTTAGTGTTCTATTAGGAATTATAGACACAGATTTTTGTTTTTATTCACCGAAGTCGAATGCCAATAAGGATTTAAGAAAATCCACAAGGAAACAAAGTTCCTGTATTTGGCTGTATACCATATATTAAAAAATTTTGAATAAAATCCTTTATAAAAAGGTATATAAAAAACCCAGTTGGGCTATGGTGAAATGACAAAACGTTTTCGGAATAAGTATTCCATCATCAGTGTCTAGTTAATACTTTTAGTAAATCTTTCTAGTTAATATTTTTATTCACATATTTAGTGGCTACATCCATGTATTAACTAGACACTGATGATGGAATACTTATTCCGAAAACGTTTTGTCAATTCAACATAGCCCAACTGGGTTTTTTATATACCTTTTTATAAAGGATTTTATTCAAAATGATTTAAGAAAAGCCCTACGTTTAAAAAATGGCAAAATAAATAATTAAATTTACCTGATGAAGAGGTTAATCGAATATAAATTTAAAAATTACTTTGTATTTGTTGCTGATTACATTTTATTACATATTACTCTTGAATATAATAGATTGGAAACTTATACATATTCACCTAAGCCCAGTGACGGCGCAAGGTCCTAATTTTATATGGGCAAGATACATTTTGCGAGACCCTCTGCTCGCGCATAAATATAGATTTTTTTAAAGTAATGACATGTGTCATTTCATTATTAACCTTTTATTCATGCAAATCTAGTCAAACTTACAACTAACCTAAAAATTTAATTTAAATATTACAGGAATAGAAATTTTCTACTTTTTACACTGTCGAGTTGTTTAATTACGTGCTCGTAATCTAGCTTGAATGCTATATCAGACTCGATAGACAAAATTGCGACCCCAGAAAGTCTTTCCTGTTACATCGTACTCCTTAAATAATTCTGAATAAGTTTTAATTTTGAGAAGCTTAGGATTTTCTATTTTGTAGACGTCTGCCTTCGCATACTACAGGTGAGGCAATATTTGAAGTATTGAACGACTTTATGTCCACTCATGAAATACCGTGTCGTGTGGCAGTTAGTGCGGACGGTGCTCGGACTGTGACCGGTATTCGAACAGGACTTGAGGCTCGCGTGAAGAATATGAATCCATCTATTATCTGGCATCATTGTTGCATTCACAGAGAGGCATTAGCTGCTAAAAAAATGCCCGAAAAATTAAAAACAGTGTTAGAAGAAATAGTGAAGGCCGTGAATTTTATTAAAGTCAAGCCCTTAAATTGCCGTATTTTCGGTATGATTTGTGAAGAAATGGGAAGCATTCACAAGCAGTTATTATTGCATGCTGAGGTGCGTTGGTTGTCTCGTGGCAAAGTCGTGTCGTGTCGCGTATATTTAAGATCAGAATGTTTTTTTTTACAAATAAATATGCTGATAATTTTAATAACTTTGAATGGCTTACAATGGTAGCATATTTGGCTGATATTTTCAGTTCCCTTAAAGAACTGAACTTAAATCTATAAGGAGGAGATAATAACATCTTCCAAGCTGAAGATAAAATAGAAACCATGATAAAAAATTGGACCTTTGGACTAATCGTACAATTAAAAAAAAACTATAATCATTTTCCTACATTGATAAAGTTTTTGTAATCCTCTGGTGGGGAAATGTTGCCAAAGCAAGTAATAGAAGAAATAATTACACACCTCCGCGGTTTGAAGTCTTCTTTTCGAGATTATTTTCCAGAAGCCGACAAAAATAAAAACTGGATAGCAGACCCTTTCAACGCAGATGTTTCCGATATCATCGACTTGACAACAATAGAGAAAAATCAATTAATAGAAATATCGTGTGATTCAGATTTAAAACTTAATTTTAAAATATCTTCCTTTTCAAGTTTTTGGGTGAATTTAAAAACAGTTTATAAAGAATTATCAGAAGAAGCACTAAAACATTTACTGCTTTTCTCATCTACATACCTCTGTGAGAAGGGATTCTCTGCTCTTGTAACAAGTAACTCTTGTATCAAAAACAAGTACCGAAACAGACTACAATTGGAATCCGATTTAAGATTACAGCTCAGTAAAAATACCAACCCAAATATACGAAATTTAGTAGCAAGAAAACTACAATATTTTTTATTTTCATAAAAATGATTATTTTTTCAGTACTTCAATAAATTGTCCTAATTTAATTGTGTTTTTTATTATGGAGGTCCTTGAAATTGTGCTTGATTTTCTAGGGGTCCGGAGACTGAAAAAGGTTAAGACACGCTGATATAGACAATAAAATAAATCATTAAAATCCATAAAACAAAAACAGAATACAGGCAGCAAAGATGAGATTTTAAGAAGAGTTAAAAGTTGCACAGGAAGCGACCTAATAAAAAATGAAGACATACATAATGATCTAAATGTTTAAGGTGTAAAATATAAGATAACTGATTATTAACCCTCCAGTGGTTAAGTGCAGTCCACAGTTCCGACTATGCAGGGATCCATCTTTTATTGCGCCACATTTTAGTAAAACGTTTCGTGCATGTATACTTTTTCCAATGTCAGTTTGCCAAGCGTCGGCTTTTGAGATTCTTTGATGCCAATGCCGACCATTGGCGTGGAAATTAAGAAAAGGGATCAGTTATCAAACGCATATTTCAAGAAAAATCATATAATTTTTATTAATTTTTACATAATTATATTCAGGAAAATTTCTCAATTTTTGGGCAGAAAATGTTTAAACAATTTTTTAAACAAATTCAAAATATCACCTTTTGTGCTCCAAAAAATATTTTTTAGGTTTTTGGGTGACTCTAAATAAGATCTATGTCATTTTTCTCAAAAGTTAATAGTTTTGGAGATATAGGCGATTTAAAATCCGAAAAATGCGATACCTAATATGCATTTTCGAGGCTTGAAAAATATGTAAATGAGTATTTTTGAGATTCAAGAGTATCTAAACTAAAGTCTCAACATTGATTTTGGTGAGAAATCGGAGCAATATTTTCCGTAGCAGAAAAAGGTGATCTTTTGAATTTGAATTGTTTCCGGCAAAAATGTCCGGCACCCTTCAACCTTCGATTTGTTTAAACGGGGCATTTTTGAATAGGACTCTTCAAGGGACAGAATCAGTTTTTTTTTCAAATGGGAGCGGGCTCACAACATCGAATAAATAACAAATTAATTCTTTCAAATTAAAGCTTGTTAATTTTAGTGATGTATAAGAATATTGGACTTATTATTTAGTTTTTACATAAACCATAATATTTTTTTACAATTATCTGTAAACAATGGCTCATTCTGTCAGAAAATTTTAAAAGATTGTCTATCCAGCAATTAAGATAGTCAACTGAAAATTAATTTTTAAACACGGCCTACTGTTAATGCACAAACAGGGTGAATCTTCAATATTTTGCTACGAGTTAGAGATATCTGAAAAAGTTATTTGGAAAAGATGTTCCAAATATTATTATAACCCCACATAAGAAAGTTTTATGTCAAAATTCGCACTTTTACTTTTTTCATTAATTGAAGAGCTTATTTCCAAAGTGTCTTAAATCCAAAATTTCGATTTTTTTAATTTTCTTTTTTTAAACTTTATAGATTTCTTCAAGTCTAGAATAAAGTTATATGTACCAAAACAACTTCTTATTTACCATTTAAAAGTGCATATGAAAATTGTAAAATTGTATAATTTGTATGTTAAATTTGTATGAAAATCTGTAATTTCATGGATTTCATTATATGGATTTAAGACACTTTGGAAATAAGCTCTTCAATTGTAGTCAGGATTCTAAAACGGACAGTTGGCTGTCCCGAGATGCATCTTTAGACAGCCAATTGTAGATTTAGGATCGAGATTACAAATAATACTAAAAAACTAAAATTGCGAATTTTGTCATGAAATTTGGTATGTGCGGTTACAATAAGTGAAACAACTTTTCCAAATAAGTTTTTCCAATTTCTCTAACGCGAAGCAAAATATCGAAAATTTACCCTGTTTGTGGATTCGCAGTAAGCCGCGTTTAAAATTTAAATTTCAGATGACTATCTTAAAAAAATGTGCACTATAAACATGCATGACTGTGCAAAATGTCAAATCTGTATGTATTTTAGTAGCTGATATATAGAGGTGTCTTCATCTTAAATGCGACACACTTTATAATAATGAATACTAGTGTTCAAGATGCATCGCGATAGCTGTAAAGAAATTAATTAGAAGGACTGAAAAGAATCGTCAGAGTCTTCTGAAGTCGAATCGTTCCCAGGTTGGATAACTATTGGTGCTATTGCCGGTAAAACAGGATATTCGTTTTCTATTTTTACAACATGAGCTTCGAAATTTTTCCACACATCGCTATTAATGCCACTAATTATTTCTCGAATATTCTCAATGGCCATTGCTCTTAATGTTAGTGACTGATTATATTTTCGCAATCGTTTTTTTACGGTACCCCAAACCGTATTATATTTTATTTAATATGCGGGAATGATACGACGCATTATCCATAAAAATCACTGAATTCGGCGGAATATTGGGCAAGAGTTGTTCAACAAACCACTTTTCAAATAAATCGGCTGTCATATCTTCGTGATAATCGGCAGAAGACTTTGTTATATTTTTGGCCGACAATAGCAATGCATTAGATACAATTAGAACAATTGCATTATCAGCCATCCCAATATTTTCTTTTTTCAAACACTCATACATATTTAAGACTATTCTTTGGGATTGTACGAGCAAATCTTTATTTTTTAATTCGGAGCTGTCATTAACATAATTGTCATTATTTATTGATAACACAGAAGTTGACGCATCTTAAAAAATGCCATCCTAGAAAAATATAATATTACTTACCTTATAATAAGCCTCCGCCTCTGCAAAAGGAAATATTTTAGGGTGTCACATAGCGAAACAAACAGGTGTTCATTACGATTTATAGCTTTGCGCTTCGCTGTTGCCATAATGCATGAGTTTAAAATTAGTGAATATAACTTTAATACCATATTAATATATCTGCAATTTTTCATGTTTCCAGGTAAGGTATAAAATCAATGAAATTTGGAAAAAAATAATACAATTCTTGAAACCGTTTTTGAGAACTTGGATTCTTAAAAGTTGTCTGATTTCTTAAAAGTCGATCATTATATCTATAAAAGTATTACCGCTAAATTCACCAACATGGCAACGTCGATATGGACGGAAGGTTCAAATTCTCTCCAGACTACAATGTTGCCGATATTCGAAAATTACTTAGAGTATAAGTAATATATACAAAGTTCACGGTTGCTTTAATTCATTAGTGAAGAGTCCATGGAAATATTAGTACCTAGTTAATTAATTTATAGATATATTTTTTGAGAATATGTTCATATTATTTTTTAAGAGTGTCGTTCGTTGACTAGCAATTGAATAATAACGAATAGAGAATAGAGCATATTTTTTAAATATAACCTTAGGAATTTTAGGAAATATGTCTGACAACCTTGATTTGAAAGGCGGTCTCTTTGATACCAGAATGAGGCATGTTTATGTTGGAAAATTATTAGTGGATGTACTATAACTACATGTAGCAAATAAAATCCTTCGCTTCGCTGTCCTGTGATGGTGTTACGAAGTTCCTTAGGGTTCGTAACCAAGTATTGGTGTTTCTAACCGTAACTCACCGAAATGGCATATAAAAAATTTGACTAACCACGTTTTGTTTATTAAAAAGGTGAGATTTTTATTTCTTTCATGCACGATTAGTGTAATATTTGTTCAAAATTTTTCATTAAATTCCTATTAGAAATTTATCTTACTTACATGCTGTTTTTATTTATTTCTAACACTATTAGCTAGTCATTGATAAAGTGTTCATGGATAAAGTATAATTTCTATTCAAACTTAATGACATTGGCTGTATGGACAGCACTTTATACTAAAAATACTTTTGTGTTTAATTTTCTAACAAGTTGATATATGTTATAAGAAAAATTCCTACAATATTCGTTTCTATTACAGAAAAATAAGTTACGAAAGAAACCAAGCCTGTTTATAATAACTCATGGAAGAAGCTTTGTCAGATGATGCACTTGGCTTGGAATATGATGACAACGGTGATAACAATGAGGAAGACTGTTTAGAAGAAAGACTCGAGAACTAGGAAAGCGAAGAAAAATTTGACGAAAATGTTTCAGAAATTGACAAGGATATATTTGAGGGAAAAAGCGTTCTCCACCTGAGTGGAGAAATCGAAAAATTTAACTTCCACTAAATCCAGACAGTCCATGTTAAACTAGTAAAGATAAAGTCACGTCATAGAAGAAACACTGTCCACCAACGAATTTACGAAGCTATAAGGCAAGATCAAAATACATTGTTACACAATTACCGGGACCAAAACGGGTTACCCGCAATTTGACCGACCCTGTAGAAATCTAGTCAAAGTTTTTTGACGGCTTTAAACTTTTATCTTATACGAGGCCTACTGATGGCTTAGAAGTGGAAGCATTGGTTGATTTATTGTATGTACTTACCTGGCGTTTAAAAAATGAACAGATTAAATTGTGATGAAAGTTTTGGTACTACCGGTGATTCAGTTTGTTTCATTTGACCATGTCACAACAACCCTTTTTGTCCTCCGACATCTAAGATTTGATGACTATGATACACGAGAAACCAGAAAAGCTGTAGATAAACTAGCTCCAATTCGAGATGTGTTTTGCCAAGTGAATGAAAATTTCATCAATAATTTCAATCCATCTGAATACATGACCAGAGATGAGATGTTAGAAGCGTTTCGTGGAAACTTTCCATTTCGCCAGTATATACCCTCCAAGCCTGCTTAGTACGGGATTAAGATATTCTCCTTGGCAGATGCTAAAATGTCTTATACCACTAATATGCAGGTATATGTTGGTAAACAACCAAATGGTTCCCCCCTTGAACCTAGTAACACCGCGATTGATGTGGTTAGTAGACTCTTTTAGCCAATTAGTCGATCTAATCGAAATATAACTACTGATTACTGGTTCACCAGTATTGAACTATGTGAAAGTCTACTCAATGAGCATAAATTAACATTCCTGGGTACAAACAATCATTTAATTCATGCATAGGTGGTTTGTATATGTCTGTAATTTAGATCAGTTGTCAGTTATAATAGATATACAGAGAAAGATCAGAGAAGCCAAACAGAAAGAATCAACCTGCATAAAAAGGTAAGAAAAATTACAGGCAAATGTATAAGAAGATCGTTGACAAAGAGAGTATTAATAATACCTGGAAAAATTAAATACGAAATTTATTTTTTGATGAGAGTGGGAACCAGTCCCCAATACCTACGGAAACAGAACCACCTATACTAGTGGCAGAAATAAGAGCAGCCATAATATCACTAAAGACGGAAGAGTTCCAGGACCAAACGGAGTACAGTCTGAATTTCTTAAACTTCTTGATGATGAATCTTTAAGAATATTATTTAAAATCTTCAATAATATCTATGATACATGCAATGTTCCAAAAGATTGGCTAGTTTTAGAATTTATTACGTAATATAGGCTCATAAGTCTAATGAGCTAATCACTAAAACTTTTTTTTAAAATTATACATCGCAGAATATACAAGCTATGCGAAGAGAGAATATAAGACACAATTTGGATTCATAAAAGGTGTAGGTACGAGAGATGCACTGTTTAGTCTACAGGTATTATTCCAAAGATGGAGAGATATGAATTGCGATATCTAAATCTGCTTTGTGGACTACTTAAAAGTATTTGACACGGTTCAACACTGAAAAATAATGGATGTTCTAACAAAAGCCCAAATAGATGATAAAGACCGGCGTATAATACAAAATTTATACCCGAACCAATCAGCGACAATAAGAACAAATCTTGGAGATGAACTGATGGAAGCGATCCAGATTCTGTGAGGCGTTAAAAAAGAATGTATACTTTTACCTTTATTATTCAGAAGAAATATTTGGTGAAGCCTTGGAAAATTGCGAACATGGAATCCTTTTAAAGGGAGAACCCCTAAACAACATCTACTATGCAGATAACACCGTTATTTTTGTAGATAGTTTAAACAGTTTACAGCAACTAATAAACAAAGTAAATAAAGTAAGTGAAAGATTTGGACTACAGACTACAATGAAGTAAACATATCAAAACTAAATTAATGGTCATCAGCATCAGTTTACTTATCTTGAAACAATAGTAAACAAACAATGGGATCACTCAGAATAATTAAAATGTAGAATAAAGAAGGCTAGGAGGACATTAAACAACATGGCCAAACTCTTTAAAAGCTACAACTTTAACCTGGAGATAAAAGTAAAGCTCCTACGATGTTATATCTTCTCAATATTATACTACGGAGCTGAATCTTGGACACTTACTGTAGCGATGGAGAAAAAAGTTGAAGCCTTTGAGATGTGGCTATACAGAGGAATCCTAAGGATATCATGGACGGACAAGATAACCAACGAGACTGTACTACGAAGAATTGGGAAAGAAAGAGAAGTGATGTAGACGATTAAAAGGAGAAAGTTGTAACATCTCGGACACATAATGAGAACTGGCACTAAATACAGATTACTGAAAATAATCCTTCAAGTCAAAGTAATCGGAAAGCAAGGAATTGGGAGAAGAAGAATATCATGGTTTAAAACCTGAGAAAATGGTCCTTCACAACAACTAATCTATTTAAAGCATCAGTTAATAAAATAATTATAGCCAAAATGATCGCCAATATTCGAAACGAATAGGCACCAAAAGAAGTTATACTTAAATGGTATACCAGTTATCATCAAAATACAATGTAGCTCGCAACACTAAAAGATAGCCGATGTTGGTCTTTTACGCCCTACTCAATGTAAGAGGAATTAACGTATTTGTAATTTACAAATGTAATCAAAAAGAAGATAGAGCATATCGCAGAAGACGTTTTTTGACAAAACTATCCAGAGGTCTCGTAATAAAACATGCGTTAAGAAGACAAGCAGATCAACACATGCCCGTCTCATCTGAGAAAGGAAAGAATACAACAAATATGGAAGCTACCCAGAAAAACGCATCAGGGACATCAGGAGTTGCCACAAGTTAGGTGTTGCTAAATTTGTACCTTTAAACAAAATAGGAAAACAAAATATAGCTGCAAAATTTGTAGTAAATTCCTCTGTCTCGAATATGCTACCCCTGTTTGTAGTCAATGCTTTGAGCGGAGACTAAGCTAGGACTTTTGTAATTTTAATTAATTTTTTTTTGTATTTGTGTAAAAAATGTTTTATTTTTATTAACGATTAAGCAATTACTTGTTCTATTATTTTTTAGGGTTTTTTGATTAAAAATTTTTGTAAACTATAACATCTCAGCCCTTTATTACGTTTAATTATTTTAAAAATGTATGTTTCTAAGAATATATAAAGCGACATGTCTCTATCGATCCAACAGACCGAATTCACCAGTAATGTGTAAATTTCTTACGTCACCGCTGGAGGGTTAAGATAAATAGATACAACATATTCAGATAATGGAAAACGAAAGACAACCCAAAAACATATTCAATTACAATCCAAAAGGTAAAAGTACATATATCTGACTAGTTAAAATAACTACACCTCATTTTCCAGCAGAACCACCAAGAAGTATACGATACGAAGCCACGAAGTTAAAAATACTAATATTCTGAGGACGTACTGAAAACAGGCTAATCATGCCTTTTTTGTAAATAACTCTTTATCCTATAAATAACTCTATTTAAGACTATTCTTTGGGATTGTACGAGCAAATCTTTATTTTTTAATTCGGAGCTGTCATTAACATAATTGTCATTATTTATTGATAACACAGAAGTTGACGCATCTTAAAAAATGCCATCCTAGAAAAATATAATATTACTTACCTTATAATAAGCCTCCGCCTCTGCAAAAGGAAATATTTTAGGGTGTCACATAGCGAAACAAACAGGTGTTCATTACGATTTATAGCTTTGCGCTTCGCTGTTGCCATAATGCATGAGTTTAAAATTAGTGAATATAACTTTAATACCATATTAATATATCTGCAATTTTTCATGTTTCCAGGTAAGGTATAAAATCAATGAAATTTGGAAAAAAATAATACAATTCTTGAAACCGTTTTTGAGAACTTGGATTCTTAAAAGTTGTCTGATTTCTTAAAAGTCGATCATTATATCTATAAAAGTATTACCGCTAAATTCACCAACATGGCAACGTCGATATGGACGGAAGGTTCAAATTCTCTCCAGACTACAATGTTGCCGATATTCGAAAATTACTTAGAGTATAAGTAATATATACAAAGTTCACGGTTGCTTTAATTCATTAGTGAAGAGTCCATGGAAATATTAGTACCTAGTTAATTAATTTATAGATATATTTTTTGAGAATATGTTCATATTATTTTTTAAGAGTGTCGTTCGTTGACTAGCAATTGAATAATAACGAATAGAGAATAGAGCATATTTTTTAAATATAACCTTAGGAATTTTAGGAAATATGTCTGACAACCTTGATTTGAAAGGCGGTCTCTTTGATACCAGAATGAGGCATGTTTATGTTGGAAAATTATTAGTGGATGTACTATAACTACATGTAGCAAATAAAATCCTTCGCTTCGCTGTCCTGTGATGGTGTTACGAAGTTCCTTAGGGTTCGTAACCAAGTATTGGTGTTTCTAACCGTAACTCACCGAAATGGCATATAAAAAATTTGACTAACCACGTTTTGTTTATTAAAAAGGTGAGATTTTTATTTCTTTCATGCACGATTAGTGTAATATTTGTTCAAAATTTTTCATTAAATTCCTATTAGAAATTTATCTTACTTACATGCTGTTTTTATTTATTTCTAACACTATTAGCTAGTCATTGATAAAGTGTTCATGGATAAAGTATAATTTCTATTCAAACTTAATGACATTGGCTGTATGGACAGCACTTTATACTAAAAATACTTTTGTGTTTAATTTTCTAACAAGTTGATATATGTTATAAGAAAAATTCCTACAATATTCGTTTCTATTACAGAAAAATAAGTTACGAAAGAAACCAAGCCTGTTTATAATAACTCATGGAAGAAGCTTTGTCAGATGATGCACTTGGCTTGGAATATGATGACAACGGTGATAACAATGAGGAAGACTGTTTAGAAGAAAGACTCGAGAACTAGGAAAGCGAAGAAAAATTTGACGAAAATGTTTCAGAAATTGACAAGGATATATTTGAGGGAAAAAGCGTTCTCCACCTGAGTGGAGAAATCGAAAAATTTAACTTCCACTAAATCCAGACAGTCCATGTTAAACTAGTAAAGATAAAGTCACGTCATAGAAGAAACACTGTCCACCAACGAATTTACGAAGCTATAAGGCAAGATCAAAATACATTGTTACACAATTACCGGGACCAAAACGGGTTACCCGCAATTTGACCGACCCTGTAGAAATCTAGTCAAAGTTTTTTGACGGCTTTAAACTTTTATCTTATACGAGGCCTACTGATGGCTTAGAAGTGGAAGCATTGGTTGATTTATTGTATGTACTTACCTGGCGTTTAAAAAATGAACAGATTAAATTGTGATGAAAGTTTTGGTACTACCGGTGATTCAGTTTGTTTCATTTGACCATGTCACAACAACCCTTTTTGTCCTCCGACATCTAAGATTTGATGACTATGATACACGAGAAACCAGAAAAGCTGTAGATAAACTAGCTCCAATTCGAGATGTGTTTTGCCAAGTGAATGAAAATTTCATCAATAATTTCAATCCATCTGAATACATGACCAGAGATGAGATGTTAGAAGCGTTTCGTGGAAACTTTCCATTTCGCCAGTATATACCCTCCAAGCCTGCTTAGTACGGGATTAAGATATTCTCCTTGGCAGATGCTAAAATGTCTTATACCACTAATATGCAGGTATATGTTGGTAAACAACCAAATGGTTCCCCCCTTGAACCTAGTAACACCGCGATTGATGTGGTTAGTAGACTCTTTTAGCCAATTAGTCGATCTAATCGAAATATAACTACTGATTACTGGTTCACCAGTATTGAACTATGTGAAAGTCTACTCAATGAGCATAAATTAACATTCCTGGGTACAAACAATCATTTAATTCATGCATAGGTGGTTTGTATATGTCTGTAATTTAGATCAGTTGTCAGTTATAATAGATATACAGAGAAAGATCAGAGAAGCCAAACAGAAAGAATCAACCTGCATAAAAAGGTAAGAAAAATTACAGGCAAATGTATAAGAAGATCGTTGACAAAGAGAGTATTAATAATACCTGGAAAAATTAAATACGAAATTTATTTTTTGATGAGAGTGGGAACCAGTCCCCAATACCTACGGAAACAGAACCACCTATACTAGTGGCAGAAATAAGAGCAGCCATAATATCACTAAAGACGGAAGAGTTCCAGGACCAAACGGAGTACAGTCTGAATTTCTTAAACTTCTTGATGATGAATCTTTAAGAATATTATTTAAAATCTTCAATAATATCTATGATACATGCAATGTTCCAAAAGATTGGCTAGTTTTAGAATTTATTACGTAATATAGGCTCATAAGTCTAATGAGCTAATCACTAAAACTTTTTTTTAAAATTATACATCGCAGAATATACAAGCTATGCGAAGAGAGAATATAAGACACAATTTGGATTCATAAAAGGTGTAGGTACGAGAGATGCACTGTTTAGTCTACAGGTATTATTCCAAAGATGGAGAGATATGAATTGCGATATCTAAATCTGCTTTGTGGACTACTTAAAAGTATTTGACACGGTTCAACACTGAAAAATAATGGATGTTCTAACAAAAGCCCAAATAGATGATAAAGACCGGCGTATAATACAAAATTTATACCCGAACCAATCAGCGACAATAAGAACAAATCTTGGAGATGAACTGATGGAAGCGATCCAGATTCTGTGAGGCGTTAAAAAAGAATGTATACTTTTACCTTTATTATTCAGAAGAAATATTTGGTGAAGCCTTGGAAAATTGCGAACATGGAATCCTTTTAAAGGGAGAACCCCTAAACAACATCTACTATGCAGATAACACCGTTATTTTTGTAGATAGTTTAAACAGTTTACAGCAACTAATAAACAAAGTAAATAAAGTAAGTGAAAGATTTGGACTACAGACTACAATGAAGTAAACATATCAAAACTAAATTAATGGTCATCAGCATCAGTTTACTTATCTTGAAACAATAGTAAACAAACAATGGGATCACTCAGAATAATTAAAATGTAGAATAAAGAAGGCTAGGAGGACATTAAACAACATGGCCAAACTCTTTAAAAGCTACAACTTTAACCTGGAGATAAAAGTAAAGCTCCTACGATGTTATATCTTCTCAATATTATACTACGGAGCTGAATCTTGGACACTTACTGTAGCGATGGAGAAAAAAGTTGAAGCCTTTGAGATGTGGCTATACAGAGGAATCCTAAGGATATCATGGACGGACAAGATAACCAACGAGACTGTACTACGAAGAATTGGGAAAGAAAGAGAAGTGATGTAGACGATTAAAAGGAGAAAGTTGTAACATCTCGGACACATAATGAGAACTGGCACTAAATACAGATTACTGAAAATAATCCTTCAAGTCAAAGTAATCGGAAAGCAAGGAATTGGGAGAAGAAGAATATCATGGTTTAAAACCTGAGAAAATGGTCCTTCACAACAACTAATCTATTTAAAGCATCAGTTAATAAAATAATTATAGCCAAAATGATCGCCAATATTCGAAACGAATAGGCACCAAAAGAAGTTATACTTAAATGGTATACCAGTTATCATCAAAATACAATGTAGCTCGCAACACTAAAAGATAGCCGATGTTGGTCTTTTACGCCCTACTCAATGTAAGAGGAATTAACGTATTTGTAATTTACAAATGTAATCAAAAAGAAGATAGAGCATATCGCAGAAGACGTTTTTTGACAAAACTATCCAGAGGTCTCGTAATAAAACATGCGTTAAGAAGACAAGCAGATCAACACATGCCCGTCTCATCTGAGAAAGGAAAGAATACAACAAATATGGAAGCTACCCAGAAAAACGCATCAGGGACATCAGGAGTTGCCACAAGTTAGGTGTTGCTAAATTTGTACCTTTAAACAAAATAGGAAAACAAAATATAGCTGCAAAATTTGTAGTAAATTCCTCTGTCTCGAATATGCTACCCCTGTTTGTAGTCAATGCTTTGAGCGGAGACTAAGCTAGGACTTTTGTAATTTTAATTAATTTTTTTTTGTATTTGTGTAAAAAATGTTTTATTTTTATTAACGATTAAGCAATTACTTGTTCTATTATTTTTTAGGGTTTTTTGATTAAAAATTTTTGTAAACTATAACATATCAGCCCTTTATTACGTTTAATTATTTTAAAAATGTATGTTTCTAAGAATATATAAAGCGACATGTCTCTATCGATCCAACAGACCGAATTCACCAGTAATGTGTAAATTTCTTACGTCACCGCTGGAGGGTTAAGATAAATAGATACAACATATTCAGATAATGGAAAACGAAAGACAACCCAAAAACATATTCAATTACAATCCAAAAGGTAAAAGTACATATATCTGACTAGTTAAAATAACTACACCTCATTTTCCAGCAGAACCACCAAGAAGTATACGATACGAAGCCACGAAGTTAAAAATACTAATATTCTGAGGACGTACTGAAAACAGGCTAATCATGCCTTTTTTGTAAATAACTCTTTATCCTCCTAGGAAGTGAAAGGAGATAAAAGAATATGGATATTTTGGCTATAAAATTCTGCGATTTGGCGTGTAAAACAGGAAAAGTGAATAAATTCACATATTTGTTTTGAGTTGCAGCTACAAAAGAAAAAAAAAGTGAATTATAACTTTTTATGAATAATTTTTCTTCGTCCATAGATCTCTTAGAGATCTATCTCTAAATAAGACTGACTAACTACTAAAGTTGTATTTGTCTTAAAATTATCATAGAGTGTAGAATAATAATCTGAATATAAAATAATAAACTAAATAAAAACAATTTTCTAGTATTTATAGTCCCCTCCAAATATAATTACTCTGTAGATAAAACAAATACAATACAAAAATACACGCTTGCGCTTTTAAGTGATAAATCAAATGGTCTTCCCTCCCGTCTTACCCCTTTGTCCTACACCAACTCATGGCATTTTATCGATTTATCTCAGTTACCTACATTCGTACTTCCTACGAACTTAAAAAATGAATGCTCGTGATTTTAATGCATTTTATATAAAACTAAATAAATAAAAATTATAAAAATGAGTGAGCAAATTAATACTACAGAAAATGTCGTGAATAATCCACCACACAATGAGTTTAACGTCATTTTAACAATAATAAAAGTAGTGATAGTTGCTATATTTATGCTACCTTTGGTTGAGTATTCAATTAGAGCAAAAACTAGCGAAATACCGACTGAAACTGACCAAATTCAAATCGAGACAATAGATGTATCCAAGGAAATTGAGAAGGTAACTAATATAATTTTGACTGAAAACATAGAGATTACAAAAGATGTTCAAGTACATAAAAAACAAAAAGATAATAAAAATAGCTGTAATAAGAGCTACATATTGGTGATATTTAATGAAATTTTAACGGAATTAATTGAGGAAAATGTACTTTGTACACCAAATGACTTTTACAACTTAAATAAACACAAAATTCCTAAAAGTGCCGTAAGAAATTTTAGAAAAGGGACATATCAAGGGAAAACAGAAGCAAAAGGTAAGTGGTTTCAATATGTAATTGTTATAGAATGTGGTTCGTAACGTCAGTTTAAATAATATATAAATGCTCCTGTTATATTTGGGTTAAAATTTGGTTTCTGGATAAATATGTGAACGTATGTTTCAGGTCAATTAAGTTAATTGTTTTATTTAAAGAAACGACCCCATATATTGCGTACTAGTGACAGATCTATACAAAATATAGTTCATACAGGTATATAATGGACCGATAACTCTTGGTAGAGTATAGGTCGCTCAATATTCCTTGAGCTCTCTTAATCCATTTAACGCTGTGGATTAGTCGGCATATATTCTTTAGGCTATTTCTCAAAAAATTTCCATCTCATTTTTGGTCTATTTATTACTAGTTTCCAGTTTGTTATCTTCCTAATTAGTGCATCTTTTTCTCTTTTTTGTATGTATCCAAACCATCTCAGTCTTTGTATGTGCTTTATATTTATTATTTCATGAATCATCAGTCTTCTATATTCCACTTGTTCTGTCTTTATTGGACCGTATATTCTTCTCGTAATTTTTCTTTTAATTATTCTTAGTTTTTCTTCATCTTTTTTCGTAAGACACATTACTTCCGCTCCATATGCTCGCTCTAATTGCTGCTCTATATATTTTTGTGTTTGTTTTTTGCTCAGGTTACATACAATATTTACAATACACCCCCCATTCCCCACTTTAATTATTTTGCTTAATTTCTCCTCCGCTGATTTCTCACTCCTTCCTTTTATTCTAACACCACTAAGTATTTAAAGTAATCGATACTCTGGAATGTACTTATGTTGGTGTGTTTACATAATCAAATGTATTTTAAACATTAGAACTGTTTCTTTTAGTTTTTGTTTGTCATGCGCTATCAATGCTAGATAGTCCGTGTATCCTATGATTTCTGTTGAACTTTGATAATTATCCTTTTTGCAGCTCTGTGTCTCTGATTACTTATTCTCGTATGATATTACATAGCGCCGTTGACAAACTATCTCTTTGTCCTATGCCATGTTCTATATTGATGTCGTTTGTATCTTCTTTGGTTGTTTTAACTCTTGCTGATGAGTCCTTCATTGTCATTTTAGTCGGTCTTAATAATTTTGCTGATATGTCCATCCTTTTTATTTCTTTTAATAACATATATATTATCTTATATCATCATCAGTGGCATTACAGCTCGTTATGAGCCAAAGCCTTCTTCAGAACAATCTTCCATTCGCACCTGTCTCTGGCAACTGTTCTCCATGATTTAACTCCGATGGATTTTAGATCATCCTCTACGTTATCTTGATACCTAAGTTTTGGTCTCCCTCTGGCTCGTCTTCCCACTGGTCCTCTTCGGTCGAAAATTTTTCTGATCGTTGTATCTTCATCTCGCCTAATTACATGTCCTATCCATCGAAGGCGTGCTAATTTAATACATTTTACAATGTCAGGTTCCCCAAAACTTCTATATAACTTAAAGTTGTAGCGCCTACGCCACAAACCCTGTTCTTGGATTCCTCCATATATTTTCCTTAGAATTTTTCTCTCGAAACGTTTAAGCAATTCTTGGTCGTTCTGTGTGACCACGTTTCAGACCCGTATGTTAACACTGGCCTTATTAGTGTTTTATATATGGTAACTTTAATTTTTCTGGGTAGTTTTGGGGCCATATGTTTCCTCAAGCCATAATAGCACTTATTGGCAAGCACTATTCTTCTTTTAATTTCTTCGCTGACATTGTTGTCTTTGGTCAGCAGCGAGCCCAGGTAGACGAAGGTGTCTACACCTTCCAGTTCCAGATCATCAATTATATATATATATATATATATATATATATATATATATATATATATATATATATATATCTTATATATATATATATATATATATATATAATATATATATATATATATATATATATATCTTATATATATATCTTATATATATATATATATATATATATATATATATATATATATATATATATTCTGGCGCCAATTCTTGCATCCTAATTTAAAGCGTTTTTCTGTTGAAGCAATCATCAGTTTTTTGGCGGTCATTACATCTTCGACATCTCTCCGTGACAGTTTTGGTCTAACTCGTTTTCTTCTAGTGTGCGAAGTCTACGTCAATTTCTATTTCTCTCCTAATCTCTACGTTCCTTACCTTATCAAGTCTAGTATGTCGGCAACATCGTCTCCAATAGTCTATTTCCATGCCCTTAATTTTTGATTTGTTTCCTTAATTTATTTCCCAAAGTTCGGCGCCGTAAAACCCAATACTTTCTATTAGTGTTTTATAAACTCTTCTTTTATTTTCACTTGTTATTTTATTATTCCACAATAGTCCGTGTAACTGTCTAGTGGCTGATCTTGCTTAACCAATCCTAGAATGAATTTCTTCGTTACAATCTGCTTTTTATGTTATTTGGATTCTCAAGTATTTAAAGGTTTCAGTTGATTTTATAGTTCGTATTTCATTTTGTAGGCTTTCTGGTTTTTCTGTTGTAACTAAGTACTCGATTGTTTGTATATTATTTGTAAGACCCTACTTGGTGTACCCCTCTTCCAGTTTTTTAAGCATATAGTCTATATGACTCTCGTCTTTAGCTAGAATGGCTTAGTCGTCAGAGAAGTGTATCGTGTACAATCTCTCGTCTTCGATTGGAATGCCCATATTACAGCATTTTCTTCTCCACGGTGAGAGCTCCTCATTCAGATATATTTTGAAGAGTGTAGGTGCTATGCAGCAGCCTTGCTTTATATCATTACTAATAGGAATTTCTCTAGTTAAATTGTTTCCAGTTTTAATGTTTACCGTCATATTTTTGTAAAGCTATTATAATATGTTTGTAATATGTTTACCGTCATATTTTTGTAAAGCTATTGTACTGCATTTATATATTTTTTATTTATTCCTTGTTTTTCCGTTGCTATCCAAAGCATTAAAAGTGGAACATTATCGTATGCCTTTGTCAGATCTATAAAGATTACATGAGTTGAAAGGTTGTGGGCTAATCTTTTTTCAATAACCTGCTTTAGAGAAAAGCTGTCTATACACGACATATCTACCTGCACGAAAGTCATTTTGTTCTTCTACATCTGTCATCTCTTTTTAAATTTTATTTTTTATTATTTTTCCCTAGTCTTGAAAGTGAGTTTATGACACTTGGTCCCCTGTGGTTTGAACAGTTCTCTCTATCTTCTTTTTTAAAGATGTCGTTAATATGTGATTTTGTCCACTCCCGTGGTAAGTCATGTCTTGTATAGAATAAGGTAAAAACATAAGCTAGTAATTCCCGCAATACTTGTGTTTTAGTAATTTGTTCGGTATTCCTTGTGGTCCGTATGCTTTTCGATTTCCTATTGCATCTTAGACTTCCTGAACTGTTATTTCATCGTCTTCATCGTATTCCACTTCATATGTTGTTGAAATGGTGTTCGTGAATTGCGTTCTTGTTTCAGTGAGAAGTTGTGAGTAATGTTCGAACCAAGGTCTTTCTTCTATTAAATCTATTCTACTCACTTCTTTTATGTTTGTTCTCAGGTTTTTTACCGTTTTCCATGCTTCTCTTGATCTTGTTGACCCTATATATTTATTAAGCTCTTCGTATTTACTTTCCCTGGAAACATTTTTTGGTTTAGTTGGGGCCACTTTTGATATGCTTGTTTCTTTTTGTGTACAGCATTAGCGATGTTATTTATCCACCACAATGGAGTATTCTTTTTGTTCATTTGGATCGTGTCGAGTGGTTCATAAGCTGTTTCATTGACTTTGTTTATTATCTCTTGGTAGGTATTCTCGGCTGAAAAGTAGATCAGGTTTGTTAATTTTTGGCTAAGCCGTAAATTATATAAGAATGATATTGAGTCGTTTTGCAATGCACCAATATTGTATTTGAGTGGATCCATTTCCAGTGGTTTTGATTGTGCTGGTTGGTTGTCAGTTCGGTTTAGTGGTCGCGGTCGCTACTGTAGGTAACATTTTGATCTTACCATATAGTGGTCAGTTCCGCACTCCGGTCTTCTTAACACTCTTACGTCTTCTACTTGTATGTTTCTTGTTTCGTGATAACATAACCTATAATTAACTTGGTATTTCTTGTTGACATCAAGACAACTAAAATATAACTAGTTTCATGTCATTATCTTCGTAAAAAGTAGGTACTTACTAAATGTTAAGATAAAAATATGTCATGTTAAAATAAAAAATAATTGTAACACATAATTGTAAAATAAAAACATTCAAACACATAATACAACATAATTTGACTAGTCAATTAATTTAAAAAAAAATAATTTAAAGTTCATTTTGAGTGTTGTAAATATAGCCCGGTAAAAGATTGGATTTTAAAGGCTATTTTATAGAATAGATTCAAAAAGGGAATTTTTAAATAACTTTGTCCGCAAAATTACTATTTCTTGAATACAAATTTTCCTAATTTGATTTCATTAAGATAAATTCGGGGAATATTATACAAAACATATATCAAGATGTTTCAACTCATTAAGGCAACATTAGATTTCATTTCATTTCAACAGTATTAGTTAGACATGTTTTACATGTAGATGTAAATGTTAGTCAAGTCGTTGATGCCACTTTTCTTGTTCATTGCTGTTTTGGTGTTATTAATATGTGTATAATCTACACTTTACAACAGTGTCTTTAATTTTTCGAAGTTTGTGGCTTGTCATTCGTTATGCCAGGCTTCACACACCTTTTGCGTTATAAAAAAATCATCTAGGCGACCGTCCACTCGTCCTTTGCCGGTATCCCTATGTGGAGTCGGCTTTTCTAATTACATTTCTCCGTAAGTTTCTATCGTGGATCATACCAATACCCAAATATTTTACTGACATGTCTTTCCTAAGCATATTCCCCAAGTCTTCTTTGATCTTCCTCTTTTATTCCACCCAGGAACCCGCAGATCAGCAATTCTGCCTATTGGGTAATTAACGTCTCGAAGTTGAACATGACCAATTCATTATAATCTGTGCTCTTTTATTTTGGCATCAATTGGTGTTACCCCTACATTTCCCTTAACATACTTATTCTTGATTGTATCCTTTTTTGTCATTTCACTTATCCACCGAAGCATTCTCATGTCTACAACATGCGTTCGTTGTTCCTCTTTCTTTTTAACTGCCAGCATTCAATTCCGTACATCATAGCTGGTCTTGCTGTTTTATAAAATTTTTCTTACTAGACGATAGAATAATAGGAAACTAACTGGAATTTTAAAAAGCTTTGGCACTAGAGAGGCCTTATTTACTATACATTGTGTCTAGTATCGGCCTCTCTTGGTCAACTCTTGTTTTTCCGACCCCGATTGGCTATTAGGTTTTCGAGGGCGGACGGGTCATTATTCTCTTTCCTTACTCTAAACTATTTTCTACCACGCAGAAGGAAGTGGGGCCCCACTGCATTACTTTGCCCCAAGAACTATCATGAAAGATGACCTCTAAACATACCAGTATGCCGAGCGATCCAACTAGCAATTGGCGCCAATCAGCGTCCGGGGCTGATGGTGTGAAATGGGCTACCGGCCATGATGTTGTGAGAAACCAGGCACGCCATGGAAACTCTGAGTCTGGAATAAACATAAAAATATGGAGCACCCTTAAAATTGGTACGTGGAATGTTCGAGGATTGCTGGAACCCGGAAAATTGGATGTAGTGGAGAACGAGATACACAATTATGCCATTGTAGGTCTATCTGAAACCCACTGAAAGGATAAAGGACATTATACGTCAAAAAATGGCAATGATATTTATTTCTCCGGCAATGATAACGAATCTCGGAATGGCGTGGCGGTGATAGTAAATAATGCCATTAAAACCTTCGTAAAACAATACATAACCGTCAGCGATCGGATAATTGTTGTCAGAATGAATGCCAGTCCAGTTAATCTTAATGTAGTACAAACATATGCCCCAACAAGCGAAGCTCGCGATGAAGAGATCGAAACATTTTATAGTACGTTGGAGCAGACGCTTAGGAAGCTTCCAAATAGAGAAATCACAGCAGTCGTAGGCGATTTCAACGCTAAAATTGGTGTAACTACAGAAGATCATTACTTGCGAGAGACCGTTGGATTATATGGACTTGGCCAAAGAAATTACAGAGGAGAACGCTTGCTACACTTTTGTATAGACAACAACCTGTTTGTTACTAATACAGGCTTTCAACATCACCCAAGACGACTATACACTTGGATATCACCAGGAAATAGATACAGAAATCAGATAGATTTTATACTGGTAAAAACCCGCTGAAGAAGCGCTGTTAAGGATGTTAAGACCTATCCAGGAAAAGATTGTAATAGCGACCATCAATTTTTATTAGCTGAATTCCGCATGAAGTTAAGAAACAATCCAAAAACAGGAAATACAACAACTAAATGGCATCTAAGATATAACGATCCGTACAAAAAAGCCGCAATGCAAAAGCTATGTGACCTTAAACAATCATTAAATCCAGAAGAGTCCTCAAATAGCATATGGACAAAAACAAACTCCATATTGCATAATGCTGCGAAAAACATTAAGAGTGATAGAGAAGAAAGAAGGAAACAATGGATAACAAACTCCACGTGGACTAAAATACAGGAGAGGAAGTGCTTAAAAGCCACAGGACTGAACAGTGAAAGTGATAAAGAGGCCTATAAAGCGCTGAACGGTCAAATAAAACGACTCTGCAAAAAGGACAAGAACACACACTTGAACAAAATCTGCATGGAAATAGAAGGGCATAAAACCAAAACTGAGACCAGAGACATGTTTAAAAAAATAAAGCAGATAATACGTTCCTTTACATCAAACTACCTTGCTATCAAAGATGATAACGGAACGCTACTCACTTCTAAAAAAGATATTTTACACAGATGGAAAGAATACTGTGGACGACTGATGATGGAGGAAAGCACAGACGCCCCATCACAACAAGAAGATGCCAGTTTTGTGACGGAACCTGACGTACTCAAAAGTGAAGTTAAAGCAGCAATTATGAGGCAAAAAAGTCAGAAAGCTGCCGGTCCAGATAACATACCTATTGAAATGATTTGGGCCCTAGATGACGTTGGAGTGGATATAATACATCAAATTTGTCAAACATTGTGGGAGACAGGTAAATGGCAAGATTTATGTAGCAACTATCGCACAATTGCTCTAATTGCGCATTGCAGTAAGATACTCTTACACATAATTCTCGAGAGGATAAAGCCCTTTTTACTACCTAACATTGCGGAGGAACAAGCAGGTTTCGTCCCCGGACGTGGTACTAGAGAACAAATTTTAAACGTACGGCAGATTGTAGAAAAATGTAGAGAATTCAACATCACAACATATTTGTGCTTCATAGATTATAGTAAAGCTTTCGATTTGGTTAACTGGAGTAAAATGTGGCAGGTTTTGTCTAAAATGGGAGTCCCCAATCATCTGATAATGCTAATTAAAAGCCTGTACAATAACAATTATGCCAGAGTTAGAATAAATGGGGAACTAACCGATAGTTTCAGGGTCACAAAGGGCGTGAGACAAGGCTGCATACTAAGCCCAATTCTATTTAACATCTATGGTGAATGGATAATGCGGAAAGCTACTGAGGACTGGAACGGTGGCATCACCATTGGCGGGAAGAAGATTTTCAACTTGAGATATGCAGATGATACTACTATCCTCGCTAGTTCGTAAGCTTAACGATGGGCCTTAAAATAAACAGAGATAAAACGAGAATCATGATAATTGACAGAGCTAACAACAATCAAAATCATCTGGTCATGATAAACAATATCGCTATTGTAGATAAATTTGTGTATCTGGGCTCATTAATAACCAACAAAGGAGGCTCTACTGAAGAAATAAAGCGGCGGTCAGCAATCGCAAAAAGCGCTATGGCAAAATTAACAAAAATTTGGAAAAGCCATGAAATAACTACCGATACAAAAATGAGAGTAGTAAGAAGTCTAGTTTTTCCAGTTTTTACTTATGCATCGGAATGCTGCACCCTTACTGAGAAAGACAAAAAGAACATAGATGTATTTGAGATGTACTGCTGGAGACGAATGCTGAGAATACCATGGGTGGCCCGAAGAACAAATGAATCCATACTGGACCAGCTAAACATAAAGAAAAGACTAAGAACACAAATATCAGAACAAATAATAAGCTATTTTGGACATGTGCTTCGAAGAAATGGTCTTGAAAAACTTACCATCCAGGGAAAAGTAGAAGGAAAAAGAAATAGAGGTAGATCTCCCACACGATACACAGACCATATTGTTGCTACCATTGTCGCTCCATTGTCAGAATGTGCTAGAATGGCAGAAGATAGAAAAACGTGGAGGAACATTGGGAAATTTAGCTAATAGCTTCATGATATCACGATACCTGCATCAGGTCAACGACTAAGAAGAAGTGTCTCGTATCTAAAGAGATACCTCTAAGAAGAGGAATATGACAAGGGTGTGTGTCAGTAATAACAAGATTAAATGAAACAATCTGCGTTAAACTAAAATCTTTAAAGAAAGTACCCAGATACAATTACTTGTGATAAACAAGTAAAAACTTGGGATAAACTGAGCTAAATTAACGATGGGACCGCAGCCTTGAAATAAAACGACGTATTGAGATAGCCAAAAGCGCTTTCAATAAAAGTAAAGCAGTATAATATTGATATAATACTCATAATAACTATGTATGTGAAGCTGGGAATAGAAATTAGAACTAGAGTATTGAGATGCTACGTATTATCTGTCCTTTTATATGGAGTTGAAGCCTGGACAATTACAGACGCAACTAAAAAAGACTTGCCAGCTTTGAGATGTGGTGTTTTTAAAGAATGTGGAAAATATCATGTATACAACACGTAACAAACACGGACACATTAAGAAAAATGAAAAAAGACAATGAAATATTCAGCACTATAAAGGAAAAAAATGACCTACTTTGGTCACATATTAAGAAATGAGAAATATGTGTTATCGATTGGTTATACCAAAGAAATAAGAAGCAAAAAGAGGTTTGAAGAGACGACGCACATCCTGGTTGAAAATTTTAAAGAAGTGACGTAGAAAACCAACAATAGAACTCTTCAGAACTGCTGTAGACAGTGTACAATGGGCCGTGATGATCGCCAATGTACTTAAAGGATAAGGCAAACAAAGAAGAAGACTTCTCGTTTTTGAAGAGTCCTTTGTAATAGTTTATCTATTGGTATTGTTCGACCACATTTATTTTATCCACATCATTTTCTGCCTGACTTAAATGCCTCATTACTTTATATGCTAATGCATGTTTTCTATGTATATCATGATCGATATCAGTAATAAAGTTGTCCCAGAATTGTTGGAATGCTTGTAGTATTAGCTGTTTGGCATAATTTCTCTTTTGATTGTTTCCTAAGCTCTTTTGTTTTTCGTTTGTTGCTGTTTTTAATAGAAGCGTTTGTGATTACGTGATTACGTTTTATAAAGTTCTTATTAGTAATATCAGATGTTTTCCAGCAATATGTAATTTGAGAATATAAATCGAAAATCGAAGTTAAAATAATAAATTACTGATAGAAAATAGCAATAAAGAAAAATCAATTAATTTTACCATCGAAAAATAAAAAAAAGAATTTACTCCTTTTTCTGGATGTGCTAATCACAAAAGAGGATAAAGGATATGCAACCAAAGTTTACAGAAAACCAATCCACAAGAACAGATATTGAAATCACACACTCAAATCACAGCGTAAACGTCAAAAAACGAATCGTCAGATCAATTTATGATAGAACCAAAGGTTTTAACAAAAAGTTACTACTCATTGTTATTTATTAACAAGACATTCCAAAAGATAGAAGAAAGAAAACAACAAACCACCACACGAGACTCACAAGAAGTGACTCAATTATGACAACAATACAATATTGTTACGAAAGATTTATCCCACATAGGAAAAGTCCATTGATGAAAAAGATAGTGAAGTTTAAAACGTCAAAAAATTATTAGACAGTTGTCAGTTAGTTATATTGTATTGTCATATTGTTGGTGTTAAATAAAGTTAATTTTGTTTAATTCTTTAGTTGTTAAGTGGTCAACATTTTTGATTAGTTGTTTCACTAGGCTAGCGTCAACTGGGTTACTGGAAGCTATATTCTTTTTTAAATATTTTTCGCACTTGCTTATTTTTTCTATTGGTGTACAGAATGCTATTTGTTGTTCTTTCTTCAATTTAAAAGGCTTTTTAGACAAATTAGCAACCCTTACTGGAATCATCTCATCTACATTAATAAGGCATCTGGCTATCAAAATTCCATCACTAACTAGTTCATCGCTTTCCACAACGCCGAAATGTAGACCTTCAGGTTTTTGACTCAGTCTCGCCAGGATGATACTTTCAGAATTTTGAGGAATTTCGGTATCCTCGCTCACTATAACTCTTACTTGAGGTACCGATTCTTCCAAATTTAGGACAATTTCTTCATTTTCAATTAACAAAATTTTATTTTGAAGATCTATGATAAATTTGTTCTGCATAATATCCATCCCAAGAACGCATTCGTCTTTAATATCGGCTACAAGGAAAATGTGTTTTATCAAGGTGTTACCAATCTGTATGGTTGCCGTTATCTCTCCATGAATTGGAATAGTGTGGCCTGAAGCTGTTTCAAGAACTAAGTTTGTTTTAGTGGGTTGTAGTTTCTCATTCAGAAATCCAGTTCGAATAAAGGATCTGGTTGCACCGGTATCAATAATAAAGATGCATTTTTGATTTTCAACGTAGCCCTTAAGTAATAAATTCTGTTCATTTTTATGTAAAGTATAAGTGGGAATTTGGGGGCTTTTATTAGATACAGCCGACGCCCGCCCCTTAGTGTCGACTTTTATTCGTTTCCCTGGCTATTGTTTGCGTAGGTCAGTTGTGGGAGATCGATTTCTTAGAGACCTATCTCTACTAGTGTTACGAAAGATTTATCCCACATAGGAAAAGTCCATTGATGAAAAAGATAGTGAAGTTTAAAACGTCAAAAAGAGTCAAAAGAAAGATAATGACTTAAAAGTCATACGAGAAAGGCTTAAAAATGGAGTAAGACCTATTTGGCAGGAAATAACCAAATACAGTGGAACTATAAAAGCGTACTGGGCTCAATGGGAATCTCTGTATCTTTCCAATGGTCTATTATATCGGAAGTGGGAAAGTCCCGATGGAGTACGTATAGTTCAACAAGTGGTACTGCCGAAATCACACATTAAAAGTGTGTTGCAAGAACTTCATAGCAGCCTTTCTGGAGGACATTTTGGAGTCAAAAGAACACTGGCCAGAGTTCGAAACAGATTTTACTGGATCAATTGTCGCCGAGATGTAGAAGATTGGTGTAGGAAATGCGATTTATGTAATGGTAAAAAAGGTCCTAGAACAAGAAGTCGTGGTAAAATGGCACAATATCTTTCCGGAGAGCCTTTTGAACGACTTGCAGTGGATATTCTTGGTCCACTTCCGATGACAGAGAGAGGGAACAAGTACTTAATGGTAGCAATGGATTATTTTTCAAAATGGCCTGAAATTGTACCCCTTCCTAATCAAGAAGCGACTACAGTAGCAGAAGCATTTATAACACACGTCGTATCAAGACATGGAGTTCCTTTAGAGTTACATTCTGATCAAGGACGAAATTTTGAATCAGAATTATGGCAAGAATTAATGAAAATCTTGGGTATTAAGAAAACTCGCACTACGCCACTTCATCCTCAATCAGACGGAATGGTCGAAAGGCATAATAGAACTGTTTGTCAATACCTTTCAATGTTTGTCTCTGATAATCAAAAAGATTGGGATAGTTTAATTCCTCTATTCCTGTTAGCCTATAGAAGTTCCGAACATGAAGCAACTGGTTATTCTCCATCAATGATGATCACCGGAAGAGAAATGAAGCTTCCTCAAGATCTTATTTTCGGAAGATTGCCCCCCTGCGAAGAAGAACGTTCATTCCCGACCTACATTGAAAATTTGAAAGAAAAATTAGAAAAAGTCTACGAATTTGCTCGTAAAAGTTTGAAGCTTCAAAGTGATAAAGCCAAGGCCAGGCTCGACATACATGCTACTGGTACAACTTTCGCAAGAGGTGACCCAGTATGGTTATACAATCCCACACGTAAGAAAGGACTTTGTCCGAAACTTCAACGAAACTGGGAAGGCCCATACACCGTCCTGCAGAAAATAAATGATTTAATCTATCGCATCCAGTTTTCAGCTAGAAGTAAACCCAAGGTAGTTCATATCGAGAGACTAGCTCCATACCATGGAACTGATCCACCTCGTTGGCTTCAATCGATTCCCGATAGTCCAGTTATTCGAGGCGAATAACTATAAAAGAGGAAGCAGTGTTACGAAAGATTTATCCCACATAGGAAAAGTCCATTGATGAAAAAGATAGTGAAGTTTAAAACGTCAAAAAATTATTAGACAGTTGTCAGTTAGTTATATTGTATTGTCATATTGTTGGTGTTAAATAAAGTTAATTTTGAAGAAGTGTAACAATATGTATAGGGCTTATTAGAAAAACTAATGAAGGTAGGAAATTATTACATCACATCATTTAAAAAAACAATAAACTCAGATCTATGCTGTTCAAAACCAAACCTAACAACTCACAAGAGAGATCGTAAAACTACATCTATAAAATACCCTGTGAATTGAACAATTTCTATGTGGGAGAAACCGCAAGACCAGGATAAACAAGTGTGAAACATATATCAAAAACATAGACTTTGACTAATTACAGATATGTAAACATGTCTGAAACAATGAAAACTGAGTACAATGGAAAGATGCACCAAAGAAGTAGTCCTCATCTTACTCAATGAAAAAAAATATGTAATAAACCCATCAGCAGAATGAAGTAGGTTTTTATTGCCAATACTAAAAGAAAAAGTCAATAAGAATATACCAACAATAGTGGACCAAAAACTCCGAAATACATCGTCTTTAATCGTACACAATATGCAATAATCATATGCAACACACAAACACAATACACGAACGCTCACCCAAACATACAAACGTTTAAGCACCTACAAACAATGCAGAAATACCCATTATCATCAGAATTTTAAAGTTTCATAAAGCACAAAATGTACTCTCATATATTTCCAACCACACATAGCTGTTACCTATGACACCGAGGCCCGGTGTCATAGGTTCGTCATAGGTAAAGTTCGTCAACTTTAATTTTTTGAGAAGACAAAACTTCAATGTTGGCTGTTATACAGCTTTTCAACAAAAGCGTTTAATATTCTTTTTGAAAACGATATCCGGAATGAAATCGAAACGTCAAATTTTATCTAGTCAAAAATGCAATTTAAATTACAGTCAATTGTGAGTATATATGTTTATGTTTATATGTCCCATATAAACACAATATTTAACCCATTGAGATAATACCAATAAAATATTGTCACTTTAGTTATAGAAAAATATATATGTATAGGAACGTATATTGTCTATTTTTACGTTTTCACAATTTTCTTGCATTTGGATTTTGTATGTACTAGTCTTGAAAATAATGATTAATCGCACCACCTACTACTTAAATTTCTAACAAATTTGTATTACTTTTTTGGTTAATGCATATGTAAGAAAATAAGGTTCATATTAAAATATTTTATAAAGTATATATTTCCATATTATCGCAATTTTTACAACGGTAAATATTTCAGCAATAGTTCTATCTACTGATTTTTTGTTTTAGTACCAGCAATTGTTAACTATGCAGTTGGTATAGTTCTAATGGTATCTCTAGGAGCAGCAGTATTGGAGCTCTATAAAGCCAAACGCCAACCAGCCAAAAAAGATGGAAGAAACTCTCTTAGTCGAAAATGCTCCTTAGCTGATCTAACAGTAATGAAACATCACAGAAAAGAAATGGTGAGAAGGGAATCGATCCTGGAAGTACCCGAGGAGCACATTCACTCCAAACTGGGTAGGAAGGTGTCCAGACCACCTTTGCGTTTTGATTGAAAGGTAGAGCGCAACTTGGTGGTTTTGTGTTTTGTGTTCGTGTAGTCTTTGATGGTAAACATGTTTTCTTGCACTCTCTTGCCTGAATTAGATTTGCCCTTATTGTACCTTTTGTGAATTCAGTATGATTTCCAAAATACTCCTTTATTAAATATTTGTTAAAAAATAAAGAAATTAATATTGTGACATTTGGAAGATGATTTTTGTTGGTTTTATCCATTTATACTGGCTAATTTATGACAAGTTACAAGTTTTGCCCCCTGGTCACTTTAAAAATTAAAAAGAATGAACCGTCTTACTAGCCTGCTTTGTTTTACTCTGCACTCAAGAGTAATATATACACTTAATTTCCGAGAATGAAAACTCAATTGTTATTTGTAATTAAAGTTAGTCCGATAATTGTGCTTATATCTTCATTTGTTTGTTTTAATTTTTGTTTTATATATTTGTTTTTTACAAATAAAAGGCAGATATCGAGCACATTGCAAAATATTTGGGCAAGATGTAATAAAGAACTGCTAGATATCTGCCTTTTATTTGTAAACTCATATATACGAACATTCATCCATATTTTATTATATTTGTATTATTTGTTATTGTTAAAAACATATCTATAGAAATCACACTTTTAATAACAGGCTAGTGAAAACTACTATGGTAATAGGTATCTAGTAATTAGTAAAGTGAATGTCGACACGGAAAGTCTAGTCATCTTTTTAGTAACTTTGCTGGCGTGTCAGCTTTTTAATGTCGCCTTAGAAAAAGTTGTACGAGACGCTAATTTAGATAGCAGGGGAACAATATTTAATAGATCAGTCCAAATTCTAGCATATGCAGACGACGTGGACATTATAACAAGAACTAGGGCGAGAACTGCGGAAATCCTAACCGAGCTAGTAGCAGCAGCAGAACGAATGGGGTTACAGATAAATCAAAATAAAACCAAATTCATGGCGACTAACACAAACACAAGAGCTGGAAATATTGACACAAATTTAATCATCAATGACCAAAGCTTCGAAGCAGTCAAAGAGTTCATATATCTAGGGACATCGGTTAACCCCAATAATAACACATCTGAGGAAATAAAAAGGCGAATAATAATTGCAAACAGGTGTTATCATGGTCTATCAAAGTACTTAGCTAACAAACGTCTGTCTCAAAAAACTCGTATAAGGCTGTATAGAACACTGATAGTCCCCGTTCTCACATATGGATCAGAGGCATGGACGCTAACGAAAACAGATGAATCCGCTCTATCCATTTTTGAAAGAAAGGTGCTACGCAAGATATTCGGAGCGGTCTGTGAGAACAGAATATGGAGGCGTAGATATAAGTTTGAACTGCAGAATATCTACAAGCATTTATAGTTTTATGAGTTTCTTGAACCGTACTATATTTAATATAAAATTAGTATTTCTTGGGTTTAGGTTCAATAAGAAATATTAAAAAAAAATCGGTTGCCTGTAAAGTCGGTTTTACGGGCGAAGATTTTACGTGACAACGTCTTTTTCTCGGTAGAATATTTATTGATATGAATATTATTAAATTGCACAATAGTTGTTTGCAGTTGAAACGCGCTGTTTCTTCTCAATCGACTGAATTACGATTGATTTCAGAGTGATTTAAACTAATAATTTACTTAACACTATCAACATTTGTCAATAGTATGACATAACCTATAAACTCAGTTTCTCAACTTTTGTGTCAATCTAACAATTAATCAATCAATCATAGTTTACGATAATGAAATATTAGTGTACAATTATTTACCTTTATTGTTGTAGTTGTTGTAAATGACGAATCTAAGCACTCCACATTTTCACTACAGACACAGCTGACGATACTTTAACCACACGTGTGAACTTGTATTATGACGCTTTCTCGGTTTTCCAACGCCAAGAACGCTCGAGAAAGACAGAGACACAAGCACGCACCGATTCAACGCGCCTAATTCTCTAGTGCTGCGCGCGCAGCGGACCGATCATGTTTGAGTGGGAGAGAGATGCAAGGCATTCGCCGGTCCGGCGGGCCTCTCTCTCGTTCGGTGACTCATCGTAACAGACGTGAGCGGGCGTTACACTTTTTCATGAGTGACTCCGAGCCACAACCTAATTTAAGACGTTGTCATGTCAAAATTATGGTTTACCTAAAACACACAAGGAGAATGTACCTCTACGTCCTATCGTTTCCTGCATTCAATCATCCTTCGAAAATCTTTCAAAGTTGTTAAAAAAACATTATTTCTAATGTCACAAATAAAAATCATTATTATATTAAGGATTCCAGTGACCTTATTTCTAAAATTAAAAACACTCACGTACCAACTAACCATAAATTAATATCTTTAGATATCATTTCACTATACACTAACATCCCAATAAAACTTGCCACTGACATCATTAAAAAGAAGTGGAATGACATAAAAGAGTACACTAACATCCCATTACAAGAATTCCAATCATTTGTAGAGTACAATTTCCCAATTGAACATGGTGTAGGTATGCATGTGTGTATGCATATTTTGTTTTTTTTTTTTTTTGTTATTAGCTGCAGCACCTATATCATGTTCTCAGTTAATCCATGGGTTTATTTTAATATAACTTATTTACATATGCCCTATTCACCCAAATATCCATAAAATGACTCCTATTACTTCTCTTAGCTATTGTGTCATGATATATCGCTGATGAAACCCGGCCTGGATAAAAATGTTGCGAGCTTAGTCTGCAAGTAGTCTTTGGATATTAAAGGCTCTTTTTTGCCGATGCTTTTTTAACATATAATGTCACATTTTTGAGCATGATTGTCGAATTTTATAGTCCCAATATAGATCCACAACGATCCTCGTTGTTCTTTCATTCACTCTTTTAAGTCATGCGATCTAGACATAAACCAGTAACTTTCTTGATAGGTTTGAGTTGATCCATGATAAGTTTAAGGCTTTATCAAGACTACGTAGGTCAGATCTAAAAAAGATCTAGTTTTAATTTTAGTTCCAACTGTTATGCTTATTAAACTTTAACTCCATTAAAATTTAATTTTATTGTTTTTTGTATGTTTAGTTTAGATGTTTATTGATGTTTCTTCCTTCTGCATAGATTTTTATTTGGTTTCTTGCGTGAAAAAGATTCTTACATACTTGATTACTGTCCACAGTCTACATAGATTTTAAGTGTATAAATAGCACGATATAATATGTAATAAGACTTAGCCTAACCTGTTCAAACCTCGGACTGACGACTGACTGTAGGACTGACATGTAGTTCTCAATTGCCGTCCGATTTGGAGCTCAGAATTACCTTCGCTACATCCTTTGTTTAGAGTCCTTTATTTTGTGTTCTATGACAGTTTTATAAAAAATTTGGATATAAACTTTTGATCTCTCAAAGGTACGCCAGTACACGTCTATATTTTGGAAGTTTTATAGCGTGAACCACTTTTCACTCCGTGTTTCCGTCATAATAAACTTGCTAGTGTCAACACCCTGCTTCTTATATTATTAATTTTCTTCTATAGCTCCGGTTAAGAATAATATTGTCGAGATACATCAGATGAAGTGTGGATGGTAGATTCGTCAATTATTTGCTATATTCGTACACATAAGTAAATACCCGAATAGGAAATACGCCTATCTATCCACTTGTGGTTTTTTTAACACACTTAAAAGGACACGAATAAGCCGAATGCAAGACAAATGTATGGCACACTTCGCTCGCACCGGTGGTTGTCTCGCTTTTTATCTTAACCTAACTTTATTGTAATTCTCGTTATTCTTGAACCATTAATTCGAAAAATTTGTATGTTTATATAGAATTTGTCATATAAAAATGATTGCACGTCCTTCAATATTTACGAAGTCAAAAACCCACAGCGTTGCCAAAACATAAGAGTAGTAAGTGAGGAATTTAGGAAAATTTCAACTATTTGTCAACCTGTTATATTAACAGTAAATATAATTGTTCGAATGCTAATCAAAACTCAAATATTTAATTAAAATCAAATACGTCACATTTTGAGGTTATATTGACTGATTTATTTTATTCAATTTTATTATATTGCATTATAATATTGCGGTATATGTATTAATACAAAATGTAATTGTAATATGGCAGTTTATATTTCTTTCTGACCTGACCTGACCTGTCATCATAGCCTTTTATATAGACAGATAACGCTTTACATTTTTTTGAAAAATAAATCTTACCTTTAAATTAGAGCAACCAATATTCCTATTAATAATTCACCTATGTAATTAATATTTATTAATATAGTGTAATTATTATTGTCAGTATTTTTAATTGAACGTATCATTTCAAGAACAAGTAATAAAAATTATTTCACAGAGGTATTAAGAAAGGCAGCGGAAACTAAATCTACTTCCAGCTCACGTTTCACGTTTATTTATCATTAAAACAAATATCAATGGCGTATTAGAGTTAACAACTAAATGTATTTTAAAAACTTGAACAAATATTTCCGAAAGCGCTTTGAATGTTCTTTCTATAAACCAATGTTTAACAATATATTATTTTATATTTAATTTTTTGGTGTATAATATCAACGATAATTTGTCATAAGTTATTTTGTCGACCGCCTATTTTGTATACAGTATTTTTGATATATTGATGAAGTACTTGCTTTAATGTTTAATAAAGGAGAATATTTTTGTAAAATAAAAGATTATTATAAGAAACTGGAAATTATTACTTTCCGAATTTACTGATAATTCATTTAAATTGCCCAAGGGTGTTTCAATGCGAAATACTTCGTAACTCATCTACCTGTAAAATAACAAATTAGAAGAGAACAATAATTTACTTTAAGTTCTTTACCTGCATGCATCCTTTGGCTATTTGTTTCTTTGCTGTATGATGATGAGTTTTACCGTGACGGCCAGTATTTGTTTCTTTTCAACTACACTCGTTAGGAACCTACTTTCAGTTTAAATCAAATATTGAATAAAATACCTAGATGGATCTTTAACAACAATATCGACCAAATACGTAAAAAAAGTCTAATATAAATGTAAATAGTAGACTTGACTAATAAAACTGTTCGATCCAGCATCATCCTCATCAACCTGTATGCGTCTACTGCTGGACATAGGTCTCCCTCAGCTCTTTCCATCTGTCTCTGTCTTGTGCGGCTTTCATTAAGTTATTGCTAACACGCTTCAGGTCGTCAGTACATCTAGTTGGTGGGCGTCCTCTGTTCCGTATTGCTTCTTGCCTTGGTCTTCACTTTAAAATACATTTTGCCCATCGGTTGTCTGATAATCTGACGACGTGTCCTGCCCAATTCCATTTTAACGACGCAATTTTTTCGATGGCGTCTGTTGTTTTTGTTCTACGATGTATTTCTTCGTTTGGGATTTAGTCTCTCAGAGAAACACCCAACATCTGGCGCTCCATAGCCATCTGAGTCACGAGAATCTTATTAACTAGCTTTTTGTGAGTGTTAATGTTTCCGCTCCATAAGTGAGTACAGGTAACACACATTGATCAAAGATTTTCCTATTGGGACATATGGGTAGATCTGATTTAAATACATAGTTAAATTTACCAAACGCTGCTTAGGCTAATCCTATGCGACGTACGAGCTCACATGTCTGGTTATCTCTGCCCAAACGAATTTCATGTCCTAAGTACTTATACGATGTAGTCTTCACAATATCCCTTCCATCAACAGCAATATTTCGATTTAGCACCAGATTAGTCATTATTTGTGTCTTGTTCATATTAATCTTTAGTCCGACCTCCAAGGAAGCGTGATGTCATTTTTCAAACATTATTATTTGCATCATCCATACAATCGGCTATAAGGACGATCTCATCTGCAAATCTCAAATGATTGAGCTTCTCCCATTTATGTTGATACTATGCTCGTTCAGATGTGCCTTCTTACACGTATGTTCTAAAAGCATCGTGAATAGCTTTGCAAAGACGGTGTCTTCTTGCCATACTCCTCGCTGTATACAGAATTTATTTGTTTCTTGTTCAGATAGTCTTACGCTAGGTGTGGCATTTTGGTGTAGATATATTTGTTTATGTTAGTGTAGAGATAGTCTATTCGGCATTCTGTCAATGCTTTTAACATTTTATGATGGCTTATAGTATCGAATGCTTTCTCGTAGTAGACAAATATCAGTGCCAATGGTTTGTTGTATTCTGCAGACTTCTCTATCAGGTTCTTTATCACTAGTAAGTGGTCGTTCGTGCTGTATCCCGATCTAAATCCAGCTTGTTCTCTAGGCTGATAGAAGTCTAATTTAGGGTCCAGTCTTTTTTTGATAATTTTTGTGAAAAATACTGTTATGTCTCCTTGCCTGTGTAATAAAATAATGACTGCATTGTTCTATTGAGAAGGAGTTTTTCCTTGGTAGATGCATTCGGTAAAAAGCTTGACCAAAGACTGGATAATAATTCTGATCTCTGGTTTGAGATTTTGGGCATGGGCTGATCTTGCCTTTTGTCAATGCTTTCATACATTTCGCGATAAAAGCATTCGACAACCTCAAGGATTTTGGTTCTATCAATAGTAATGTTTCCATCTTTGTGTTTTATTTTGTACATTTTTGTTATTCGTATTTCGCCTCAAAACTTTTGAACTTATGTTTTCTTGAATTATTTTCGTTATTTCTCTTGTATTGTTTTCTCTTACGTATTTTCGAATTGCCCGATGAATATCTTTATTTAATTTCTTCATTGTTGTGTAGTTGGAGCCGTATTTTTCTGTCGGCTCTTTGGTATTTTGGCTTAGTTTTTCTTTATGGGTCAGAATGGTCGGGCAGCACTCTATTTCCGTTTCTTTTAGAGCGTTCATTATGCCATCATTTGCTTGATCTACATCTTCTATTTCGTCTTGCAAGTCTTGTATATGTCTAGTTAGTGTATCTTGATACAGGTCGTTGTTCGTGTCGTGTTCTTTTTTCTTGTTTTTAGGATTATCTTTGTTCTTTCCAATTTGACATTTAATAGTATCTTAGCTCGGATTAATCTGTGGTCGCTTCCTATTGAAAATTTGTTGAGTACTTCGATGTCTTTAATTATTTCTTTTCTGTTTGTTATGATATAATCTATTTCATTTTTGACACTGCCATCTGGGCTGATCATCTTGTTTAAACCCCATTTTCGCAATAAAGTCGCCCATAATTATTGTGTAATATGCTGGTGTGGCATGTAACGTTGTTTCTAGGTCCTCATAAAAATTTTCAATTTCTTCATTCGAGTGGGTAATCGTTGAAGCATATGTCTGGATTACCTTAAGGTTATATCTTGCATTTAGTTTTCAGATGAGATATACAATCCTGGTGCTCATGCTGATAATTTCAACTATATTTTGTGTGTGCTTTCTATATATAATAATTCCTACTCCACCATTTGAAATGTCTTCGTCGCCTCTAAAATGAAATATGTGTCCTGATTTAAGAGTAATTTGGGCTTCTCCTCTTCGTCTTATTTCGCTGAGGGAGAGAATGTCCCATTTTATGTTTTTCAGCTCTTCCTCCAGTTCCATCATCCCCTGGTCTGATATAAGAGTTCTAACATTGTATGAAGTAATATGCGTTTGTCGCTCTTTGTAGTAGCCTAACTTTTTCCGGGGATTCTTAACACCCCCTGCTCCAAACCTGTTCCAACCGCTACCTTAGTTGGGAGTGTTGGAGCCACCGGAGACTGAGGGACGTTCAGTAGTTTCGTCTTTCATGGAAAATAACTTTTTGGGTTTTAAGCCATTAAAACTCCACTCTTGGCTAGTTCGTGTTGGCGAGTTGGTTTGGAAGTGGGGGGAGAAAAAGGTGGAGAAAGGAATGCTTTGGGTTTGGACATGGTTTTCCCGGGGATGGGAGATTGGGGAAATCCATAAGCTCGCGGGGCAGGTGTGCTATTCCTGAAGCAGATCTATTCTCTGCCGCGATCGCAGAGAAGTATCCACCAACTACCCCTTTTTTCGATTAAATCCAATTATTTGTATAAGAAAATCTGATATAGCCACCATTACTGCAAAATTACGTATACATAAATTTTTTAAATAATACAACTTGTATATCTTTTTTAATATTTTTCTGAAGCTATTTTCTTGTGGCATTTTAAAGTTTATCATCATCATCATCCAGCCTTCATTTATCACGTCCACTGCTGGACATAGGCCTCCCTTAAACTCCTCCATTCTTTGCGATTTTGTGCTCTTTGTTGCCAATTTTTCGTGATACGCCTGATGTCGTCAGTCCAACGTGCAGGTGGTCTTCCTCTACTACGTTTGTCTGTTTTTGGCTCCAATGTGTAATTTTACTCCATCGTGAGTCATGCATTCTCATTACATGGCCTGCCCAATTCCATTTAAGTTCCGCTATGCGTTCCACAATATCAGTAATACTCGTCCTTCTTCGCAGATCTTCGTTTCTTATTCGGTCCCGCAACGTCACTCCCAGTATAGATCGTTCCATTCGTCTCTGTGCCACTCTCAATTTCGAAGCCGTAGTCTTGGTTAGAGTCATAGTTTCCGCCCCATAGGTCATGACCGGTAATACGCATTGGTCAAATACTTTTCTTTTGATGCTAATTGGTATGTTGGCCCTAAATGTGTCTGGCAGTTTTCCAAAGGCTGCCCACGCTAAAGTAATTCGTCTTTGGATTTCGCATGTTTGGTTATCCTTGCTAATTCTTATTTCATGGCCCAAATACGTATATTTATCCATCAGTTCTACCACTTTGTTTTGAATAGTTAAATGATTATTGGGGACCATATTTGTCATAAACTTAGTTTTGGACAAATTCATTCTGAGGCCCACTTTCGAACATGCAAAAGTCTAATTCATTTAACATATCTGTGGCTTCTCCTAAAGCATCTGTGATAAGGACAATGTCATCTGCGAAACGGAGATGGTTAAGTTTTTCGCCTTCTATTATTACTCCTCTGTGTTGCCAATTGACCATCTTAAAGGCATAATCTAATGCCGTTATGAATAATTTCGGTGACAATGTATCTACTTGCCTTATTCCACGTTTTATTTTTATTGGTCGGGTTTTATCGTGTATCTTAACAGTCATAGTGGCATTTTTGTAAATATTGTAAATAAGTTTACTATACCTATGGTCGATCCTGCTGTCATTCATTGCTTCTATAAGGCTGTCTATTTCGATCGTGTCGAACGCTTTATGAAAATATATGAAAGTGAGGAAAAGAGGTTTGTTGTATTCTATAGATTTTTTAATGAGCGTCTTGACTGTATGGAGGTGATCATTGGTACCATAATTTGATCGGAATCCTGCCTGCTCTCTCGGTTGGTAGAAATCTAATTTTCTCTCCAATCTTGATGTCACTAACCTAGTGAAGAGCTTGTATATGTGGTTCAACAGGCTAATAGGTCTATAATTCTCTAGGTCCGTTCTATCACCTTTTTATGTAGAAGAATGGTTATAGCATTGTTCCATTCTTTGGGCATCTCTCTTTGCTGCAAACATAGATTAAACAGTTTCCTTAATTGATTTAATAGCATATCTCCTCCATTTTCGATAGCTTCTATTACAATTCCATCCTTTGGAAGTTATTTTTCATTTTTCTTAACGCTTGCCGAATTTTATCTACATTTATTTCTGGCATTAGTTCGGAACCTTGATTTATGATCTTCTTTGAAATGGCTGTTTGTATTCCTGTTTGATCTTCTCGCCTGCTTTCATAGACGAGTTATTACTATTTAAATGGGAATAAGTCACAACTAAAGGTTATAGTAAGTTTATTGACGTTTCAATTTCTACGTCGAAAATCGTTCTCAAAATACAAACATTAGTGTTTGTATTTTGAGAATGATTTCCGAAGTGGAAATTGAAACGTCAATAAACTTACTTTAACTTTTAATTGTGGATTATTCCCATTTAAATAGAAATTATATTTTTTAATACTGTAAAATGCGCATTTTTAAAACTTTTGAAATAACATGTCGAACCGACTCACTTTTCTTTAATCTTCCTCTATAATTCTACCAAAAACGTGGCACTAAGCTATCTTCCGAATTGGGTGATTATTTGTGCGTTGATTTTTTCGTAACTATCTTACATTAAACTCTCTTATGGCGTCTGGCATATTTCCGTAATATTTTTATGTATAATTTTATCCTTTTTTTCTTGTTATCGTTCATCCATTTAAGTATTCTTGTTAATATATTTGGTCGGACATTTCTGATATAACAAGTAAAGAAGAAGAAGGGTGCTAACCCGTTCCTTTAACCTTCCCTCTTTATCTGGATTTTAGCTGGCAACATGACTATTGAGCTACTTGATCCACCCAATGATCATGCAGGCGGAGTTAATTATATTCAGAACCATATTGAAAAATAGTTTTTTTACTGTATATTGATGTATATAATTGCATACTGATTTTTTATACGGCTTTAAGTCCAGGCAGAACTTTTCATAGAGAATAACTATTCCGTAGTAAAAACTTTTATCCTATAGTTTCAACTTATTTAGACATTGTAAAATCACTTCCACAAAGCACGTCTAAAGCATCCGAAACTCTTCTAACCCATCTTATTTGCTTAATAATCATACCTAAATTAATCAGTTTATGGGTAAATGATCTAAGGCACATGTTCATTATTTTTATGATGCTCAAATCGAGCCTTGGCCTCCTTCAAACTATGGCTCCAACCTTGCCGGTCCCGCACCGATCTTCTCCAGGTTTTCAAGTCTAGAAAAATTTGCGCGTCCGCTACCACTTCATTCTCCCACCTTTTGCGTAACCTTCCTTTTGGTCTTGCGCCCTGCATTTTACTATCTAAGGCTATTTTTGACAATCTTCCGGTCTCATTTCTCACTACATGACCAGCCCATCTAAGTCTCTGAAGTTTAAAGAATTCTGAAATCGGTGCCTATTTGAACAGTTGCTAGGGTTCATGGTTGGATCTCCATACTTCGTTTTGGTTAATAGGTCCAAATATCTTCCTTAGGACTTTTCGTTCGAAGACTTCCAGCTTTCGTTTTGAATCTTCTGCCATCATCCATGTCTCGCATCCATAACATACTATTGGTCTGATAGTCAGTCAGTCAGATCAGTTTTGTAGAGCCTGATTTTTGATCTCCAGTGTGTGATTTTGGAGCGCAACATATAGGCGAGTGAAACGTAAGCTTTATTTCCATTTACTATTCTTCTTTGAATTTCTGGTTCTTCTGTTCTATCCGTATTTAATGTAACTCCCAGATATGTGAAACTTTCTACAGTTTCAATATCGTATTTTTATTCAACTGTGCGTCTGTTTCCCTTAGCTCTTGGCTGTATTAGTTTTTTTGTCTTTTGAATATTTATTTCTAGTCCGGTCTCTTTTGTCCCTGTTTTCAATTGTAAATATATTTCTGCCGCCTTCTATTCCACGAGACCTGATGCTATTGTCATCGGCATAGGCGGCAATCTATATTGATTTATTTAGGAGATTACCTCTTCCTATATTAAGCTCTCTTATGACATATCTAAGAGTCAGGTTGAATAGTGTCAGGGCTACCAGCCCATTTCTTTCTTTTAATCCCTTGACTATTGAAAAGTTCACAGTGAGCTTATTGTGTACTCTGAGAGTTGCTGTTGACAAGCTCATTGTTACTTTTACTAGTCGGATGTTTTTTTGGGGGATGCTAAAGCTATGCAATATTTGATATAACTGTTGTCTATTAATTGAGTCGTAGGCCTATTTGAAATCTATGAATATGTTGTTGACGTCAATCTCGTATTCCCACGATTTATTTAGAATTTGTTTCACTGTGAATAGATGGTCAGTTGTATATCTTCCTTGTCGAAAACCGGTTTGATATTTACCGACAATATTTTCAGTTACTTGTTGGAGTCGTTTATTTAGTATATAAGTAAAAATTTTTACGCGGTGCACAAGAGGATTATGCCGCGATAATTTTCGCATTTCAAGCATATGCATTTGTCTTACTAGGTGTTCGCCACCAAATTAATATAGCTTAGAGGGGACGTTGTTAATACCTGGAATCTTGTTATTCTTCTGTGCTCGTATTGCTTGTTTTACCCCTTCCATTGTCGGGACTTCTATATTTTCTGTGTCTTCCTCAATGTGACACAAGATCATTTTACATATGATTCTATTTATTTCCAATTTCCATCTACACCTAATGGTTAAGAATGTCTGCTCCTGTTTATAAGAGTCCTACAAAACGTTATTTTCGCTATTTTTAATGATCATGTCACTGACTCGTCATAAAAATAATGAGTAGGTATTTCCATCTACACCTAATGGTTAAGAATGTCTGATTCTGTTTATAAGAGTCCTAGAAAACGTTATTTTCGCTATTTTTAATGATCATGTCACTGACTCGTCATAAAAATAATGAGTAGGTGACTTAATTGAGTTACATGCTTAGAAATTTATTAATATTTTTTGTTAGAAGTTTTATGGTTCAATAGCGCAGAGAGAGACTTTAGACACGCACTGTATAACTTTATTGAAATTATAGATTGTATTAAAACCTTTTTAATAAGACGTTCCAAATAATACTATGACAAAATTTATTGTACTTACTTTATTAATATATTGTCTTCATTGGTATGAATTTGTATGTATCTTATCTACACAATGTCTAGTAACAAGTGCATAAGAACCACATGATTACTAAACTCATTTATTACGCGAGTTATTTATTAGGTTTTGTTAAAATTTATGTATTACTAGTTTTCAATATTCGTTTAAAAATAAATTTTTGTGCATATAATAAAAAAATGTATATACGCTGTATAAAGTTTCATAGCTTCATTCATTTAAATGGAGAAAAGCTAGCAAACGTGACTCTTGCTTTACATTCCACTTTGCAACTTGCACTTTCCTGCACTTCAATTCGTCCTAAGAATATTGCTTTAAAACAATCGAGTACTTGTTTTTTTCAGGTAAATTACCTACACCTTTGCACCGACAATGCTCCTTTCCGATAACACCAAGCAGCGTTCCAGCTCTATCATCAACCAATCGTGGGTTTTCCACGGGAGGGCGCAGATTTTCTATGCAAGCTACCACAAAGTACGTTCCTGTTGTAGATGGTCGACCAGCAGCTGTTCTAGAAGGAAGACGACATTCAATTGTGTCGGACGGCAGACATCCAATGATTATGATGGAAAGCAACAGAAGGATTTCGTTCGATACGAGGGGAATGATTATTAACGCTGTCGACGATGCTTCTGACAGAAGGTACCATGGACACGGTAGACGTGTGCACAGACATTAAGACTGATTTGCATGGTAAGGCAAAGCCGTACTTATCCTCTTAGAAACCAAAACATGTTAAGGGAAGTTTTAAAATATTCACTCACCATGACGTTAGTGAACAACATAAGAATTCATAGCGCTCCTACACATTTATGTTAACGTAATGTTAGGAAACTATTAGTGGTTAATAGGAAAATAAAACATAAACTTGATAGACCACAGTTTTGTGCTCTACGTTATTCTCCAAAATAAACAGTACCGAAAGGCTATGATAAGATGGTAAAATTTGCGCTAAGAAGTACATATTTAGAAACCTCTTTTTTAGAGACACATTTTTAGCTCCCTAGGTGGCTCCAAAGATCCTCTGTCGCAAAAAATGTGTTTTTTCTAAAAAAAAAAAAAGAAGGTGTCTGAGCGATCCTTTAAAAAATCGGAAAAATTCATAAACATACATTTTAATGCCCAAAAAACTGATGTTTTTAAGATTTTTGGAATTAAAATTAAGCTCAGGAAAAATATTTAAATTTTTCAAAAAAAATTTAGGATATGTAGGTAATTTTTGGCAAACTTCTCAATAAGTATTTTTCGTGTATTTTTTTTTTCTTTATTTTAAATGGCGGGGTAAGATTTGTCAATTTCACTCCAGAACATCCTCAAAATTCGAAAAACCCAGTTTTTGGTATCTTTCCCCATGTTTTTAGCACATAAACTTAACTGTATCTGAATGAAGAACGATTTTTCATCAATTTTTTTCGTTTTTTTTTTTTTTCTAATAGCAGCCTTATGATGGCCATTTTCAGACTGAAACATACGCTAAATTCAAAAAAATTGCATTTTTCGGTGATTTTTTTTATATGTTTAACACATAACCTCATTTAAATGTGACAAATAACAATTTTTGTTTCACCCTTATTTGTAAAATGTTAGCAATCGTTGAGAAATTTTGTAACACTGGCAGTGTATTGTGTCAGCGCAAGGGCTCTGGTAGTCGTCTAAAACCTGTTACCAACAATAATCCAGGACGCGTTCTTGATCAGATCTTACAGTCTCCAAAACGAAGCCTTCGACGTACTACGTATAAACTAAAATAATAGTGAAACATCCGCACGTCCATTATTCAAATCTCTTGGTGGTTATCCTTACCACATTCACATTGGACAAAGACTAAATTTTGCAAACAAACGTGTAGGAGAGGTTTACTGTGAAACCACTTCACAGTAAACGAGTTATCATTTGGTGAGCTGTGTCTAAGCATAGGATGATTCGTCCTTATTTTATTAAAGATGGAATCTAGTTTCTGTTAACCATAAGCGTTACAGAGAGGACATTACACTTAAATAATGTAAGACAAGCTAATGTAGGAACTAGGTTTTTTATACAAGGTGTTTCCTATCTAGTCTGCCTTAAAATAGATAAGGAATTAAACAATATTTGTAAATATAATTTAAAAAATCTCTTTCTCCAATCCTAACCCCCCGGACAAAGTGTAGTGGTCATCGTTATATTCTGTATTATCCGTCGCCAAAGATCTCTGTCTCTGGTCATTTCTTTTAACTCATGCATAGATCTTTTGCTTCTTCTTCTTTTGGTGCCTATCCTCTGTGGATGTTCTCAATCACGTTGGTCCATACAACTTTGTTGACAGCTGCTCTAAATAGATGTATGGTAGTAATTCCTGCCCACTGTCTGGTGTTCTTCAACCACGATGTCCTTCTGCGCCCATGAGATCTTTTGCCTTTTATCGTGCCTTGTAAAATTAGTTGATTTAGTTGATACTTCTCATTGCGCACCACATGCATCTCTTTAGCATATTCCTGTAATTTGATCAATCCATCTTATTTGGGATCTTCTTCGTGATCTTCGGCCTTCTACCGTTTCTTGGATAATAAAATTTTTCATGTTTTCTATGTATGATCTCATATCATGTCTAAAGTATTTTAATTGATGGAGATGGACTTTGCTGGATATCTGTTTCTTGACTTTTAGCTCATTTAAAATTGAATTATTTATCCTGTAGTCGGTCCATGGAATTTGTCCATTGTTAACGTCCTCTAACGTGGGTTAAGCCGCGTAGACATGGGTAGTGAATCACAAACGTGGGCCACGCTTTTGTAAGCCATGGTCCGTGTAAACAAGTACATAATTTGTGAAATACGAAGATAATTGTCTTCACGACTCGAAATAATTACGATCGTGAGAAGATCAAACTTGTTTAATTGTCAATTGTTTAATGTCAATTAACCACAAAAACTTCTACTCTTTTAGTACTGTTAAAACTTTTTTTTTAATGTTTATTGAAGAGTACAAAAAGATCATCATCATCAGTGGCATTACAGCTGGTAGGTTATGAGCCAAAGCCTTCTTCAGAACAATCTTCCATTCGCCCCTGTCTCTGGCAACTCTTTTCCATGCTTTAACTCCGATGGATTTTAGATCATCCTCTATGTTATCTTGATACCTAAGTTTTGGTCTTCCTCTGGTTCGTCTTCCCACTGGTCATCTTCGATCGAAAATTTTTCTGAACGTTGCATCTTCATCTCGCCTAATTACATGTCCTATCCATCGAAGGCGTGCTAATTTAATACATTTTACAACGTCAGGTTCCCCAAAACTTCTGTATAACTCAAAGTTGTAGCGCCTACGCTACAAACCCTGTTCTTGGACTCCTCCATATATTTTCGTTGGAATTTTTCTCTCGAAACGTTTAAGCAATTCTTGGTCGTTCTGTGTAAATGACCACGTTTCTGACCCGTATGTTAACACTGGCCTTATTAGTGTTTTATATATGGCAACTTTAATTTTTCTGGGTAGTTTTGGGGCCATCTGTTTCCTCAAGCCATAATAGCACTTATTGGCAAGCACTATTCTTATTTAATTTCTTCGCTGACATTGTTGTCTTTGGTCAGCAGCGATCCCAGGTAGACGAAGGTGTCTACACCTTCCAGTTCCAGATAATCAATTAATAGTCTAGGTATCTGGTTGCCTGAACTAGTAACATACATATACTTGGTTTTCTGTGCGTTTATTTTTAATCCCATTCTCAGTGCAGACGCTATTAGTGATCTAAATGCTTTGATAAGAGATTCTGTTGACCTAGCAATAATGTCTATGGGAGTACAAAAAGATGGGAGACAAAAAACTAAGGTACATAAGATCTCAAAATCAAAAGATAACAAAATCAGGTCATGCCGTTGTTCACCAAGAAGGTTCCATGACGAATCACCAGGGTAGGTATTACAATCATCTAACTTTTATTTTAATATACTTTAGACTAGTGACAGCAGCACTTTTCATTGTGTGTATTTAGCAATATATTGTTTGATTTTTTGTTGTATTCTACAAGATGTAACTAGCAAGTCCAAACTGGTAGAATGTGATGTCTTACCTTATAATCTGAAAACTACTCTTTAACCTTCACCAATATCCACCGTCACTTTGTTCCACTCAATTCTTGGAGTGCAGTTTTTGACTTGTGATGCACTCATATTGTTACAATTGATAGTGCAAAACCTTTGTCACAGTTAGTGTATCCTTCAATAGTATATACTTCTTTATCTTTAAAAGTAATACATTTATCGTTTATAACTCAAATAGCAGAAAGTAAACTTTTATCAATAATTATGAAAATAAAACATATTTTTTACATTTAAAGTATATGTACATATTTAGATACATAATGAAACTACGTGTGCGTTGATAATCACGGATATCAATATCAAAATAAATTTAACCAAAAAATATTAAAGAAATGGTTTTATATGCTAGTTAGGGTTAAAGAGAAACTTCTAGATAAAGAAACGTATGTTCAACAATCTCTACATATTACAAACCTTTGATATACCCATATCTTGGAACTAAACTAAGCAAGCAGTAGTAGTAATAATGTAATTACAGAAGTAACATATTGGACCAATTAATGGCAAATAAAGAATAACGCATCATTTTGTCCACATAGACTTAAGGAATAAAACGATTAAACAAATTAATGTATATATTAAAAATCAATATGTAGTCAAGATATGAGTCAAGGAAGAAGTTCGTCAGAAGCATAAACAGAAACACGACACTATCATCTGTATAGAAGAACATATAAGGTAATTATGGAAACAAAACTTACCGTCATTCAAGCATTAGATTATGAGGGCAAACGAATAAACCAAACAAAAGAAATAGGAGAAGCATTCGCAGACTATTGCCATAAGCTTTCCATAAACAGGAATATAATCGGTGATAATATTGCTCCCCATACGGAATTCAAAATGCTAAAAAACCTTGACCCCCTAACCAAGCCACTGACAAAAGAAGAAATGGAGAAATCTCTCTCTTTCCTAAAATACAGTGCTTCTGGCCCTGATGATATGCCACATATGTTTTTAAAAAATCTTCCAGAAACGGCGAAACAAACCCTGCTTAACATTTTTAATAACATGTGGAACAATTGTAACTTTCCCTTAATCTGGAAGAAAGCAACAATCAGTCCCATACTCAAATCGAACAAATCTTTACTTTGACCTGAATCTTACAAGACAATTTCCCTAATCTGCTCATGAGTCAACTATTAGAAAAAATAATTAATAAGATACTAATATGGATTTTGGAAACTTACAAATTATTGATTCCCGTACAATCCGGATTTGGTCCATCCAGAAGCGCACTTGATAACATTATTGACATAGAGTGTCATATTTACGAAGCATTTGCTACTAAAGATAAATGTCTAGCAATTTATTTTGAAATTAATGAAGCCTTTTATTCTACATGCCATAAAATCATAAATACAGTACTGTGGATATTGAAAGGGCAATATAATAGATTTCATACGCACTTTTTTTATCTCAAAGAGAATTCCGTGTTTCCAATTCCGGTGCAATATCTTCAACCAAGAAACAATTAAATGTCTCCCCTCAAGGATCCATTCTTAAACCAAGATTATATTTAACTGCTATGAACGACGCGTCATCTTAAAACACTTAAAGAAAACAGTTGTAGCCTAGAGTTTAGCAGATGACAACATGATCGTGTTTATCAAAGAAAAATGTCTTAGCTCTATGGCTCAAAATCTTTAGTAATGCATAGCATCCTTTGAACGTTGATCTATAATGTCTGGATACAATTTTTCCCCAAACGAAACAAACTGCATAATATTCTCAAAAAGAAACATAACAGAACCGCAATTACCATCAATATTTCTCTACAACTAGAAACTAAACTATACTTTACATATGAATTTTCTGGGTATGATATTCGACGAACGTCTATCGTGGAAAAATCATTTCGAAAGACTAACTCGTTTATGCCAAAAGGGCTCAAATTTATTAAGATGCTTAACAAATAAGTCTTGGGGATCTAATGGTTTGATGCTACTAAAAATATACAAAAGTCTTATTCGTTCTTAAATTGATTACGGATGTGTTGCATATACATCTACTCGCCTTTCAATATTCAAATGCCTAGATACTATACACAAGACCACATTAAGAATAATTCTGGGAGTTTACAGAACAGCGCCTGTAGAAAGCCTATACTGCGAACTGGGCGAACCATCAATATCTTTCCCAATTAACGCAATATGATAAATATGATAAAAAAAAATAAATAAATAAACACAAAAAACGGCTTCGGACACCAAAAAAAAACAAAAACCGGCGCCACCTACCAAAAAAATAAGTCATTTCAGATTCGCGGATAAGTCACAAGAGGATAGCAGAAATAGAGCGCCTAACGCTAGCCTGCATTTCATTCGATTAGGGAACCATGTTGGAGTTCTTATACCCCGGAACTCCCATATAAGTAGCATTCGGCTGATAGTTTGACCCTATCGCACATCAGAGTGCTATAGGGGGAAAGGAATGATCTAAAGCATTGGAGCGTGGTGGAGTGATTCCTGTTTATACATGAATTAATACACCTTGCTCCAATAAATTGTTACACCCGAACGTCATTGCAAGAACTGAACAAGTCTCTCAGACTGGGTTTATTTAAATTGAATGGGCAAAAATATGCAATATAAGCTCTTTGCATATATACCGCTCTCTACTTATTAAATACAACAGTAATAAACTCTTCATTCGCAGGGAAATAATTTAAAATTATTATTCTTCTGAGAAATCTGATGTTGGAGCAAAACTCTTTAAGTTGCCTATATTCTGTGAAAATTAAAAACAATGTTATGTTTTATTATTGAACATTTATTTCCATTAAATAACCGACAATTAAAGAAATAGTCTACACATTTAACTTCGTTATCATATATCAGTCTATTCAGTCTTTATTTTTACAGAAAATTATAGAATCGATAAAAATATTTGTAAACGTTGTGGTGAATATTTTTTAGACTTATATTTTTCAGAAAACATTCTACTAAAGTACGGCTTTGTAAAGAATATACGTTAAATCTGCTTGAAAGGTATTAAAACTGTATCCAAAAATCTACAAAAAATTTACCCATCTATCTATATAATATAAATTTGTCTATCTTTATTTTCATAGATTTGATTTATAAATATTGAAATAAGTATCTGCTACCGCAATAATTATCTAATTTTGGACACAGTTCCTTATACCTATTAATGTTAGTGAAAATGATAAAAAAAGAATTTATCTTTCGTATGGACAATCACTAACTTAAATTCTAGTAAATATATATTTTGATAAAATAAATTTTTTTCAATATTTTACCTTTTCTAAACCCATATTTATTATGAAAAGATGGTATCTAGTACTAAACTAATTAATAAAATTTGTAAATTATTAGCTATCAGTAAATAACCAACTAACCAACATATAGGTAAATATGAGTTTATATAATAAAGTTCGGTTCTCACGGCCGCTACAGTCCTATTTAATGTTTAATGAATAGTATTATTTATAATTCGTTTTGTATCTGGATACTCTGAATACTTTGAGTTTGCCTGAATAGTAGCTCTTCAACGGTTTTCAAATCTTGATACGTTAGAAAGTGAATGTTATGCTTAAGATTGTATCTATATCTATATTAATTTAATAAATGCTTGCTTCTCTGTAATGTTTAATCAAATTACTTACTACTTATATCTTTGGCCCCTCTAAGTGTTGTTGCAGCTTTCTAATCTTTTCAAACTCATCATTATTAAATATTATAAGAACCACTTGATCCCTAACATTTCTTTTAAACCGTTTATTAAGTATATTCTTGGGAATGTCTCTAATAATCAAATAGACTCTATTTGACCTTGTTCCTATTGTTTATTTATTTTAAGATGAATTACTTAAATTGTCTTAAGTAAAATTTGTTTAATCTTCCTTATCAGCCTCTCTTGGCTAACTCTTGTTTCTTCCGACCGATCCCGAATAGCTATTAGGTTTCCGTGAGTAGACGGGTCACTATATTTCCACTCTACTACACACTCTAGGAAGGCAACGGGAAACCACCTACAGCCTAACTTTTCTAAGAACCAATCATGGAAATAGCTGCTAAATACAATGCCCCGAGTACGGCCCTAAGAACCTTCCGATCAGGTACAAGCATGAATACATTTTCTGATGAACAAAAAATAGGTACATGGATTTTAAGAAGCATATACGAACCAGGAAAGTTTCAGAATACCATAAAAGAATTGAACTATCCAATTATAAGTATACCTAAAATAAGTGAAATAAGATGGCCAGGATCTGGCAAAATAACGATAGAAGATCACATTGTATACTATTCAGGAGAAGACAGTTCAAAACACAAACATGGTATAGCAATAATTGTAACAAAGCAAACAGATAAAGCTGTAAAAAACGTCGTTCTATTCTCAGACAGGATACTAATGTTACAAATACGAACAAAAGCAATAAATGTGAATTATACTACAAGCATATGGACCCACACAAGACTATGAAGAAAAAGATATTCAAAAATACTATCATGATTTAGAAAAAGTATTAGCATCTAAAAAAGAATAATTGTGCTCGATATTGTTAAAGGAGATTTTAATGCGAAGATTGGCGAAAGAGAACAGGAAGATATCATAGGAAAATATGGTCTGGGAATACAAAATAAAAGATGAGCCTCTTTTTGTGTAGAAAAGAAACTAATACAGAATAACAACCACTTTTTCAAACTTCCAAAGCGTCGTCTTTACACCTGGAGATCATCAGCAGATACACCTGAACATGTAGTTCGTAACCTAATAGACTCCATATGTATAAATAAAAGATACAGAAATGTGCAGATGTGTCAACAGATCACAATATTCTGGTAGGAAAAATAAGACTGAGATTGAATGAAAACAGTTACAAGAACTAATAAGCAAACAGTTACTATTGATAGCGAAAAGATGTCAAATAATACAGTAAAACAAGAAATTACAGTGTCTTAGAACAAAAAATAGTTGAGATCAGGCAAAGATGAAAGTACTGAAGAAAATTGGATGACAAAGACCGTTCAAGAAACTTAAATAAGTGCAGTAAAAATAAGAAGAAAACAAGGGTGGATGACAGAAGAAATACTGAGACTCATGGACCAAAAAAGAAAAATCAGAAATAAAGATAAAAACGAATACAAAAAGATCTACGCAATAATCAGTCAGAAGATAAGAGATGAACTTACCTTCTGCCTGACTATGATGGAATTAAGTCAGGCGATCTTGGTGGCCAATCTATATTACTTCGTCAGTCAATCCATCATTCAATTTTTGAAGTTACATAAGGAGGCATCCGAGAAAGAGATGCAAGATCAATTGTAAACATTCAGTTAATTTTGGAAATGAAATTTCAACTTATCTTATTGATACAGTATATAACTCCTTTCAAAAATAAACTGTAAGTGAAATCTCTAAACATATATAAAGGTTGAACACACTAGAATTTGATTATAAAAAACTTAACAGCCTAAACATTCTGATATTAACAGAAAATAAAAATTTTGAAAAAGAAGAGAATTTGGATCTAAAAAATAAACTAAAATTTAGTAGTTGTGTTAAATTATAAAATCCGAAACAAATATTAACGCCCTAAAGATTAATTATAGAAAATTTAACATTAATGATAGAAGCATAAAAATTAACGTATTCCGGTAGAAAACAAAACATAATTGGAATTACAACTATTTATTTAAAGATAAGCGGCTCACTAAGAACACAAAACTGAAAATTTACAGCGAAGCAATAAAACCAGTAAGCGCATATACCATGCGGTCCATATATATGGAATAAATTCATTTTTAGCGTTATTATGTACTATGTGAAAAAACCTGAAACAGGTCGATTTTTATTCTTAAATTGACAATTTACAGTATGAAAATATTATCCTTCTCCAGCACCCTCTTTGAATTATAAGAACCCCCTCGAAAATATTAAATAACAAAGGGGGTCGTGTGGCACCTTATTAGAAAGTGATTTTAGTCCTCTGTTCAGAAATATAAAGTATTTTAAGATTGGTGCAATCGTAACTAAGAAAATTTATTTTTAAGATGTAAAAGTTTGATAATGCCTCTATCGCAAAACTTTAGGTTGAATGAAGATAATATTGTCACATAATATTTAGAATGTATTTTTCAATGCACTTTACAATTAAATTAAATGTTTAAAATGACCACCATTCACTTCTTGACAATAACCGAGGTGATTTTGAAATTCTCGTACAACATTTTGACAACATTTTGTACGACATCGCTGGTTATTTTGTTAATTTATTCCGTTATCCTAAATTTAAATCAGCAATACTGTTTGGTCTATTAAAATATACTTTAGATTTTAAATAACCCAATAAGAAGTAATCGAGAGAAGTCAAATCGGGGATCTAGACGCTCATTCGATCGTTCCACGTCTTCCAATCCACCTATTGGGAAAAACCCTCGTTTAAATAATTTCTAACTATACGTGCAAAATGCGGTCGAACTCCGTCTTGTTGGTAGTAAATAGATCCATTTATCTCATTTGGATAATTAACATCAGGAAAAATCTTCGTAATGTAGACACTAAAAAGTTAATCAAAAAATCTAGATAAACCTCACCATCAACTGTGCCCTCAAAAAAATAAGGACCAATAATTTTATTGTTACTGATACCAGCCCAAACGTTAACTTTTTTAGGATATTGCGTGTGAGTCTCATACACCCAGTGAGGATTTTCTCTGCTCCAATATCTACAGTTCTGTTTGTTAACCGTTCCGTTTATATGAAACGTCGCTTCATCAAAAAACACTTTTGTTTATGAACTGCAAATCTCCGTTCATTCTGTCAATCATCATTTCACAGAATTCTTGCCTTCTATCAGGATCATCTTCATTTAACTCCTAAACCAACTGAACTTTGTAAGGGTGGTAGTTTTCTTTGTGCAAAACTCTCAAAAGAGATGATTTACTTACATCATTGACGGCGGCAAGTTCTCGAGTTGTCTTAAGCTGATTTTCCTCAATCTCTAGAAGCACATCTAACTTTTTTTTATCAATAAATTTAACATTTCTACCTGGTTTTTCAATATTTTTTACATATCCAGTATAACGTAACTTCTTTTCAATTTTGCTAACTGTAGACTGCGAAACTTGTTGACCAGGATATTTATTAATAAACATTTCAGAAACCTCCTTTTAAAACCGAGTTCTTGTTTTATTATCACAACCAATCATAATTAAAATGTCTATTCTTTGAGTATCAGACAAATGAGCCATAATTAAATTTAATCCGCGCACAAATATTATACTGACGTCTTTTAGTAACTTTAAATACCTAAATGACAGCAGCATACTAGCTTCATATCAATTGTTTATTTGGCTTTTTGACTAATATTTTATTATCTTCAAAGTTTTTTCCCTAATTTTTAGCAGAACAGATACGAAAATACCTGATTATTTCTAAATTATATTTTAATAGACCAGGCAATATTGCTGATTTAAAACTTATGATAACAGAAGAAATTAACAAAATAACCCCCGAGGTCATACAAAATGTGGTACGAAAATTCCAAAATCACCTCGGTGTGACGGAATCGCCTCGGAAGTGACAATAACCGAGGAGATTGAATAATGGTGTCAAGTTGAACATTTAATTTACATAATTGTAAAAATCAATTTTCTCAGTTATGATTGCACAAACTTAAAAAACTTTATATTGCTGAACAGAGGACTAAAATCCCTTTCTATCAACACGACCCCCTTTGTTATTTAAAACTTTCGAGGGGGTGCTTATAATTCAAAGAGGGGCTGGAGGAGGATAATATTTTCATACTGTAAATTGTCAATTTAAAAATAAAAATCGACCTGTTTCAGGTTTTTTTCACATCGTACATAATAACGCTAAAAATTAATTTATTCCATATAATATATGGACCGCACGGTATAATAAACCTAGGTAATGATAAATTCTAGTAATATAAAAGTGTTGAATCATGAAATAAGTTAAACTTTGAAAGAAAACGACGTCATATTTTTATCAATGCACAAAGAGTATAATTGATGTGAAATCTAGAAGTGAAGCATGCAGAAGTCAGTGACAGATTCAGAGTAAGACCCAAAATGAGAAAGGACGACCAGATAATTAAGTACCTATATATAATAAACAAGATATATTTTATTAAAAAAAAAATATTTTGAAACCGGCTTCGTGTTTGGTTTATTTGATAAGATAATAAGAAAATGATTTTCAAAATCTCATCTATGATAATTTTTTTTTCATCCTTCCCTGATTAGATTAGTAGTCTCTGTATAAAATTAAATGACATTTTTGAGTTTGGAAATTTATTTTTGTGGCACAATCTTCCAGAAGATTTACTGTTGTCAGACATACTTTAATAGAGGTCACGTGTGCCTTCTGCTTAAACATCGTGCTCACCACTCTTTTTTTTTTTAACAACAATTTTTTAAAACAGAATATGTTGTTTATAAACACTAAGCAGTCACAAAATTCCGTTTGTATTTATTTTCTCACTTGGTATCATGTTGACATAGATGTAAGAGTTTCTATAATTTTCTGATGATTTTATATAAAAGGGTTGTGTGTTTGGCTGACTTTCAACTCTGTTAATTGATCTGTTATAAACTTGTTTTTCTATTATAAAAAGTTTATTTACCAATCAAGTTACATGGTTGAAAGAAGTTCACTGCTCATCTTCGCCATATGTTACTGTAGACTGGTGTTTAGGTCCTAAAAACTTTCTGCAGCAATAATGTTAACATTGATACCTATAACAGTGTGGATAGTTTTATTTAGATTAAAATAATTTAGACAGAAATATAACAAAATATTATGGATTTTAAAAAGTCTATAAAATATTAGGTGTTATTGTTGTAAAGTCTCTATTTATTCAAAAAGTGTAAAAATAAAAGAATTATTCTTGTCATTAAAACTATAAGACTTGATATGATAGTTTATCCTATCAGCATATATGTCAATATTGATGTCTGTGCACAAAGTTGAAAAAATTATAAAAAATAAAATAGTTTTTATATACCTACATAACCTAGAATTATATTTGTGTAAAGGGTTGATTACTTACCTTATATAAAAAAATGTCTGAGTGATATTGACTTTGTGATTTACATAATTTTCGAATTTCACATGCGACTATTGTAGTGAATTTAAAAAGGAAAGGTTTGAGTATAAAACTAATATGTTAATCCAAATTTATTTTAATTCAATTAATTTACGTACAAAAAAAACGATAGGTAATTAATAAGTATTAAAACATTCATCGTAGCGTTAAGACTTTGTGAGTTTTTTGTTAAGCGAGAAGTACTCATCTGTGTTTTGTTGAAAATAGTAAGCTTGTACATAGATTTTTTTCTTTTTCACAATCAGTGTATTTAACATTCTATATAATACATTCAGGTGCAAAAAAAATGCAACGGAGAAAATTTTGGTCAAATAGCAAAGTATTTCAAGTTTTTTATTTTTAGTCGTATTTTGATGATTTTTTTAGCACACCGTGTATAAATTTATAAATTTTAATTTGGTCAGGTAATAATCTATAAACTATAGTCAGTTTTTTTGATAAAATTTTATATTTCACTTTTTGTACGGGGTTAATTAAAACGTGGTTTTATTATCCTCAACCTTCCTGTGGAATAATTCCGTTTGCGAATTTTCGTAAAACCTTTTGAAATGTCAAAACTGCTTTGGTTCGTTTTTTAGAGCCAAATGAATTTGCCACCCACAATTTATAACTTTTTTAATTATGATTATTTTGGAGTTATTTTGTAATACGAGGTGGCTTTGGTGACTCTTATCATTATGTCATATTGATACTTACATTTTCTTTACTTATGATTGATCACGGTTCTTAGTGTCGAAGATTGTGCGAAAACCGTTGCTCTGGTTTAAGATGGGCGAAATTATGAATATGTGGCTAGAGTACTACACACTCATCGCTCTACCATCCAAAGTGTAGTGGAAAGTTTTATACGAACTGGAACAAACAAGTGTAAAGCGGGAAGTGGCAGGAAGCGCAAAACTACCGCTTTAGATTATCGTTTTATACGAGTCAACGCCTTACGAAATCGTCATTTAACAGCGGTGCAAACAAGAAATCAGCTTCAAGAGGTTCGAGTCAATAATGTAAGTGTATTTACAGTTTGTCGAAGATTACATGAATTTGGTTTGCAAAGTTGCAGACCAGCAACTGGGCGCAAATTACTTCCACGGCACAGAGTGGCTAGACTACAATTTTCCAGGGAGCGTTTAGATTGGAATTTAGGACAATGGAGTAATGTTCTTTTTACGGATGAGTCGAGATACTATCCGTCGAGATACTGTCCTTCACTCCTCAGATGGGAGAGAACGAGTATGGCGTCGAACTGGAGAGAAATTTGCGGAGTGCGCTTTCAGTCCCCGTGTTAGCCATTGAGGGTGTTCGGTGATGGTACGGGCAGGAATATCCCGAGAGGGGCACACTAAATTGGTATTTATTGAGTGTTCATTGACTGCACACCGGTATATTGAGGAAATTTTACCATTTTCGCAATATATCGACGATGATTTTCTATTAATGCAAGATAATGCGCGACCCCACTCTGCAATGTGTGTCACGCAATATTTAGAGGAAGTTGGTGTTAATAAAATGAACTGGCCAGCGTGTTCGCCAGATCTGAACCCAATAGAGCACGTTTGGTACATGATTGGTAGAAATATTAGAGCCGACGTCTACAGGCAGTTGTAGAGGCTAGGGGAGGCAATACAAACTATTAAGTTATTTTTTAGTACCTAGTTTTTCTTTGTTATTTGCTTACTTAGGTTAAATTACATTTAAGTTGTTTTTTTTTGTTTTGTTATTGTTATCATTGTTCATTAAAACCAAGATCATGTCGTTGCTTTTAATCATTATTTAAATATAGTGCTTCTAGCATGTCGATATGACATTCCTTCGATATCAGTCGCCAAAGCCCCCATCGTCGTATTACAAATTAATACAAAAGATAATGGTAATAATAGTAAAAGTCGTAAATTTTGGGTGTCAAAGTCATTTCGCTCCTAAAAATGAACCAATCCATATTTTCATATAAAACAAAAAACATAAAACTTAGATATGGTTGCAACCGAAACACAAGGTTTTACGAAAATCCGCTAACGGAATCATTCCACAGGATGTTTCAAAGAAAATTTTATTAAAAAACTCACTATACTAAATTAAAATTTATAAAATTTTTACACAGTGTGCTAAAAAATCATCCAAAGAGGGCTAAAAATAAAAAACTGAAATACTTTGAATTTGACCAAAATTTTCTCCGTTGCCTTTTTTTGCATCTGAGTGTATATGAATTTTCAATTCATTTCATTTCAATTCATATTCATTCAAGTTTATTAATCAAAACAGATTATTATTAGCGAAGATATTAAAAAAATATTATTCTCACCTATTCCAAAATCTAAAAAATAGTTGCAAAGGAAATTGGATAAAATATTTTCTTAAAATCAGTTATGTTTTTGCAGAAATGTATAATTATAATAGACAATTTTTCTTTCGTTTGTCCATGTTTTTCGATAATGATCGTCTGAAAAGTATAGGCAGTGGATGATATGATTTATAGAATTTTGACATGAGACTGAAGTTAGACAAATATGATACAAAAAATTACTTAATCGAAGTGTAGAAAATGATCAAGGAGACAATAACACAACTAGCAAAACCAAAGTGATAGATATATAACTAGCGTCATATCTGCTACTAAATGCCCCTACGTACAAAATCTCTATTATACACTAAAAAGAAGGTGAACTATATATATATATATATATATATATATATATATATATATATATATATATATATATATATGTATAAAGAATAAGAACATCAGCATGAAAACAAAGAAAAAAATATATAATACCATGGCAAGAAGTATCCTCACTTATGGGTGTGAAAATTGGACAATAAATAAGAAAACCAAAAACAAAATAAGAGCAACAGAGATGGAATTCCTAAGGAGAAGCTGCAGAGTAACAAGAAGAGACAGAATAAATAACATGGAGATTAAGAGGAGAATGGGAATGAACTCCGACATAATAGACTACATCGAACAGAAGAGATTAACATGGTACGGACATGTCAGAAGAGCAGACCAAAATCGGTGGATAAATAGAATAACAGAGTGGAGCCCGATAGGAAGAAGAAAGAGAGGCAGACCCCGAAGATCTTTCAGAGATGAGGTGGACGAAGCAATGAGTAGAAGAAACCTACAGGAAGGGGACTGGCTAAACAGGAAAAATTGGAGAAAACGGTTGAGTGAAGGAATACAGTGAAAACTGTGGAAATCCTTGTATATATATATATGTATAAATTAAGGATCACTCGGAAGAGTGGTGGGTTTTTTTCGGTCAAAAGGTGGAGAAAAAAGACAAAGTTGATGGCTACTTCATCTATTTATTGAAGACGTTTCGCTTTCTTAATCAGAAAGCATCATCAGTTCATCTAAAAAGAACAATATGAAAAAACCACACAAGCATGGAAAAGTATCTGTGTGGTTTTTTCATATTGTTCTTTTTAGATGAACTGATGATGCTTTCTGATTAAGACAGCGAAACGTCTTCAATAAATAGATGAAGTAGCCATCAACTTTGTCTTTTTTCTCCACCTTTTGACCGAAAAAAACCCACCACTCTTCTGAGTGATCCTTAATTTATATTGGATTGACGGTCGTACTCCTTTTCTCGATATATATATATATATATATATATATATATATATATATATATATATATATATATATATATATATATATATATATATATATATATATATATATATATATATAACGATGGGAACAAGCATGCATAGAGATAGAACGACATATCGGAGGAACGAGAAATTCAGAATCATGGCGAATATTAAAAGCACTTCAACGAAATAAGACAGAGAAAACCCAGATCGGCAAAATTAGTGAAAACGAGTGGCAAAAATACTACGTAGAACTACTTACAGAAAACCGTCCCCAATTTCAGGAAGAGAATATAGAACATGCAGAAAATGTGGCATACGACCAGATAGAAATAAGCCTGGCAGAAGTTAAGAGAGCAATCAAGACATTGAAGAACAAAAAAGCCAAAGGGCCCGGAGGAATACCAAACGAACTAATTAAAAACGGAACGGAAAAGTTATTCCGCATGCTACATAGAATGTTCGAAAGAGGACTAAATGGAGAAGAAATACCTGCGGAATGGACACAAGCATACATCACATCCATACATAAGAAAGGAAACAGGAAAAAATGTGAAAACTATAGAGGAATTAGTATAATATCGTCGGTAGGTAGACTTTACGGGAAAATTATTAAAGAAAAACTAGAAACTGAAATAATAGGAAAAATTGGAGAAGACCAAGCAGGGTTCACAGTAGGAAAATCATGCCTAGATCATACGTACACATTAGAACAACTCATAGAGAAGAAAATGGCAAAAGGTAGACCGGTCCACCTGGCCTTTGTTGATCTAAAGAAAGCATATGACTCAATACCTAGAGTCAAATTATGGGAAGCAATGAATGATCTCGGAATCCGACAAACACTAATAAAAGCAGTTAAAGCACTATACAAAGAAAACAAAGTAGCTATTAAATGTGGAAATAAAGCCTACAATCCATTTAAGACGACAAAAGGACTTCTACAAGGCTGTTCTACGTCCCCTACTCTGTTTAAAATATTCTTGGAAAAGACACTCAAACCATGGAGGAGAAAGTGCGAAGGAATGGGCATACCAGTAAGAGACGAATACCTATACACCTTAAGTTTTGCCGACGATCAAGTAGTCATCGCACAAGATGAAGAAGATCTCAGCTTTATGCTCAGAAAACTAGAAGAAGAATATAAAAACAACGGAATGGAAATAAACTTAGAGAAAACCGAATACCTAACAACAGAAAACAAGGATATGAGAAACCTAGAGATAGACGAGGGAAGACAAATAAATGGAACAGATAAATTCAAGTATTTAGGAACCATAATATCGAACCAGGGAACAACAGAAGAAGATATAAACAACAGACTGAGACAAACAAGAAACTGTATAAGACAACTAAACTCAGTGTTGTGGGATAAGAACATTACGATAAAGACAAAAAAGAGAATATATAATACCCTGACAAGAAGTATCCTGACATATGGGTCCGAAAACTGGACAATAAACAAGAGAAATAGAGGTAGAATAAGAGCAGTAGAAATGGAGTTCCTGAGGAGAAGCTGTAGACTTACAAAAAAAGACAGAATTGAAAACGCAGAGATTAAGCGGAGAATGGGAGTGCAATCAGACATAATCGACTATATAGAGGAGAAGAGACTATCCTGGTACGGCCACGTCAGAAGAGCGGACAGAGGACGCTGGATAAACAAAATCACAGAATGGAGCCCGACTGGAAGAAGAAAGAGAGGAAGACCCCGAAGGTCATTCAGAGATGAAATCGACGAGGCTATGGAGAAAAGAACCCTGCGAGATGGAGACTGGAATGACAGGGAAAATTGGAGAAAACGGTTGAGTGAAGGAAGACAGTGAAAACTGTGGAAATCCTTAGTAGTAGTAGTAGTAGTAGTATATATATATATATATATATATATATATATATATATATATATATATATATATATATATATATATATATATATATATTATATATTATCACAATTTGAAAAGAATATACTTGTTCATATTCACACAATATTCTACGAAAAAAACCTTGTTCGTAATTGTTAGATAATAATGATAATTGCTTTTAAAGGGGATAAATATTATATGGGTCGGTAAAAGCAAAATGTAACTGATTTTATACGAATTTTGTGAATGTTTAGATGATATATATTTATTGTTAAAGATGTTTTCTATTAAGTGTAAGCTGTACCAATAATTTAATATATTTTGTTAAGCCTATTCACTATTAGTATTTTTTTGGCACTTTTTCAGATAAGGATTATGATTGAATTATGATATTTCTGGCAATCATCATCAAAAAGTTGATCGACACATTTAAATTTCCTCTTAAAAATATGTGGTAATGCTAGATATTAGTAAAGTAACACTAAGCAAAACAAGAAAGACGCTCGTTAATGCACGAGTTAACGGTGGAAAAATCACCTATGATCGACGGCATGAGAGATTACTTCCTCTTCTCTGTTTTTTTTTGGGTTTCAATTATGTAATCATTTACCCAGAGCAGAATATAAAGTTATGCGCGTCTTAAGACGGGTACACATATGCGAGCTGTTCGAACAAGCGAGCTGTTAGCGAACAATTCGTTGAAAATACGTTTACAGCGAACTCATCACAAACTCGTCAGAATCCATGGAAAGCGACAAACCAACTCGTGCGAAGTAACAGTTTTGTTTGTGTAGAAGTGCATATAATTTATTTTATTCATTTTTATTGAACACAATTTGGTGAAATATAATTTATGCTTTCAGAGTTTCTGTTTTATTCAACTCACCTTTCCTGTTCCACCGGTTGCTGTGGAGACCTGTTTCTTTTCACACCTAAACAATGCCAATAGGGATATCATTTTCGGTTTACAGTCTTCTGGTGGCTTGTCCATTCTCGCCTATTTCGCACCATGTATCACCTTTTAAGTTTTTTCGAAAATTATCACGGTCTTTCAGATCCAAGAGTATCCTCTTGTTTTGATATGTCAATAAGTTCAATACATTTATTCTCAAACCACTGTGCCATCATGGAAAACTTGGTTTCGCGCTGAAAAATATACACTAAATTCAAGCAGGAACAAGTCGTACAATCTCGATGCGACAGCACGAACAGACATCCTAATCGAACTGCGAATATCCTTTGTGTTCGTCTCAAACACCTATAGGCCGTGGTTCCTGACGAGCGACGAACGAACACTCACAAGCGGTTCCTCCGCTTGCGAGTTTCGTATAAAATTATACGAATATGGCGTTCGCGAACAGTTCGGTTCGCATATGTGTACCTCTCTTTAAAGTTAACGTTGCAGTAATAAATATAGTAGAATGCTCCCATTCATAGATTTTAATAGTTCTGCAGATATATTGCGGCGGCTGGCACCTTACAGAGACCCTTCTTCTTCCCGCATGCATTGATCACTGATGTAGAATAGTGTTTGTTGATATTGATACCAAAAGAACTTTATAAAAACAGACTTAAATCTAAAATTAACGTAAGTATAGGTACAGTTCAAAATTGCATATCTCCACTCTTTTTTTATTTATTTCAAAAATACAAAACCTAAAAATATAAAAACTTTTATAAGTCAAACGTCTTTTCATTATTACACTTATAATTTGTGGAAATAATAATTGTACACAGCAATTAACAAAAAATTAAAATACTTATACGCTTAGTTTTCTCCTTCTTCGGTATTTTCCGCTTCACTATCATCATTAAATTCAATAATAATTTTACTTTCTCCATTAATATGGAAGTGCCCAATCTTCTTGTATTATTCTTCAACATTGATCACTTTAGCGATTCTTTTCTGCCAGTCTTCTTTGGTAATATTAAATACTTCTTTTTTAATTGCTTCAATTACCTTCTTATCAAGTTTAGCAAATGTATTTGCACGCCTTATACTTGTTTTTACTTGTTCCCAAATTTACTGTACAACAGTGGTTTTCAACCTTTTTGAGTCATGTACCACAAAATTCTTTTTATTATTTTTGATACCACCTAACTGAAATACCTACCTAGCTAAGTAATGTAATTAATTATAATTTATACGCTGGAATTTTAAGGAACGAATAACATAAAATTCAACAAGAGTAAAATTTTTTTAGGGTAGGGGAAGAGGGGGCACAGTGTTACATAAATGTTTTTATTTGATGTCATTTTGACAGGATTTCATTAAAAATAAAATTTTTAATATTTTAGAACTCGTTTGGATTTGACGCATACTATTATATAATCAACTATAGGAAAAACTTACATGACTAGTCGGTAAAAACGATTTTGTAGAGAAAATACAATTGTAACATTGTGCCCCACTAGTGGGGAACAGTGTTATATACTATGGGGTACACTGTTACACAAGGAATACTGAAGTGATTAATGAGAATTTTATATTAAATACCATTTATTTGTCGTAACTCTACATACAAATAATATAAAATTTATTTTAATACATTATAATAATTTTGAAAATCTACGGGAAACACCAGCATTTCACTTCTGCGTGCTGTCTGGCCTGAAGGTTTGGGAGTTGGTAATTTTAAAACAACTTGGGAGACATTAAATACGTAGTTTTCATTGGAGGAAATAAATGTGAACTTGGGAAATAAACGACGGATATAGGTAACTTTCACTGTAGTTTCAGTTTTGCCAATAATATGTCCTATAGACAATATTTCTATGCCTTTTGAGATACCTTCTTTAATGAGAACATAATCGCCAACGTTTATTTCTTTATTATCGTCGTAATCCATTTGGGATATCTCTTCGTCATGACTTATAAACGATCCCATACTTGATTCACTATCAGCACAAGAGAAAGATTCTTCCGATTTCTCTGAGTCAGAAGAATCTTCCATATCTTGAAGTTTACGTGTATTTGATTGAAAAACGTTTCTTTTTACAACTTCTTTTCGCTTTCTGTCATTTTCATCTTTATTTGGCGACTCTTCGTCTTCTGACGCTGATGTCTGTTTCTGAATCCTTTTATGTAAGACAGACATTTTTGTTTTACCACATTTTTTTGACGTGTTTATTTCACCGCGTTTTCTATTTGCGTTCTTCTCATGCCTTACTTTTAGATCAGCAATTAGTGCGTCTTTAATAGGTGTATTTGTTAATATTTGACTTTTACGTTTTCGGTTCTTTCCTCTTCCTTCTTTTCTATCTTCTGCTCGAGGAAAAGGGCGAACTTGTTCTGGAGAGACTAGCGATGACAACCATGATGAAGTTGACGGAACTTCTGAGGATATTGCCGAACATGAAGGCAGCTGAAATGATGCAGTTGCCACAGGCATTATCTCAGGTATTTGATGTGTTTTTATCTCAGCAGTTTCATTATTGACTAGCTGTGGTGCCATATCAGGCGTTTCAGTAACGACTTGTTTTATTGGTAACGTAGCTGTTTCATTTGTCATCTGCTCTACGGGAAACGGTCGGTCAGTTACTGCAGATGCTAGAAAATCGTCTTCAGAGAAGATCTGCCGATTCAATGGCCAAATTCCAGTTGACTTAAATCCACTAATAATGTTGTTTGGAATAAACGCAAGTGGATATGCTTTGCCCAAGAGTTCAGCTATTTCATAGATAGTTATTGTTTTGCCAGGATTAGTTATCATCCAATCATTGCAGGCTTTATTAAAGTGAGTTTTTAATGACTTATATAATGCTTTATCTAAAGGTTGAAGTTTTCCGCTTGTGTGTGGGGGTAAAGTTAAAAGTATAATTCCGTTAGACTTACAAAATTCCAATGAAGCAATTGTAATGTGCGACTCATGGTTATCCAAAATTAGTAGTATGGGAGATTCTGAAGATGATTTTGTAAAATGATGGAGATGTCTCAATATGTCGATGAAGACTTCTCCGTTGACCCAACCTGTTTTTACTGCTGCTCCTGCAGATCCAGGAGGTGCTCCCTTCAACATTCTGTCCTTAAAATGAACTCTGGGAAATACAAGGAAGGGCGGTACAGAATTACCTATTGCATTAATAAAACAGCATACCGTCACCAATACCCCTCTTTCACCTGAAGTTACTTGTCCAATTTGTTTTAAGCCTTTCGGACCTACTACATTTGGAGGATTGTGAACAGTGGTAAGTGCTGTCTCATCCAAATTGTAGATATTTTCTGGACTTGGACCATTGCGAAATTTTTTAAAAGCACTTACCAAATTGTCAAAAAATTAGTTAATATTTGTTTTGTTGAAACTGGTTGCACGACTCAGACTAGTCGCCTCAGGTTTTCTTATGGATAGCTGGGAGTATCGTTTCATATAACCGTACAACCAGTCTACTCCAGCCTGTTTATTTTCGTTCCATGAATTTGGAAACTTAAGATTATTTTTCACAGCCAATTCATATGCAAACTGCATTACATTCTTTCTGGTTAAGCCATGGTGCATTTTACAAGCTATAATCAAATAATCTCTTAGTTGATCTTCTAGCTCTTTCGAGAAAACTTGATTTATTTCATAGTTTGGCGTAAATCTGAAATTTACTCGCTCTTCTTCCGACAAAGCTTTGTGTTTATCAACATATCTTTTTAGAGTCATATGAATTATATTAGCTTGAATGGCTGCTGCCCTTACTGACCATCCGTTATTAACTACATTAAGAACGGCCGTTTTCATTGTATCATGGGTAAATGAGGCTATTTTTCTGATGGATTTTCTGTTACGAACCATTTTGATTCTGAAATAAAAATACAAAAGTAAATAAAACATCTTACTACTACCATATGCAATTTAGTACAAAATTAGTATTGTACATCATGCATATTTTCATTGTTTTTCTAGCAAAAAATGAAATATCACACTGTTCCCCACGCCTAAGTAGTGTAACACTGTACCCCTTCATAAGTTGTAACTCTGTGCCCCGAACGACGTTTTTACATTCAAATAATATTTTTGCCGAGTCACGAATTTTTGGGGTTATGTTAGTCCTACGAGTGTGTAGCTACAAGACGCATTTATAGTAATATATATCAATACAATGTGTAATATTTATTTACTAAGAGTTAAAACAGTTTTTAATACGTATCATTTACTTACTTTGGTGGTACAAAAACAGAAAAACACTTATATTTTCACTCAAATGTACAGTGACGGTCTACAAACACACCTACTGTTAACAAATAACGGAAAGTAACTACGACGACGACGGTACGGTTTTAAGTTCAACTTTAAGAAGATGGCGGAGAATTTAACATTGTACCCCGTGTAACACTGTGCCCCCTCTTCCCCTATATTTTTAGATTTTATATATAGGTAGTTAGAATAACAAACTAATTAGTTGCTGTGAAGAAGGTTGTGCTTGAGTATTTTCACATAACTTATTAATATCTGGTTCGGTGTTACTCAGATATAGCCGAAGATCAGGTTCTACATTAGTTCTAAGTTTGTTTCTTACGAGTTCTTAAGATTCAGCATTGCGGAAAATCCATTTTCGCACAGCTATGTTGTTGAAAATATTATCCAATATGGTTCTAAACTGCACTTAATAGTTGTTATGATCAACTGTACTACTATACCATCCGTATAGTTCTCTAGCTTACCTTCAAGACTTACGTCAAATTTTTTTTAATCTCAGGGTTTTTAATGCTTCTACGCTAAATATGTTCTGTCTAACTTCTCAATTTTATTTACATGGGAGATTCTAGCTCTTATTTACGTTTGGACTAGATAGTGGTCAGAATCTATGCTTTTCCCACGTCTTGCACAGATATCTATCACGTCACTGAAGTGTCTTGCATGCTTGCGTCTACTACTACATGGTCGATTTGATTTACTGTATTCTCGCCAGGGCTTCTCCGTTCCTGTATATATATATATATATATATATATATATATATATATATATATATATATATATATATATATATTCATAAAGCAGGTGCTGGCAATTACCATGTTCATCGAGGCCGCTAAGTATATCGGGCAAGTTCCGTTGTTGTTTGACTCTTTATGACTGTTAACTGTGATTTCCAATGCGCATTCCCTCTCCTTACGTATATTTACATTAATTCTAATATTTAAGACCTTTACGACATTTATAGGACAATATTGTATAATGCCCTCCAGTTGTTTATAAAAATTTTCTTTTTCTTCATCCGGCTTCTCAATTGGTGCATGAGCGTTTATGCGTTTATGCTTAGAAGAATTTACCACTGATTCTTATCTTGCATAATCTTTCGTTAATAGGTTGGAAGTCTATTATAAATTGCTTTACACTATGAAGCCTGTTCCTAATTTGTGTTGTGTTGGGGACAGCTATAATATATCGTAAAATTCTTTTTTTTTTTTTTCAAATAGTTTCTTTCCCAGCCACCCCATTTCCTGAAGTGGAATTATGTCCCTTTTATATAATTACTAAATTGCCAATAAGAGTCCGTAAGGCCCGTGGTCTGTACAGCAATCTTATACTCAACGTGAATAACCCTAAATCATTGTTCTTCCCTAAGTCGTCGTCTAGATTTCAATCCGGAAACTTCTTATTGAATTCTCGTAAATTTTTTTATAGTACTGGGGTGTTATCCCTAACCCCAACCTGGGGAGACTCTTCTGTTACGGTTACCACACCTTAGCCAAAAGGTTCCAGATTTGAGGCGCTGGAGACTCGCCTTCATCCATCCATCACATCGCGAGTAAGATTTGTTAATGACATTGACATATGCCAAATAGGGCGTTGGTATTTAATGACTGACCACTAGGCATAGCTACTGCCACCAATACCCATCTATTGACCATTCACCCTCCTTTTTTCTCATCCGGGCTTGAGACCCGCTTCGGTAAAGTTAGGTCTATTAGCGATTATACCAATCCCACTTTTAGCTTTGCCGTTTCATATGTACCATAATTGTATTTTTCACCATTTCTTTAGCCTATTGTTCTTTCCAGTTCTTCTCCTTTTGGTGCATATTGATGCTTTAAATAGATTAGTTGTTGTGGAGAACCATTTCCTCAGGTTTTTTAACAATTATATTCTTCTTCTCCCAATTCCTCGCTTTCCGAATACTTTGCCTTGAAGGATTATTATCAGAAATGCGTATTTAGCGCCGTTTCTCATTATGTGTCCGAGATATTCTAACTTTCTCCTTTTAATCGTATACATCACTTCTCTTTATTTCCCCATTCTTTGTAGTACCATTCATGATATCCTTAGGATTCTTCAGTATAGCCACATCTCGAAGGCTTCAAGTTTTTTCTCCATCGCTTCAGTGAGTGTCCAGGATTCAACTCCGTAGTATAATATCGAGAAGATATAACATCGTAGGAACCTTACTTTTATATCCAGATTAAGGTTGTGGCTTTTAAAGAGTTTGGCCATGTTGTTGAATGCACTCCTAGCCTTCTCTATTCTACATTTTACTTCTTGTGAGTGATCCCATTGTTCGTTTACTATTCTTCCAAGATAGGTAAACTGTTTTACTGGGTCCACTGGTGTAGAATTGGTAAGTAGTTGGACGTCTCTAATTTTTTTTTTTATTTATTTACAAACTCGCATCAGCCTGTAAGGCTATTAGCGAAAACAGAAAAAGTATTAACAATAATTCAACAGTGTAACAATTAAATTTTGTATAAATAATTTATTGCTTTAAGATATTGCATAATCACTTTGGCACCGCACTTTAAGAATAGTTCTCTCAAATTCTCCGGGATTTCGAATTTACATATTTCCGCACTGTGTAACGGGCACTCCACTAGAAGGTGTTTTATTGTTAGCGGGGTCTCGCAAGCATAACACTCCGGTTGGGGATTCTTTGTTATCAGATGCCCATGCGTAAGGCGACTATAACCAAGCCGCAGTCGTGTGATGATAACCTGAGAAAAACGATTGGTGGAACTATCAGATCATGGTTGAAATATTGGTTTTATCTCAAGTAATTTTGCCTGTATTTTACACCATCTGCTATTCCATATGTTGACTATTTTGCTGTGGCAATATGATTTGAGATCTGTCGCTGGAGTTTTTGGATAGAATTCAATAGTTGTGCCCTCTAAGGCTTCTCGTGCATATTTATCCGCCAGATCGTTTCCCGTGATTCCAACATGAGATGGCACCCACAGGAAAGCAATGTTTCTGTGTTTTAGGTTATGCAATTCTTGTCTAATGAGTTTGGCCACAGGATGGGAAGAATAGATTTTTGAGATGATTTCTAGAGAACTTAGTGAGTCAGTAATTATTAAGAAGTTAGTTTCAGGACATTTTGTAACATGAAATATGGCTTTATATATTGCAAAGAGTTCTTCTGTTAAAATAGTATTAGTCTCCGCTAGTTTATATTTCTTTATTTCATCCTCTGTTACAAAGGCAGAAGCTACACAACGTTCTGTCCTAGATCCATCTGTGAATAACTGTTTGAAGGAAGAAAATTGAGAAATCTCTAATTTTATTTTTGCTGATGACCATAAATTTTATTTTGATATATTTACTTGTAGTCCAAATCTTTCACTTACTTCATTTACTTTGTTTATTAGTTGCTGTAAACTGTTTAAACTGTCTGCAAAAATAACGGTGTCATCTGCATATCGGATGTTGTTTAGGCGTTCTCCATTTAAAAGGATTCCATGTTCGTAGTTTTCCAAGGCTTCACCAAATATTTCCTCTGAATATAGGTTGAATAATATAGGTGAAAGTATACATCCTTGTCTAACGCATCGAAGAATCTGGAAGATTTGCTCTTATTGTGGCTGATTGGTTTCAGTATAAATTTTGTATTATACGCTGGTCTTTATCATCCTTTTGGGCTTTTGTTAGAACATCCATTATTTTTCGGTGTTGAACTGTGTCAAATGTGTCCTTCCAGTTAGTCTCTTTGATATAAGTATTGTGTACTCTTTTTTTAGCTCATCCAGCAACCCTTTACTCTTACTTGTTGAAGCTCCAAGACTTCAAGATTATCTGATTTTTCTAATTTGTAATGGTAAGCGGGAATACCTCGGCAGTTGTTTTTGGAAAGTTGTATTAGGGTATGAAAAGATTTTCACTCATTTCATGACGGCACGATTGTGTTAGCACCTATTAATGCAACCAAAGTCCAATATTACCACGCATCCGCTTACACTCACAGGAAAAATGCAGGAAATAAGTAAAGTGATGTTTTAGAAAAATTTTATTAAGAACTTGATCATAGAAAAAATAATTTAATAACTTTGATTCAAGACAATCTGAGGTATAAATAACAATGGAATGGCTATTATCTGGTTATAAATGCACAAGTATTGAGAACCAACGAACATAAAATATCAAAAATTTTACATGAAAAAATATTTTAAGGTTTGTACAATTTACTACAATTACATTTGTTAAATATACATAAAAATAGAAATAAATATAAATATAAAAATATACAAATATAAAATGACTAGTATCATAGCATTGTTATGAAAACTTCGGGACAAACAAAAAAAATCGGGACTTTGGTACTGAGTATTCCAAATCATGTTTTTAATTTATTTTAAAAGTAATAAAAATAAATTAGTTATTTTCAGACAGAACAGATACCAATTCAATATATAACTTCAAATATAAAATACTTACATATAATTTAAATAGTTAAATATCAAAATATATTATTTAAATTACTTTACTATATTACGTACATTCACAAAATAATAGCATTTGTGTTTTTGACAGTCACAGGCAAATAAACTACAAAATTTTAAAAACCATACGGTAGCACTTATGTAATGAGAAAATTGTATTTTTTGTTGTTCGTCCTTATGAGACAAAATAGAATGCTGTTAACCAAAATAAAAAGTAAATATATAGACAAATTAATGAATCTGCGTTTGAGTTTGCGACCGAAGTGGATTGTAGTCTCTGACAATGAATAGTCTTCAACATATCACTACTTAAATAAAGATTCTTAACACTTTTCATCGCCAGATGTAAAGTATTACATGGTTTTTGGCTGTTTTTTCAAGTAACTGGTGAATCCGTTATCAAAATTACACTAGCTATCATAATTTGTAAGTAAATATGTTTTTTTCTAGTTTTCTCATAACCGGAAGTAAAAAATTTAAATTTTCTCTTTATATAATTTTTAGCGAATAACAGTCAAGCATGTGTTTTTCTGTATCTTGCAGTTTTCGTTACTCTAATCTGCGGACGGATAGACAGACAAAATCGTGTTTTTTTATTTACATTTTGATCTAATATAAGGTCATTAATAATTTGGTATATTATGCTATTAATGGACCTAATATTATGCCTAACTCAGAGCGTGAAATATGTCCTGAGTTCTCTATATTCTTAATAAATGATTTTAATTTTTATTGACGTGATATTATTTTAATAGGCTATAACTTTTACTGGGTACACCGTTAGACGGTTTTACAGCATCTATAATAATTTTTCTTTGGAACAATTCAGATTTGTCAATGGCTCATTTCGAATATATTCACGAGGTAATACCACAGTTGTAAAAAATGTAATTTTATGCCACACCTGATTATCAAAACACAAATTACCAGGAGAAGAAACATAGAACAAACTATATACACACTAACAGTGGGCTACAATCCTAAAGGATTGAATAGCCTTGATGATTATTATGATACATTACACTCAGTAGAATACTCAGTACGAAGGCTGCTACTTAAGTTTTGAGATATGACAACACCGATGTTAAAGTTGCGACATCAGTAGTAAATTTGGACGTTTTAATGCTATCAGGTACTTGTAATATATTCACAGCCAAAAATGCGCGCCTACAACAGATTCTATAAAAGCAAGCAAATGCAAACTTATCTCTATGTACGTCTCGGTCCCTACTCTACCCCTATTTTAAAGATAGATAAAAATGGTCACACAGTGTTAATGTATTTAGCTCGCTTTTTCGTAGCTCTGAATATATTATAGTTTTATAATAATAATGCATTAGCATAGTTACCAGTGACTTGAAAAATTTCTTTCGATAATCGAAATCGATATCGAAAAAACGATATTGTATGTGAACAGTACGATCGCCATGTGACAGCGTGAGATTAAAGCATTTTCGGGCATTAGTTGTATTGATATACGTATAATATTGTGTGAACATTTGGTCGATAAAAATATTTGCATATAGTATATCTCTTAAACAGAGATAACTCAACACAATTTGTTCGCAAACTAAGCACTTAGAAGAGGTGGGTTACATGCTTCTAGAGACTGGCAAATTTTACTTTGTCTTTCAAGATTGAATGAGCGCTTGTCGCATGTACTGGCTTGTCCGGGAGCTATCATTCGTAAACAATCAAAAAATCATTTATTCTAATACAGGTACAATTCGTGGCAGAATCTTAATTATGGAATTTATTTCGCAGGTAAAACATACGGTTTAAGTGCACAGACTTGTGAAATATTTAGCATTGTATTGAAATTTATGTCGTTGGAAGCAGAACGTGGAGAGGTATTAATTCTTTTGGCATAAATACAGGAAAAGGTTGCAAAAGCAGTTCGTTTAAGTAAGGACACAGTTAAAAATATAGTCAAGCGCAAATAAATAATATTGAGTAAGGGAACTTTCATCCTTCTATACAAAACATATTAAATGTAAACAGAAATAACAATATAGATGATTTCGATACGAAAATATTTCGAAGAGTTATTCAAAATTGGTATATACATGAAAAAAACAGCATCACTCATACAGGTTACACTAAAAATTGAACGATTTCAAATTATCATAAAATCGGACATGCCGAAAGTTATGAGTGATGTAAAAAAAAATATAACTGAAAATTACTTATGGAGCGAAATGACATTCGAGAGTTAAGGACAATAATAAAGGGCAAATAAAACAATATCGTGCGGACGAATTATCAATATTTGCGAAACGTATATTCCTTTCTTCCATACTCATTAAAAAGCTTGGTCTGATAGCAATAACAAAGTAGTCAATTTAGTCAAAGTCCATGTTTGACGGAAAAATGGTTTCTTAGCGAATGCTTCACTTATTTTTAAGTCTAAAACGAAGTCAGGTGATTTTCATGATGACAGGAAATTCTTAAACTACAAGAAATAGCTTATTATACCTAATATACCACTACATAGTTGTACCTGATAACGCACCGTACCAGAATGTACATACAGTCTGAAAAATCTTCCATGTCCATATCTTGAAGAAAGCAAAACATGTTAAAAGTCGATTTATGAAACATAATAAAAATGTATAAACCGAATTATAATTAATTATTATTATTATTATTATATAATTAATAATTAATTATAAAGTTGATAAGAGTATAGAACAACATGGTCACAATACTTTGAGATTACCACCTTATCACGTGGCTGTCGTAGCCCAGTGGTTAGGTTTGATGTATTTAAAACGTCAGTTTTAGAGTGAAGAGATCTCTGTCTCAAAAATAGCAACCTTCGTATACAAAAGCAAAATACATTTTCATAGTAAAAAATTTGATATACATATATATTGACAATTTTGCTCTTACCGGAAACAGTAAAAAACGTAATTCAATTTTAACAAAACGTCTAAAGATTTTATATATCTTTAACAATTTTGTACTATTTATTCAACTTTCACAGTAGCATAGGTGTATGACTCTCATGATTTCCTTTTATTTCACTATGTTTCAAACAAACGTATATTTTATATTTATCTTTCTTTTGAACTAAACTTTAGCAAACCATTTAATGCTTTATTAACATATTTAACACTTTAGTAACAGGCTTTTTTGTTTTCATATATATTAACTATGGTGATATGGTATTATATGGTGATTTGAAATTCGGCAGTTCAAAATATTATTAACATGATAAAGAACACCTAACAAAAAATACAAATTATAATAAAGGTGTATCTCAATACATCAAATCCAAAATATTAAATAAAGGATAAAGCTGTATCTCAAAAAACGTGAAAAAAGTACAATCTTGGATTTAAAGTTTAATAATTAAAATTAATCAAGTGTAGAAAACTGACATATAAAGACTGAAGGGTTTCTTGAAAATATATCTAAATACTGTTTTACAATTTACCAGTAACTAGAAGTTTAATTTATCTTACTTCAAATAGTTGAATCATAAAAAAAGCAAATTTGACTTTCCTAATAGATCTATTAGAATAGTAAATATTACTGGACTCTTTATTCTGAAAGTCTTTATTCAATGCTGTAAATATTAATTTAGCTACTTCAGTTTTTTGTAAGAAGTATTCTTCTAAATGTGCCATACCCCACTTTGAGCTTAAGCAACTCCCATAAATATATCTGTGTTGAGTGTACACATATATACAGGCCCCAAAGTTTAAAGTCGATTCTGAACAACTAAGTTTAGAGGAGCAATAATAAACAAGTCACGACTTCGTGGTTGTTCAGGGTCTTTGAAGCTGCGAACTTGCCAATACTTTTTGATTTTGTAATGGAAATAGAACCCACACAATTTGGCACCAAAGGCGTATCTACTCATATCTGAGCTACCTATACAGCAAGATTACATATTACGTTTCTTTTTATTTAAAGTAATTATTATCGTGGAAATACTTTACTTACTTTGTACTTTAAAATATAGAAAATACTTTAAAGAAAAAACTTTAAATACTTTTTTACACACTAATAATTTATTATAGTGCGAAATATACCACGTAGATTTTTTGATAAATACCTATATAAAATTAATAGATACAAAATATATACGAAATATATATACAAAAAAATTTCTTTTATAATATAATATTATACTGAATAATATACTGTATAATATATATATAATATACTGAAGACTGCTTTATAGGCACACTACGAATGGTTTATTGATTAAAAGTCCGATACATCAGTAACAGTATGCGTTTGAGCAGGAACATGACTCTCGAATGGAAACGGCAATGCACCATCTTGTATAGTGGACCAGCTTGTACTTTTGGACAATCAAAATGTAATGCTGGGTGCATTTTATAAAAAGACTACACGAAATAAGCTGCAGATGGATAGACTGCTTGCTAAAGAGCTGTGTGATATACACAGCGTTACTGGGGGATATAGTGTCAGAACAGGCAGCCATAGACAATCCACAGAGGCAGTATTGCCTCATCTCTTGTGGATCTGCTTATTGATAAGCTGACAGCTTAACGCAGCAATCGGCAATTCACCAATGACCTGGTCATCTTACCCCACGGCAAACTTAATGACACAGTCAGAAATATAATACACCACGCTTTGACTGTAGTTACAAAACGGAATTCATATGTAGGGCAACATAAGCCACCAGAAGACTAAAATAATGAAATTTGCCAGCATGAGGAATTTAAAGAGATTGCGTCCCCTAAGCCTAAATGGTACAAATCTAAATCTGCCTTTTTGAATGAATCAAACAAAAAAAATCAGGCCCGGTTTTAAAAAGGTGGTTCGTTTTGTTCATAGAAAAAATTGTACACTGTTTACCATTTTTGAAAACTCTTATAAGAATTTTATAAATTAGACAAATAGTCAAATATAAGGGGCTTACTAATTTTTTTCCTTACAAGAATACTTAATTTTTAATTAAAAAAATCAAATTTGACTGTGAATTAAAAGATTTTGCTGCGATAGTATTAATATTTATAAATTAATAGATTTTCAAAAAATTTAATTTTTGCAAGAAAAGTAACATTTTTTAAATCTGTAGTTCGGTTTGCCAAACTTTTAATTAGTAGTCAAATTTGATTTTTTTATTAAAAATTAAGTAATCGTGTGAGGAATAAAATAAATATGGCATTTTAATTGTGTATTTGTCTAATTTATAAAATTCTTATTAAAGTTTTCAAAAACCGTATACGTGGTGAAATTTTTGATATGCACAAAACGAACCAATTTTTTAAAGCCGGACTTGATTTTTTCTAGTTTGAATAAATCAGTTGATTAGGTGGTAGTAGCGTAACGTTTGAACAAAATATGAGACATCGAACTTACCGTTCAAAAGTTATGATGAATAGAAATTTCAGTCAAAATTCACAACTCATCTTATATATTATTAAAAAATGGTACCAGACACTTTTAAATGGCCATTTGTTATTCCCCTTAGGGACCTCCATACGGGGTAGGAGTATGTAAAGTTCACTCGCCCTGTATATGGATGTATATATACACATTCCTACAAAAAAGTACTACAAGTGCCATAAAAATGTAAGGAGATAATATTTTTGTTTTCATAACATTTTTTTAACAGAAATATTTATTGGATTTTGTTGAAGATATGCACCAACCATGTTGTGGGGCGTAATATCTACATATAAGGAGTCATACGGAAAGATACAGTTAACTGCTCGTAAGTAAACTACAGATTTTAGAATCACATGTCGTTCCTTAAGCACCTGTTTCAATATTTCAACCTGTGTGATCCACAAATTTGATGGCAGCCAACCTTTAACAACTGCAAGAGTTAACTAATAATTGGGAAGATGTGAACCGAATCTACTTGGAGGAACTGATAAGAAGGATGCCAAGAATTTGTCGTGAAGTGATCAGTGCTAAATAGAATACCATATTCTTTTTTTTTATTTATTGACTGAAAATTAACCTTTAATTAATATTAATGTTCAGACTTGGTTAATTTAAATCTAAATAAATTATTAAATAATGTTTATGCTATAAGCTCGAAAATTAAAAAAAATGGGAGGTATATGAACGTAATATAGCCACGAAATAAAAGAAACCCATAAGAATCCACGACTATGCTACAAAAACTATATTTCTTTTTATTTTCTCTTTTGATCTTAACTAATCTCATACTAAGAGAGTACTTTTATACCCTCGAATTTTTGTTACGTATTTAAAATTAATATCATTTCATTATTTCTAAACTTTTTCGTTTTTTTTTAATTAATTTATTTTGTATTGTTGCATATAGATTTGTATAAGTATTTAATCTTCCGGCACCTTCCAGTTAAGTACTTTACCTGTTTCATATAATTCAGCTAACGCTTCTCCTACCCGTTTTTGTTCATCTAACTGTTTGTACTTTTTAAATAATTGAAGCGCTGCTCGTGCATCTTCTACTGAGTCATGAGTCTCGGATTGAATTTTCATGCCTTAAAAAATATTGTATGCTATATTCTATATTAATTAGCATTATAATTCAAATACCAAACAATTTTAACAAGGAGCATGCACAATTCAAGCTCACGGCTTTTTTGTCATTTTTAATAACTAATATTACAACTTTATTATTCTGTCAATATTAATTAATAAAAATACATGTATTGCTTATAGAATATGTTACTTAATTTTTATTTAATTTAATTTAAGATATTATTAATGAAAAAGATGCTACAAAAAAAAACGAGGTTCAGAGGTAGCTTATAAGGAATCGTTAAAAGAAATGGGAAGCCATTCACGGGCAAATCTAGACAAAGAAAATAATCAAGTATATTGATAAAAAACTCTAGAATAATTTGATGAACCTTAATAAACAAGAGATTGTAACGGTCACCGAAATGGTGACTAGACATTTCCGTTTAAGAAAACATCTATACAAACTAGGTAAAGTAAAGGAACCATGGTGCAAAAAATGCGAAATGAAATAAGAGACTGCCATACACATCCTATGCCATTGCAATGTGCTACGACCTTCGTCGAGACCACGGGACTTGTTAGAGTTTATTGAAAAAAACAAGGTATGGTACAAAGGTCTTACGATCAAAATCCCAGAGATTAACAAGTCTCGCCTGAACTAAGAGGAATATATAGCACTGCTAGACGAAAAATATAACAGTAAATAAAAATATAAATACAATCAAATATATTATTACTCAATCTTTTAAAGAGAAACCTCTACTGGCCTTTATAGTCTAAGATCCCACTGCAGGATCACTGCAAACTCACTTTGAGCAATAATGTTATTTCGTTCTTTTATTTTTTATATAAAATACGCTGCTCATGACGTATATGCATGTTTTTTATATCAAATTAAAACTTTTTTTCTTAATATGATATAAGTTTGCCTGAGAAAAAATGGTCGCAAATTAGGGTTGCCAGCTGTTAAAAACGCGAGATATCAAAAATAAAGTAAAAGACAGATAGCGCTCAACGCTACTGGTTTGGTGTGTCAGTTGTGTGAGTTGTTAAAGCATGCGTCGATAGATATATAATAATATACATATTATCACTTGTCAAACCAGTGTCGTAGCGATAACTCTATTTTACTTTATCTTTGATACCTCCGTTTTTAACAGCTATCAACCCTAATTTGCGACCATTTGTTCTCAGCCAGGCTTATAATTTAAGAAAAAAATTAGATTTAATTTGATATAAAAAAAATGGATATAAATAATATTCAGCGTATTTTATTTAAAAAATACATAAACGAAATAAAAACTTTGTTCAAAATTTAATTACTATTAATTCAATTAAAAATATTTTTGGCCACTTTTTGACTGGCAACCTATTATCATTTAGTCTCCTAATTTTAAATGTATGTTAAAATGTGATTTTAATTAACTACGTTATGAACGTAGTGATCCTGCAGTGGGATCTGGTACTATTAGAGTTGCCAGGTTATAAAACAGATGAAGAAGTATTTATAAAAATACTTGTTATAAATATTTTCTTACAATACATAATAGTTTTAAAATACAAGTTTTAATAAACAAGTTTAATAAACAAGTTTTAAATAACATTACATAACATTAAATTGGGAGTGTGATTAGATAACTAACAAAATACACGAAGTATTGTTAATTAAATTTTACTTACCTAGAAAATGCCATGCCAGAAATCTTAGAGATACCATTCTATGATGCGGTAGATGAAATAATTGCACAGTATCCACTACTTGCTCTGGGCGAACTACTAAATTAATTACCCTAAAATAACTAGATATTAAGATCATGCAATAAAAAACAGTAGACGTATTAGTTCAGAATCCAGAAATATTCCCTCATCCAAGATTTCATCATCAAAAGTTTGTTCTGTAAACCTCATTTATCTATGTAAAAAATACGTTTATAACATGCTTCTCTGTTACGGACGGCTTTCTCAGTGAGCTGTCAGCCACACTTCGAACTCTACAGATTACAAGGCTAATGCTTTAAGCACCGGCTACAGTTGGGAATTTTAATTTAAAACGCATGTACTATAAGATCCAAAGAGTCAAATCCTTTGAATTGAAGGTTACGGCCGAAATCAAGTCAGCCGATGAATGAGTAGTACGGTAAGAAACGAAAAATTACGGTTCGGTGAAGCTCATTTATTGATCCCTAGTGAAAGGAGTTAAGGCGCTATAAAATTAGAAATGTTCTCTAGTGGGGACGTGTACAGCAATCGCTTAACCCTTAGTTTCCCACGACGTTTAGGTGTTTTTGGCAGTTACGTCCCAACGGTACTTTTAAGTCCGCCTTATTTTATTGGTCATAAATTTTTACAATAAACTAAAAGCGTTGTTTATTGAGGACGATCCTTTCGAGTACCTACAAATCTTATTGTGTATTTAAAACAAAATCGTTTCCGGTTTTGTTTTAAAACATTCGAAGTTTTAAATATCAGCTTAAAACTACGGTTGTAAGTGCAAGTTTATGTGGTAAGTATTATTAAATTTTATCTCCGTTCTCCGTCTTATTTCCTTGTTCGTGATCCGATCCCTACGAGAAATGCCTAACATCGACCGTTCCATGGCTCTTTGGGTAACACAAATTTTATTTCTTACTTTCTTGGTTAGTGTTAATGTCTCTGCACCATATGTAAGTACTGGCAACACGCACTGATTAAAGACTTTTCTTTTAAGACACATAGGCAGTTCTGATTTAAGAAGATAGCTTAGCTTGCCGAATGCCACCCAAGTGAGTCCTATGCGGCGGCTTAGTTCGCAAGTTTGATTATCTCTTCCTATGCGTATCTCATGTCCTAAGTACTTATATGAGGTGGTTTCTTCAATATGCATGCCATTTACTGAAATCTTTTCGCTTAACACAAGATTTGTCATGATTTTTGTTTTTGTGTGGTTGATTTTTAATCCTACTTGTAGGGAGGCTAGGTATAGTTTCTCCAGTTGCGATATTGCATCATCGATTCTGTCAGCAAAAAGGACAATATCGTCAGCAAACCTCAAATGACTAAGCATTTCTCCATTGACATTAATTCCTTTTTCACTCAGATTTGCGTTCTTAAACATATGCTCGAATAATGTTGTAAACAATTTTGGCGAAATTGTGTCTCCCTGTCGCACTCCCCGTTTTATTTTAAATACGTTGGTCTTTTTATCTGCCAGTTTCACACTTGCTGTCCCATTTTGATGGATGTATTTTATCATGTTTATATAGCGCGACGGAGAACAGCAGTGACAGATGCCATAGAAAGAATTATGACCCTTAAGTGGAACTGGGCGGGGCACATAGCTAGAATGTCGGATAACAGATGGACACAGCGAATAATACAGTGGAGACCGAGACAAGAAGCACATCGAAGTAGAGGTCGTCCACCATCAAGATGGTCGACATAAAACGGATCGACAAAAATTGGATGCAAACAGCACAAAACAGAAATACATGGAAAAGACTGAGGGAGACCTATATCCAGCAGTGGATAGATCCGGGTTAAATGGTGATTATTAAATTTTATGCCTGGGATATAAGGGTACCAGAATTTGATGGTACTTAAAAGTACCGTCGAGAGACTAAGGGTTAAGTGGGTTTTAGTGCGTCTGACCTTCGATTTTTGTAGATATGTATCTGAAAGATTGTGTACAATTGGAATTTCGATAAGCTTCATCTAAAAGAAAAATGAAAAATTCAGGAAAATCTTTAGAACGAAGATAATACACGGTTGGCCACTGAAAAGATTTCACGCTGATATTTGGCAATATTCATTTGATTTTATGAAACTCCTAAAACAGTTCAATTTTTATTTTATCAGTGGTCATCTTTTTTAACAATATAAACATCTGTCATTAGTCAACCCTCTCCTTTCCGTACAACAAATAAATAAACTTTCTGATACATCATAATATGATAATTTAATTTATATATTGGATAATTTAGCCATCCATGATTTTTCTTTTCATATTAACTCTGTTCTTGTGAAAAAGTATCCATTAATTAAAAATGTTACACCTTTTAAATACTAACCGTAGGTAATGCCTATGTTTTGCTAGTGTTGGTGACAATTTTTTCCGACACATCAAAAACTACATTGGAAGAAACTTACAAAAATATTGGTTATTTGAACTGTTGTTGGTAGCGTATAACAGCGATATTAACTAAGTATTTTAAATTCGTTCAAAATGGTATATTCTATCGCAGAACGGATTGAAACTATTTCCATATTTTTTAAAAATGGGAAGTGTGCAAGGAGAACAGCAAAATGATTTAACCAACTTCATCAAGATAGCAACTGTCACGCATACGTATTAAAACTAGTTGAAAAATTTCATGGAACGGGATCACCAGCTGATAAAAAAGGGAGTGTGAAAAATTTGTTATGACTGAAGTGGCAGAAGTAGCAATTTTAGGCCATGTTAATTTAGAACCTACTTCAAATACTAAAAAATAGCTCAAGAATCTATCCGCAGAGTATTAAAACATTACAAATTTGATCCCTACAAAATACACTTGGCACAGGAAATAAATGAAGATAATCCAGACAGGCGCCTACAGTTTTGTGAGATTATGACAGAGCAAATAAAAATGTAGTCCAAACTTTCTATTAATATTTATTTTTCGGATGATGTTCTTTTTTTCTAAATGGTATAAATCAAAACAATTGCCGTTATCGGGCTGATAAAAATTGTAAAATGTTCCACAAAACACATATCAAATAACCATTGAAATTAAAGTATGGGAAGGAGTTTATGGGATGTATGGTTGAGCCATTCGTTTTGTAATGAAATTTTAACGGAGAACCAGATCTAGAATTATTAGAGGACACCGTTGCTCCGATTGTCTTCTTCTTCTTCTTTTTATGAAGACATGACTGTCTGTTTTTCAATGTGCCTCCAGTAAGTTGTCGTTTCATCGTTTTCGTGGTCTTCCTACTGATCGTCTTCCTATTGGGATCCGTCTCTTGCCGTCTTTACTACTCTATTTGTTGTCATTTGGCTTATATGATCGCTCCCATTTTGGCAGATATAATCGAAAATGATAACAGATACTCAAAATATGATTTGTTTTTTCAACAAGACGGTGCATCTCCACATTATAGCATAAACGTAGGGCGGTACCTTAATGAACGAAAGTTTGGATTGGAAGAAGAGGTTTTATTGAACTGCCAGCAAGATCCCCGATTTAACTCCCCTGGACTTCTTCCTATAGGGTTATTTAAAAAGCGTTCCTTATTATTTATAATACCATTCTTGCTGGAAGAACTAAGACGACGAGTAGTGCATGAATGTAGTCGAGTAACTACTTAAATGCTTTAAGATGTTCGTCGTAATTTCGAACAGCGACTGTATAATTGTGTGGACGTTGGAGGACATCATTTTGACCATTTAATTAAATAATTAAAGCTGATGAGATTAGTTATTAATTTAAAATTCAGTTCATTTTATTTACGTTAGAACAGAGTAATATGAAAATAAAAATCATGGAAGCCTAAATTCTCCAGCAGAATACCTGTGTAATGATCTAAAATTTTCAAATATAATAACATATCGAAAATAGGATTAACAAATAAAAATAAAGTGGCAAACATATGTCCTATTATTCTAGGTGGATTTTTATCCCTTGATATTCCTCGAGATACTCTACCGATATTTGGCTACATATATGGTTAGTTTAGTTATTATGGCTACTATATGGTTGGACACGTGCTTCGAAGAAATGGTCTTGAAAAACTTACCATCCAGGGAAAAGTAGAAGGCAAAAGAAATAGAGGTAGATCTCCCACACGATACACGGACCATATTGTTGCTACCATTGGCGCTCCATTGTCAGAATGTGCTAGAATGGCAGAAGATAGAAAAACGTGGAGGAACATTGGGAAATTTAGCTAATAGCTTCATGATATCGCGATACCTGCATCAGGTCAACGACTAAGAAGAAGAAGAAGATGGTTAGGATGTCTTTATTGATTTCTTTATGAAATTTACTGGTCCAATATTAAGCATTCACAGTTGTCTTATACGATTTGTTTTAGCAGACTTGTCGATGAAGTTTTAACATCACCTTTGAATGGCTCCTGTGGGAATTTGAATTTATTGCTAAACAATTCTTATTTCTAGTTTTTTAGGCAACACTAGTGTCGGTTAAAATGGTGGCAACTTGAATAATTACTTACCTAAAATCGTTTTTTAGCCCATGGCCAACAAAAATAACACCAAGATCTAGTAGATACCTCAACTTCTTATAGGTAGACTTCAAGGTAGTCAAATGTTTAGAGCTAATATTCGCGTCTAGATCTCCCGGTTTAATTCCTGAAAACTTCGTTAAATAATCCACAACTTGTTCTTGGGTTGAAATATAATCATCTATAAAAGGAGTTCCCTCCATGGGCCCGCTCCTAAAAGAATAAAATAACAATTAAAGACCGAAAGTGACAATTGGGAGTTAAATTTTTAAACTTAAATGTAAACTTTTCTATAAACAACTATAATTTCCGTGAGGAATCCAAAACGCTTCACATCACTACTATATGATCCTACAACTAAGACAATCAGAGATTGATAGAAAGCTATAAATATTTAGAAAATTCATAAATTTCTTTTTAGCATGTAATCCTCAATCCACCTTTTGTAAAATATTTCGCGCATATAGCATTAACACTTCCTAGATTAACAGAAAAAGGTCAATTTCGAATTGAATACCAAAACAAGAAATAAACTAATATGTTCTCAGAGTTCACGAGCTGTGGAATACTTGACCACATATGTATTTATTATGTTCAAACTCATCAGATTATATTAATATTGTTTCCAAAATTCAAATATCTACAGGACATGCTATAAATATGCTAGAAAGGTGCAGCAATATCCCTTTAGATTTAAGTAAGATCCATTCGCTTAGCTCGGGCATATTTTGACAGATTCATAGTTGGAAACCTACAACACAACAATTCCTACTTCTCAGTATTAATAGCTCAAATATACTACTATTGCAGACTTCTTTCTTTCAAAAAAGAAGAATTATTCTAAATAGTAGAAGTGTATATTAAAGTTACAATTTAACATATTGTAGTAAATATTTGTATTATTCATGTTGTTTATTTATTTAATATAGTTGTATTGTTTTATTATTTTTGTTTAATTCTTTTGTTATTTCTATTTAGTTAATTAGTTAGTTCTATTTTGAATTTTATTATTATGGATATTCAAAGTTTTCCATTTGTTCCATCAGCTAATGCGTTGGTAAATTTTTCTTTAATAAATATGATAAATTTTAATAATAATTAACTTTAAAAGTTAATATTTTTAGATGAGTAAAGATGCTGTTAAATTACAAGGTAATGAAACTGCACACAGGTTTAATTAAAATACTTACCATTTTTTTTTAATTATTTGCCTAATGAAATCCTGTTGAGGTAAGTTGATCATTAAAATATATTTATCGAATTATGTAAATGTTACAAATGTTCTTAATAACAAAAACATTTCAGATAACATCCAAATATCTGAAAGTGTCAGAAAAAAGTGTGCGTAAATGTAAAGTTGGGCCTAATACAACTCTCACTTTAAAGAAGAAAAATCGCAAAAGGAAATTAACGACTGACTTAAATGATAGCGTCAAAAATCAAATTATCTTAGAAATGTATCGCATGTATGAAGAAAGTAAGTTTCTGTTATATATAAAAAAATATATTTTATAAAGAAGTTGGGCTAATTTAGTTTATATCGATAATTGCGCCAAATGTAGGCCACCAACTTAAGGTTTTTGGTAGCATTTAGCTTGAGTTTCTTGAGAATGGTCTCAATAAACGAATAAAGTTTAATATTATCGTTTTATAATCGTTATTTTGTCGTTATATTAAAGTTTTATATTATTAAAAGTGATGATAATAACGCTGAATAAGCAATATTTTAAATGATAAATAATCACAAAAAGTACTCAATATTGTGTTATATAATTCACATGATAAAGTACGTTAGATAAAAAAGTAAAATCCCGGGTCGTCCAAAACTAGTTTCTGATAGGAATAATAGAATATTAGTATAAGTTTGCAAAAAAGGTCGACGAAATACTCTAATGAAATACGCTATGAGCACGTGTGCTTGGTTGTATAGTCATTTCCAGCCACTTCTAGTCTGTCAAAAAGTAACTAACTTCACAAAGAAATAATTACTAAATTCACTAGACAGTCCGGACTGGGATTAGAGAACCGACTATACCTATCCGATTCATACAAAAATTATATATATTATATAATATATTAAACGATATCTTTCGAGAAAACATTACGGAAAATAATTGTAGTCACGGTGATAACACAATGGATTTGTTCCTATAAAAGAGTTACTTTGGGATTTTTTTTTGGAAAGACGAATTTCGAAAGTTCAACAACAGAATTTTGCTGATTTCAACTGAAACAGTCAGATGAACTCGTAAAAATAGCACAACGTACAAAGCGTTAAGAAAGACAATACTCTTGTTTAAGCATGTCGTGTCATTTGTCACATCAAGAACATAGACTAAAGGAACGTTAAAAAAACCACATAATATAATATCATCAGAAAATTTTTGACTTCGTTCTTGAATAAAATAACGAGGAAAAAATTATGGCGAAAATGTCAAATTTTGATATAATACTAAGAGAACTAAACAAAAACAAGAGGTCTAAAGAGACAATAAAACATTTTATTTCGACAAAATATATTTCGATATTACTAAACCATTTTCTGAGATTGGGTAAATAAATAAGTATGTAGTGTTAGAAACAAATTACTTTATTATATTAAATGGTCATAAGTATTTTTAATTCCTAATTGGTCAATGACATGATTAGGAGCCATAATATCCAGCTAATTGCAATGTATGAGTCATGGTTGTCATATAGTTCATGATCTACGCACTCTACGTTGTCATATAGTTCATGATACGTTAACCAGATGGCAATGTTAGTATAAAACTTACACTGTTACTTTAAATAAACATTTAAACATGGTTTGTGCAGACTTTTACATTTAACAGACACATTTAACCATGAAATGTTATTTTTGCTGTGCAAAATTTAGAGATCCTATTATGTAATGCACTTAAATTACTTTTTAGTATTTTATAAAAAAACAATGCTATATTAATAATAGGAAGAATTAACTATTATGCAATACTATGGTGATAAACTGTTCAATCAGATTTTGACAATGTATATTCACTTTCATTGCGCGTACTTCCAGGAGTTTTTGTACAAATAAATCTGCGAGTGTTAACCGATCAACAAGAGGATCTAAATTTTAATTTTAGAAAAGCCATAATAATCTACCTACCCCCGAATGCAAGTAATTCGGGCTACAGACATTTGGGAAGGTTTGATAGTTGACATCTTTCCATCGCTCCTTAATTCAGCTTCCTCCTGGTTTAGTGTTACGAATTCCGCATCCATTGCAACCAAATCTCCTGGTTTTAAAGTTTCGTTGTCGTGAAGAGGTGTAAAAGAGTTCAATCTCGGATTTCCAGAACCTGCAACAGATGTATCTTCGGATAGTACCTCCTAAAAACCAAAAAATATATAAATATAGGTGATTTTAGTCTTGGAACATAAGTTTTATATAATGATAAGTAGTAGGTTGCAAAATAATATAAAAGTATAATAAATTGATGTATAAATCCTATATTGTCATCCAGTTAGATTTAATATCAAGTAATAAAAGATATTACCAATATTAGAAAAAACTATATATGGCATAAAGCGATTAAAGACTACCAAAGACCCGCAGACACTAAAACGCACACAATTCTATATAGTGGGAAAGAACAAAGAAGCAAAGAATGTGGAGTTGCAGTTGTGGTGAATAATGAATTTAAGTTAAAAATCATAGACTTCCAGGCAGCCAGTGAAAGAATATGCAAGTTAAGAATTTGCACCCACTTCTCCAACCTAACAATGATAAACATTCACTGCCTAACAGAAGAACAAGAACAACATACAAAGGAAAGCTTCTACCAACAGCTAGACATAGTATATGACAATGCTCCCAAAAATGAAATAAAGATTATAATGTGTGATATGAATGCTAATATAGGCAAGGATCCGCAATTCTATGGCACAACAGGAAAACACCCACTACACAATGAAACGAGCGAGAATTGGGAGTTTTTGATAATTTTGCCACCAGTAAAAACATGGTTGTAAGTTCCACATGTTTCCCACATAAAGACATACACAAAATGACATGGATTTGACCAGATGGAACAACAACCAATCAAATCGACCATGTCCTAATACGCAAAAGGGTAGCCAGTAGTATCTCAGATGTGAGAACACGACGAAGAGCATAGAGAATAATCTACATGGTCAAATTTCTAGAAATAAACCTTTTATTAGCCAAAGAAATAGGTATATTAGATTGGTGTTAGCCAGGGAGCATATTAACAAAGATTTGAACTTTTGGAATTCAGTAATATTTGCTGATGAAACCAAAATAAACTTGTTTGGTAAAAAAATATAAAAGCTACGGTAAAGCACGGTGCAGGTGGAGTGATGATGAGGGTGTGCATGTCGTCTGTAGGAGTAGGTAACATGCATTTTATTGAAGGGAATATTAACCAATACATGTATTTGGATATACTAAGGCAGCATCTCACCGCTAGTGCTTAAAAATGAGGTATCAATACAAATTATCGGTTTTATCAGGACAACGATCCAAAATAAGTCATATCGGATTCGTACTTGGTTGCTTTATAATTTTCTTGTTTTAAGTTTGCATCACTTTAGCTGTGACATCAAAATCATACGTAAAATAATTAAGTATTTATTGTTATTGAAGTATGGTATATTTGAAACCAAAAAAATAGCTTATGCTATTTTAGAAGACTTATAGTAATTTAATTTCAGTATGTAATTTTTTTCTAATAAATATTGAGCCCCTGACACAAGCTAGTTTTATTGAGTAGCGACTGCATCATTTAAGCTGTGAGCCACTATATTATTAAAAGATACATTCTTCAAAAATTTAATTACAATATTTGTATTTCACTGAAAAACGATTTCAATAATCTCCAAAATTGTTTTGTATTAATCTGATACCTTATTACAAAGAAACATCTAGATTCGCCACATGTTGCATGTAGTATTTATCAACATAGTGTTTTTATAGATATTTTTATTTTCTTAGATAAAAATATGAGATTTTTTATAATTAATTTTCAGTAGTATTCCAAGCAAATATTGTATTCTATAAAGAATTGTAAGTTATAAAACAAGATTGAAGATGTATTATTTGGATAAACTTTACTATTATTTGGTATTCATCACATCAACAACAAAGGAAACTTACTCTTGGCAGCTGCTGTTTGACTTCAAGCTTATTTTTCATGGCTTCAGTTGACGTATAAAACAGTACACATGGAACCTTCCAGTCCAGACTAAACCAAGTAGCTTCATGAGGAGACACAGGACTGATGCTAAAATCGTTAAATAAGTACCATCTTGGATTTGACTCATTATCTTTTTCTTTTAAATACGAATCAGGTACTCGAATTAAAGCCACCAGATTTCGTTTGTCCGGTGCAGATTGGTCGTTTATATAACATACAACAGCAGTAAGATCGTATTTCTTTTGGGTGTCGGAATCTTCTGTGGTTATCTAAAATGAAAAAACAACAGGAAATTAAGTAAATATAAATAACAAAGTAAAAGGGGATAATCCCATGTTGGCTGTCTACCATAATTAAAAAAAAAAAACTTACATAGAAGTAAAAAGTAAAAACTTGTGCATATTGGTATATTTTATTAATTTTATTCTTCTTCTTCTTCAGATGCAAATCCACTAATGGATGTTAGCGATCACATTTTCCATTAATTCTCTATTTCTTGCAATATGTATCAGAGATTGTATGTCGTTAATCCCTGTCCATTGCTTTATGTTTCGGAGCCAGGACATTTTCTTGCGTCCCATTCCTCTCTTGCCTTCAATTTTACCCTCGATTATAAGTTGGAGGAACTGGTATTTTTCATTTCGCATGATGTGACCTAGATACGCCGTTTTCCTTTTCTTGATGGTTTCGAAAAGTTGGCGTTCTTGGTTTATTCTTTTAGGGACATCTACATTTGTGATTTTCGCTGTCCAAGGTATTTTTAGGATACGGCGATACAGCCACATTTCGAAAGCTTCTAATCTGTTTATATCCCTCGTTTTGAGTGTCCAGCCCTCTACGCCATATAGCAGCACTGACCACACGTAGCACTTAGTAAACCTTAGTCTCAGTTGAAGATCGAACTCTGAACAAGTCAGTACCTTCTTGAATTTTACGAAAGCTTGTCGAGCTTGCTCAATGCGACATTTTACTTCTCTGTCCGATGCCCAGTCTTCAAAAAGCCACGATCCCAGGTATTTAAATTTACTCACTCTTTCAATGGACTTAGTATTCAGTGTTATGATGGAGTTTTCAAGTGCATCCAAGTTTCTGGAGATGATCATAAATTTGGTTTTTTTGGTATTAATCTCAATTTTATTAATTGAAGTAATTATTGAAGCAATTATTAAAGTAAAGTGATTGTGCTGATGGTATTCATGTAGTAGGTGGTTCAGTTGTTTTGACAATATACTTTGATATTTCATTTATAATAATGCATTGCATATATAGTTGTCCGTGAATGATGCGGTAAAAAATCCTAACTTGGTTCAAGAATTATAGTTAGTTGTTATTGGTCAGAAAATGAAGTACGTGATAGTTATTTGTATTTACATGAACTCTATTTAAAACAATAGTATGTGGAAGGCTATAAAATAAACAAAAAGAGACTGTATTCGGAGAGGTTCATTTAAAACGTGAGACTGGAAATTTCAAATGAAGGGTCAGCTGAGAGTCCAAAGGTTGCACTACAGCAACTGATGACCGTTTTTTGATTATTAGTTCTATCCGAAAACGCATATCGAAAGCGACACATATCAAAAACTGCTAAATGTAACATATAAGTTGGTGTTCCTTCGAAACTGGTCAGACAAAGATTAAAAGAGGTAGGTTTAGACCAAGGCGACCTCATAAACTTTCTCATCTTCTCCAAAATCATAAGCTTCATCGATTCCGTTTTGACGTATCGCTCTTAAATAGATAGTATAATACTCTTACGACAGTTCCGTGAGATTGATTCCATATAGAAAAGTCTTTTGACGAAAAAGAAGAGAAATAGGAAGAGGAGAAGCGTATAGAGGTGAAGGAAAAGCTCAGACAAGAAGAGAAAGAGCAAAAGGAGAGGCGTAGGAAAGTAGAGGTAGAAATCATAAATAGTTTATCGCAACTTCACGAAAATTTTAAGTTAGGAGTTAAGTCAAACTACTAGCAGAATAGACAAATTATAAGAAAAACAGAACGATTTTGAAAATAAAATAGAACAACAACAAAATGATTTAAATTCTAATTTAGAAAGGCAAATAGTTCAGTTAGAAAGAAAAATTAATACCAAAGCTTCTTTATCTAATACAAAGTAACAAATGTATCAGAATAAACAGCTTCATCACCTTCCATATTAGAATCAGGCACAAATAGAACTAGCAAAATTTTAAAAGCACCCGCATTCGATGGTCAAAGAGCATGAGATACTTATCGTTTGCAATTCGAATGGCTGGATTGAGAAAGAAGTAGCAGTTTCCTTGATTGTCTCCCTCCGAGGACAGGCAGCAACCACCTTGCAATTTCTTCCCCAGGAAGCTCCCAGTTATACCTCTCTCGTTGACGCTTTAGACACAAGATATGGCCAGCAGCATCTAAAGCAGGTTTGTCGAAAGTTCGATATCAAAAGAATAACGAAAGCATTTAAATTCTAATTTAGAAAGACAAATAGTTCAGTTAGAAAGAAAAATTAATACCAAAGCTTCTTTATCTAATACAAAGTAACAAATGTATCAGAATAAACAGCTTCATCACCTTCCATATTAGAATCAGGCACAAATAGAACTAGCAAAATTTTAAAAGCACCCGCATTCGATGGTCAAACAGCATGAGATACTTATCGTTTGCAATTCGAATGGCTGGATTGAGAAAGAAGTAGCAGTTTCCTTCATTGTCTCGCTCCGAGGACGGGCAGCAACCACCTTGCAATTTCTTCCCCAGGAAGCTCCCAGTTATACCTCTCTCGTTGACGCTTTAGACACAAGATATGGCCAGCAGCATCTAAAGCAGGCTTGTCGAAAGTTCGATATCAAAAGCATAACGAATGCCTGCCAGAATTTGAAGCCGACATTAAAAGATTATTGCAGAATGTCAAGATGCAACAAGCTCTGGCTAATTGCTAACAAGCAATTTTAAAAGAAATAAAATTTAGATGAAAATGAAGAAGTCACCACCGCAGATAACCAACAACCTATTTTATCTCAGGTCTTGAGCAAATTCAATGAAATTGGGAAGACCTGTACGCCGTCCTGCAGAAAATAAACGATTTAATCTACGGCATCTAGTTTTCAGTTGGAAGTACACCCAAGGTAGTTCATATCGAGAGATTAGTTCCATACCATGGAACTTCCACTCTGTTGGCTTCAATCGGTCCCTGATAGACCAGTTATTCGAGGAGAATAACTATAAAGGAGGGAGTAGTGTATATAAACAGGAAGTTGACAGTATAACAACAGTAGTATTTGAGTTTATGAAGTATATAGTTGTCATTGAGTTAAAGTTTTATTACGTATTGGTGTTCAAATAAATTTATTTTAAAGTAGTGTTACAATATTATAAACTAGATTGAAACAGAGAAGCATAGTGAATTATTATTTTTAATAAGATAACGCTCTAGTAAATTGTATATCCGATGCCATGCAACTGTAATTTTGGATAAATACGTTATGATTAATATTTACACTTAATTAATAAATGATACTGTTATAAAACTAATCCACCATTTTTTTAACTACATATTTTTACTACAATATATGACTTAGTACCTTGCATAACAAAGTATCCTTTGTTGTGTACTTTGTAAATTAACTAATGAGTTTTGTTACAGAGAGTAGGCGTTGTCAATACTACACAACCTTCTCAGGTCATTTTTAGTTTGGTGAATAGTACTACAACCCAAAAAGATATTCAAAAATCCAACTTACCTCGTCATCTTCCTCAATTTTTTTTATTTCCAACTCTTCTGTTTTTATGGTCAATTCAAATCGGTGCGGCAACCAATTATTACTACAATAGGGGTTTTTCGAAGGAGGGATGGGCACGGCATTATCAAAACTGTGTCTAAACCTAAAAAATTATATGTTTTTATGAATAATGAATTGTTTTTCTGATTGTATACACTTAACTAACACGACATTTGAATTGACTAAACATATACTTACAGTAGGATAGACGCAAAATTATTTAAATATATATTAAAATATAATATAAAGTGATTTATTATTACTATAATAATAAATAATATTATTCACAACTAAACTTGCTAGTTTTATTCCAAATTGTTATCCAAATTTCAACATTTCAATGCCTCTTACTAGTTCTTATTAGAACCATAAGATAATGTAAACCGCCAAAAATATCTGATGACACACTGAATTTAGTTCGAGAACACGTATTATTTTCTCCAATTTATCAATCACACTATTGACAAGAGAATTTAAATAGAAAATAGCTGGCTTCTGATTTAACTGTGACTGCTATGTACCATTTATATTTGAAATACGCATTGGTAAAAGTAAACCTGCAAGCAAATCCATATATCGGAGACCTCTTAGTTCAGAATTTTCACGTTCCTACGAACGATGTAACAGTGTTAAGAACAAACTACCTTACGTTAGAAACGAAGAACAACAACGTAATTGAAAAGAAATCAAGAACTACATTTAAGGAAAGTCAAAGCTGCTAGGACTGCCTAGGCAGCAGATGATGCTAATACGGAAAATGGACCAAGTTTTTTTTTCTTTTTTATATGGAAAAGGCTTTACCTTTTTCCAAAATTTAAGTACTAGTGTAGAACATTATAAAAGGAATATCTACTTATAAAATATATGGATTTATGAGCTAAACAATACACAGGGATATATGTACACATATGATGAGACCACTGCATCCCGTGGGTCTCAAGAAATCAGTTCATGATTTATATATAGACACTAATGGTCACTCATATCTACCCATCGATACGGACTTTGGGTCTATCGAATCATATGTACGAAAAAAAATGCAAATAATTTTTTCACCTGACGTATGGAATTTACATTAGAATAGAATAGAAATATGCTTTATTGTTACTGAAAATTGTACAATTTTGCAATGTCGCAAAACCTTAAGGACTAAGTTTAAGTTGCTGCATGTAATACACAAATCTATATAAATAATTTAGTTGCTTGTACCTAAACGTACTGTAATTTCTTAGTTATTCGTTAAGAAACTCTTCCACTAAATAGTATGGTCTTTCAGATAGATAGGTCAATTTACGGAACTTAAGGAAAGAAGTTGTAGATTTAAGTTACAAAGGGAGATGGTTGTATAATTTTTTTGTGGAATATAATATAGATTTCTTTACTAACTCACGGTAAATACACTTCAAAGGTTGAATTTCTGGTGGAGCAGTCATGATTAGGTCTTGCTGGAAAAACATGCAGGTGTTTTCGAACTAAGCAAACATTTTCTAAAATATATAAAGAGGAAGAGTTAAAATCACGTGATTTTTGAAGTAGCTTCTGCAATGTGTTATTGTACTCAGGCCAAAAAGATACCGTATTGCTCTTTTTGTAATATAAAAATAGCATCAGATTGGACAGCTAGTAGTACTAGTACCCCAAAAAGGAAGGCCATATCGAAGATGAGACTCGAACAAAGAAAAATATGTTATTTTGGAAAATGCTAAATTGATTTCCTTCGAAACAGATCTTATTGCATAGAAGGCTGAGGCTAGTTTCTTACTTAACAAATCGATATGAAGGGCCCATTTAAGGTTGTTGTCTATAAAAATACCAAAAAATTGTACAGTATCAAAGATACTGACCTGGCTGTTATTAAAAATCAAGGGTTGAAGAACTCCTTTATAGGATAATGCTACTGTCTTATCCAAGTTAAAAGAGAGTAAATTAAAGTGCAGATGGAAAAACCCATTTCATGTAACAAAAATGCGCCAAGAAGATTTCTACTTTAGTAAAGAGCTAACTGGGTTGAGTTTACCGAAAGTACAAGCTGATTATAGCCGCAAATGTCAAACATGGAACAAAAAATTTCGGTATAAAAGTGTTGACATGTTTTTATAATATAGATGCTGTATGCTTCAAATATAAAAAGATAAAGCTTTAGAAAAGTACATTTTGTTTATATTATGTTATGAATTCTGCAATTTTTGATTTATATAAAAAAAACAATGAGTAAATATTTGTTTCTTTGTAGATTAATTGCAGTTAATTATTAGAAATTTTTTTAGCAATTATCCTTTGATAGATTAGGGGATAGATTTGGAAATCGTCAAATCAGCAGTTGCCAGATTACAACAGATGTTTGCAATTAATCTCGAAAGAGACAAATATTTACTCGTTATTGCTTCATATAAATTAAAAATTACAGGATTCATAAAATAATATAATCGAAATGTACTTTTTAAAAGCTTTATCTCTTTATATTTGAAGCATACGACGTATGCATTATAAAAACATGCCAACATCGACAAACCCAAATATTTTTGACATTTTCGGCTATATTCAGCTTGTACTTTCGGTAAACTCAACCGCTAACTGATACTGTCTCTAAAAGACCAATAAATAAATGAGGTGGTAATTTTTTGGCTAAAAACACATTGGATAAGATTTATGAGAGAAGAACCTTATAAAGTCTTTTGTAATGAGCAAGTTCAAAATTATGTACAATTTGAATCGGATTCGCTGAAACAAAAAAATAAAGAAAAACGCAATGTCGAAGAAGTGTCTATTGAAATGATTAAGCAAAAATAATTATATACTGCCCCACAACCAGTAATTAAACATAAAAAAAGGATATGTTGCATCCAATGATGTATAATATCTAGACCCAGTGTCGGCTTTAAAGTGTCTTAAACATGAATACCTCTGTTTATGTTATTGTTATGACACGAAGTTGCTCGAAGTTCACGATTTTTTACGAAGTGACATTGTATTTGCATATTTTTGGGTGACAAGCAAATTTTATTTCAAATTTTTGAGAGTCATTTACTTAATATTTTAGTAAAATGCCATTTAATTGTCTTGCTTGTGGTCGCGGAAGTCGAAAAGCTAAACATCACTTTTCAGGTAAGTCATTTTTAAAATGTATATTCTTTTAGAAGCATTAGGTTATGTGTTGACAGTCAGTGAAGGCGTTTTGTTATTTAATAAATAAATTATTATGCGTTATACTGAATACCTAATAATTTTAATTAAATTTTTTGTTATTAAAATCAGTGAAATATAATTTTTCTAACTATGTTTTTTTTCATAGATTTCCTTTTGACAATGAAAAATAAACTTATTATAAAATAAACGAGCACTCCAGTGATTTGGTAAATATTATACCTTCAACCAGGACTTTACGACACCCGATTATATATCAAGTGTACAAGGATGCGGAGTCTATTTTTTATACGTCATTGGTTGCATCATACTTTTTACCAACAACCCATTACATCAGAAACAACTGAGGATATAGAATTTATAAAAGATGTCCTTTGTAAAGTAGATGAAAATGATGACTAACTGGCCAGTTAACGATTAACCCGTTATCGATTTATCCATTCTAATGAATTCATTTTGTTTCGAAATAATATTTATTTAAACCAAGATATTTTTATTACTATTTTGCCAGTTTTCGTGACAGCGTATAAGTATATCAGACTTGAGATAATTTGTCTCAAATGTATTGTTATGTCACTTGTTTTGAAACCCTAAATCTCCGTGTACGGTAACGTACTTTCAAATTATATCCATTAGACCCCAGTATTATACTTTTTTGGGATCAGCTCATTTTTATCTATCTAAAAATGTCATAAGATATAGGGTGTTACATTTAAAAAAAAAGAGCCGATGACGTCATCACCTTATTGTGTATCACCTTTTATAATGCAAAGTAAATGTATAAAGTTAAGTAATACAAACCGACATCCTGGCCTTGAACACAAATCTCCATATCTACAAGGTTTAGATGATCCCAAAACTGAAGTAGGTGTAGATGATCTGTTGTTAACTTCTATGGTGGAAACTTTCGCCACGACTTTATCCATCTGAGTTTGCCAAAACTGTTTGTGTTGTGCATTATGGAGACCTGTGTTAACAGAGAGTACATTTGGAAGCGCCTAAAAATGAAAAAGCAATTGTTATTATTAATAATGTGTTTCCAAAAGAGTTTTCAACCAACTCTTCCAAGACAGACCATTAATTAAAGTCCGTCTTTGAAAATTGGAAATCGAGTAAGTAAATCTTAAGAAATTATTAGATTTGTCTATAACAACTATTCACAAGGTAGAATCTAGTGTGGCTTACCTGAAGAACCCTGGATTGAGATGTAGGCAAAAATTTTGAACAGTTTTCACACCAAGCTGGTGTTGTTTGTTTTGGACACAGAGATCTTTTTAAAATATCACAAAAACTCCATTCGTCTTTATCTCCCATATGAGACGGATATACAAGATTACAGGCTAATAAGAAAGATTCTTTCCTTACCTAAAAATACAATAATTAAATATTTGAGTATATAACAATAACATTTCAAATATATGTATATTTGAAAAAAATTAATCTCATTTTACAGTACAATTCGACCACAGAAACTGACACTTTAGAAATGGTTTTGCTGATTGGTTATAGTTTATATAGGAGATACGTCTCCTTGTATCGTTACCGAGACGATACTGTGTCGGTAACTAACAGTGCAACAATTTTAACGGAATATTTATTATCTTCTTCTTCTTGATGTGCCTATCCGTTACGAATGTTGGCGATCATCATGGCAATCTTTATCTTATCTGCAGCAGCGCGGAAAAGCTGCACAGATGTTGTATTGAACCAGATTCTGAGGTTCTTTAACCAAGATGTTCTTCTTCCTGGACCTCGTTTTCCAAATATTTTTCCTTGCAGGAATATTTTTCCTTTCGAGGTTTGATGGTGGTCAGTACCACTCGGTTCTTATTTATTCTTCTGAGGACCTCCCCATTTGGGACCCGGTTAGTCCACGGGATCTTAAGCATTCTCCGATATAGCCACATCTCAAATGCTTCCAGCTTTCTGCACATATCTTCGTTCAAGGACCACGATTAAACACCATAAAAAAGGACAGAGAAGGCGTAGCATCGCAGCATTCTTACTTTTGTATCAAGAGAGAGGTTGTGACTCTTGAAGAAGGCCCCCATCCGATTGAAGGTGGATCTAGCTTTTCCGATGCGTGCTCCAATCTCCTGGTTGTTGGTCCATTCTTCATTTAATATGGTGCCAAGGTAGTTGTAGTGCGTCACTCTTTCTACAGGGGATTGGTTGACGTAGTATTGAACTTCTGTTATCCTTTTCTTACTAATTATCATAAGCTTTGTCTTCTTAACGTTTATATTGAGTCCATATTGTTGACTGTAATACGTGATTTTGTTCATAAGAACTTGTAGGTCTTCTAAGTTGTCCGCAAATACTATGGTGTCATCTGCATATCTGATGTTGTTTAGCCGGTAACCATTTAGTAGAATACCTTTTTCAGTTTCGTATAAAGCTTCGATAAATATTCTTTCAGAGTACAGATTGAAGATTAGAGGAGACAAAATACAGCCTTGCCTCACTCCACGCATGATTTTCACATAGTCAGTGTGTTCACCTTCAACTCTGAGATTTTCTGTCTGATTCCAGTAAAGATATCTAATTATTTTCAGATCTTGGTTGTTAATTCCTGTTTCTTTTTGTATTTGCATCATCTTGGCGTGATGTACTCGATATTTATTATAACTGAGTATTAACATGCACTGTAAACTTTATAACCCATAGGGAAGGATCTACCATCTCCGTAATGCAGGAAGCCCCATAGAAAAGAAATTAAGAGTGTAGAGAATTAAATGACTGAGCCATATAAAGAAATCTAAAACAAGGAATTGTAATTGTAATAAATCCTAACATGAAGGCAACAGTTAGTCGAATCTAACCGCCCTGTCAGTGCGAGTGAAGCAGCCCTTTTTAGCTGATTTGTCATTAGTTTGTAACTTGATGTCTGACCCTTTCGACTTCGACAGTTGACTAGATTGCGCATGAGCTGGCTCAAAACTGTTATTCATGTTGTCGAGGGTGAATAGAACGTAGCAAACGATGGACGGAAGCGTCACTCACAAACACCATCACTCAGTTTCGGTTCATGAAGTAAATACTTTTAAATACATATAACATTAAACTTTTAGCATGTATATAACCTGTTTAAATGTTAAAAATGACGACTTTAGAAAAAATACTAAATATAGAGCATAGTGCAAAAGAAATATATATTTTACAAATATGTGAATTTACATAACAATAACTGTATTAACTTTGGATTTTTCTAAAAAACTTAAAGTTCAAAATTTCATATATTTTCAACTTAAATGAGAATTGGTACAATTCTAGAGAACTTGATTATAACTGAGAAAGCCAGAGGTACGTTTTATAGAATGCAAACTCTTCTTTGCAATATGCACCTTAATATAAAGGTTAGACTCTGAGTAATTAAATGTTATGTGTCTTCGACACTGATGAACCTTAAACTTTTCGAGATTTCTACTCTTTGAGATTTCTATATCCTACATTCAATTTTTGAGTTCTTTTTGTGCATGTCTTAATAATTTCGTCTACAAATATTAGCTACTTAGCTCATAGTATTGAGCTAAGCATCTATTTATTGTAAACATACATGCTACGTATATTTTCTTTTTCTTTTATAGCGCTTTTTGTGTTATCTGTTTTTAAGTAAATATATGATGCTGCATACTCCTACCACTTCTAAATTCACTTTATGCTTAGTCTAATGTGTGTTCCGTCATTGTTATTAACCGTTTGTTTATTATTATGTTTATAAGTAAATATATGATGCCGCATACTCCTATCACTTCTAAATTCACTTTGTGCTTAGTCTAATGTGTGTTCCGTCATTGTTATTAACTGTTTGTGTTCATATTCTCTAATAATTTCTATTTTGTTTTAATTTTCAAATCGATCTGGCAACGTTGCTTTCTGCCAACATTGGGCATTTTGGGCGAGGTCGCTTCGATCGAGTTGTTGTTGTTCGATCGATGCGCGAGAGTCATGTACAAGCCGTTGCATTAAGAACACGTGGAAATAAAAAGGCACGTTTTTGTTGAGCTTGTAAGTCATTTCTAATTCATTTCCTGCACCAATTACCCAAGACAAAAAGTGTTAATAATCAATAAAAACATTGGTAGCAGAGCGTGGTTAACTAATTCGTAAAATCCCGGTCTATAACAGGACTCAGTGGAAAATTTCGTAACGGTTAGTTAAACAATAGTGTTCGCTCCCGTTTGTGTAAATTTACCGGCCCAGTGGAAGAGACAACACGTTGGTGCAACCAGAAGTTGAAGCTACCTACAAGTTCAATAAATGTGAGTTCCTTTTCAATCACTTTCCTTAAACTTTTCTTTATATAGTCTATAGTTTTTTACTGCTTCGATTTGTAACAATTTTAAGTTAATCATAATGTCTGATACTAAAAAACGAGGTGTGCTTAAAAGTAAACTAACAATTTTTATTAAATATCTGAATACATTATCCGAAAAAGAAATTAGTGAGTTAGAAATAATTCAATTAAAAGCGCGGCTTTTAGACATAGAATCGCTTAAATCGGAATTTGAAATAATACAATCGCGAATCGAATTAGATACGGAAGACGAAGAAGAGTTTCAAATCCAGTTAATAGAAAGGGAAACGTTTGAAACGACATATTATACTTATATAGCTAAAGGCAGAAAAATTATTTTAGATTTTGAAACCGGCGATGTATCTAGTTCTTCCCTTAACAATTCACAAATTCAAAACTTTGATCAAGGCACGGCAATAAAATTACCGACAATAAATTTACCTAAATTTTCCGGTTCATATCAGACGTGGCTCGAATTTAGGGACACCTATAAAAGTCTAATTCACGAAAATAACAATATAAGTCCTATACAAAAATTTCATTATTTACGGGCGTCTTTGGAAGGTGTGGCAACTGATATTATTCAGTCGTTGGAAATTTCCACTGCTAATTATGACGTGGCTTGGAAGGCACTTTCTGAACGATACGATAACGACCAGCTGTTAATACATAATCACGTTAAATCTCTATTCAATTGTGAACCGGTCGTTAAAGAATCAGCTGTATCTCTTCGCAAATTATTAGATATTATTACAAAGAATTTGAGGGCTCTTGAGCAATTAAACCAACCAACTAGTGAATGGGGTACATTACTTATATATTTAATCTCAACTAAACTCGATTCAATAACCCTACGTGAATGGGAAAGTTTTAAAAAGAATGGAGAAAGGCATACCTTTGAAGATTTCAAAGAATTCATAAAATCACGAGCTGATTTATTAGAAATGGTAAATGAAACTCATCCAGATAAAAGAAAATCGGTAAATAACAGTACTCGCGGATTTATTGTTACGGGGGGTGAACGAAATGCTCCAAAATGCGTCTTTTGTAAAAAAGAACATTATATTCAAAATTGCAATGATTTCCTAAAGCTAACTATTAGAGATCGCATTGATAAGGCTAGGTTCATGAAGCTATGCATTAATTGTTTAAAAGGAGGACACACTAGTAAATTTTGTCGACGGGGTAATTGTACGAAATGCGGATCAAAACATAATACTCTTTTGCATTTAGAACAACGTAATGTCAATTCGCAATCTAATTATCCTACACAAAATAGTGCAATCGTGGATTGTGCGCCTGCGCAATCAACTGAGGTAGCTTTATCAGCCTACAGTTCTATTGAACACGTTTTTTTATCTACTGTGCTCGTCCAACTATTCGATAAATACAACAGATCTCATACTGTGAGGGCTTTGCTTGACTCAGGTGCTCAATCCAGCTTTATTTCAAAAGACTTATTTAATGGCCTCCATTTGGAGAATATACCAACAGACATTATAGTGACGGGCATAAATGGTATTTCAACTAATATTACTACAAAATGTGAGTTACAAGTTCAGGCTATTCATAATGCCTTTCAATTCAAGAACCATTTTTTCGTTATTGACAAAATATCTCATCACTTACCAGTGTCCTATGTTAACGTGGCAGATCTAAAAATCCCTAGTCATTTAAAACTAGCCGATCCATCATTTTTCAAATCTGATAAAATTCAAATGATCATCGGATCGGATATGTTTTGGACTCTAATTTGTATTGGACAAATTTCGTTGGGTCCGAATAAACCTTTAATGCAAAAAACTAAATTTGGATGGATAATATCAGGTCCTACTGCTCAAAAAACCAACAATGTGTCTTGTAATTTGATTTTGAAAAGTGATAAAGTTAATGTTAATAAAACTTTGAGTCGTTTCTGGGAAATTGAGGAAGTGGAATCAAATCGGGTCTACACGGTGGACGAATACAAATGTGAAAAGCATTTCGTAGATCATTTTAAACGCGATAGTGACGGAAGGTTTATAGTCAAGTTACCATTCAAAGAAAATATTGAAAGATTAGGAGAGTCTTATACCATAGCATACAAAAGATTCTTGAACTTAGAGCGAAAATTAAATTCAAAACCAGAACTTAAAAAATTATACAACGAATTTATACAGGAATACCTGAATTTAGGACACATGAAAAAGGTAGAAAACCTGGACACCGCGAATTTATCGTACTATATGCCACATCGCGCAGTTATTCGACAAGATAGTCTTACTTCAAAAATACGTGTTGTGTTCGACGCTTCATGTCCTTCCTCGTCGGGCTACTCATTAAATAATTTGCAATACGTCGGTCCGACATTACAAGATGAACTTTTTTCTATTCTTCTGCGTTTTAGACAATATAAATGTTTTTTCGGCTGATATTGCTAAAATGTACCGCCAGGTATTAGTAATTCCAGACCAAAGGAGTTTACAGCGGATATTGTACCGCGAAAATTCAAATGATCCAATAAATGTGTACGAATTAAAGACTGTGACATACGGCACTGCGGCAGCGTCGTATCTAGTTATTCGATGTCTATTTCAATTAGCGGCTGAAAATGAATCTAAAAATCCTAAACTGGCGAATATAATAAGATCTGACTTTTATGTAGATGATTTGTTGAGCGGAGCGGACAGTGTTGAGGAAGCAGCCTGTATCTGCAAAGGAGTTTCGAATATTTTAAAACAGGGTTGTTTTGAGTTGAGAAAATTTTATTCAAATAATAATGATGTGCTAAAGTACGTAGAATCCGACGAAGTGGACTCATTATTTATAAATTTCGGGGAAAATGAAAATGCTAAAACATTAGGTATTACGTGGAGCCCAAATTCAGATCAATTAATTTATAAGATCAATGATAGTTTTTATACTCCTAAAATTACCAAAAGAATAATATTATCAGAGGTATCGCAGGTGTTCGATCCGTTAGGGCTTTTAGCTCCTTGCATATTAAAGGCCAAGGTGATATTACAATCGCTTTGGTTGGAAAAGCTGTCTTGGGACGAATCTGTCCCGTCAAGTATATACACTTCCTATTCTCAGTTTAGATCTGATTTGCCTGTATTAAATGAGCTTCGTATTCAAAGACACGCTATGTGTGAGAATGCGGCATATTTGGAAATGCATGGTTTTGCTGATGCATCGGAAACAGCGTACGGCGCATGCGTTTATATCAGGTCAGTAAATGCAGAAGGTCAGATATTTTCTCACCTATTGTGCGCAAAATCTAAAGTAGCTCCATTGAAAACCATATCTATCCCCCGACTTGAACTTTCTGCTGCTTTACTATTAGCCAGATTATCAAAAAGGGTGAGAACGTCTTTGAGAGTTAATTTCTCTCGTTGTATTTTTTGGTCCGATTCTACAATCGTACTGGGATGGCTAAAATCACCTCCCAATAAATTTAAAACTTTTGTAAGCAACAGAGTTTCTGAGATTCAAGACTCGACTAGTTCGGATTGTTGGAAGCATGTTAGCTCCAATCAAAATCCAGCTGACATTATATCAAGAGGAAGTACACCATCATCGCTTTTAAATAATAATTTATGGTGGTATGGACCGTCTTGGCTCACGGACAATGAAGATCGTTGGCCTAAAAAGCAAATATCAGATCAAAAGTTACCTGATATCAAGAAAATGGATGACCGTATTGCTTTCACGGCGATAGTGGACGATTTTATTATAAACAAATACTCCAATTTGGATAAATTAAAGAGAGTAACGGCATGGGTGATAAGATTTAAGTTAAAAGATAATCACTTGCGTTTTAAAACAAATTATATAAGTACCGTTGAAATAAAACATGCGTTTGATGTTCTCATCAAAATTGATCAAGATATCTATTTTAAAGCGGACATTACAAATTTGCGCACCAACAAACCGTTAAAATCAAATAGTTGTCTCCTAAGTTTAAATCCATTTATAGACGAATTCGGTTTTCTAAGGGTTGGTGGTAGGTTGAGTAATTCGAAATTTGCATTCGAGAAAAAACATCCTTTAATTTTACATTCTAAATCACATTTAATGTTTTTAATTGCTAGCCAAACTCATCTTGATTTATTGCATGCAGGGCCTCAGCTGATGCTTGCGACAATTCGCGATATTTTTTGGCCTATTGGTGGTCGGCTGTTGGTCAAATCAATTGTAAGAAAGTGCCTGTCTTGTTTCAGATTTAAGCCTCAAATAACTAAACCTATTATGGCCGCCTTACCAAAAGATCGTTTAAGTTCGCGACTACCGTTTGAAGTAACTGGCGTTGACTATGCAGGTCCCTTATTAATAAAAAGTCGCACAGGCCGCGGATGTAAAATTTCCAAGGCATATATCTGTTTATTTATTTGCGCGGTCACAAAAGCGATTCACATCGAATTAGTTTGTGATTTAAGTAAAGAATATTTTTTGTTGGCATTAAAACGTTTCGTTGCTAGAGGAGGAATGACCTCTCAAGTATTAAGTGATAATGGTTCCAATTTTATAGCGGCTAGTAACGAACTTTGTCAATTAGGTCGATTTTTATCTCAAAATGAAAATGAAATATCCGAAAGTTGTCATAAAGACAATATAAATTGGAAATTTAATCCTCCCTATGGACCACATTTTGGTGGTTTATGGGAAGCCGGAGTTAAAAGCATTAAGCACCACTTACGTCGCGTCACTAAGGGAGCTTCGTTTACTTTTGAACAGCTAACTACATTGTTGACGCAGGTCGAGGCCATATTAAACTCTAGACCTCTTTCTCCTATCTCCGATTCACCTCACGACCTTACTCCACTCACCCCCTCACATTTCTTAATTGGACGAGCTGGCAGCAGTGTTCCCGAGAAAAACTTTGTTAATACACCTTATAATCGATTGACTGTATTCCAGCATCTGTCACAACTTAAGCAGCATCTATGGAATCGCTGGAGTAAGGAGTATGTCAGTGAACTCCAGGCTCGTACAAAATGGAAGCAGCATTATGATTCATTGAGGAGGGGAGCCTTAGTTTTAATCAAAGATGATAACCTTCCTCCGATGAAGTGGAAGCTTGGAAGAATAGAGGACGTGATCAAAGGACCCGATGACGTATGCAGAGTTGCTGTAATCAAGACAGAACAGGGCCTGGTGAGAAGGGCATTTCCCAAGATTTGTCCATTACCGCTGGAAACAAATTTACAGACTGAGTGATAAATACAATGACACTTGTTTTTGTGAACTGAACATTTTTACTTTATATTTTAAATCATTAGTCTTGAGGACCTTTAAGTTAAGAAATTATCTATTTTATTTTTTATTCTTTAATATTTACCAGTTATAATGTTTTTCTTTGAAAGCTTCCCTCTTTCAAGGCGGGGGGCATGTTCATATTCTCTAATAATTTCTATTTTGTTTTAATTTTCAAATCGAACTGGCAACGTTGCTTTCTGCCAACATTGGGCATTTTGGGCGAGGTCGCTTCGATCGAGTTGTTGTTGTTCGATCGATGCGCGAGAGTCATGTACAAGCCGTTGCATTAAGAACACGTGGAAATAAAAAGGCACGTTTTTGTTGAGCTTGTAAGTCATTTCTAATTCATTTCCTGCACCAATTACCCAAGACAAAAAGTGTTAATAATCAATAAAAACAGTTTGTTTATTATTTTTCCTAAGAGTTTAATACATTTACATAGCAACGTCAATCCTCTGTAGTTATTCCTTCCGGTGACTTTCCAATCTTCCGGTAAATCTTCATTTTTCCATATTTTATTCATTCATTTACTCATATCAATCTTTTTATTAATATTTGTTCTCCATTTTTCCCCATGTTATTTATAATTCCTGTTGTTATTCTATCCACTCCAGGAGCTTCCAATATATTATTTTGTTCTTCATTAATGTAATCTTGGTTTATATCCGTAGTATTGTTTCCACCTTTAAACTATTTCTTTTGTTTCTGTAATTAATTCTCCATTTTTATTTTTTAATGCTGTATATTTCAGGTTTTTTGTGTTCATATCGTCTAGCTTTTGGTTACTGTTTGTATCTTCTTCCATTTTATCTCCAATTTTTTCTCAATTGTCTCTCGTTGCTGCTGTTACCAATATTTTTACCTTTTTTCTTTAATTTTTATAGTTATTTAATTCTCGTTTGTTTTGTCTTTCAGATATTGTTTCCATGCATTTCTCTTCACTTTTGCTTCCTTTTTTATTTCTTCGGACTACCATGCTTTACTTGTTTCGCATGATTCCTAAGCTGCATCTAGTAGCAGGTCCTTGTAGCTGTTCCATAGGTTGTTTATACCATTATAGTCGACTGCTTCTTTTACTTTTCTAAGTTTTTCGTTTACTTTTTTCTCAAATATGTTTGCCATTTCTTTATTTTTTAGCTTATACATTTTTATCATCCCTTTTTTGGTTTTTCCTTTTCTGTACTAGGCTTTTTCTTCTTTTTTATTTTTTCTCGTGGCTTGTTACTACCATATAAAGGCCGCTGCCTATTTCGGGTCCTAAATCCATTAAGGATTTTTCATTGCGACTTTTTACTTTTATAGTATACATGTGGATTTCAATGTGTTTAAAAAATGTATTAGTTATTCCCATATTGTTTAAAGTGCAAAATTCTAGCAATCTCCGTCCATTGTTATTTCTGGTCATTTCTCCATATGGTTATATATGTCTAGTGTTGGTTTCGTCTTTTATTCCGACCCTACTGTTGAAATTACCTGTGCAATGTATATTTCTCCTCTTGCGGCTTCGAATGCAAACGTTCTCCGAAATTTATCTTTGCGTTGTGCGTTATCATCTTCGTTTGGTCGGTCCATACACTACTCTAATAGTTTTGATTACGGCTACTCGTTATCATTCATTTCTATTAGTAATATTCCCTTTCATCATGCTTTTATAGAAGTATATCTGTTTTTTACAGTATTTTCTGTATTATATACAACCTACACCTGCAGCTGCTCTTTATCTTCTGATGCTCCTCTATATATTAAGGTATGATTATTTTCCATTTTTACTATTCCTTGTCCTTTTTTCTTTGTCTCGAATATTGCTAGTATGCTTAATTCTGTAACTTAAAACTAGTTAGAACTACACTAGTTCTATTTCTCCACTTACATAATATGAATAAATCATGTTTAATTTAAGAAAACAAATGAATGATAGACACTTGGTAGATACTTATTTACTAACACTTTAACGTCTGTCAAAATACAATGACAGTTTGAAGCGTTTTCGTGACAAACCGAGAAAAAATTAAATTGGATTTTTGAAACAAAAAATATATTTAGAGTATTTAAAGCGAGTATTTAGAGCGATTTTTTATGTAAAATAGATACTAAGGTAACGTTTTAACCAATATGTGAAATTTAGTTAACTAGCAAATTTATTAATTGTCCGATATATTCCTAAGATTAAAATATGTTTTTCACATTTTGACATACAGTGTGCAATCAAAAAGGCGGTTTAAAATGTGATGATCGTATTTGGAATTGGATATAATATCGTGTGATAAAATTACATTGTTTCGTCTTTACCATCATGTATAAATACACGAAATGTTAACTATTTAATGAAATCTAGAAATAATAACAGTTTATCTTAGATAATAAACTTTTACACAATTCGTAAGTAGATATTTCGATTGCACAAAAAAAATGATTGGATTGTCACTTATGACCTAGCGATGATATACATGAAATACATACCTCATTTCCACATTTAAGACAACAATTTAATTGCAACTGTTTTGTTCCAAATAATTGACTAATGTCTGAAATGTCGTCCCTTCTTTCATCTTCCAATTTAATTTCGATATCAGCTTCTATAAAAAAAATATATGTGATTACTGTCGGATTTTTATAATGTAAATATTACAATATTTTTCTCTTTGCAAATACTCCGATAATCACTTAAATTTTGAATTAATAACATGATTATCCGCAAAACATTCTTTCTTAGCCGAATAATGAATATTTATACAGGGAGCAATTAGTAATTATTAATTCACTCAAGCAATGTGTGACACAGAAACAAATTTTCTTTTATAAGATTGACTGAGAGGCCTTTAAGAAATTAAACATGTATATTCTTTATATACTAATTTAGTACATCAAATACATTCTTCACCTTCTTAAAACCCATTAGATTTATAAAGGCTCCACCTCACGCCGGCATTAAAGGTAATTAATTAACTGATAAAGTAGCTGAAAACGATAGAACAATTCTAATTACCAATCTCAGATAAGAAACCAACCATCAAAAATCATATCAATCAAATCTGGCAAGAGATGTGGTATCATACAGATTCCAAACTAAAAACGATTAAACCAGATGCAACTTCTGAAACACCACCAATTCACTTTTCCAACGACAAGATCAAGTGCTCCTCAGCCGATAACGACTTGGTCACACAAAACTCACTCCTAGCTAAGAATTTTCAAGCGTTTTGTCAAACAACTATGTCAGTGGAACATATAGTGATGGATTGCCCAGTATACACTGCTGCTAAATACTGCAGTAACCGAATTTAGTGAAATGATAAAACTTCATATCTTATATATTAAAAAGTCTTCAAACTTTGTAAGAGATTATAATTTTTATTCTGTATATTATAAGTTTTCAACTAATATGTAAGATTCCAATTAGGGTTGAAGCTGTTAAAAACGCGAGGTATCAAAGATAAAGTAAAATAGAGTTAGGGCACAACGACACTGGTTTGACAAGTGATAATATGTAGTAAAATATAATGTATGTAGTATATATAAATATATAAATATATAAATATATAAATATATAAATATATATATATATATATATATATATATATATATATATATATATATATATGTATATATATGTATATATATATAAATATATAAATATATATATATATATATATGTATATATATATATATATATGTATATATATAATTTGTAGTATAATATATATCTATCGATGCATGCTTTACACAACTGATTTCAAACCAGTAGCGTTGCCCGCTAGCTCTCTTTTATTTTATGTTTGATACCTCGCCTTTTTAACAGCTGACAACCCTAACTTTCGACCAATTTTTCTCATGCAAACTTATATCATCATATTAAGAAAAAAATTAGCTTTAATTTTATATAAAAATCATGTGAATACGTCATGAGCAGCGTATTTTATTTAAAAAATAAATTAACGAAATACAATTTTTGTCAAAAAATAATAACTATAATTAAATCAAAAATATATGCGGCCACTTTTTATGTTCTCCTGATTTTAAATGTAGGTATGTAAAAATATGAGTTTGATTAACTACGTTATGAACCTAGTGATCCTGCAGTGGGATCTTAGACTATAACTTTACGTTACCTCGTTACCTTGGGATGTCTGGTAAGGGTTCTACTTCTCAAATTATATTGATTGCGGCGTCACTGGTCGCAAAAAGTGAAATATTAATAAATTAATATATGTATCTTTCTTTTATCACTGAATGTGGACTATCTACGCTTTAGAAACGTTAATAATACCGAAACAATATACAAACTAAAATCCACAAAAATGTCTTTGTAGCTCTATTTAATCAATATTATAGTTTTTAGTAAAATGAGTTAATGTTTTTACCTTTTTATACACAAATCTTACATCAATTCACTGAAATCTTGTTTATTAGTTCGATACGATAAAAATGAGAGCGCTGAGATTGCATTAAATATCTTTAAAAGCATGTTCTGAAGCTACTTTCTTATGACATTTTAATATTATTAACTATCTTTATTGGTAATTAAGCACAATTTAAAAATAAGGTTATTTTCATGTTTCGATTTCTATTTCCGAAATCTTTCGCAAAATACAAATTAGACGTACTTTCAACTGAAATTGTGATTAATTTCCATTAACGATACTAAATAATTTAAAAGCATGGATTTGACAAAATTAAATACAAAGAGATCTGCAGGTACTAACAGTCTCTGAAGAGTGCAAAAGAATTTCTAAACAATATCAAAACAGGTTGTAAGTGCATCCTAACACCCTGGCATACAATCTTCTCCACAACCAACAAGCGAAGGGGTTAAAGCAGTATGATCCCTTGGACCTACCAAACCGCTCATGACAGTGCTTACAGTAGTGGAAGCTACACCTTCAACAGTCTCCAGCCATTGTGATCTGTGCCGTTTTTAGTATTCGTGTTCGCGTATCTGTGTACGTGCGCATCCCACCGGTGAACAAACTAATATTTGTGTATGATGCTTTGGTCACTGGACCTTACATCTCTCTGACATTGTAAAGACAAACAATTTTACTTATTGTTTTTATTGTGAAACAGATTGTAAAAAATCTTAGATGTTAAAAAAAAAAGATATTGACTATAAGCACGTGTACTTGGTTGTATAGTAATTGTCAGTCATTTTCAGTAGGTCAAAATTTAAAGAACATAGCAAAAAATGATTACTAAATTTACTAGGCAGTTGTGACTACGATCAGTGAGCGGAGTATAGTGATTAACATCGCCATGGCCAATGCGGAACGGATGATAAGCCAAACATATTGATTGAGTTGAGTCGATACGAAAATACGGATCTGTGCTGGTTTTTCTAGCTGGTGGTTACTATAACTGCATTTATTTTAATGGTTTTCTTGATGTTTGGGATTTTTCAGTTATTCTGAATACATATTAATTCTTATTTTTGTTTTATTTCGTTGAATTATTTAAAAATTACATTGTTACTTACCTACAGGTGGCTTCTTTTCCTTAACTTTTTCTCCTGATATGCTGGGAAAATCGGTCTCTTTGTAAATGAAAAGTTTCCTAGCTGCTTTCCTTTCATCGTTTTTCTTTCGTGTTTCAGTTAATTCTACATGCATCTGGTGTAGTATAAACCTGTTCCAACTCTAAAAATGATCTATAAAAATCATTTGTGATAAAATACTATTTGAATAGTCAATAAGTGCGCTGATAAAACATTGCCAAACGTATTTGTTGTTTTACGAGAGTTACACTAAAAGTTTTGCAAAGAGCCATCTAGCGGAAGTTAGTCGACTTCGTTAATATAATTTTCGCAAATTTTAACATTTCTAATGTAAACATTGACAGATTGAAAATCCATTGCGTGATTTACCAGAAACAAATTTTCGAAACAATCATGAAAAAGGGAAATATCTCGTGAACATATTCGTACAAGGATTTTACACGATTTTATAGGTGGCCTAACCAAACATCAAAGCCAAAAATTCAAGCGTGGTCGCACCATCCTTAGTGACGAATTCTGTGACCGCCGTCCGTGAATAATGATGATGTGCGCCGCATGATTGAAGCAGATCAACATCTTACCTATCATGAGATTGATATATCGCCTGTATAATATGTAATCTAGCAGAAGGTACTGAGTTTTTTCTCTGGTGGTGAAAATACCAATTTTAGAACTTTCTTGTGTAAATTTTTTATTTAAAATGTTATTAAATGTTGGTTCGTTGTACCCATTATTTACTGCTATTTGCTTAATGATATTTAATTATATCTCCTATCTATTCTATCATCAAAAATAGATAAACACATGAAAAAGAAAGGAGTAACACCAGCATAACATAACACATAACACCTAGAACAAACAACAACTTAGGCTGATATATTAAAAACAACAAGAGCCAAAATTAAAAAGCATTTACACAGTAGTGCATACAAACTTAAATGTGGCGACAGCCCAAAAACTTACATCGGTCAAACTGGTAGAACTTTTAGCAAACGTATAGCAGAACATAAAAGGGCTTTCAATAATAGAAAAACAGATTCTACATACATTCTTTTAATAACGAATTTCAAATTCTTCACATCCAAAATAAAGACCTTAAGTTATCTTTATTAGAATCTATGGAAATTAATTAATTAAAAAACACAGACTAGCTCTATTTAATCAATATTATAGTTTTTAGTAAAATGAGTTAATGTTTTTACCTTTTTATACACAAATCTTACATCAATTGACTGAAATCTTGTTTATTAGTTCGATACGATAAAAATGAGAGCGCTGAGATTGCATTAAATATCTTTAAAAGCATGTTCTGAAGCTACTTTCTTATGACATTTTAATATTATTAACTATCTTTATTGGGAATTAAGCGCATGAAAAAGAAAGGAGTAACACCAGCATAACATAACACATAACACCTAGAACAAACAACAACTTAGGCTGATATATTAAAAACAACAAGAGCCAAAATTAAAAAGCATTTACACAGTAGTGCATACAAACTTAAATGTGGCGACAGCCCAAAAACTTACATCGGTCAAACTGGTAGAACTTTTAACAAACGTATAGCAGAACATAAAAGGGCTTTCAATAATAGAAAAACAGATTTTACATACATTCTTTTAATAACGAATTTCAAATTCTTCACATCCAAAATAAAGACCTTAAGCTATCTTTATTAGAATCTATGGAAATTAATTAATTAAAAAACACAGACATAATTCTGAATGACCAACTTGAGACAAACAGTTCTCCCCTCCTTAAATTATTCAGTTAAAGACTATAAAGTGTAAACACGTACCAAAAATAGATCATTTAAACAGCTTTAGTAATAAGATATTATAAATTTTGTGGAAGTTTTGAAAAAAAAGTTTTCAGTCTTTTATTGTTAATATAAAATGAATTTCTATCAAGTAACGGTCGAATCCATTACTTATGAAAAAAATGTTACCAATGATAAGACACAGCTCAAAGACGAAGAAATGGAAGAAAAGTATATATGAAAATCAGCTTGGAAAAATAAAAGAAGTGCTGCCGAAAGTACAGACATAATTTAGTCTCAGTTAGAAAACAAGATAAAATAGCAGCAAAAGTATGCCAAAAGAAAAACCCTCAAACAAAGAGGTTCCAAAAGTTTGATGAAGAATGTAAATACGTGATTCGGCAACGAAATGAAATAAAACTAAAAATGCTTAATAAAAAAAAACGTAAATGAACGGTGAAACTTCTAATGCATTTGGTATAATTTATAAAATTATGAAAATATCCAAAAGGATTACAAAATTGTGTAAAACATTTTCGGACATACCAGATCATCATCAGTGATACCTGAAAGTAAGTACATAATTCCTCTCTAATGGAAAGGTGTAAAATTTTGACTTAATAAAAACATTTGCTATAATTAATTACTTAAAGCATTTCGAAAAGCCACTTAGGTAGGTTTTTGTACAATAAACTCAAAATGATATAACAAAAAAAGAAAGGAACAAATATTTTTTTAATATAAAAGTTAAATTCAAAGTTTATATAGAAATACAAAAATTCTCAGAAGTATTATTCACTTCTTAACACAGTCTAAACACAAACTATTATAGTTTTTTGTCTAGATAGCGCATAACCACCATCACCTATTCTATCAAGTAACATATTCAGAAAAATCAAGCATCACATGAGAAATCAGTGTTAAGACTATCTTTGTTCTGAAGCTATTTTCTTGTGGCATTTTAAATTAATTACTATTTAACTGGGAATAAGCCACAATTAAAGGTTAAAATACGTTTATTGACGTTTCAATTTCCACTTCGGAAATCGTTCTCAAAATACAAACATTTTGTATTTTGAGAACGATTTCCGAAGTGGAAATTGAAACGTCAATAAACGTATTTTAACCTTTAATTGTGGCTTATTCCCAGTTAAATAGTAATTAAAGACTATCTTTGAATCATTGACGAACTAGTCTTTAAAAATGCACATTTAAAATGCCCCTAAAAACATTGTAACTTGATAGCATAATAGTTTAAGTATTTTTTAAAAATAGATTTGGCATTTGCCATGTAACAAATTTGTTTAGTGGGTCACGGTTAAAATGAGTGTTTTTTAATTTTGTTCCATACAATATTAAATAGCTTCGATATTTACATCTTTAATGTACACGACTGTCTACTTTCAGTTATTCGACAATTGCTGACATAGTTTAGGTAAATGCCTATTGTTCTTCAGGAAAACCGACCATGCATGCGTTTTGTTATTAAATATTACCATTATAATATATATTATAATGTATAGCTATTGACTAACACACCTGCACGGAATACATTTCGATACTTCAAACAAACTTTTTACTGACAATGTCAAATCATAACTGTCATATCATTAGGTTTGACTTATATGTAATATTCATGGTATAATAATCTAAAGTCCATTCGCTTAGTTCGGGCATATTATGACAGATTCATAGCTGGAAACCAACAACACAAAAGTTCCTATCTCGCAGTTTTAACAGCTTAAATAAAATTTTATTATAGACTCTTTCATTGAAAAGAGTAGAATTATTACAAATAGTGTATACTAAACCCATAACATTTTGGGTAGTATATATTTAAAAAATATATTTCAGTTATAATTTAACATATTCTATACTTTGTTTCAAGTTAAGAAAATAACATTGCGCTTATGGAGATCAGTGTTGCCAAAACTCTCAGGCACGTGTTGTTATTAGATTGTCGATATATGATTCATTCTAATCAGAGCCGTATTCAGCACTGTGTAGTTGTAGTTAATTAGTTTCACTAATAAAAGGATATGTATAGGTGAATACAAAATAATGAATTATAAACACGTTTCTTTAATTGACAGATATAAGTATATAATTATTATAGGTCTCATAAAAATAGTTAGTAATTTTTACTAATGTTTAACCTTACATATTTATTAACGCTTTATATAAGATGTAACTAAAAAAACAAGTGCAGCTTTAATTTTATTTTCATGTAAGTAATAACAACAATTACATACATAAAATTTTTTCCTTGTATACAGGGTGAATCACCACTAACAGAAAAGACGATTACAGCGAAAGAGTAAAAAAATTTAAAAAACTTTAAATTATTAGTTTGTAAGTTGATAAAAGCTACATTTTAAAAATATTTTTAGATATACAGGGTGTCCCAATAAATTTCGGCGTATCAAAGTTATATTTTATCTTCTTATTCTTCTTCTTCTTTATAAGCAATCCTGCTTGTTCATTGGGGATTGATATCTCTATGGAAGGTTGTCACTCCATCTTTTGCGCGGTCGGCCGATACTTCTACCGATTAATGATTTATCTCTTGCTATTTTGATCACACACGTCTCCCCCATTCTGCTTATGTGGTTATTCTATTCTTTTTTCTATTTAGTGTACATTCATTTATACACTATACGTTTTTTCGCACTATTACCTAATTTTCACTTTTGCCAGACTATTATTTACAGACTTTCCGGATTTGGCACTTTGTGTCCGAAGATTTGCACAATATCACATGATTTACTCACTGCACATTAACATCATCCTTATCTTCTCTATCATCGCTATCACGCCAGTCAATAACACCAAGTTTTTGCTCTTCCTTAGTAGCAAGTTTACAATAGTTTTTCCAGTTCTCCACTGTTACTACACCAAATGCATTTCTTATTAATTGTTCCATAGCGGCGGTCTTAAACTCTGTGTTGTGTGACGCAATATATCTTTTGAATTGACTCCATACCATTTCAATTGGATTTAACTCACAATGGTATAAAGGTAGTCTCAGAATGGCAACATTTTTCTCATTGCACATCTCGTCGATTTTATATTTAATGTATTTTTCTTTGTATGTGTTTACAACTTCCATGAGCTCTGACTTTAAATAATCTTCTTCAAAAAAGATATCTTTCTCCAGCAACCATGTCTTAATTTGATCTTTATTGAAGGCTTGTGTCAGAATCACTTCTTCTCTCCTGGACTGGTACGAAGCGTTATCCATCACTACAACAGTTTTCTCTGGAAGATTAGGAAGCAGCTTTTCCTTAAACCATTGTTCAAATATAGAACCATCCATCTCATCATGATGGTCCGCTGAGTTTTTTTTAGCTAAAAACCAAAAAGCAGCACCTTCTAAAAACACCAATTCGCTACCCGTATGTACTATAACAAATCCGGGGCCTCGTTGTGTCGGCTGTTTTAGGTCTGTTCACAACCCCTTAACAAACGCATCCATGGTTGAAGTCCCTGAGAGGTCCATTCATTCTTTAGAAACACTATGTTCAACATTCACCCAACTAAACGACGGTGTATCCTTGAGAACGAAATTTTTTTATCTCACGCAAATACTCATGCCTCCATTTTAGAATATCGGGCCGTTTAGTCATGCTTGACTTTACTCCTCGTTTTGCAAAAAACAAAGTTCATTTTCCCTTGATATTCCCTTGGCTTAATTTTTAAATTTCCATTTTTAATTAACATTTAACTGTAAAGTCAGAATAACTACTAAAGAACCACAAAGCCTTATTATGATTATGTAGTCAGAGAACGACATAAAATCGCTGACATACGCACACCGTATTATTTTAAGTTGCAATTAGTAATTGGATATATGCATTCCAACGGATAGCTGAACAACCGCGCTAGACAAAGCGGTCCGTATAATTGCTTATCTTTAATAGCCGGCAAAATGCATGATTTAGCTAAGCAATATTTTCTGCTGATTTCCATGATTCATGGCATATGGTATTCTCACCGAAAAACAAATAAACCGTCGTTACTATAATTAAAATATTATAAAATAAAATTATCTTTTGTAAATACTATTTATTTAATTAAAATCATTTTCCCTACTTTTCATCTCTTGTTTCGAATGGGCACTTTTGGTCAATTACGTTAAAAAACATTAATTTTAATTCACGTCTGTGGAAACGAAAATACAAATAATATAACCCTGAATCGTGCTTGTGTTCGTCGTGGCATCGCTGCGCTTCTATCGTCCATAAGAAATACATGACCTTATTTCCACAATGTTATTTTCTTAAAGTGGAACGCTCTATATTTTTTAATATTGTTAATATTTTTATTAATCACGCTGTTTATTTTATTAAATATAATTCTATTGTTGTTCTACAGGACATGAATACCTAGCATAACTGAATGAATTGTTGGAAATTACTAATATTTGCTTTGTTTGTTATAGTATCGTGTATTTGCTTTGCTAAATCCTCTTTGCTGGGGGAAGTATACCTATTTTGTAAGATAATAAAACCACAGTTTAAGACTGGTTAATTTTATGGAATTTATTTCCTCAAAATATTTTTATTTTGTACACTAAATAAGTTTATTTGCTATCAATACATTGTATGGTGCAAATAAATATTGATTGTCGGTAATTGGTAAAGTTCTATTTTATTTACGTTTGTTTACTATTAATTTTGGCTATAAGCACGTGTGCTTGGTTGTACAGTAATTTCCAGCCACTTCTAGTCTGTCAAAAAGTGACTAACTTCGCAAAAAAATAATTACTAAATTCACTAGACAGTTCGGACTGGGAATAGCGAACCGACTATAATAATGTTCTTTTTTGTTTGGATGGCTCTATACTATTACAAATTTTATAATTGTATCCGTACTCTTACCTGTATTAAAGCTGAGAGTTCAATTTTCTGTTTAGCATCGGGATGAAGATCGCTTAAAATTAAACTGAGTGCAGATGCTTCAGGAACTGTTCGAAAGGCTCTTAAAAAGTTTCCTGGTTGACATGGTTGATTGTGTGAAGCTGTCAAAAGCATATGAAACAAGAATCCCAGTTCACACGAGAGACAAAATTCTTTCATACACAGATGGGTTAGAAGAGCTGCTCGTAATGGTTCCGTATAATATAAAACCTAAAAAATAAACTATGTAAATTAAAATTTTTAATAAAATAGGTACTTGTGCTTTATAAAAACGTTTGTTATTTAAATATTTTTTGTTAAACGAAGTACTGAACTGAATAGATATTTTTGGGCTATTACGTTTTAACATTATTCATAATTTTGTAAAAGCATTTTACAGTTCTCTCTTTACACTGGTAAAATTAATACATAGGTAAAATTGGTTGTTACAGTATAAGAAGATAATGCAATGTCGTGACTGTCAGAAAAATTAAAAAGGAATGGCTAATTACGGTATAATACCCCATACATTAGCCAAATTTTAGTCCAATAACCCAGGCGATCAGCAGTTTCAGAAAATTCACACACATGTCGTCATCAATTAATTGCATTTATATATATATATATATATATATATATATATATATATATATATATATATATATATATATATATATACCGTTTAAAAATCAGTTGTAATTAAATTAATAACATTGCTGTTACTGTTAGGTGTTATATAAAACGGTAGTTTTAAAAAGGACCTTTAGGAGTGACAGCCCTTAAGTGGCTAAACGAAGACAGATAGATTAGTAAATTCTCTACCAAGCTGCTCTTACTTGTAAGTGAATTTTGTAATAATAATATATTGTAGCAAGAAAGCTTATCTTCGACGTATCCAGTATGATGGTCGCAATTCGACAGAAAGATGATTTTTGTATATACAAGGAGCGATGTTATTAGTTAGTTTGGTTTTCAAGATAATATCGTGCTGTAAATAAATAGTTTATATACATGAGAACCGCTCGTTTTATTTCAAATCGTTACAGTGGTGTCACGTATGTGAAATAATTTATTAATTTAAAAATAAAAGAAACAGTGACTTTTAAAAAGACTTTTGCAACTTTACATTCCAGTTTCAGTCAGCAAAAGAAACAGCTAGACAAACCGACAAGAAATTCGAAAATATTTCTAGAAGATTCGATGAGACTTCTCAAATAATTAAAGAAGTATGTAGACAGAACAATGAGACATTTGAGAGCATTCGATGAGATACAGAAAAATGTAGACGATATAGAAGACAAGATCAAACAATTAGAGAACAAGATAACCAATACGAAAATGCTACCACCAAGTAAAGCATAATATACCTTGGTCCAGATACCTTAGACAATTTGAAGCTATTGCAACAGCCAATCAATAGACTTAACAAGAAAAGGATATTTCCTTGACTACTGCTTTACGAGGTGATGCTGCGGATATCCTAAGATCAATTTCTAAGATTTCTAAGATTTATAAGTTCCTGTAGAAACTTCGTTAATGGGATGAGAGACAGTGAACTACAGAAATCTTTACAACTAGCAAGGCCGAAAGTTTTAGACGACGCGCTCGGTATTGCCTTGGAATACGAAACCGTTAGTCAAACTTCACGGAACTATCGAGTACGAACCACTGAAGAAGGCGACGAATAAAACGATGCACGTCTGGAGGAAATGACACAGAAAGTAGCACTTCCAGGGCTGGAAGAGTTCATTCAAATGATGATGCTCTATCGTGACGGCCATGCAGTGCAAATTGTAATCAATGTCTTAAATTAGAGAAACGACTTTGTCCCCTGAGATGAACCACCGTCCAGAAATCAAGTTCTAATGGAGCCAATGGAATCGCCTGGTACTAAAATATGTTCATCTGTATAAAACCTTTGAGAACGATTGTATATACAGAATCTAAGCTCAGTTGATTGCAACTAAAAGTAAAGTGTCAGAATTATTGCGTCAATTGCATGACGGTGTATCAGGTGGACATTTTGGTAATATGAAGACTCAAAAAGGTTCGAGAGTAAAGGGGCTAGGGGGGTTCGAGCGCAAAACAGGTCATTTTCCCATGTAAATCTCCATAAGAAAATCCAAGGTCCATTCTGGTCATTTTTGACGCTTTTCGAAGTGGAGGCGCGACCGCTCGTCGGATCGCGACGTATGAGGTGTCAAACGAACGGGAAGGGGACGGGGAACATGTAGAGGGAAAAAACAAAGATGGCGGCATAGTCAAAACGGCACTATAACGTATCTCCGGATCTATTGGTCCGATTGCAACGTATGAAGTCTCAAACGAACGGGAAGAAAACGGGTAACACGTAGAGGGAAAAAACAAAGATGGCGGCATAGTCAAAACGGCACTATAGCGTATCTCCGGATCTATTGGTCCGATTGCAACGTATGAGGTGTCAAACGAGCAGGAAGGAAACGGGGAACACATAGAGAGAAAAAACAAAGATGGCGGCATAGTCAAAACGGCACTATAACGTATCTCCGGATCTATTGGTCCGATTACAACGTATCAGGCGTCAAATGAAAGAGGAGGGGGTAATGAATACATGAAGATGAAAAACAAGCAACAAAATCAAGGCCAAAACGGCACTATAACGTTTCTCAGGGTCTATTGGTCCGATTGCAACGAATGAAGCGTTAAACGAAAGGTGAGAGAATAATGTATACATCAAGATGAAAACATGAAACAAAATCAATGCCAAAACGACACTATAACGTATCTTCGGGTCTATTGGTCCGATTGCATCGTATAAGGCGTCAAATGAAAGAGGAGGGGGTAACGAATACATTGAGATGAAAAACAAGCAACAAAATCAATGCCAAAATGGCACTATAACGTATCTTATGGTCTATTAACCCGATTACTACGTATGAGGTATCAAATGAAGATAACATACAGCAGCGGCTTTCGCTGGAAATAAAACGAATGGGAACGTTTACCATTCTTACACTATGACCAAACAAACATTCATCCACTCTATAATCTTCACAGTAACGCATGAAAAGTAACGAGCTGCATACTATATTTTTTACATACTACATAAAAAATGTTAGCAAGGACAGTCAAGCAATAAGTAATGCTTAAATGTAATAAGTAATGGGTAAATGTAATAAGTAATAAACTGCTGTTAGTATCTAAGCAATGGAATGATAGTAAGTTAACGAATATAGAGCCATGTATAAAAATGATTAAAAGCATGCCATGAAAGGAACGTAGTCAATTCGGTTCAAACAAACATTTGTTGAAAAACAAAAATTTATTCTTAACGGCAGTCACCAACGTGAAGGTACGACTACACGACCGCCGGGAGAGGTTATGTTAGTATGGGACAAACAGTTAGTATGAATGAAGTCATTTACATAATATGATAATTTATTTAATAATTATACTTAACTTATTAAGATCAGCACATAATTTAACGTGGTTTAGAAGACATCTTTTATTGATGGACATCTTTTATGTTAAGACATCGACACTTTGGTGTAAATTCATTAGTTACTATGTTGTATAGCGTTCAAATGAATTATTGGGGGCTAATAACTCTAGGTTATCTTTAAAAATAGGAAATTCTCCGACTCCTGTTTTGGACAGGCTATCGAAGAATTGACTTAAATCTAAATCGAGGAAGACCAATAAGTTATCGATTGTCTTAGGAGGCTGCACGAACACATAGCTCTGGAGTTAACCAGAACGGTTCATTAATTTGCCAGTGGTCCATGATATCTTTTTAGTGGTCATATCTAAACATCTTTTTTAAATGCGCTAATCTTAAGTATCGTGATTTAGAAATAATATTTAGAAAATTAAGATCTATTACAATTATCATATAATATAAAAAACGAAAAGCGAAATGAAATGGTGAAATAATGAATAATAAATTCTGAATCAGATATATCTTAAGTTGTAATAAATAAACCACGTTATAAAAACGATAATATACAATTTGCATCCATCTTAAAGTCAATCATCAAGGATAAATGTTAAAATATGACTATTGATATATTAGATATATTACTTTGCGTTAATCAACATCCATCTTAGAATCAATTAAATAATGCCCCCACGGAAGTGTATCATATGACTCCGGAAGGTGATGTCTTTTATCATCATTGGGGCTTAGCGCAATCTTGCTTTGTGTTATGGTATAAACATGGTGCTTATCTGAGCGTATTAGATTCTGTGAAGCATACACCTTTTTTAAGTTATCCAAACACTCTACATAGTCCTCAAACGTAATTTTCGTGTTCACCACAGATTTCTTTACCCCCTTCGCCTTCTTTGTCACACCATAAATTTTAATAATTGCATCAATCTCATCATCCTCATATTCTTCCTCTTTCAACTTCCTCCTCTTTTCTTCGATCTTATCTTCTGTGATAACTACTTTTGTTGTATACAATTTAGATCGGAGCCCTATGTAGTCAGTCATTATTTGGCCTTCATTCTCATCTTTCATCATACCCAACACCTTCTTGTTAACCTGAGGGATACCATAAATATTGTCTTTACGATAGTCTGAGGTATCAAAATATTTATAGCAATCGTCTTTCATAGCATCATATGGGTCTTGTTCACGTATTTCCACGATTACACTATCGGTATCAGTATAGCAAGTTGTAAAGTTTTCACCGAACCTACTAGCTAAGTATCCATATTGAAAATCATAGATTGTCGTTTTAGCCAAGTCTAAAATACACATTCCGATATAGATTGGTTTATCTAACCATATTTCACTTCTACGCATCTCAACAGCTACCAAGTTTTCACTAAAAATCGTTGCATTCTTAAACAATGGGCTACTTATTCTAGCTTCAGCTCCGTAACGACCCTCCCACAAAGTAAGCAACTTTATATCAACGCGCTTGCGCACTGATTCCATAGTCTTCCCGAACACTGCATTATTCATAAGCTTAAAAAGATCCTTTTCAAACTCATTTTTCGCTGCCTTCCGGAGATTTGTATTAAGATCAATATATGGCTTTAACCATGGAGCCTGTTTGAATTTCAATACTCTATGTATCTTTTTCAGGATCAATCCATTTGCAAGCGCCTGTTTGAGTGCTCTATAATGTATTACATATCTTTCTTTATCTTGTAGGGTAGCCATTAATTTAGTCTGCTCTCGCGGACGTGTAGGAGGAAGCATAGTCTTAGAATTTAAAGACTCTGGACAAAACGGGATATCTTTATGACGATCATGAAGATGTTGAGGGTACGCCAGATCAACCTCGAGAATGTACCCTTCAGAAGCATCGTCGGCAATGGAAAGGACATCAATATTGGCATCGACCCACTCGAAACCCCCATATGGAAGATATTGAGACATGGCCCAACCATACTGATTATTAACATCAAAATACATAAGGAACGTTTTTGGTTTAGATGGGTCATAGTTGTTGATGTATGGATTGTTAGCTTTCACACGTCTTTTAGAGCAAACTTGACTAAGACCACCACGAATACCACGTTCAACAAACAAATGCATGTCAGGATCGGTTAAAAGCTCCAGTTCTTGACCTGTATATTTAAGCATTGCATCCCACGTAAAACCAGGTAAAGTATAATAGTGAGCAGGGTCAAGATTATAAGTTCGAAGAGAGCTGGATCGGAATCGCTCAAAGATATCTACAAGAAGAAGAATGTCGGTTTTCATATATAAATCGACATAATCCCCGAGAGTAGCACAATTGAATGACGACCAGACTTCTTGAGCGCGACGATAATGTCGACGAGGACATGGTTTATCCTCAAGTTTATTGTAAAAAGACTCAATAGGAGGTAGAGACGTTTCAGCAAATTTATTAAATGAATCAATATAATCATATGGCATGATACCTTTTTTAGTTAGAAGATGGAAATTCTCCTCAGGAAGCGAAGTATATTGGGACTTGAGATTAGGAAACTCGGGGAGGTAAGAAGCTAATTTATCAAGAGAATAAGACATAAATCGAAAACTGTCGATAAAACGGAATTTAATTCGAGCATCATCAATATGTTTTGTAAAAGAAATGTATTTTTCCTTAGTAATAGGAAGAAGATCTACGGGACCTTTGATGTGTGTAGCAATATCATTAACAATGAAGTGGGCGTCATATCCGCTAAGGTTATGAAATATCACTGGGATAGTATGAGCATCTTTGTAATTAATGTTACACCCTTCATGAGCTGCACCTCTGTAATTATTTTCTGGAGTGAGGTGGTCATGGTCTCGTACTTTCTTATCTTCAGGAGAGAAGCGTTGCTCGCAGATATGGCAATGAGTGGCTGCATGGAAATCGCTCTCTTGCTGAGTTGTCATATTTATATCATATGGGCACATAAACACCGTAGAAACATCCTCAGCAAGCTGATTAAGTTTATCTGCGAACCAATTCATGCAATCCTTTCCTCGATATGAGTCATAAAACGACAAAGTGTCATCATACGAGCATTTAAAGAAATAACCAACTGCTACAGGAATATGCTCTTGAGGTTTTTTAGGATCTCCTGTACGTTTCAAAGCACTCTCGAGATCCGCGTACACGGCGAAGGGGGCTTTAATCTTATTACGAAAATTCTTAAATTTCAACATTTTATTGCTTTCCTCGGGCATTTTAATGGCTGTTTCATTAATTCTTAGGCAATCTACTGTGTGAGCTTCTAGCTGAGTAGATGATGAAAACGGTTGTAGGCATCTATCACATATAAGATCTGATCGGCCGCTGCAGCATGCCTTATGAATATTTAACTTTTCTTGTGTTCGAAAGTAATGGAGGCAGGCATCGCAGAAATATTTGGCTACTTTACGTTTACTAAGCTGCTTGGAGAGGAGGCGGGACAAACTTTTTATCCAAACGTAATGGTATCTAATAGGACCTTCGGTATCATCATATTTATCTTGAATTAAAAGCAAATTCACATGTTTATCCTTCTTGTTTTTAGTTAGAAATGTAGGGAGGGTCGTAAAATCTCCTTTGTCTTTTTTCAAAACGTATACATTAATTGAAATGTCATTCTGTTTTTCAAAATTAGGAATCTGCCTCATCGTCATTGGCCACTGTATTCCCTTCAACTTCAACACTTGCGAGTAGTGCGGATATTTAGACACTCTTTGAGGATCTTTATCGACAGGATTCAACGCTGATATGACAGACCACGCAAAGCATGCCTCATCATCATTTTTGACGTTAACGCATGCTTCCTTTCTCTTTATTTGAGGAGGAAGTTCAATATAAGAGGAACCAAGTTGTGGCGTGTATTTGTTAATGTTTACCCCCAGGTTAACAACAGCCTTTAGTGCCCAGCCACTATCTCTCTCTTGGAATTCCTCTAGCTTTTTGCTGAGGGGTTCAGACACATGGTTTTCAAACCATTCGTCAAGATTTGTGTCTTTGTATATTGGAGAGTTTGATGTGGTAAAATATTTAGTGTCTTTTAGGATTTTCTCTCCGCTAGCTATCTCGAATTCTCCCCCAAAAGCAGTATTAACTTTAACTACCTCATCCTTCTTTAGCGCGTTTTGAATCCTACGTTTGAATAGCGCCTTGCAATCTACTAGGAAACTGCTGGGGTCTTTGTGTTTGAGGTTTGAGATGACTCCAGTTCGAATTCTTGAGTTGAACGCTGATAAGGAATCATCCCATTGTACTCTATGCTTAGCAGTCTCCTTCATAGGTGTAAGTCCAGCCCCCTTCTTTTGTTCGGCCTTCAGATGGTTTCTCAACGTTTTCACATGCCTCATCTGAGCTTCTAAATGCTGCTTCTCACCCATCGTCTTGGCATATCTCATCGAATCTCGTATCTTTTTACACGCTTTCCTACACTCAGTCAGCCCTTTCTTAACATTATCTTCCTGATAATCATTTCTAATCAACCCCAAGATGGATGCAATTAGCTGAATAAGTTTAGCAATCATGTTTAAACAAAACAAGCAAATATTCAAAAATAGATTAAGAAATAAAATTTTTTCCAAAAAACGTTATATCAAAAAAGTCAAAATATTCAAAGAAATCAAAATTTTCAAAATTTATCACTCACCAGAGCACAGATTTAAACTCACCAAAGCACACGTCTGTACGCTAGGAATATCTGAAACAGAATGAAGAAAATACCATAATGCAACGTATAAGGTAAACTTTAGTCGGACGGAAAACTGAATGGTATTATAAAAGGCTCCTCAAATGCACAATGCCAATACAAGTACAATAAATACCTACACAATAAGCATAATATACAGGCTTTCCATTTTAAGTTTGTTTAAAAGAGAAAGGCATAGCATAACATATTAATCAGGTAGTTGTCAACAATTGCCATAGATATCGTCACCAAAGAAAATTTTGATATGAATATCTGAAAATCATGATTACCTCACGTGTTCAGCACTAAGAATCTCGATAACTTTGAATAATACCATCAAGGTCCCACTCCTCCAACAGTCAAAAATCTTGACTACCCCACCACTTTTAGCACAAACATACTTGATAACTGCTATAATACCAGCAAGTTCTCACGTTTTATCAGTAAATCATGGCCCGATTCTAAAGAAAATGTCAGTATCAGTATGCTAGAAGACCAGTACAGTGTGAAATTTATGTTAAAACACAAAAGACGCTCAATACTGAGTGTTTACAGAGGATAATATAGAAAAAAAAATAACAAAAACAGAGCTCGTCGGAAATAAGCAGAATCACAATAAAAAAGTATTCATAACTAAAATAGTTATGATTCTTAGAAACGTATAAAGTATAAATGTCACCTAAATTACTGGCTAATAGTATAAAATATAAAATTAGATTTAACACACTTATTCTTACGTGATAAGCCCTAATACTATCTCTAAACTATAAAAATTTTAACAAAAGACGCAAGAATAGTAGAAAAATATTTCTATTCGCAACTAAACACATATTTTTAAAGGAAATCTGAATACACAACTACTAAAACAGCAATAATTGTAACTAAAAAAGATCTAATTAAAAAATAAAAAAAGGCCAGAGTCTAAAGAATTTTAAAATGACAGTATCAGTATGCTAGTAGACCAGTACAGAGGATAATATAGAAAAAAAAAAATAACAAATACAGAGACAGAGCTCGTCGGAAATAACCAGAATCATAATAAAAAAAGTATTTAAAACTAAAATAGTTATGATTGTAAGAAACATATAAAGTATAAATGTCGCCTAAATTACTGGATAACCGGGATAAGCCCTATTACTATCTCTAAGCTATATAAATTTAAACAAAAGAAGCAAGAATAGTAGAGAAATATTTCTATTCTCAACTAAACGCATGCTTTTAAAGGAAATCCGAACAAACAACTACTAAAATTCAATAATTATAAATAAAAAAGATCTAATTAATAAATAAAAAACAATAAAACAAATAATATTCTCTAAAATAAATATAAACTCACCACGGTTTAATAAAAACTCACACACTGAATACACAAAAATTTAAACGTTGTTTATCCATCCGCAGTCAAACTAAAACTGATTTTAAAATATATTTTACTAGCGTGTGCAGGCTCGAATAACCTTGTATCTATATATAAAATTGCATATGTTTCCTGCGACAGGGAAACGCCACCGTGAGAAATGATTAAAGGATGCAGATGCATCCGGTGACGTCAGAGTTCTCGTTAGCATATTTTATGATATAGTTAGATTTCCAAGTTTTATTATATACGAGGTTAGTCACAAATTACTCATAAAATATAATTGCAAAAATTTAGAAGTTAAAGCATGAAATTGATCAAAAATTATTCTCTTTGTTAGTCATTCGTCTTCTTATCTTTCCAAGTGTAATTATCAAGGTCGTGCCGCGAAGCGACCCACCTAACCTAATAAATTAACCATCGCTCAACCATCGCTAACTTTACTCAAGAGACGAAAAGACGCTTTACTCCCATGTTATCCATATGTAAGGTGTTACGTGTTGACTTTAAAACGTGACGTTTTTGACGTGATTCGTGACGTTTTGATGTGACGCGTGATGTCTTCACGTAAAATGTACCGTTTATACTTTAATTTTCAAAAGTATTTTACGTAACATTTATGGCTCTAACCTAACATACGTGGCATTTCTGGATCTAACTTAACCTATTGTGAACGTTGCGTTCTGGTCTAACCTAGTGTATTATTGCAAAACGTGACATGTGACAAAAATATCTCCGAAAGCGTGAAATTTGACGTGAAACGTGACGCATGTGACGTAAAACGTGATGCATGAAATCGATCCAATAACTGCGAAGATGTGGCATTATGTCATTTTTGCTGGAGGCCTATGTCTAGCGGCGAACGTAACAGGCACATGTCTATCAGTGGACGTTACCATAATGACATACGTGATTGTATGACATCTCAAACGTCAAAATCGATTCAAGGGTCATAAAACGTGCCCTAACGAACTCCTAGCCTAACCTAACGTGATCTGACGTAGACTTAACGATATAAAACGTGATGTTTGATCTGACATTCGACCTAACCTAACGTCTCTGATGGTGTTCTGATAGTTGTCAGATAGTATCTGATAGTGTTCAGATAGTGGTCAGATAGCCTCTGATGGTGTTTGGATAGTACTCTGATAGTCTCAGATGATGTTCAGGCTGACAATGAGAACACTGATAGCTACGGCAAATGTGTACCAAAAGACCTATGTCCTGGTTAAATAATCTAAGACAATGGAATAGATGCAAACAATGTATATTTTTTAGAATTTTTATTTTCTACTTATAATAATTACAAATGTTGATTTTCACCAAATTACAATTATCATTCTACATATTCATTTAACAAATAGCCGGTCCATTTTCCTGTGGAGATTGCTAAAGCTATAAAAATTGGTTATGTTTTCCTGTAAATGGACTTTTAAGTCTCAGCTTATCTTTTACGGACGTGAACCCGTGGCGCACGTAACGTGACGTGAAGATGTGACGCACGTGAAAACGTGACGTGAACACGTGTCCCACGTAACGTGACGTGTGATACGTGACGTGAACTTTATCAATTATATTTAATGAGTAATTTGTGGCTACCCTCGTAGATAATTACACTTGGAAAGATAAGAAGACGAATGACTAACAAAGAGAATAATTTTTGATCAATTTCATGCTTTAACTTCTAAATTTTTGCAATTATATTTTATGAGTAATTTGTGACTAACCTCGTATATAATAAAACTTGGAAATCTAACTATATCATAAAATATGCTAACGAGAACTCTGACGTCACCGGATGCATCTGCATCCTTTAATCATTTCTCACGGTGGCGTTTCCCTGTCGCAGGAAACATATGCAATTTTATATATAGATACAAGGTTATTCGAGCCTGCACACGCTAGTAAAATATATTTTAAAATCAGTTTTAGTTTGACTGCGGATGGATAAACAACGTTTAAATTTTTGTGTATTCAGTGTGTGAGTTTTTATTAAACCGTGGTGAGTTTATATTTATTTTAGAGAATATTATTTGTTTTATTGTTTTTTATTTATTAATTAGATCTTTTTTATTTATAATTATTGAATTTTAGTAGTTGTTTGTTCGGATTTCCTTTAAAAGCATGCGTTTAGTTGAGAATAGAAATATTTCTCTACTATTCTTGCTTCTTTTGTTTAAATTTATATAGCTTACAGATAGTAATAGGGCTTATCCCGGTTATCCAGTAATTTAGGCGACATTTATACTTTATATGTTTCTTACAATCATAACTATTTTAGTTTTAAATACTTTTTTTATTATGATTCTGGTTATTTCCGACGATCTCTGTCTCTGTATTTGTTATTTTTTTTTTTCTATATTATCCTCTGTACTGGTCTACTAGCATACTGATACTGTCATTTTAAAATTCTTTAGACTCTGGCCTTTTTTTATTTTTTAATTAGATCTTTTTTAGTTACAATTATTGCTGTTTTAGTAGTTGTGTATTCAGATTTCCTTTAAAAATATGTGTTTAGTTGCGAATAGAAATATTTTTCTACTATTCTTGCGTCTTTTGTTTAAATTTTTATAGTTTAGAGATAGTATTAGGGCTTATCACGTAAGAATAAGTGTGTTAAATCTAATTTTATATTTTATACTATTAGCCAGTAATTTAGGTGACATTTATACTTTATACGTTTCTAAGAATCATAACTATTTTAGTTATGAATACTTTTTTATTGTGATTCTGCTTATTTCCGACGAGCTCTGTTTTTGTTATTTTTTTTTCTATATTATCCTCTGTAAACACTCAGTATTGAGCGTCTTTTGTGTTTTAACATAAATTTCACACTGTACTGGTCTTCTAGCATACTGATACTGACATTTTCTTTAGAATCGGGCCATGATTTACTGATAAAACGTGAGAACTTGCTGGTATTATAGCAGTTATCAAGTATGTTTGTGCTAAAAGTGGTGGGGTAGTCAAGATTTTTGACTGTTGGAGGAGTGGGACCTTGATGGTATTATTCAAAGTTATCGAGATTCTTAGTGCTGAACACGTGAGGTAATCATGATTTTCAGATATTCATATCAAAATTTTCTTTGGTGACGATATCTATGGCAATTGTTGACAACTACCTGATTAATATGTTATGCTATGCCTTTCTCTTTTAAACAAACTTAAAATGGAAAGCCTGTATATTATGCTTATTGTGTAGGTATTTATTGTACTTGTATTGGCATTGTGCATTTGAGGAGCCTTTTATAATACCATTCAGTTTTCCGTCCGACTAAAGTTTACCTTATACGTTGCATTATGGTATTTTCTTCATTCTGTTTCAGATATTCCTAGCGTACAGACGTGTGCTTTGGTGAGTTTAAATCTGTGCTCTGGTGAGTGATAAATTTTGAAAATTTTGATTTCTTTGAATATTTTGACTTTTTTGATATAACGTTTTTTGGAAAAAATTTTATTTCTTAATCTATTTTTGAATATTTGCTTGTTTTGTTTAAACATGATTGCTAAACTTATTCAGCTAATTGCATCCATCTTGGGGTTGATTAGAAATGATTATCAGGAAGATAATGTTAAGAAAGGGCTGACTGAGTGTAGGAAAGCGTGTAAAAAGATACGAGATTCGATGAGATATGCCAAGACGATGGGTGAGAAGCAGCATTTAGAAGCTCAGATGAGGCATGTGAAAACGTTGAGAAACCATCTGAAGGCCGAACAAAAGAAGGGGGCTGGACTTACACCTATGAAGGAGACTGCTAAGCATAGAGTACAATGGGATGATTCCTTATCAGCGTTCAACTCAAGAATTCGAACTGGAGTCATCTCAAACCTCAAACACAAAGACCCCAGCAGTTTCCTAGTAGATTGCAAGGCGCTATTCAAACGTAGGATTCAAAACGCGCTAAAGAAGGATGAGGTAGTTAAAGTTAATACTGCTTTTGGGGGAGAATTCGAGATAGCTAGCGGAGAGAAAATCCTAAAAGACACTAAATATTTTACCACATCAAACTCTCCAATATACAAAGACACAAATCTTGACGAATGGTTTGAAAACCATGTGTCTGAACCCCTCAGCAAAAAGCTAGAGGAATTCCAAGAGAGAGATAGTGGCTGGGCACTAAAGGCTGTTGTTAACCTGGGGGTAAACATTAACAAATACACGCCACAACTTGGTTCCTCTTATATTGAACTTCCTCCTCAAATAAAGAGAAAGGAAGCATGCGTTAACGTCAAAAATGATGATGAGGCATGCTTTGCGTGGTCTGTCATATCAGCGTTGAATCCTGTCGATAAAGATCCTCAAAGAGTGTCTAAATATCCGCACTACTCGCAAGTGTTGAAGTTGAAGGGAATACAGTGGCCAATGACGATGAGGCAGATTCCTAATTTTGAAAAACAGAATGACATTTCAATTAATGTATACGTTTTGAAAAAAGACAAAGGAGATTTTACGACCCTCCCTACATTTCTAACTAAAAACAAGAAGGATAAACATGTGAATTTGCTTTTAATTCAAGATAAATATGATGATACCGAAGGTCCTATTAGATACCATTACGTTTGGATAAAAAGTTTGTCCCGCCTCCTCTCCAAGCAGCTTAGTAAACGTAAAGTAGCCAAATATTTCTGCGATGCCTGCCTCCATTACTTTCGAACACAAGAAAAGTTAAATATTCATAAGGCATGCTGCAGCGGCCGATCAGATCTTATATGTGATAGATGCCTACAACCGTTTTCATCATCTACTCAGCTAGAAGCTCACACAGTAGATTGCCTAAGAATTAATGAAACAGCCATTAAAATGCCCGAGGAAAGCAATAAAATGTTGAAATTTAAGAATTTTCGTAATAAGATTAAAGCCCCCTTCGCCGTGTACGCGGATCTCGAGAGTGCTTTGAAACGTACAGGAGATCCTAAAAAACCTCAAGAGCATATTCCTGTAGCAGTTGGTTATTTCTTTAAATGCTCGTATGATGACACTTTGTCGTTTTATGACTCATATCGAGGAAAGGATTGCATGAATTGGTTCGCAGATAAACTTAATCAGCTTGCTGAGGATGTTTCTACGGTGTTTATGTGCCCATATGATATAAATATGACAACTCAGCAAGAGAGCGATTTCCATGCAGCCACTCATTGCCATATCTGCGAGCAACGCTTCTCTCCTGAAGATAAGAAAGTACGAGACCATGACCACCTCACTCCAGAAAATAATTACAGAGGTGCAGCTCATGAAGGGTGTAACATTAATTACAAAGATGCTCATACTATCCCAGTGATATTTCATAACCTTAGCGGATATGACGCCCACTTCATTGTTAATGATATTGCTACACACATCAAAGGTCCCGTAGATCTTCTTCCTATTACTAAGGAAAAATACATTTCTTTTACAAAACATTGATGATGCTCGAATTAAATTCCGTTTTATCGACAGTTTTCGATTTATGTCTTATTCTCTTGATAAATTAGCTTCTTACCTCCCCGAGTTTCCTAATCTCAAGTCCCAATATACTTCGCTTCCTGAGGAGAATTTCCATCTTCTAACTAAAAAAGGTATCATGCCATATGATTATATTGATTCATTTAATAAATTTGCTGAAACGTCTCTACCTCCTATTGAGTCTTTTTACAATAAACTTGAGGATAAACCATGTCCTCGTCGACATTATCGTCGCGCTCAAGAAGTCTGGTCGTCATTCAATTGTGCTACTCTCGGGGATTATGTCGATTTATATATGAAAACCGACATTCTTCTTCTTGTAGATATCTTTGAGCGATTCCGATCCAGCTCTCTTCGAACTTATAATCTTGACCCTGCTCACTATTATACTTTACCTGGTTTTACGTGGGATGCAATGCTTAAATATACAGGTCAAGAACTGGAGCTTTTAACCGATCCTGACATGCATTTGTTTGTTGAACGTGGTATTCGTGGTGGTCTTAGTCAAGTTTGCTCTAAAAGACGTGTGAAAGCTAACAATCCATACATCAACAACTTTGACCCATCTAAACCAAAAACGTTCCTTATGTATTTTGATGTTAATAATCAGTATGGTTGGGCCATGTCTCAATATCTTCCATATGGGGGTTTCGAGTGGGTCGATGCCAATATTGATGTCCTTTCCATTGCCGACGATGCTTCTGAAGGGTACATTCTCGAGGTTGATCTGGCGTACCCTCAACATCTTCATGATCGTCATAAAGATATCCCGTTTTGTCCAGAGTCTTTAAATTCTAAGACTATGCTTCCTCCTACACGTCCGCGAGAGCAGACTAAATTAATGGCTACCCTACAAGATAAAGAAAGATATGTAATACATTATAGAGCACTCAAACAGGCGCTTGCAAATGGATTGATCCTGAAAAAGATACATAGAGTATTGAAATTCAAACAGGCTCCATGGTTAAAGCCATATATCGATCTTAATACAAATCTCCGGAAGGCAGCGAAAAATGAGTTTGAAAAGGATCTTTTTAAGCTTATGAATAATGCAGTGTTCGGGAAGACTATGGAATCAGTGCGCAAGCGCGTTGATATAAAGTTGCTTACTTTGTGGGAGGGTCGTTACGGAGCTGAAGCTAGAATAAGTAGCCCATTGTTTAAGAATGCAACGATTTTTAGTGAAAACTTGGTAGCTGTTGAGATGTGTAGAAGTGAAATATGGTTAGATAAACCAATCTATATCGGAATGTGTATTTTAGACTTGGCTAAAACGACAATCTATGATTTTCAATATGGATACTTAGCTAGTAGGTTCGGTGAAAACTTTACAACTTGCTATACTGATACCGATAGTGTAATCGTGGAAATACGTGAACAAGACCCATATGATGCTATGAAAGACGATTGCTATAAATATTTTGATACCTCAGACTATCGTAAAGACAATATTTATGGTATCCCTCAGGTTAACAAGAAGGTGTTGGGTATGATGAAAGATGAGAATGAAGGCCAAATAATGACTGACTACATAGGGCTCCGATCTAAATTGTATACAACAAAAGTAGTTATCACAGAAGATAAGATCGAAGAAAAGAGGAGGAAGTTGAAAGAGGAAGAATATGAGGATGATGAGATTGATGCAATTATTAAAATTTATGGTGTGACAAAGAAGGCGAAGGGGGTAAAGAAATCTGTGGTGAACACGAAAATTACGTTTGAGGACTATGTAGAGTGTTTGGATAACTTAAAAAAGGTGTATGCTTCACAGAATCTAATACGCTCAGATAAGCACCATGTTTATACCATAACACAAAGCAAGATTGCGCTAAGCCCCAATGATGATAAAAGACATCACCTTCCGGAGTCATATGATACACTTCCGTGGGGGCATTATTTAATTGATTCTAAGATGGATGTTGATTAACGCAAAGTAATATATCTAATATATCAATAGTCATATTTTAACATTTATCCTTGATGATTGACTTTAAGATGGATGCAAATTGTATATTATCGTTTTTATAACGTGGTTTATTTATTACAACTTAAGATATATCTGATTCAGAATTTATTATTCATTATTTCACCATTTCATTTCGCTTTTCGTTTTTTATATTATATGATAATTGTAATAGATCTTAATTTTCTAAATATTATTTCTAAATCACGATACTTAAGATTAGCGCATTTAAAAAAGATGTTTAGATATGACCACTAAAAAGATATCATGGACCACTGGCAAATTAATGAACCGTTCTGGTTAACTCCAGAGCTGTGTTCGTGCAGCCTCCTAAGACAATCAATAACTTATTGGTCTTCCTCGATTTAGATTTAAGTCAATTCTTCGATAGCGTGTCCAAAACAGGAGTCGGAGAATTTCCTATTTTTAAAGATAACCTAGAGTTATTAGCCCCCAATAATTCATTTGAACGCTATACAACATAGTAACTAATGAATTTACACCAAAGTGTCGATGTCTTAACATAAAAGATGTCCATCAATAAAAGATGTCTTCTAAACCACGTTAAATTATGTGCTGATCTTAATAAGTTAAGTATAATTATTAAATAAATTATCATATTATGTAAATGACTTCATTCATACTAACTGTTTGTCCCATACTAACATAACCTCTCCCGGCGGTCGTGTAGTCGTACCTTCACGTTGGTGACTGCCGTTAAGAATAAATTTTTGTTTTTCAACAAATGTTTGTTTGAACCGAATTGACTACGTTCCTTTCATGGCATGCTTTTAATCATTTTTATACATGGCTCTATATTCGTTAACTTACTATCATTCCATTGCTTAGATACTAACAGCAGTTTATTACTTATTACATTTACCCATTACTTATTACATTTAAGCATTACTTATTGCTTGACTGTCCTTGCTAACATTTTTTATGTAGTATGTAAAAAATATAGTATGCAGCTCGTTACTTTTCATGCGTTACTGTGAAGATTATAGAGTGGATGAATGTTGGTTTGGTCATAGTGTAAGAATGGTAAACGTTCCCATTCGTTTTATTTCCAGCGAAAGCCGCTGCTGTATGTTATCTTCATTTGATACCTCATACGTAGTAATCGGGTTAATAGACCATAAGATACGTTATAGTGCCATTTTGGCATTGATTTTGTTGCTTGTTTTTCATCTCAATGTATTCGTTACCCCCTCCTCTTTCATTTGACGCCTTATACGATGCAATCGGACCAATAGACCCGAAGATACGTTATAGTGTCGTTTTGGCATTGATTTTGTTTCATGTTTTCATCTTGATGTATACATTATTCTCTCACCTTTCGTTTAACGCTTCATTCGTTGCAATCGGACCAATAGACCCTGAGAAACGTTATAGTGCCGTTTTGGCCTTGATTTTGTTGCTTGTTTTTCATCTTCATGTATTCATTACCCCCTCCTCTTTCATTTGACGCCTGATACGTTGTAATCGGACCAATAGATCCGGAGATACGTTATAGTGCCGTTTTGACTATGCCGCCATCTTTGTTTTTTCTCTCTATGTGTTCCCCGTTTCCTTCCTGCTCGTTTGACACCTCATACGTTGCAATCGGACCAATAGATCCGGAGATACGCTATAGTGCCGTTTTGACTATGCCGCCATGTTTTTTTTTCCCTCTACGTGTTACCCGTTTTCTTCCCGTTCGTTTGAGACTTCATACGTTGCAATCGGACCAATAGATCCGGAGATACGTTATAGTGCCGTTTTGACTATGCCGCCATCTTTGTTTTTTCCCTCTACATGTTCCCCGTCCCCTTCCCGTTCGTTTGACACCTCATACGTCGCGATCCGACGAGCGGTCGCGCCTCCACTTCGAAAAGCGTCAAAAATGACCAGAATGGACCTTGGATTTTCTTATGGAGATTTACATGGGAAAATGACCTGTTTTGCGCTCGAACCCCCCTAGCCCCTTTACTTTCGAGAACAGTTCTATTGGGTGAGCTGTAAAGATGGTGTAAGAAGATCGTGCCGGAAATATGAACTGTGTGCAACCAGTAATGGTCCAGTTGGTAAAAAGAGGGCACTCATCAAACAGTACAATATTGGTAGTCGTATGAAAAGAGTAGCAATCGACATTGCTGGTCCATTTACAGAAACGGCTGATGACAATAAATGTATCCTGGTAGCCACGGATTATTTTAAGACATGGATGAGGCCTATGCAATACCTAATCAAGAAGCTGCTACCGCTGCAAAATTACTTGTTAAAACTTTGAGTCAGTTCTCTTCCAAAACGTTTGTAAATTAATTGGTGCCAAACCTGCTTGATGTTAAGTCGTGAAATTCGTTTGCCATGCGACCTAGAGTTTCGCTGTAGACCTTCCAAAGAGCATGTTGCAGGTAAAAAATATGTCGACCGCCTGAAGTTAAGAAAGAATACCATCCATCAACTTGTTTAACAACACATCCGGATAGCCAGTGACAGAATGAAAGATAAATATATGATTCTCGATAAAAAGAGAATAAATGACGTAATATACTAAATTAAGAAGTTGCCAAACGATAAACCAAAAAGTATTCACATAAATCGTCTTGCACCTTATGCTGCTCAAATGAACCGGAAAAGGCAAGAACCGTTTAACATGAGATCAAATATGACCGAAGACCAATTTTTAATGAATTTATGTCAAATTACGCAGAAAGAAAGAGTGCTTGATTCGTGACCACAGAAGTTCAGCAGGATCTTTTGAATGTTCCTGAAAACGACTCCATAGCACACTGTGTTGCCCAAGATCTCGAGATGACTATTCGATAAGAAGTTCCGTTGCTTGGATGAGTTAAAAAATCAACAGCCTAAAGTTGGAAGAGTACTACGATTAGAAGATGATCCTCGATCGTTGCTGTATATGTGGTAACCAGGAAGACTTATGGCGGTTTTTCACCAAACGGACAGTTGAGTTTATAAAATAAAATATGGTTGAATGCTCGAATATATGAACTTTACTCAAATAAAACGCAGATATCGAGCACAGTTTTTTTATTAAAGTACTTGGGCAAAATTGAATAAAAAACTGTGCTCGATATCTGCCTTTTATTTGAGTTAAGTTGTGTTTTCTAGAACTCGAAAAACAAAACCAAAACACTTGTTTCCATTAAGCAAACTAAGCATGTTGTTCGAGCTTTTTTTTCGGTCCTTTTCTACTGATTGTCACGAGGAAGTCGAAGTACAATTTTTTCTTCAACAGCCAACCAAAATATTTAGACGAGAAGATTTTTTATTCTTAGTTATGTCTGATCGATACTGAATTCCTTGAAAAAGGGTTTATTTCTGCCATGCATAAACTCATTGCATTATAACCAAACCACTTGGGAGTAAAATTATGTCCTGCGTCAGATTTCTTAATTTTTTTACTTCACGTTGATATTGTGAAATTATGTTTTTAATATTTAGTATTTGACACATATTGGTCTTGATCTATTCAAGAAAGATGATCTCCTTACCATCCACCTTTCAAATGATTTTAGAGAGGAGTTGGTATCTACAACTCGGTTATCAGATTATTGCCGCTACTGGTGTACAATAACAAAAGAAAAGAGATTACTACCACGACTACTGTACAATATCGAAAAAAAGGTAATTTAGCTATACCGCTACTGCTGTTGTGGACTATTTTCACTTTAATTCGCTAATTTTTTGTATTGTTTTATAAGTTGGCTTAATTTTTACGTTTTTATATTATTGTTATCTAATATATTTAATGGGAATTAACAACAAAATAATACCATACAAATATAATGTATAACATATACGAGAACATAGTTAAAGTCAATAAAAACTTTACCTGCAGCATGCTGTTACAATATGAATTGGGAAGAGTGGCTTCAAGTCCAGAAAATCCTGTTTTGTTGTAATGATCGAATTGAAAATCATCAGTACCAAGCTTATTGTACTTGACATCAACTTTCCGATATCTTTTGGGAATAGCTATAAACGTTCCATTATCTTCGTTGTGTTTTGGACTTCGATTCAACTGAGCATAATTGTTGGAGATACCATTTTGAGCAAAATCGTAGGGTACCTAAAATATTATAATATAATTTATCTCAAACATTCTTTAAATGTTCATTTACCTACTCTGCGCAACCAAAAAATATTGTAACTGGTAAAAAAGTAGAATCATGTTTTGCTATTATAGTCTTTTAAAGATAAATCTAATAGTAACCATCGGCCGGGCGCGTTGTAGCAATTTGCTTTAAAATCATTTTACATAATGGCGGCCACTTAACCCTTTCTAAGAACTGGAACATTATAATATCAACTATGAACAGATGTGCTCAATCAATGCAAAAATTTGTATTGATTGTATTGATATGAACCTAGATACAAATAAGTTGTAGAAATGTGATGTTCATAAATTTATATTGTGCAATAGTCTGTATTATCAAGCAATATTTATTAAAAGAATAAATATAGAATATATACTAAGATAGACATAACAATTTATTGGTAATATTACTAACGACCACCATTTATAAACCGGTAAACTGTTACCATTTCTTACAATGCAATATTTGAAATAATTCAATGCCAGAATGATACTCCCAATATATGAATGATACACTTAGATCAGGGAACTAACGATTTTCCCATGACACTCGTTGATACAATTACCTAACAACTGTTTTTGATAAATTTGGTGATAACAATACGGAATAAACAAAAGATGCAAAAGATTAAACGTTATTTTTACTTATAAACAATATATAAACAATTTGAGATCGCTATTTGATTTTAAATACCAAAGGTGAAGACCGGTAAATTATATAGAAAAGTAACACAATTTTACTGAAAAAGCCTGGAAAATCCTTTAAAATGAGGGTTTGTAAAGTTATTTTTGTTAATTTGTTGCTTAATTAATACGAAAATAGCTTTAAAAGTCGACTTTTTTTAAATTAATAATTTTTCTAAAAATGCACAAAAAACTTTGATTTTTGAAAATACGGACAATATCATAAATATTCAGCTTTAAAAATTTCAAAAGTTTCACTTAATAGTTCTTGCAAAATTGAAATTGTTTATCCCAAAAGCTTTTATCTACGTTATTATGCGTAAACTATTCTCTCTATATGAATTCTGAAAGCACCAAATTAAACTAAAAAGCCTTATTTTTCATCAAATTACATAATTTGACGATTAACAAGTTTATGTTAAATATTGTAAAATGGGTTTGCAAAATTACTGTGATTTTAAACTTATAAACAATATAACTCGAAATCTCACTCAGACGATATAACATGTAAAAAGTTAATTTTTTTATTCGCCATGTTGTTACACGAATTAAAAATTAACCATAATGTCCTATGACCCTTAAAACCTCAATTCAACCTTTTTTTAATTCACTGGGGCTTTGTTAATAAACAATAAGAAATTTAAAAAGAACCATTTGATAGAATTTAAGTTTAAACAAAAAAAAATTTAAGAAAGATTCCTTTAAAAAATGAGCCATCCATGATGCCCAAAGATAAAAGGTTTAAAAGCAAAGCGATTTTGCTATTTCAAAAACTAAATTCATAAATTCCAATTTATAAAAGTCACAATATCTACGGTTCTTATTAACGAAAATTTGTTTTTTTTTTTTTAATTTGGGTTAGCTCGTGGCATAGATCATAAAAATGCATTTAGTTAATTTGTGAATTTTTTATTTAAACGAGTAATTTATTTAAGCAATTTAAAATAAATATTTATTTTGCAAAATTTATCTTATTAATATTAGTAAAAAGGGTTATTATGTAAATGATAAGCAAATGAAATATTTGTATAATATAGTTGTAAATCTTATCTTTTAACAATAAATTAATTTTTTAGTTGAAAATCAAATGTATATAATGTGTTAATTTTTCTTGAAATATGCTTATTATTTTTACATTTACTTTTTCTCAAATACATTACAAATATAGTTTACACAAATTATTTGTTATAAACTTTGTAAATAAAAATTATGGAATTAATCTGTATATATGTGTAATTAACACATTAGAATTTACATACTTAATTTTACTATTTTACTTAATAATTATACAAAGTTTGTATAATTAATTTGTTTAAAATATATATGTAATGTTTTTCGGTTAAGAAAAGTAATTGTAAACATAATACGCAAAATTCAGGGAAAATTAACACGTATAGATTTTATTTTCAAATAAAAAATTAATTTTTTGTAAAATTTATTGTTAAAAGACATTATTTATAACTATAATACATAAATCTTTAAGTTACCTACCATTTTATAACCTTTTCTGCTAATAATAATAAGAGGAAAATAAAATTTTGCAAAATAAATATTTGCTTTAAATTATTTAAACAAATTACTCGCTTAAATAAACAATTCACAAATTAACTAATTGAATTTTTGTAATCTGTGCAAACGAGCTACCCCAAATTAAAAAAAGCATCAATTTTCGTTTGATTAAAACCGGAAATATTACCACTTTTATAAATTTGAATCTATGAATTGTTTTCAAAAATTGTAAAATTGAGAAATAAAAAAGGGCTAACTCGGGTTCTAAGGGTCGTAGGATATGTGTAAAATGGCAACAATCTAATAAAAAAAATTAACTTCCTATGGTTACCAAAAATGTATAGTACCCATCCACTAAACCTGTACAAACTGGTACAGGGTTCCAGAAACCTTCCGAACAAATAAGCTCGACTTCTACCAAACTATCGAGCAGGCTGGATTCAGAAAACATTTTAGCACCACACACGTGCACGTCGTAAGAACACTAATAGAAAAATGTACAGAGGATAAAGTTTGAATTCAAATGGTGTTTATGGATTTCCAAAAAGCATTGAATCCATCGAATTATGATCTGTGCTAGAATCTCTAGAAAACGCACGTATAGATTCAAGATACAATAACGTAATTAAAAACATAATATGAAAATGTAACCATGCAAATAAAGCTCGACGAAAGCACAAAAACGAATCGCATAAAACAATAAAGGGGAGTGACGCAAGGGGAGTGAGTCAAGGAAACAACCATTTCTCCCAAACTATTCACCCTTGCTCTCGAAGACATTTTTAAGAAACTAGAATGGAACAAGGATTTAAACATCGAGGGATCAACTTAAACATTTGAGATTTGCAGATGAGATAAATAGCAGATAATACCCAAGACCTAAATTAAATGTTAGAACAATTAAATGAAGTTTCCGGAGCGGTGGCTTAAAAATGAACTACTTTAAAAAAATTATGAGCCAGGACCTAAAAGAAACCAGTACAGAAAAATATAATAATACACAACCATACCATGCAAAATGTTATAATAGTACCTGGACCTGGAAATAATGAAAAGGGCAATGGAACGGAACATGTTTGGAATATCACTAAGAGGCAAGATTAGAAACACCAAGATAAGGAATAGAACGAAGGTCAGGGATATTTTTGAAGAAGTTACAACTGTCGCTGAGTACCGTCGCTGAGTACCTGAGTACTGTGAAGTACATACTGTCGCTGAGCCTGTTACAGCTAGATATGCTGATAACAGGTAGACACGGAAAACCTAGAATAGAGGCCAAAGGGGACGACAACAAGCATGGGAAGACCTTAAAAGAGATGGGTAAATGTCATAAGGGCAGTGGAATGCAAACAGGATATTAGATTGGTGAAAGATAGAGGCATATGGAAGCAATTGGGAGAGACCTTCATTCAGGAATGGATGGAAAATGGTTGACGAAGAGAGAGGAATAGGTACCATGAATAAATGGACGATGTACAATAAGCCAATTGCCTGCGGTACAACCGGCGGGATTCCGAAACAAAAAAATTGCACAAATCATTTGCGGTTTCGACTTATCTATTGCTTTTACTTTAAGGGTATATTAGAACATTTTGCAATAGGCATAATGAAAACTGCCATATTTCAAATAAGAAATAAACTTTTATTGATTCGAACAACCAAACTTGTCATAAACTAAAACAAATATCACACTTCTTTCCAAAGAATTCGAAAAAATGTAAAATAATACTACTAAAACCTCGAAACAAACTCGAAATATAATCATATTAACAAAAATAAACTGGTTTTAATTTTTCTAGTCTCACTTGATTTCTCCTTGTTGTTTTTGGATTTGGTGAATATCCGATAGGACCTTGCATTTTCATCGACGAAAGGATTTCAGGGTCAATGCCTAATGGTTTTCTGCAACATAATAAAAAAAATCATTAACAAAAACATTAACGTATATTGTTTGTTGCAAAGCATGACAACTATAAACAAAGCAGCGTTGCCGAATTGAATATTTTGTGATTGCAAATAAAATGAATCAAACTTTTCTACGAATAAAAGTGAATCAGATATTAACTAGTATTTTTTTTTATTAAAATTAACGTGTCTCGACATCTATGGCCATTGACACGGGTACAAGAACGTCTGGAGTATTACATTATACATATAAGATTATTACATTATATAAGATAAATACAGTAAGTTACAAATAGTTATACATAGTTACATATAGTATTACAAACCTTGTTTTTTTTAACAAACAATGTTGCAATATTTGTTATATACGATGGTATAATATGCAATCTTTTAAAAAGTCAATTAGAGCACTGTACACATTAGGCGAACTAAGTATCTGTTTCAGGTTACCGGTTATATTATGCGTTAGTCTATATATTCTATAATAACTGCATTCAACGAGTAAGTGTACTACTGTAAGGCGGTGAGAATCACAATGTTCACAAGCAGGTGGATTTTCGGAAGTCATCAGGTATCCGTGAGTGATGCGAGTGTGTCCTATTCGGAGTCTTTGAATGATGAGTTTGTCCCTCCTAGTCATTGTAGGTATCTTGAATGAGTATACAATGGGATTGATTATGTACAGTTTTGTGTTTTGTCCATTCCAATAATTTTGCCATGTTTTACGAGTGTTTTGTTTTATGGTTGCTGCTAGATCTTGATGAAGTTGAATTTTTTCTAGGTTTAGGTCAGAACAACTTGCTTTTCTTGCTGCGATATCTGCAGATTCATTTCCAGTACCTACATGAGATGGGGTTCAAAGAATGGTTATTGATATTCCTCTGCTGTGGTTTTGATGACAGATATGTTGGATTTTTTGGACTATCGGATTTAGCGAGTATAGCTAGTATTTAAACTTACAGACTCTACCAAATTGATTTTTGTGCTATAAAAATATAGTGACTACCGAATCATCAGGTTGTTGAGCCATGTTTTAAAAATATTTCTTCGAATTTTGCACTCAGGGATATTAAAAAAAAAACTTAGTGACGTACCTAAAAGTACAACTTAGTGACGCAGTTTGTGTTCCGCAATAACTTTTGAACCAGAAAAGCACTATTTAGTATTTAGGTTATGGTACAGAGATGCAGAGATAACGGCCATCCAGTTTATATGCGTTTTATTGACATTGAGAAGGCCATTGATCGAATAAAACATACTGAAATAATAGCCATTCTTCAGCAGGTGTGAATTGACGATTAAGACCTACGTATCATTCAAAATCTTTACTGGTATTAGCCTGCAAACATCAGGATTGGCCATAATAATTCTGAAGAGCTTCAAATACGAAGAGGAGTAAGGCAGGGCTGCATTTTGTCCCCACTAATGTTTAACATATATTCGGAATTCGTTCTCAATAAAGCATTGGATAGTGTTCAATGTGGTATCAAAATTAATGGCATCTTCTTCTTCTTCTTAGGGTGCCTCTCCGTTCCGAACGTTGGCGATCATTCTGGCTATGATGACTTTGTTGGTTGCTATACGGAATAGTTGTGTTGAGGTCTTTTTATATTGTGCTCTCAGGTTAGCAAGACAGGATATTCTTCCTTGTCCTGGGGCCCTTTTTTGTTCAATTTTTCCTTGCAAAATGCATTGGAGTAGCTCATATCTGCCTTGATTTCTTATTATATGTCCCAAGTACTGCAGCTTAAGGCCCTTCACGATGCTGACCAAATCCGCGGTTGTGTTCATCCTCCGTAGTACTTCTTCATTGGTGACTTTGTCTGTCCATTGTATTTTCAGGATTCTTCTATATAACCATAGCTCAAAAGCCTGAAGTTTTGATAGAGTTTCTGTCTTCAATGTCCACGTTTCTACTCCATATAGAACCACTGAGTACACGTAATATTTAATGGCATCAATATTGATAATTTGAGGTACGCGGATGGCACGGTGTTAATTGCAAATAGTTAGGAAGATCTTCAACATCTGATTGATAGGATTACCACGACGTGCGATGAATATCGACTGAAGTTAAACACCACAAAGACAAAAGTAATGGTTGTCAGTAAAACGCCAATACAACCAGAATACAACAGCTTTTGGAGAACAACTGGAGAGAACTAACAGTACCACTTATTTGGGTTGTAATCTAAATGAGAACTGGGACGTGAGCAAAGAAATTAGAATACGTATAGAGATGGCCAGAACTGCATTTTTTAAGATGAAGAAAATCTTATGTGAAACAATATTACTTTAACCCTGAAAATTAGATAGTAAGATGTGTTTTCTATTCTTTTATATGGTGTCGAAAGTTAGACTTTAACAGATACACTTCTATGAAAACTTGAAGTCTTTGAAATCTGAGTGTATCAGAGAATTCTGCGAATAAGCTGGGTAGATAAAGCTCATAACGAGGTTGTTTTGCAGCGGATGGGAAAAGTTACGGAAGTGGTCATAACAGTCAAAAATCGCAAACTGGAATATTTTGACCATGTTATGCGTCACTCAGAGAGATATATACTTTATTTAATAATACAAGGCAAGATAGATGAAAGAAGGGGCCAGGTCGAAGACGAACGTCATAACTTAAAAACCTGAGGGAATAGTTTAACAGATCCTTTGCATCTCTTTTCCGAGCTTCCGTCAACAAAATTCGTATAGCCAATTTGATAGCTAACGAACGATAATAGAGCAGGGCACAAGAAGATTTATGAAAAATAATTGTATAACTGAAAGTTCTAAATAAATATTATAAATAATTAGAACCGTGAATGTTAAATCAAGGTCATATTATGTTATACTCATTGAGAAATAATGTATTTTATGTTAAAAACTATTTTAGTGTGTCACATTCATATTATTTTATTGAGAAATGCAGCTATTATGACTAGAGATAAAAATTGGAGAATATTTGTTAAAATGTAAAACACTTTTAGTACGTGGGAGTAAAGAGAATTAATGATAGAAGCATAAAAATTAACGAATACATTCTGGCAGGAAAGAAAACTTACTAGAAATATAACGTAATCAAAGATAAACGGCTCACTAAAAACAGAAAACTGAAAATTTACAGAGCAGAAATTAGACCAGTGGTCACATATTGTGCTTTATACAGAAGACGAAGAAAAATTAACGATTCTAGATAGAAAAAGAATTAGAAGAATAGTAGGCCTAATAAACCTAAGTAATAGTGAATGTAGCCTAGAAAACTGAAGAACTACAAAATAATTAAAACTCTGAAAGGAAAAGGTACCGTCAAATTTATCTTAAGGTATATACAAAGTACGAAGACTCAGCTGGAAGAAACATCTAGAAAGGAGAAATCCAGAAGCAGATATCAAGAAAATCTGACAACACCGGTGATATATAGAAAAGGAAAGCCCAAAATGGAACAAGAAGTCTAGATAATTGAGAACATTGTATAGGTTGGACTCAGAGACTGGAGAGGAATATGCAGAGACATGACAAGACAAGACACGCAACCAATTGTAGAATCAAAGAAGCTTAATTTTCGATGAGAGCGGTAATCACACAGTTAGGAGTGAAGACGCTATGGTGATGATTGCGCGATTATATCTTAATGTCATATATCTAATCGAAACAGGCGAAATTACATTTTAGATTATTTTTTATATGCTTTGAGTGGAGCAGAGGTTCAGATTTAAACCATTAAATCAGATCTTAACTTACATAAAGAAATGTTAAAAATGGTATGTTTGATTAGAATGGTTTAAATATCTTAGAAGTTAAGCTATATTTACTATTTTAAAATTTACCTGTATACTTTTTGCATAAGATGCAGAGGCCAATCAGAAGCCAAAGGTATTTCAGGAGGAACAATTGGCATGGGAATCACCGAGAGGGGTGTATTATAATCGTCGATACTAAAACTTGGATAAACGGTTGGTGTATCTGGCATTTCACATGGTCTCGAGAACGAGTTAACAACAGGTTCCGTTACGTTGGAGCCTGAAAATACGTGTATGTGGCCTGTATTATCACCACAAGCCATAATCTGACTGCTGGAGGATATATCAAACGTTAAGCACATAGCACCTAAAAAAATAGAAATTTTATTTTAAATAGTAAATCAGAAAAAAAATATTTTTGTTTGTAAAGAGCTAATATTTTGAACAAAAGATAATTGCATAAAATGCAAGAACCCGAATTCCGCTTAACATAAGATATGTTAAGATCAGTTATCAGATATACTGCAACAAACTTAAGTTTGGGAATATGACTCATACTTCGACGATGCGCAGTGAATCGTGTTTACCGGTGTTACCATGGAAACGACCAGTGTACTGCTTGCCAGTGTCGTAGTTTGAAAAGTACGTATCGCAGAGAGTGTTTGATTTGACGTGTTGGATATTTTATTAATTTTTTTAGATTAGTGCTTAGTATATTGGTAGTAGTAATTAGTGTAAGTATTATTAAGTCATTTAGGGTATCTATAGTGTGTTTATTTTAGTTATTAATAATAGTGACTTAACAATATTTCTCCTAAAAAGATAGGAACAAATAAAACCATCATACTTTTGAACATCTCGAACAAACTGCAGGTGGCGAAAATCCAAAGACAATGTGCAAATCCTAAGACAATAGGAGTGTCCTAATGAAAAGTTATGATATCCGTTCAAAACGAATACAATATTTAAAGCAGCTAATTCAATTTTGATCTGAGCGTAGAAGCATAATTTATACCAATAAAAGACATATAGGTACACATCAGCCATACTGCACCATATCACTGGGCAGATCAACGTGGAAAAACTTTAAAGAAACCGATTTCTAAGAGCAAAAGGCTGATTATTGTTCAGGCTGGAAAAGAGACTGGATTTGTACCTAACGCTGGGTGCGTTAATATGCGTGTGAATTTTTAAATCAGGTGCATGTTTATAATTAAAAAGTCAATTGTTATAACAATAACAGTATTGTAAGCCATAATTACTTTTAAAGTTTCATAATAAATCAAATTCTATTTTTGACAAAAATTTCGATAAAAAGCTTATTAACGACTGCCTACGAAACTAATAACGAGTTAAAGATCTTTCAGCAAAAATATACAATGATTATTTTTATTTTAATTCGCCGAAAAATCCTCTAAAATAATTTTTACGATAATTTTTTTTACTATCGAAAAAATATGAGCTTTGATAAAAGGTAGAGTGACAACTCATAACATACTTAATATTTATAATGATGTTGAAAATATAGCAAAAACTAAATTTTCAGAAGAAGTGTGGTTAGAGGCGTGGATTAATATATGTAAACACGCGCAAAATTATAAAAACATTTAAATCGAAAAAGAACATTTATTAGACACTACGCTGTACCACTTACGCAATTTGTTGTTAATACTAGTTTATCCGGAGAAAGCTTTTCTGAGGATGAAGATTGTTATTCAAATTCGGGAATAGAGATCTTAGAATCATGCGAGGAATCATAACTAAATAACTAACTTCTTGTTTGGATAAATAAATATATTACTTAATTAGTTAAAATAAACTACTTATTTTTTTGTGTTATTGAAACCCTTCCTTCGGGGTAATGTTAATAAATTGTAAGTATTGAGGAATTTGTTATTTATTAAAGTACTCCTAGTATTTTATTCATTATTTTTCGTGCAACTGACTATAAACTTCATAATGATTAAGAACTATGAAAATAAAAATTAACAAATTCATTGTTAACATAATTGGATATAATTGTGAAATTTTTTTTTAAATCTACCTGTTTCCGCCCGCCGCTGGTAGAAACAGTCCGCCCACCTGCGTTAAACACAACGTCACATTCCCAAACTTAAATTTGTTGCACTCTATGTTAAGTTTAAAACATTAACGAATCAAGATGACCACTTAGGATTGGAAATATTAAATACGGAATAAATATGTGACCGATTATTTAAAGATTCGAATATAAAATTAAAGTTAAACAAACATATATAGGCAAAATAATGAAAGGGTAATTTGGAAGCATATTTGTGACATGTAAGCGGTTTTTCTTGTGGATTTTCGACCAAGCTGTAAAATTATCTATGTAAATTCTAAATATATGTCAAAGTTCGTCAAATATTGTCAGTAGATTTAGCCACATTATCACAGAGAAAATGAGCACAAACATCACTCCGTATTTGTTTTCACCTCGAACATGTTTAATATCTTCTGTGTACTCATTATTTTCATCAATTATTATTCCCAGATATTTATATTTTTGAACTTTTTTAATGTTTTCCCCCCGTGTATTGTTATGCTTTTTTAACCACCATAAATCGTGTCTTTTTGCGTTTATGGGCAATCCATTCTCTTCACTGACTTCTAGAACTGTTAACCATTTGTTTTAAATTGTCAAGATATTCCTCTCTCATTAGAATAGTTTTTCTAGTGCCTCCTGGATTATTTCCTCAGAGTACATTGAACAGAGTACGAGACAGAACACACTCTTGCCTGACACTCCTTCCAATCTGTAATTCTTCTGAAAAACTTTGTTCTCCTTTACCACAGCTATAATATGAGCGCTAATGATCCTGCTGCCTCTTGGGTCTATTTTTTTCTTTTCAAGTAATTTGATATGGTGATTATATCTGTAAAAGGCCTTATTTTAATAAAAAAAAAACAAGTACACTGGCGGATTATTAACATTCATGTACCTACCTTTCCACAAGCACATTTACGGCGAATAAGGTTTTCCTCGTTCCCAGTGCATTTCCTAAGAGATGTGGCTTCCTTTATTTTCTAATACCTTAATAATAATTTAATATCTAAATTAATTTACGTATCATCGAAACGCAGACTCTTGATCGGTCTGTACTCATAAAAGAACATATAATCTCCTGTCCTGATTTAGGCAATATAACTGTCACTCTGATTAGAGGGAAAATTCACTCTCCCAAATACCTACAGAATCTAAAGGATTGAACTCTCGGACTGTTTTCGTCTTCTCGAGCCTTAGTTGACCTGGGGTATTGGAGTATCTCCCAAAAATGTTCGAACACATGTGAACGTCTTGGGCAGTACCGCGTTTTGCATGGCCTTATACATATTTTCACAGGACCCAACTGTTTGATATTCTTCAGAAGTTTCTTCGGAATGACACGAGTAGTAGAGAGGATAATAAGAGGATAAGGTATCGTCTGGGTGCTTTCCAAGACAAACGTTGTTTATCAATCTGAGAATGACTTCGTTTTCTGCATTAATCAATCTGAATAATAATATCTAAATGGCTTCCAGAATATTACAATTTCCTTATTTGCCGCAACTTATCAAGTAGCTAGTCTTTTATAGCAAATAAGAACAATTACCTGGATTTTCCATTTGAAATAAACACAGCTTTGGTTCGGCCAACGCAATGGTATCGAGTAATTGTATCTGTCCTAATACAGAAATCACAGTCAATCTTGATGATATAGACGGAACAAATTTTAAAAAGAATGGATCTATAACAGTCTGCATCGGAGATATTGCTCTCAACATTCTTAAATCATACACCATTAAAAATCGGTCAACAGCTAATGAATTGTGCCTAAAACAAGGAAGCATAATATGTTGAGTAGAATAATAAATATGAATAAAAAAATTAAAAATATACTAAAAAAATTAATTTATAAATCCCTTTTACAATAATTCTCTTAAAATAAATATCTAAAACTACTATACATATACAGACGATTTCCAGAAAAGAAAAAAAGGATACATTGCACAGCAACCACAAAAGTAAGCAACTTCATATCTCCTGATATCTAAATCTAAGGGTTTATTTTATACTTGCGGTCAACGAGATATTTCACAAAAATAACTTCCCATTATTAAAGGATCTGTAATATGTACTATAGATATAGATAATGGATAACATCGACATACGTAAGTGCCTTACAGGAGGCCAAGAAAAAGGGTAAGGGATAAGTGGTTGCAGACTACCTGTTGATATACAGCGTTTTACGGAGAGACCGGAGCTAAAGAGAAAGTGGCATTAATGATTAGAAGTAAATATGTAGATCAGCTAGAAGAGTGCAATAAATTATATATCGCAAAGGATTTAAAAAAACAAACAAATAAAGACTGCAGTATTTGTTATTATTTAATCAAAAAATAACTAGAAAAAACCTATTACATAATCATGTTTAACAGCTTTTCACACAAATAACATAAAACTTTAAAAAGAGAGCTTACGTCAGTTACAGCAATAAAAGCTAAGGGAAAATACCTTATTATTGTGTTATGAATGTCACTGCAAGCTTAATTGTTTCCGTTAGCGTTAAACTCACCTGTTACTAAAACCGCACGTAACAAGAAGATTTCCTTGCACATCGAAATCACTCAAGCTTCCTGTATGTGTGTCTATGCTATGCTCAACATTTAAACTCGTTGGATCACGCAGATCTATACGTCCTAATGGATTTCCAGCACACACGAATCGACTGTGAGGTCTTAACATAACACAACCTTCACCAACATCTGCCTAAAATTAAAAATTTTTATAAAAACTTCTTTAGAGGGTATTTAACCTTCGGAGTACGGAGATTATTTTATTTACTAACATTAAGATGATGGGTCAAGCGTGACCCATTCTCATTTTATTTTTAAAGGTGTATAAGGGAATATCTTTAACTTAACAAAAAAACAAAGAAACATGAAAATTATAAACCTAAATTATTGTATGTGTTTAATTTTTTTTAAAATGGTTCCCCACCCTCGTTTTTTGACAGTAGTTGCATTTAATTTTGACAATATGACTTCTTCACGTTTTGAATAAATATTACAAACAAATGTTTTACAAAAGTCACACCTCTTTGAATATTTATTGTCACTATCTCTACAAGAATAACAACGACCTCGTTTTGTTGGAGAATCCGACACTTCTGCTTGCTTCTTTACACTAATACCGGTGGTCTTTATTGCCAACAGAAGGCACTTAACAAATCTAATGAAGGTCAGAAGTTACAAAGGCACAAATATTGGCTCAGACCATTTCATGGTAGAGTCGTTTCGACAAAAAATTTACAACGCCAAAAAAAGAAAGGGGCACTAGACAAGTAAAATATAATTTACATATGCTAAACATTGAAAAGATAGAGAAACAGTTCCAGTCACACAAAAGAATCTCTAGACCAAGCCTGGGAAGTCGACCCAGGACGGTCAAGCACGGAAATTTGGAAATAACTGCTAGGGAGCTTTGAAATTAGCAGCCGAAAGTACATTGGGAATATCCCAAAGCGACTAGTTTGACCAAGAGTGAATAAAATAACAACTGAGAAGAATGAGACAGTTACGACCATGCAACAACGAAGAACTAGGACAACAATAGATATAGGTGCAAAAACTTAAGGAGAGATAAGAAACGCATATAAGGAAAAAAGAAACGAAGATTAAACCAAATAAACCGTTTTATCACCAAATAAACACTATTAGAAAAAAATTCAAGCCGAGAATCAACATTTGTAATGATAAGGATGTAACCGTTTCAAAAGATAAAAGAAAATCATTATAAATTTCAATAATTTTTTTTAAATAAAACTTCTAACCCCATCTATCTGTCAAGTACCTACCTGTAGCCGACTCAAGGATTCTTCTGTAATTCCCAAATATATCCGGTAGATGAGCATATTTTTCAACTTGTCACTCACGCCCAATTTCCAGATTCAGGCGCCATGACAGCGCTTCGCTCTTTTCTGTTAAGACCGTCCAACCGTTAAGACGTGTTTCCAAAGTGGGTCTCAATTCAGAGGTGAGCTAATAAATCCTTTTCTTGTCCATATTTCAGATAGATATTTATTTTTTAAGACCCTTATTGGAGAGGCTATAATGCTGATATTATATTTCTAATACTCGTCGCAAGATAGTATTGCTATGGAGTTATTCCAGATCATGGCCCAGTAGCAGTATCTTTTTATGGAATCCCTAACCCCTCTTATCTAGGATGGTGGTGATTTGATATAGTACGTAGCTGAATCAATTTGGTGACTGATTAAATAAGAAGAGAAACAGAGCAGATTAAGGTTGTACCAATTTTTATTATACCTACTTTCAAGACAACAGAAATGATTATGAACTCAAAAAAAATGAAAATATAGTGAAGTGTTCTAATTTAATTTAAAGGTTTATTTTCTTCATTGTTCCTAGTTGATAAATAACTATATTATTTTCAATGTAAACAAATTTCGAAATTTGGGGTTAATATATATATACATTCATTTTCTTTATAACCAATTCTTAATTTAATACGATACAAAGATTTTTTGTTTATGATAATGTTAACATAAAATAATATTTTGGAATCCCTTTGGGATGACGTAACTTTTAATGTTTTCTTTTTGTTCATTACTAAGAAATAATAAAGAATAGTTTTCTTGTAAACTTTCAATAAATCTTAATTTTTTTTTGCTCTTCCCCTTCGAGGATAAACCAGGGGTGGCGTCCAATAATAAATTATAATTTCATATTATCTAATTGTGCTTGAATTTAAGATACGATATAGTTTCTATATGTTTAAGAAAACCCCGCCCAATTCTCTTCGACAGTGAGCGATTCAGGCCTTGTATATATTATTGTAGCACGGCAAGCGTTACAAGGATAGTAACTTGCTTACCAACAAAGAAGATATCCTGTTAAGATGGGTAAGACACTTTCGAGAGTTGCTGGAAGGGGAACCTACTAACAACATAGAACTCGAGTATCTAAACAAGGAATTCGTGGAATCCCCCTTGATAGAGGAAGTAAAAATATCTATTAAAAAAAAAACTAAAAACCACAAATCACCAGGCAGCGATGGTATCCCAGCAGTTATTTAAACACAGCGGAGAGCAGATCGCCAATGTGTTACACAAAAATAGGAACCAATTAGAATACAATAATTACCGCCGAATAATTCTCCTAAATACAGCATACAAGATATTGTCAAACATCTTGCATGAGAGATTGAAGCATTCCTAGAAGAATATCAGGCAGGTTTTAGTTGTGGACGTTCAACTATTAGACAGATCTTCCTACTGAAACAAATTCTCGAAAAAGAGCAAGAGTTTAATAGAGAACTGTACCATCTGTTTGTTCATTTTAAAGCGGCATATAACAGTGACAAGACCAAGTCTTTACAACGCTATGAATGAGTTAAGAATTCCAAAAAAATTTGAAATACATAGGGGGTTAAGGCAGGGAGACACATTAGCGTGTCAGCTTTTTAACATAGCCTTAGAAAAAGTCGTATGGGAGGCTAATTTAGATAGTAGGGGAACTATTTTGCATATATCAGTCCAAATTCTAGCATATGCTGACGACGTAGACATTATACCAAGAACCAGTGCGGAAACCACGGAAATCCTTACATATTCATGCCGACTAACACAAGCACAAGATCTGAAAGTGTTGACTCAGATCTAGTTTTCAATGACGAAAACTTCGAAACAGTCAAAAGTTCATACAGTATACTCCCTCTATAACGAACACGGTTATTACGAGGTTTCGCTTATAACGAGGTACATTAGATGTCCCGTGAATTTTCTATTGAACTATTACCCTCTATAGCGAGGTAAATTTGGTTATAACGAGATAAAATAAGATTGAAAAACGTGTTTTTTACGTTTTGGCCCGGCCGTAGCTATAAATAAATACCCTTAACTGCGCCGCCCGCAATAAAATTCTTACAATTTATGATTCTTAGTTGGAAATTTACAATTTATGATTCACAAGTGTCATTGTAGGAGGTTGACCATTCACACCTAATAAGGTCCTAATAGACAAGATGTGGAAAGTGTTTTAAAGGTTGTCAGAAACTTTATCCAAAGAAAAAACGCAAATGAGGAGGCATAAAACTGTTTCACATCTTTAGAAAATATGATAGATATAATACTGAACAATTTAAATCAGTCAAAAATGACAAACTTCTTCCAATTGCAGACGCAATATTTTATGTTATTCTTGAAAATACGCTTTATACAGACTTACAGAATACAGATTTTTTGTTTTAACGTATATCATTGACAATAAAAGTAAACAACTCTTTTTTGTTTTAATGTATTTCATTGACAATAAAAGTAAACAACTTTTTTTCAAAAACGCCATTCAAACAATATTTATTAGCATCTTATATTGCTCCGAATGGCTTCACTATAGAAAGTTAATGTTTTAGAAAACTACATATTCATATGTATGCACAGTATTATTGTTGTTGGATATAACGAGATCCGCTTATAACGAGGTAATTAGTCTGCCATTTCAGTTCTCGTTATAGAGGGAGTCTACTGTATATCTAGGAACATCGGTTAAAACCAATAATAACACATCAGGCAAAATAAAAAGGCGGATCAAAATTGCACATAGGTTTTGTTATGGTCTATCAAAGTACTTAGCTAACAAATGTCTGCCTCAAATAACTCGTATTTACTGTAGTATATACGAATGATAGTCTTCGTTTTCATATATGGATCAGAGGCATGGACCCTAACGAAAACAGACGAATCCTCTCTATCTATTTTTGAAAGAAAGGTAGTAGGCAAAATATTCGGAGCGATTTGAAAACGGAATATGGAGTAGATATAACTTTAAACTGCAGAATATCTACAAGAATAAGTTTGATGGAAAAGATATTACCACTATAACCAGTCGAAACCATCTACGGAGAGCAGGATATGTAGCCCGGGCTTCGGAATCGAACATGATAAAAAAATATTTTAACAGCGCAGCCGGTGGAAATAAGAAGACGGAGCATACCAAAGCTAAGGTGGATAGACAGGGTAACACAGGACGCTGCAAAGATCGGTGTTACTAACTAGAAAATCCAAGCAAGGGACAGAGCAAAATGGAGCAGAAAGTTTGAGAAGGTCGAGTCCCTTTAAGGGCTGTAGCTCCGTGATGATGATTGTAGGGAAATGATGGGTTATTTCCTCCCATTTCCCGCAGCGCACCAAACCCTCGTGGTGACCTGTCTAGTTTTGTTACAGGATTTGTTTGCTGATTCGTTTATTTCCTCTTGTGGGGGTGAAAAATTATACACTTAAACCTTTTTATGAGCGGTTTATTAACTTCCACGATATCGTTTTTGTGTACACTTTATAACACTAAACTAAATTTGACTATACTCTTGTAAGAATAATTGTGTGGCACAGGTGGGAGAGAGAGGGAAAGAGCAACGTCTTGATCGACTTAACAACTTGAAATACTTAATGCGACTGGGGACTATGAGACTAGAGGGGGCAAAGGGACGAGAGGTGTGCGGGCCGAAGAGGTGTCAAATACGCTGACGATCGTCTGGTCTTTTTTACTAATAGATAATATTTGATATTTAAACTACAGAGGCGGCGTTAAATTAAATTGGAGTAGTAAAAAATTAGTTTGTTTTCCAACACACTCCCGGGCCTTGAAGCATTGCTTCAAATAATAAGATAGTTAACAACATAACAAGAGAAAACAACAAAAGACAACAAGAGCAAAATTAAGCACTTAACAATAAACTATCAACTAAACATAGAATACATGGGTAATTTCACAGATTTCCTAAAAGATATTATACTTAGTAGCTAATCAACACATTTTACAATACAATGTAACATTTACCTAATTCTGGCAATGGACACAATTTTGTGATAGGACGTGTGAGTTCCATCCTTCATTTTGATATTAACAACACGAACCTTGCCATTACTGCCATAAAAGACCTCAATCACTCTGGCAAGTGGCCAATATAAGGGAGGTGTATTATCTTCCTTCAACAAGACAAGATCATTTACTTTAATATCCTTATTTGAGGTGAGCCATTTGGGACGGTTTTGCAACCTATTCAAGTAATCTGTGCTCCATCTTTTCCAGAAAAGTTGGATTTTTTGCAATTTTCCCAGAGATTTAGTCTAGAGGAGGAAATTTCACTTACATCGGACTCCGGGGAAAAGGTGAGTGGTTTGCCTATTAAAAAGTGACCAGGGGTAGTACAGAGAGATCTCCAGGCTGATTGGACATGGCACAGAGGGGACGAGAATTGAGAAGAGCCTCTATCTGGGCTAATACAGTTGAGAATTCTTCAAATGTGAGTGTTAGATTGCCAATAAGCCAATGATGATAAAACTTGTTTTATATCAAAGCAAGGAGAGCATATTGAATTAAAAATACATATTGACTATCAATCAGTACTAATCTGGCAGACGCTGTCGTTTGGTAAAATAGTATGCGAAATGATTAAAAGAAAGTATTTTTTAAGGTCCGAAAAGTAAAATAAGAAAAATTTTAAAATTGATCAAATCAGCATGTATAACAAACAGTCTGTATAAATATTTAGAACCACCTATGTGTTTTGTCATGATTTCAAAAAGTAAAGGATAAAAATTATGATGTAATCTCACTAACGTCTAGACTGTATTTAAAAATTAAGTACTTACTACTAATGTTTCTTTTCCAACATTTAAATTGAAGTCTATTAGTTTATCTTGGTGACTTCCCAACAAGAAGCGGTTAGGTGACATTTGTAACATACATTGCATTTCATTCATATTACCAGAACTGGAACCAGAAATAAAAATGTTATCTTAGGACTAATAAACAAACTATAACAATCATTAATTATTATTAAATAATATACTATTAGTACTTAGTATCTTAAAATAGCGAGTAACAATGTTATTAAAGTATTATTTTCAACTCACAATGCTTTGTAATTTCTATATACCCTATAATAAGGATATTATTTTGATTAATAACTCGAAACACGTGTAGAACAATGGTGGAGTTCGAATTTGTCGAATAATTTGTCTACAATAAACTCATTTTAAAAACAACAATGTTCATAATTTAGGAAATTTTACAAACGTATCCAACATTAGGCAAAATGGCAAAATCAAGAACATGTAAGTGGTGGAGTTTCAATTTTTATCGAGAATTCCTATAAATATTGCAGTATTGCTCTGATAACAAATCTAGAAGCTGTAGCGGTGTCTTTAGTATGTTCACTAAGTTGACATCTGCAATCTTTACATCGCTCCTAATTATGATCCAAGTATAGCAGACATTTCTAATCTTCTAGGTCAGATTCCTACACCTCGAATTATACTGGGAGAGTTTAATGCACACAATTCATTAAAGGGCTCAAAAAAAATCACACATGGGAAGAAAAATAGAAACTATCCTAAATAATCTCAATTTAAATCTACTTAATGACGGCAGGAATACCCGGTATAATGAAGCAGCAGGAGAGATTTCAGCAATTGACTTGTCAATTTGTAAACCAACCTTGCGACGTAGTTTATCATAAGGTGTAATAGATGGTAAAGAAAAGGCAGATAGTCTAGCTAGATCCGCAGTAACCGGTACAGCCGCATCAGTCGAAAATCTAACGGTGTATTTAGATTTTAAACCTTACTTAAAAGGAAAATTGCACGATGTTTGGCAAAACCAATGGAATAGAAGCAATACTGAATTGATAGAAATCGTCTGTCCTTCTCTGGAACTTCTGGTCTTCAAAGCGACAACATCAAGTACCAATATTAGGTCTCAGATTAGGACACACGGCTGCAACACATGAACACTTGCTGAAAAGAGACCGAGAAACCAGTGTGTTTTGTTTGTTAATGTAAAGTGACAGTGAAGCAAATTTTGATCAACTGTCCAATATACTCAGTTGAAACACTATAGTACACAAGTAGTGGAAATAAAATACCTGGGAATTACACTGTCTAGCTATGGATACCTGGACAAAGAAGTGGATCAAGTACAAAAAGCAAATAAACTGGCAGGATGCCTTAATAACACTATATGGCGAAACAGACACATTAACATTGAGATGAAGTCAATAATTTATAAAGCCAGTGTAAGACTAATAATGAAATATGCCTCAGAAACAAGACCCAACACAGCCACAACGCAAAGGCTACTGGAAACTGCAGATATGAGAGTACTGAGAATTAGAGGAAATACGCTGAGAGATCGAAAGACAAGTAAAGACATTAGAAGAAAATGTAACATACAGTGTATAAATGAATGGATACAAAATAGAAAAAAAAAAGAATGAAATAACCACAGAAGCAGAATGGAGCAGACCCATGTCGTCAAAATAGCAAGAGATAAGTCACCAATTGGCAGAAGTATTGGACGACCGAACAAAAGATGGAATGACAACCTTCCATAATTTTAATTTTAATTGCATATTCCATTCTACGCTTATATTTATTACCTAGTTCTTGATGTTCTCCGCCTTTCATCTGCTTCTTATATCTGTACTTCTAGCTCTGCCCCATAGTGTCTTACCATTGATTTTTCTGAGGGTTTTAATCTCTGCTGTTTCTAGCATTCTTTTTGTTCAATCTGTATCAGGTCATGTTTCTGACGCGTATGTCATTGGTCTGATTACTGTTTTCTAAATTCTGCCTTTAATTTATTTTCCTATATTTTTATTTCTCCATATTGTTTCATTCAGGCAGCTTACGGGTGTGCTTGCTCTATTCACTTGATCTTCAACTTCTGTTTCGAACTTTCCGTAGCTAGATAGTGTGATACCTAGATATTTGAACTCCATCGCTTGTTCTATTATCTGACCCTCAAGCCCCAATTTATATCTTACTAGATTTGCTGTTATAATCATGCATTTGGTTTTTTTGGGGAAATTAACATGTTAAATTTTCTGGCGATTATATTAAATTGGCGCAGCATACGTTGTAAATCATCTTCACTTTGAAAAATTAGCATTGCGTCGACTGCATAGCAGATTATTGTAAGTTGTTTTTCTTTCATATGATATCATTTTTCGTTTATATTTTTTTATTATTTCATCTATGATCAGGTTGAACAATAGACGGCTCAGGGAATCCCCCTGTCTTATCCCATTGCCAGCTTCAATACGGTCAGTTAGTTCTTCTACTTTTACTTTTATTGTGTTGTTCTGGTAGATATTTTCGATCGTTTGGTTATTCCTAGAGGTATCTCTGTCGTGTACAATAAGTGGATAACGTCCTTAAATTTGACCCTTTCAAATGCCTTTTTAAGGTCCACGATTTGAAAATCATTGAATACTCAAATAACTGTATAGTTACATTCTTAGTTATAAAAAATGCATTAGATTTGTTTTGTATGGATATTTATGTATTATATCTTTTGCCAATATGTTGATAGTTAAAAAAAATGATAACTCAAAAAGAATGATATTTGTATGTAAGACAGAAAGTCTATATTCCCTTATGAACTCCAACAAAAACCAAATAAATCCAGGTAGAATAACCTCGTCAAAAGACTAACATATATCCTATATACAAGTAGGTAATGAAAATCCAGAACGTTAAAACTTAACTTTTAATAAGAATTCATTTCTTAAAATTGTTTAATATAACTGTAAATCATCTACAACAAAAGAGTGCCATGAGAAATACTAATTCGTAGTGGTAACAATAACTGGATTCGTAGTGGAACCAAAGTAAAAGATGTCTCGACTCAAGAACAAAACTTCAATGGAAATTTTCTGAGCTTACTCAAAGATAGAAGGATGCAGAAATGTAATTAGGAAAGTCGACCCCGTATAGGGATAAAGGCAAAGAGAATGATGATGATGATGACCCTAAGACAAAAGGATGACCTATGGAACAAAAAAATTATACATAGGAGAACTTTGATTCACAAACGCCAAAAAGGAAGACCACAACTTAGGTGGTCAGATGACATAAAACAACATGTCGAATCCAGATGGATGCAAATACTGCAAGATAGAAGAAAAATGCGGGGGAGGCCTATGTCCTAAGATGGGTTAAATAGATAGAATATATTCAATATTCCCTCGTTAGCAATAAACTCTAAATGAAAATTCAATTATACGCTTGATAGAAGCCGAAATTTGTAGCACCACACATTTTTTTAAATTACGTCAAAAACGAGGTAAAAGCAAATTAAATAAATGTTGTTCATGAATACACAAGACAACAAAGAAAACTGTGGCCAAATATTTTGCCCTGAGAGAGTTAGTTATAAGTAAAGAGATTTTCCTCGTGTATTTAAAATTGGAAACTGTTAACTAATATCTTTTTCTAAAGTAAACTCTACATTCAATTATGCAGATAAGCACTCACCTATGGGTATATACAGGTATTCCCCTTCGTATTTGATATCTTAATGTGCTCGCTGTTAAACACAGAATTCCATCATCAACAGGGAGTATCTGTCTAACTTCTTCAGTCGCATGTATTTGAAATGAAGTGTATTTTGATTGTCCTGGTGCAAGATAGGAAGTTACGTGACCCTAGTAAAAAATATTAAATTATTTAACAAAATAGGCATTGCATGCACTGTCTTCATGGTTTATCATTAGTTATACTAAAGTTTCAAAAATATAGGCAGTAAATTCTCAGAACTGTGAATGCGATAAAGCGACAACATCGCTGCCAGTTTGTGATAGATATTCTAGCAATTTATAATTTAAACATTGACATGCAGCAAAATTATCATATTAATGATCGTTTTGTATTTGGTATCTAATAAAATGTATTTAATAACATCAATATTTATGTATAATATTATATTTATATACAATACTCATATATATATATATATATATATATATATATATATATATATATATATATATATATAGAAAACATCTAAAGTACGATAATATTCTTTGTAAAAGTCATACATGACAACATCGTATCTAGGACTGGTAGAAAGAAATAGTAGACCAACGTTGTCATAATATAGAGAGAGATAAATTGCTCATTGATTTCCTAGCTTAGCATTCAGTAGAGTAGCATTCACACTGTTCTATTGAATTTTAAAAATTAATCTTAATATAATATGAGATTTATATTTAACTTTTGAAGTGAATACTTCTTATCACAAAAAAACGCTTCCCAAAAAACTACTTTCAAATTCCATAATTTTGTACAAAATATACGAGACAAAGAAACTTTCTATGACATTTAATGACAAACTATATTTTTTTTTAATGACATTTTTTGTTTGTTACAAAAATTAATTATCGAAAAGGCAGGTAGAGAGATTTACCCTGCTGTTATTTCAATGAAAGGTTTCTTTTCATTGGAATTACTTATATTTTAAATATACTAATTTACATAATTATGAAAATCCAATTCTGAACTTGCAAATTACATGAAGTGAACTTTTACTTTTAGTAAACATATAAACACACACACACACACACATATATATTATAATTAAATTAAATAAATCGAATCGAATATACCTAATATATACAATAGGTAAGTAATCATTTTTTTAAGAGCAAAGTATATTGGTACAAAACGTATTTTAGTTTGAGAACTAGGTTAACAAAATAAACTTACATACGAAAGTAATCTTGATAAAATGGTTCGACCTCAACAGGAAGTCAAAATATTACCGAAATTTCCACTCTTGTGTCTAAGTCCCACATTCTATCTTCTTCTTTTATAGGGTGTCTTATACAATTTTTACAAGACTCAGGTGTGACATTTTGTATGGCAGTAGCTAACAAGCACTTCACCTCCTCCATTTTAAAACTCAAGTTTTCTCTTGCCACTTGGTTTTTTATTTGAGCCCATATAAGCTCGATAGGGTTCAGCTCACAATGATAAGGAGGGAGGCGATGTACAATTATGTTGTTTGCACGAGCCATTTCATCGACTGCATATTTCTTGAAAACGGGTATATGTATCCTCGCGAGGTTTAATAATTGTACTTTCAACATGTTGTCATCGAATTTTATATTTTTTTGAGAAAGGCAGTTGATTATTTCACCTTTTCGCCAGGCAGTAGTTGGTGATGGCTCCAACAACGACAGAATTTGCTTCAAGGTTTGATAGAATATTTGAAAACCAACCTTCGAATCTTTAAGCGTCCATTTCCTCATGGTAATCGTTGGTTTTCTTGCATTCGAATAGTAACAAGCCGTTATCCAAAAAACCCGAATCGCTGCCTGTATGTGTTATTATGAGCCTCCGTCCTTTACCCACTGGTGTTTTTAAACCTAATGAAAGCTCTTCAATGAAGGCTTGTCGATGACTTTTAATTTCCAAATCTTACCACACCTTTGAGACAGTATGACCTTGATTTAGACAAGTTTCATCTAAATAGTATACTTTTCATCCTTCACGACGATACTCTCGGATTTTTTGTAAGTAATTTCTTCGTCACAAAACAATTTCATCTTTTTCTAAATGAATACTATTGCTGCTTCTTTTCATATATTTAATGTTCATTTGTTCTAATGTTAGCAATAAAACACGTCGTGATATTTTGGGTATTGAATTATCGGAATTTATTTCAACTTCAACTTTCCTTAAGGTGTTAATTACGGAATTTCCTCCGAATAGCATATTTGGTATGATCTTCAAGCTGGATGCGTTTTCTACCTCTGGCTTCAATGGTTTCAACAGGTCCATCATTAAATTTGCCTTCACTTTGTTTAAATTTTTTTTTTTTTATTTATTTATTTATTGCTAATTTACAATCTACTTCAATACAGTAATAAGTAAATATGATGTATGTTCTTGGCTTGTAGCAGGTGTCGTCCATTGACGACTCTCTGGAATTTACCTAGCAGCTAGATCTTCTGGCCAAAGTCTTTTTAGACGTCTGTCAACCAGTGGGGGGTTGAATAATTCGTCTATGAGATGGTTTGGATGGTCTGCGCTGCGATTCATGTATCTTCTGGAGTGGTCGGCAATCACATCATTGATGAAGGGATGTTGAGGTCTGCATTAAGGGTTTGGTTTGACACATACCATGGGGCTTTAGCTAACATACGAATAGTTTTTGACTGGAATGTCTGCAGTATTTTGGTGTTGGATGGTTTGCTACAGCCCCACAGCTCAATTCCGTATGTCCACACTGGTTTGAGTATTGTTTTATAGATGGTCAGTTTGTTTTCTAATGAAAGTTGCGATCTTCTGTTGATTAGCCAGCTCATATTTTTAACTTTTAGGTCGAGGTGTCGTCGTTTGGCTGCAATATGTAATTTCCAAGTAAGTTTTTCGTCTAGATGAAGGCCCAGGTACTTTACTTCTGTTTTTATAGGTATAGGTGAATTATTTAGGTGTAGTTGTGGACATCTAATTCTTCGATTTGTGAAATTTACTTGACAAGACTTGTTTGTGTTGACGTTTATTTTCCAGCATTTAAGCCAGTCTTCTAGTTCATTGAGATGATTTTGCAATTTGTTAAATGCTAATATTTCGTTGATGTCTGATGCTAGTATACCAGTGTCATCCGCAAATGTTGCCATTAGTGTATTTTCGCTAATAGGAATATCAGCAGTGAAGATTTGATAAAGGAATGGGCCAAGCACACTGCCTTGAGGTACTCCGGATTTTATTTGGTGGTAGTTGGATAGAGCACCTTCGAATTTAACTTGGAAGTATCTGTCGGACAAGTATGATTTAAGGAGGAGGTAGATTTGGTCAGTTAGCTGAGCTTTTATTTTAAAGAGAAGACCCTCGTGCCACACTCTATCAAATGCTTGCTGTATATCAAGGAATGCTGATAGACAGATTTGTTTCCCCTCTAGGCTCTCTTTTATTTTGTTGACTAATCTATGGCACTGTTGTATGGTTGAGTGATTTGACCGAAAACCAAACTGATGATCTGGGATAAGGTTTTCTATAGGTATTATTGTTTCTATTCTGTTAAGGATTAACCTTTCGAAGACTTTTGATAAAGTCGGAAGGAGACTTATTGGTCTGTACGAACTGGCTTCAGTTAGAGGTTTACCAGGTTTAGGTATCATTATAATTTGTGCATACTTCCATTGTACTGGAAAATAGCAGAGTCTCAGGAGGCTATTAAAAATAATGGTTATTAAGACGACACCTTTTCTTGGGAGTTTTTTTTAAGATTTCGCCAGTTATAAAGTCAAATCCTGGAGCTTTATGAGGGTTAAGCAGGTTGATTTCGTTACGGACTTCGTTTGGTGAGAAGTATTTTAATGGTAATGATAGCGACAGGGTGCATTAAGGAAGTCTCTAATTTTCCCGTCGTTAATATCGTTGGCCTGTGGGGTGAAGAAGACGGTTGATAGATGTTCTGCAAATCTGTTGGATTTTTCTATATCTGAACGAGCCCAGGTTCCATCATTTTTCCGAATTGGTGATTTCATTACTACCGGCCTTTTGAATTTCTTTGTGGCTTTCCAAAGAGAGTTGTTGTCAAGAGAAAGGTTTGTGACATATCTTTCAAAAGATTCGTTTTTGGCTGTTTGGATAGCGGAATGAAGTCTGTGTGTGAGCCTGTTTAGATTTGTTTTATCTATCGCGTTTCTTGTTCTTTGTCATTTGCGACGGGCTTTTCTTCTTTCTTCTACTAGTGTTCTAGTGTGGAGGGGTATACTATACCTTTCATCAATGGTTTTTTCCTTTTCAGGAGTAGCTTTCCAAGCGGCTTGTTGTATTTGTTCCGTTAGATATTTTACAGCTTCTTCAATATCGTTTTTGTGTTGAGTCGAATGTCAAGAGATATTTTTTCATTGATTTCTTCTTTGAATTGAACCCAATTCGTGTTACTGGAACATAGCCTTGGTGCAAGAGTTTTCCAAATTATATTGGTACTTAAAGTAATCAAGATGGGACTGTGGTCCGAATGTAGATCAAAACTGGGGGTAATGTCGCTGTGTATTTCAGGTATTCCCTTAGTTATACCAAAGTCTAGCAGATCAGGAATTTTGTTATCAGTGGGCCAGTATGTGGGGGTACCAGTTGTTAGGTATTTCAGGTTATTATCTTGTATCATCTTTAATAGATTTCTGCCTTTTGGAGATATCAGTCTTGCTCCCCAGGTTGTATGTTTTGCATTCCAGTCCCCTGCCACTAGGAAATGTGAGCCAAGTTGTTCAAAAAACTCTCTGTATTCCTCCAGGTTGATGGTATGGCGTGGTGGGCTGTAGATAGAAGCTATTGTTAATGGAAAGGTGAGCGCTTGTACTTTTATGATAGTACTCTGAATTTTGTTGGTGATATATGGAGCAAGTTCGTAGTGTTTTATAGCTGTACGGATTATTACAACTGAACCAGCGTGGGCTGTTCCATCTGGATGGTTTGCGTAATAGACAGAGTAGTGTGGAATTTTTATAAAAGACCTCTCAGTGGTGTGACTCTCAGATACAAGTAGGATGTCTATTTTGTTTAATTTTAGAAATAGTATAATTTCTTGCACATGGTTTGTTAGACCATTTGCGTTCCACTCTGCTATTCTAAGTGAGTTAGCCATTACGACGTTCTATTTATCACTGTTGTAAGCATGCTTAGTATCATGCTGTTTTGGTTTATCAATTGTGCAAACATATTTTTAAATTCGTTGAGGAATTCTGTAAGTTTATTTGAAAGGTCTGAATTATTGTTGTTGTCTTGTGAAGAAGTATTAGTTGCAGCAACTTGAGCATATTTTACATGTGATTGGCGTATGTGGTGAGCATTATTGTTATTATTATTTAGGCTTGCAACTCTAGGTATAGGAATGCTGCTTGTTATATTTTTGTTTTTCGAATTTACTAGGTCTTTATATATAGCACATCCTTTATAGTTTGCTGGATGATTGCCATTACATAAGGCACATGTTGCTGGTGTGTCGCGTGCTTTTTTGCAGGTTTTTGTATCATGTGATCCACCGCATTTAACACAGGCGAATGGCCTCAGGCAGTAACTTTTTGAGTGCCCGTATTTTTGACACCTTGTGCATTGTACTATTGTATTTTTTATTCTAGGTGGTTCTACTGTTATTATGCAGTTTCGTAGGACTTGCAGGTTAAATATGTTTTTGTTGTTTTCATTTGGCTCTATATCGACAAAGAATAAGGGCAATGGTTCTTTGGTAACTCTATGTCTAACATTAATTATGTTGCGAACTTTAAAACCCTTATTATTTAATTCATGCGAGATATCTCCTGTGGGTGTTGACTGATGTAATCCTCTTATAACAACTCTATAGGCCCTCTCTTGTTTCGGTTGGTAAGTGTGATGTACAATGTTTTCTTTTCTAAGGTGCTGTATGAGTCTCCTGTAGGTGTCTGAGTTTGTAGGGTTAATTTTTACTGTATTATTTGAAATGGTTTTGGTGTAATAGGTTTCGGCCGCAGTTGCAGTTGAAAGGTTTGCTATCATAGCACTATAGTCAGTAACTCCATAAATATAGATTGGTGGCGGTGAGGGATCTTTTTTGGTTATATTTGTGTTTGGTGTATTTGATAAATTGTCTGTTTGTTCATCTAGATTTTTTTTTGAGAGGGAATCAAATCTGTTTTGTGTTTGGATTTGGTTGGGAATTTCTGAAGTTTTTTGTCTTTTCACCCTTTTTCTCTTATTGCCAACTTCTTGCCAAGGATGTTTATTTTCGTTTTCTGTTTCGTTAAGTTCTACGTCGCTATCGCTATCCGTGTAGTTATTGATGTTTTGTGATGATGAGAGTGAGCATTGAGGGTTTGTGGATACTGTTGTGTATTGAGACTGAATAGGGTTTTGAGTGTTATGAATATTTTGTGCAGTTGATTGATTAGGAAATTGTACTTGGTTTGGTATAGCTATTTGGGTTGGAATAGATATTTGGTTTAGGTATGACATTTGATTTGTTGTCTGGTTAGCAGATGGTGATTGATTAAAATACAAAAATGGTACTTGCGGTTTTACTGCTGTTTGGTTTGACTGGCTCTGGTTATTTATTGTTGGGACATCCTGTATAGTATTCATTTGTTGATAAATTGGTTGGCCATTATTATCAAATACTAATAAGTTCCCCGAAGGGAACATATTTCTTTTGGTTGTTTGACTAATCACTTAGTTTTTGTTACTTTTCACTTTAACAATTTTTTGATGCTGATAAGATAATTACTAGTTAATTAGGTAGTTTTACGATAAGGAAGTTTTCTAGCGCTTTGAATGACGGTACGTGTTCACGCTTCGAGAATCAGATTGCTACTCTTTGTTTAAAATTCTGTATACACTTCTCGTGGACACTTTAGTCAAATCACTACACTACACAGGGTAACTACATCGTTGACCAACATACTTTTATTCCTTTCACGGTGTCCACAATCCACATTGAGTATAATAGTTTTTTTTCCCATCGAAAAATTTGGACGTCGTTTACTTTTACTGCTTTCACTTTCCATATTACTCACAACACTAAAATACGTGTTCACTGCTTAGATAATCTAATCGATATGTGAGTCATGTCCTGCGGTGGGGCCACGATAAGTAGAATACTATTTTGCTGACGTCACGTTGCATAGCAACGACGAATAGTATCGACGGTTGCTAGGCAACGTGACGTCAGCAAAATAGTATTCTACTCATCGTCATCCCACCACTGTTTAAATCGATAGCAAAACAACTAAATCCCTGAGTAGCCGACTTTCACCGACTGTCGCGGTTTTAGGGAGGTATAACTATTACCTTCTAACCTAAAATTATTATTTATTGTAATTAACTCAAATTTATAAAACAATAATAGAAAGTATTGGGTTGTACGGCGATGTAGTGTATCTTTTCTAAGTAAAAATATTAAGAGAATAAAAGTTTTGATTCTAAAATATTGTCGAGTGGGAGATAAAAAAAAATTGAACGTATTAAACGAGCACTGAAAGACGTATGTGGCGACCTTCATCATTCTTAGCGGCGAATTTAGATTTCTCGTCCCAAAAAGCTCCAGCTTACCAAATTTCGTGTTGTTATCCCATGCCTGTCACGAAACATTCAAAAATAAAAGTTTAACTTTGACACCCTTTATTTTGGTTATTATCAACTTTCGTACTAAAGTAAGTTAGATTAAATCGGCCTATTTTAATCTCAGGAATCTAAGATGGCCATTCGTTATCAAACACCATGGATATTATATTATATATATATATATATATATATATATATATATATATATATATATATATATATATATATATATATATATATATATATATATATATAATAAATCAAATGTCAATAATAATCATATTAAAATTAACATAATTATAAATATGTACATATTTATTTAATACAAGTAGCTTTGTCATAACATCTTATGACAGTTTTCTTACGCCATTGGAAGACCTACAATAGCGATGAACCGTCACTATTACTTCTAAGAATATACTGCCTACAAATTAGAAATTTTAGTTTAGTATTAATATACATAGTATATTTTTCTTGTGTTAAAGAATTTTTCCCGGGAATATCAGTTTTTCAAATCAGTTCAAAATCAGAATTTATTATAAAATCAACAATATAAAAATTGAAATAAGACTATTTTTTTATGTCTCAATATTTTGCTAATTATTTATTAGCACCACCAGGTCTGTTATTATAAAAATAATAACAGACTGTATACCAGATAACTCACAAAAGGGGTTTATCCAATACTCCTATAAAAGGGAAATGACAAGAAATTTTATCGGACAGGAAAAAACTAAGTCCCTGAGGCTGTTAAGTCATATATCATTTGTACTGAAGACTAGAAAAACTGTGTAATAAAACAGGTAATGAACTTGCCAGAAGAGGATGAGCTACAAAATACTTTGATACAGAGCCAACCAAGGAGTGCCAAAAAGCACCATCTGTGACCCGAAAAGCTTATATCCGAGCACAACATAACTCTTGCTGGGAAAGTATACCCATTCAAGTATACATATGAAAAAATATATATTGAGCAGACATGCGCTAATATGGCTGAAGTACTGCAGAAAAGAAACAGGAATCAGCTCAGAATCACAACAGACTTGTGCTAGTCAAGGGACACTTGCATAAAGGGGACTGTTTAATAGAATCCTAAGCTGTAAATGGTCAATGCACCAATCAACAGTAATTAATTAGCAATAAAATATGCTGCCAAGATGGGCTATGTAACCCTTTTCATTGCTGAGCTATAGCTATGGCTATGTGGTTTTAAAGTTAGCACAAACATTGTTTCTCAGAAACAGTTGCAGCAATAAATTGTTTCTTGACATAAAACTTCAGCAATACATTAGCAATTAATTCTTTGTGGTTCACTTTTCTAGTTTCAATGGTTTGTAGCAGATATCTTGATTTTCCCTTTATAAGGGAAATAGGAAAAGGTAATTTTCTGTCGACCGTCCATTTATGATCAATTTTAATACCCTCACAATTATTGATTAATGACCACTATTAATGAATGATTTTCTATTATTGAACGATTTCATTATAGGCAACACAACATACATTGCTTTAAAATGCCGCTTTTAGTACTATCTGTCATTGTATGTCATTATTTATCGTTAAGTAAATAAAAATTTAAATTAAGATATCTTATTTCTGAAAAGTACAGTTGACGGAAAAGTTTTGTAACGAACTTGTGAATTAAAATGACGATTAACAATCTCGAACATTAACGCGCTCGCTGCGCTCACGCGTTAAAATATCTCAATTGTTAATCGCCCTTATTAATACACTTGTTGGTTAAATAACTATTTTATCATTACTTTATTTAAAGTTAGCACAAACATTGTTTCTCAGAAACGGCTTCAGCAATACATTATATATTGTTATTCTTATTCAATTGTCTTATCTTATTGTTATTCAATTAATTCTTTTCTTTTCTAATTTTAGACTTTTATGTTAAAGGATGATAGGGTAGTTTGTGGGAGTTGGTTAATATACCAATCAACACCAATCAATTAGCAATAAAATATGCTGCCAAGATAGTCCCTGTAGCAGTTGTCATTGCCAATATATAGCTATGGCTATGCTACCTTTACTTTAAAGTTTGCATAACCATTGTTACTTGGAAATGGTTGCAGCAATAAATTGTTTCTTGGCATAAAACTTCAGCAATACATTAGCAGTTAATTCCTTGTGATTCACTTTTCTAGTTTCATGGTTTTTCGCAGATATCTTGATTTTCCCCTGGGTGATTTTTATGTTAGAGGATGATGAGTTAGTTTTTGGGGTTGGTCAAAGTACCAATCAACACCAATCAATTAGGAATAAAATATGCCACCAAGATTGGCCCAGTAGCCCTTTTCTTTACCAAGATACAGCTGCATTGTTTTACCATAAAGTTAGCAGAAACATTGTTTCTCAGATACAACTACAGCAATAAATTTTTTCATTCATAATAAATTATCAATAAATTTAAATTTTTGGTCTGAATTCGGCCATATAAAATGGATATGCTAACTTTACCTACATCTATCCAAGGGTTCTAGAATAAGAATTTGAACCGAATACCATAAAGCAATAGAATGACCAGATCTCCAATCAAAAGAATTGCAATTGATTTGACTGGACAAAAACTGGCAACGAAAAGAAGATAAGATATCACTGTATACTAGAAGTATATGCTGTATATTGAAAGAGGATAGGTAGTGTCATTAATATATTTTTTAAGTTACAATAAAGTAAAGTAATAATAAGTTAACAACAACTAGATCATTTTTGTATTTATCACACATTTCCTGAAGCAGTTTCTGGAAAAATTGTTACAATATTGTTAATGTATATCATACATGGCAAATTGTTCCTAAAGTATTTCTTTATACCATCTTAGCTTGTTTTAATTATGTACCTACTGTGGGAAGTGGGAATAAACCTCAATCATAAAATAAACTCTATTTGTGATTTTTTGTTGTATATAGCAAGTTGATTCTGAAACAGAATTTTTAGACACCAGTTACTATTGTTCTGAACTTCTGAAGCTATTTTATTGTGGAATTTTAATTTAATTACTATTTTATTGGGAATAAGCCACAATTTAAGGTTAGGTTACATTAGGTTAGGCCACAATTTCGGAAGTGGAAATTGAAACATCAATAAACTTACTTTAACCTTCACCAGTCAGGTACTAGTAAGACAGCATTTTATTTTGTTACATTGCAAAAAGGCCTTAAGACAATTACTGTAGGCAATGTAGACATCTCAAGTCTAAGAAACAAATAGGATAGGAAACTGTGTAAAAAGCACAACTTTCATAGAATAGAAATGAATGGAAGGTTGATCAATGGCATTATGTCAAATGCTGAAAAGACCACTGTTCCCAAATAAAAGACAAGATACTTGTAAGAGGTGTAAGGACCTGATGAGTATGACTTTGTACTTGTAGTGTATATACTTAAGGTAAGATTGGATCTTACCTGTTGTTTGTACATATGCTTACTAGTCAAATTGAAACTTGCTTATATTACATTTGAATTAAGTATTTAATCAACTTAATTACAAACTTAAATTGGGATTCTAAATAAGAAAAAGCTCTTACCCCCTGATTTCCCATCCAGAGCAGTTCTTCATGTTTATCAAAGGCTAAAGCTGATACACCAAATCTATCACCACCATCAGCCAATATGCAGTGCGTTTGTACGTAGTCTTCATCTACATTAATTATACCTGGATTTTCTGGTTGGCCCACCACAGCTAACTATAAGTTTAAATTAAAGAATTATTAAACTGAGTACTTTGGTCTAATATTGGAAAAACTTACCCCGGTATCGTCAAAGTACATATTTAATTGAATTATTGTGTATTAGAAATGAAAGCTGTGAACAATCTATTTTATAATTAAGGTGTATAATAGCATTTTTAAAGAATTAAACTAAAACTGAATAAAAAGCAACAGATACACTGTATTATTAAGTTTGTTCTTGTTGAAAAGTTGACGATTGACAGATAAACGGCTGAGGCTGACAGCTTGAAAGGTTGATTATCATGAAACTGCTGTCATACTGCTGTGATGCTGTGAAATTGGCATTATTTTAAGGTTGACTTATCTATGAAACAGGCACAGAACAATAACATAATAAACAATCTGAATGCTAACTGCTTGAAAAAATATGTACGCGCATCTCGTTCGCGCAGACGGAATTAGCCATGTTCTAAACGGAACCAGTGCTGTTCAGTGACATTTTATCTGGTGTGCATAGAAAAATTAACCCGGTTTAATTTATGTATGGCAAGTATGGACACAATATGCACTATTTTATTCGTACTTTTAGTTAAAGAATAGATTAAATTATTTCAAATGTACTAAATTATTTAAAAATTTAAATTACAGTTCGGTCGTAGCTTGTCACAAATTTCTCAATTCGAGTCTATGTTTCCGTTTAAAATATGGCGATCGCTTGCTGACAAACTTCAAAGGCGGCATCTGAGAGTGGGCATCATTCTTTGCTCTGGCCAACACTGCCAAACCGAAATATTTTTTACATTGTTGACATTTTCGGCTATGTTCAGCTTGTACTTTCGTTAAAGTTAACCCTTTAAGGGCCAGTTGTTGAATCAATAGTTAACTCATGGATTAAGTAAACAATGATTAAATTTAATTCAAAGATTATTTCTCAAGAAGTTGTTCAATGCATGTTAACTCTCGGATTTGTTAAACCGAGTACTGAAGCGGTGACAATGTTGCCAGTTAATAATTACCGGCTTGAAACAAATTTTTTCATGAAAGTTATAAAAATAAATTTGTTCTGTGGTATAAACGTTGGTGTTCATATATAAAAGTTAATGACTTTTGGCGTAGTGTTTACATTTTTCATGTTCGTGTTCATGTTGCATTAGTGATTATTGTCTTTGGTAGCACAGCATGATTTCTAAAAATTGTTTATATATATATATATATATATATATATATATATATATATATATATATATATATATATATATATATATATATACATATTACCTATTTGTGGGATGAGCTATTCTGTCTCTTATGCACTTAACCAGCATAAAAACTGTTTCCTTTGGTAATCGGAATCTATTCAATAACTCATTATCTGACCATTTATGAAAATGATTTTCTCTTACTCGAAAAACAGGATTTTTTAACAGAGGAAAAATTATATTAACAACAGCTAAGAAATCTTCATCCTCTGTAATATCTCCATCATCAAAATCAAACACACCATTATTAGCAATAGCCATAATTATTATTATAGACACGAAATTATAATAGACTATTGCTGTAAATCTTATCTAAGACTGCAAATTTGAAGCAATAAAACACAATATCTAGTGATATAACTATGGTTGTTTTAATCTGGAATTGTCTAGACAATATTTAATTTAAAACCAGAAAGTAAGGTTACAAATCTCTAGTTAACACCGTTAATCCTTCGTTTTTGGGCGATTAAGTTAATCTCTGGTTAACAGATGGTTAAGTGTTAAACTTGCATTGAACAACGCTATATTATGTTTAACTGAAGATTATTTTTAATCTGAAGATAATCTTCAATTGAACAATCGGCCCTAATACTTTAATCTTTAATTAAACGCAGTTAAAAGAATATATTATGCGTACATACGTAAAACCAAAGAATGTAGACGCATATATGCGTCAATTTTATATTCTTTGGTGGAACTGCAAACAATATTCGGAAACTACTGCCATGCCATGTCACAGAATAAATAACAATCATAATGCCCACTCTCAGATACCGCCTTTGAAGTTTGTCAGCACGCGATCGCCATATTTTAGAGGGAACCGTAGACTAGAATTGAGAAATTTGTGATAAGCTAAGACAGAAGTGTAATTTAAATTTTTAGAGATTAACAATTTAGTAAATTTGAAATAGTTTAATCTATTCTTTAACTAAAAGTACGAATAAAATAGTACATATTATGTCTATGGTTGCCGTAAATAAATTAAACCGGGATAATTTTTCTATGCACACCAGATAAAATGTCACTGAACAACACTGGCTCCGTTTAAAAAATGGCAGATTCGGTATGCGCGAACAAGATGTGTGTACTTATTGTTTCAAGCAGAGTGGGCATTCTGATTGTTTATTATTCTGTGGCCATGTGCTGCCATACGCGAAAGATCGTTTTTCGCGCGTAGTAAAAGTAAACTCTCCATACAACACATTTTAATGATCATGTATGGACGTAGATAAATAATTGATGTATGCATTTACCGGCAAAAGTATAGAGAAAGTGCCGATGAAGTTAGCTACAAATGATCCGTCAAATTTGTGTTTGCGGTATTGCCGGTATTTTTTAAAATTCTTCAAATTTATATGAAACACGAACGAATGAATATTTGCTACTTTTGATATTTTAGTTGCAGTTAGTTATTAGAAAAAAAAAATTATAATTGGCATTTGGTAGATTAGCAAATAAACTTGGCAATAATGTCAAAACTTTGAAAACACTAGTTGCCAGATTGAATTTTCTTATAATTTTGGGATGAAATGGTACCTGAATACCATTTTGTTAATGTATTAGATACTGGAACTTGTTTAGATCGTCATTACATTCGTTGAACTACATTTAAATTGTGCGAATTTGTGTATTGTATAAACAAAATTTTAATATGTTTAGTAACATTATATCGCATTATATTATATCGCAGGTTGAGTTTACCGAAAGTACAAGCTGAATATAGCCGCAAATGTCAAAAATATTTCGGTTTGGCAGTGTTGGCATGTTTTTATAATGCATATGTTGTATGCTTCAAATATAAAGAGATAAAGCTTTTAAAAAGTACGTTTTAATTATACTATTTTATGAATTCTGCAATTTTTAATTTATATGAAGCAATAACGAGTAAATATGTGTCTCTTTCGAGATTAATTGTAAACATCTGTTGTAATCTGGCAACTGCTGATTTGTCGATTGCCAAATCTATCCCCTAATCTATCAAAGGGTAATTGCTAAAAAAATTTCTAATAATTAACTGCAATTAATCTACAAAGAAACAAATATTTACTCATTGTTGTTTTATATAAATCAAAAATTGCAGAATTCATAACATAATATAAACAAAATGTACTTTTCTAAAGTAGACTTTACACTACATGATTTTATCATATGACAATATCATATGAGATTTGTTATGATTCCTCGTTTCTATGATGTTTTAAAAAATCGTGTTTACACTGCATGATAAGTTATGACTTATGATATGAGTGACAATGAGTGAGGTTTTATTGATTTTTCTTTTTGTTTATGGTCATAGAGATATTAGACGCAGTGTAAGTATCAATTATTAGATTTTGAAACCATTATAATGGAAAATAACTCTTTGATTGCATTGGCTTCCCGACTTTTAATAATAATACGCCGGCAAAAACTGCGTACAGCGTACAGCAGTAAGAAGAAAAAGAAAAAGAAATTTAGTGTTGATATTATACCAAATTAAAAATAATTAATAAAGAAACTAAACTAAAATTATGAGTAAGAAGACTATAAAACACTAAACTAAGAATAAAATAAGCTAAATAAATAAAAAAAAAAATACGACACAATAGCACACATTAGATAATAGGTTCAATATCAATGTAACAAACAATAAATAAATAAAGAATGTTATCTCTCGGTAAAGGAATGTTGCTGAATTGACATAAGAATAAGGCGCGATATTTAAATATATTGGTGTTACCCGTATTATTACAGAAAATCATATGATTTTATCATGCGGAATAGGTACCCTCCTATACTAGCGTCTAGCCGTTGGCAGGTCAGGATAATCCTGACCAATCCAATCGCACTTGATTTTGTGTGTGGCGCGTCATTCAAATTATGTACAGGTTTGAATGTAACAGTTCTCATTTCTCATATCACGAAACGTTCTCAGATTGTTCACACAAACAAGGAGTTATGTTTAATTGTGTTTTGAATACACAGTTTTATTATTTTACATATTATAAATTATTATTATCTTATTGTGAGTTGGCAACAAGTGACAAGACAGAGACAGTGACACAAAGGGTGAGGGAGGACTTGTCTGCTTGTCAGCTTGTCACTTATTATTATTATAGATCATAGTTGTTGTTATGTTGTTGTATAATAACCACAATCAAATATCAGCAATAGTCTGACGTTCAGATATACTTAGAAGTAACTGTCCAATATCAGTTTGATGTCCAATGTGTGTTTTTATAAAATTGACTTCAACTTTTTCTGCCAATTCAACCACAACCTTGAGACCTGCTGGGCAAAATCCACCAATTTTTATACTGCTTTTCATTTTTAAGTGCCTCTTTCCTTTGCTTTCAGAATTAAAGCAGCCTGACCTATGACACAGAGACTTCATTGTTTTGTGAGTCTGTGGAAAAGTTCTCTACTTTAAAGTATTTTGTTTTTGTACTACTTTCAATAGAACATTTCCACTCCTGAAAAGAAGCTAAATTGGAAAATTGAAGTGTTTCACTTTCTAGGATCAGGTTGTGTTCTTCTTGAAAGTGAGTGTGGAATTCTGCAACATAACTTGAATGAAAATTACACAAGGGACACTTCTTGAATCTTGTGACACAAAGGGTGAGGGCTTACCTGCTTGTCACTTATTATAGATCATAGTTGTATAATAAAAATAATAATCACAATAAGATGGTATATACGTGGAAGTGATAATAATAAATATTTAAAACAAGATATATCATTTATGTATACTTCCAATGTATAATATGATAATAAATCTCCCAGATATAACATGGTCCAGGTGTAGTGTGAGAACAAATATAATAATGGAAAGTTTTAAGTTCTTCAGTAGAATTCATATACCTGGATAAACTTTTGATCAATTTGTAACAGATTTGAGAGTCCAAGCCAAATTAGGTGAATTTTTAGAACAAGAAGGTTGATTCGGGATAGAATAGTTAAAGGAGTAGATGATAATGCTTTACAAGAAATACTGCTAGGATAAATAGATTTAAATTTACGAAAAACAGAAATGTGCAGGCTTTCAGAAACAGGCAAAACTTTTACAAGAAAAAGAGGTAAATGCAGTCAGAAAAAGGAGTTCGCAAGTAGAGACTTACCCAAAAGGAAGAACTTTTAACTGAGTTTTTTTATGTGGAAATATTGTTAAATTTAATATACCTATGTATATATTTTATTCAGTAAATCACTACAGTTGACAAAGAATTACTTTATTAATATTGTAAATCCTTGTATGTATACCTCTAATATGTAATACAGTCGGAAAAATGAAAGATTACCCATAAATGATCATATCAATCACTTATTTTGTATTTGCTGTCTTTTTCTATAACAAACATTTGTTATTTATAGAAAAAGACAGCAAATACAAAATAAGTGATTGATATGATCCTTCATGGGTAATCTTTCATTTTTCCGGCTGTATATCTGCCAGATATAACAAAACTAAAGGGACTAAGCATTTTTTATCTTTATAGAGAGTTATAGCGAGTGAATGAATAAAACAACCAAATTTATAATAATTTTTAATATCTTAGAAAAAATACATGTTTATAAATTATTATTTGCACACATTGTCTGATAACCTGAAATTAATAGCAAACTAGTAGTTTTTATGTCTAATAAAAAAGTAGAATAGCTACTGTTTTGAAACTAAACTTAAAGATAGCAAGTCAGTTTCTTCAGAACTTGGTTTCTGAATTTTGGTTCTGGTATTTTTCTTTTTTGTAGAAAATAGCCTATGTTGCATTTGAATCTTTTTATTATGAGGGACATTGATGTTCGTAGATGCAGGACTGGAAAAATTCGATACAGTTAATGCTGATAGTGTTGGTGCAATTGGCGCAATTGCTTTTTCAAAAACCTCAAGCTGTTGGATAGAAGTAGCGGAATCCAGCAGTTCCAAAAATTTCACTTTTATACTCTCTTTTTTATTATTGAATGTAGCTGTTGAATTTTCTTCTTTTTTACTTATTTCTGTAAGAATACATTCTTCGACTTTATTTTTAGAAATATCAGTAGGGGGTTGATTTCCACTGTTGGACTCTAAAACTACAAACAGAACTATATTAACAAACAAAACCAATATCCGTACATCTTTAACCTTCAATAACATTAAAATCAATTGTCAATCCAGAACCATAAATTAAATGTGTGAGTTGCAGCAAATAAAAATATTTGTTAGTTATATTACTATTGTTTTTACCTTGTAAATTTTCTTGGTTTTCAGAATGTAAACCTCTGTATCTGCACAAGAGGTGAATGTGTTTACACATATTCCATTTGATTGCAGAATCTATGCAGGAACACCTGTATCGGTGGATACATGAGCCACATTCAGTACAAAATATCTCACATTTGCAGTTTATTTCATTTTCTTCTACTGTATATACTTCATACTTTCTAGAGGAAGCAATGCTCCAACCATTCTCAGATGGAATTATTAAGGACATGTTCAAATCTAAGCTAATTTTGTGACGTATGCGCAATTCTTTGATTTTATTGCAAATTTTACCTTTATGTAAGACTATTAATGAATCAAACAGTTTGTCCCTGACGAATTTCATTATTGCTAAAATGGCTTTATCCAAACGTTTAACGGTTTTTCCATTTAAATATAAATACTTCAGTGTTCTGTGCATACGCTCTATGTGCATATTAGTATTTAAACCTGTATGCATCCTGTAACAATATGCCCAAAATTCTGATTTATTGGCATAATAACTTTTAAAATAATGCAAAAAGGGATGAAGATCAGGATCATTTTCCAATTGGCACTGAAACTCTTTTAACATTATCGAAAATGTGGGTACATCTGTTTCTTGTAAAATTATACGCAGTTGTTTGTATACCAGCACCTACAATACATACAGTTATTAATAAATTATATGGTTGTACTAGCATTTATAATTTTGAATTATATTTATTCACCAAAGTGTACAAACCTGTTTTTCTTTGGTGGTAATTTTATACAAATTATTTCGCCATGCTCGATCCAAGTGCCAAGTACAATACAGTCTAAAAAAAGAACGAAATTACTCTTAATTATTTAAATAATAACTTTGATAACTAACCTATGCTCAGGAAGAGTCATCACTTGTATCCATGCATTATAAAATGAATCTGCTAGGTCAGACATGAAATTTTTACAGGATATTAGTCCTACTTTTTCTTTTATGGCGGAGAAAAATATAGTAAGGACCTCTTGATCGCTTCTGTTGGATATTAGAAATGCGCATGGAAATCCTTGTCTTAAATTATCCAACACTAAAACAGTATTCAGCTCAAACCCATATCCATTTGTTCCATGTGTACCATCTACACATACACAGTCCGAACCATATTTACACATTATCTCAGCTTGTGCGTCAGTCATAATAATTAAAACAAAGTCGTTAGACTTCAAGAATGGATATTTTTCATTAGTGGTTTCTTGTGCTTTGTAAAATAAAACATTTCCAGTCACCTCCATGTCTTTTACCCATGCATCCACACTAATTCCATCAACTTTGTGGTGCCCTGAAGATGTATTTAAATTATATGCACATTCGATGTTGTACAAATCTTTTTTTGTAAGAAGATGCAATCATTCTAACTCAGAATTTCGAACAGAGTCACGCACTTCATCTAAAATAGTTGAAAATGGAATTCTCAAGGCAATTTTTTCAGCAATAGACTGACGTTCAGATACACTTAGAAATAACTGTCCAATATCAGTTTGATGTCCAATGTGTGTTTTTATAAAATTGACTTCAACTTTTTCTGCCAAATCAACCACAACCGTGAAACCTGCTGGGCAAAATCCACCAATTTTTATACTGCCTTTCATTTTTAAGTGCCTCTTTCCTTTGCTTTCAGAATTAAAGCAGCCTGACCGATGACACAGAAACTTCATTGTCTTGTGAGTCTTTGCGGAAAAGTTCTCTACTTTAACGTATTTGGTTTTTGTACTACTTTCAATAGAATATTTCCACTCCTGAAAAGAGGCTAAATTGGAAAATTGAAGTGTTTCACTTTCTAGGATTAGGTTGTGTTCTTCTTGAAAGTGAGTGTGCAATTCTGCAACATAACTTGAATGAAAATTACACAAAGGACACTTCTTAGAATCTTTGTTAATTTTGCTATCTTCCGTTGAAGTGTCTACAACATTTTTGTGAGTTTTTTCATGATAACGTAAATGTTTTTTGTGGTTGAAATTGTTACCACATATTCTACATTTAAAATTGTAATTTACTACTTCCACCTGCACTAATTCTGGGTGAAACTTCTTAATATGTTTGCGTAAATTTGAGGTATTTAAGAATACTTTTTTACAGTTTTTGCACTCGCAATCCATTTTCTTTTTTCTTTCACGGGGTCTCGCAACGAAATACAAAATTGAAATTCAAATTCAAATTCAGCTAAATAACACAAATTGATCAATACGACTGCGCAGTAGATTTATTTGTAATTGGTTAGGATCGCTATCTTGTCACTTGTTGCCAACTCACAATAAGATAATATTTATAATATGTAAAATAATAAAACTGTGTATTCAAAACACAATTAAACATAACTCCTTGTTTGTGTGAACAATCTGAGAACATTTCGTGATATGAGAAATGAGAACTGTTACATTCAAACCTGTACATAATTTGAATGACGCGCCACACACAAAATCAAGTGCAATTGGATTGGTCAGGATTATCCTGACCTGCCAACGGCTAGACGCTAGTCCCTCCTATTCTCCTGTGACAAGATATGACGAGCCACATGACAGTGCCTATGACAAAATCACATGACAAATCACACAGTGTAAACATGTAAATTTCACTTCATGACCAAATCATATGACAAATCACATGATAAATCATGTAGTGTAAAGTGTGTATAAAGCTTTATCTTTTTATATTTAAAGCATACGGCATCTACATTACAAAAACATGCCAACACTGCTATACCCACAGACCGAGGTTAGGTGATCTGTGGCTATACCGAAATTTTTTGTTGTATGTTTGACATTTGCGGCTATAATCAGCTTGTACTTTCGGTAAACTCAACCTTCGTGATTTTTTATTTGTGATATGGCAACACTCAACACTGCCAAAGCCAAATACAAATCTGTCCCTCGTTTGTAGCTAACTGCTTATGGCTTGCTAACTTAATCGTTCATCGGCACTTTCTCCACCAAAAGCAATATAATAGCATAGAATAACCGAACACACCGTGTGTTCGGTTGTTCTCTGATAATAGCGTCTATATTCATATTCTTTGTCTATACCTATATTCTTGTCTATACTTTTGCGTTTTGCCCGAATTCTTCATTCTCATTCGTTCATTGCACGAAAACCCAATTTAACCTTTTTTCTGTGTTTTAAATTGAGTGTGAGTGTGGGTTTTTTTCCTTATCGAACTATTGCGATACATATAATGATATCGCTTTTTGAATGTAAATTGTGGACGATTTTCACATTTGCTCCCATTGAAGATAGCTATAATTGAGCTGTCAATTAAAGTTCATAGAACGAAATGTTTGCGCTTGACTGTGTTGCCATGTTTTTTTAATAAATCGGGAAATAGAATGTGATTTATAATTAATAAAAAACCAATAGAACTTTAACAAACTAACAGTAAAAAAGAAATTCTTTCAAAGAATAATAAGATTAGTATGCAGGTACTTTCCACAGGCATCTGGTGACCATCTGTAACAATCTGGCAACTGGTGGTTTGAGGATTGCCAAATCTATTAGCTTATTATCAAAGGCAAATGCCAAAAAAATGTAATAATTAACTGCAATTAATATGAGAAGAAACGAGTATTTATTCGTTCGTGTTGTATATAAAAAAATAAAAAAATTGCATAATTCATAATAATAAAAATGTATTTTTGAAAGCTTCTCTATTTGTAATTGAAGCCTACAACATATACATTATAAAGACATGACAACACAGTCAAACGTCAAAAATTTGTTTTGTGAATTTAATTCACAGTCACAGCTCCTTTGTAGCTAGTAGTAGCTATCTCAGTGTTGTTAACTCTACGGATTTATCTGTAGATCTACGGATTTTAGAAATTACTTAGGATTTTCGGATATCGATCACATTTCTACGGATTTTTCAGCTGCAGCAATCAAGAATAAAATTGGGATTTTTTACTCTTAGCTTTTTATAAAAATAGAATTTTTACTCTTAGACTCTTAGCTTTTTATAGAAATAGAAATATTTATCAAATAATTAATTGACATCTAATCCTCTGTAATGCCGTGAAATGATGAATTTCAATTTTCGTAACAGGTGAATCCTCGGCGCTTAGGGGAATAACAGTGATCTCAGATGGAATGCTAAGATTTACCTTGGGGACTCCCCGTCCTAACATTATAAATATGAGCTATTCGGAAATCTACTGTTTAAATTTGTTATCATCAAAAAAAATTGATAGTATTTTTAATACGTCTGTATTAAAATTTATTTGATACTTCCCCGTATTGTTTAAAAATTACATGCAAAGAATGAGAAATCCCGGAAATTCGTAACTGTAATTTGATACCTAAACCATAACAATTAACATCATTCTGTATCGGCACCTATTAGTAACAATAAATCATTCACCCACTCTTAAACTTTTATGTAAATATGGTAAATATTATGACCTAAATTCTGATGTGAGCCTTTGGTACCATAAAATTTGAAAACGATTTGAATTATAGATGTTTGGAATAATAACTTCGACCTAATTATTTACGGTCTTTAACTTTTGAACAGTGATTGCCATGCCAGTAATCATTGTAAACATCTTCACTGTTTACGTTGAATTAGATATACGTTAAATTTTATGTATGTATTATCGTTGATTGATTTGGGTTATTCAATCAACGGTATTATATAATATATAAAATAAAAATAAATCTACTGTTTTTGAAAGGAAATCTCGTGTTTTATATTGCCCTTTTCTCCTGTTGTTGAAAATATCCATCTGGCAACACTGTACCAAGCACATGTTTCTGTTCTACGGATTTCTACGGATTTTTGAAGCGCCCTCTACGGAAATATTCAGTTGCAGAGTTAACACACCTAGATTGGTAACAGGGATAGCCAAGGTCAAATCATGTTCGGATTAGGCGCCCATTCGTTTGGTAGCGCTGCTAGTCTCGTTCTTGCGCGGAGGGAGTGTGCTGTGATCAAGTCAAAGTTGAGTTTAGACAAATACGGCGCCATATTTGTATTTGTTTTATTTGTTATAATTTATTTTATAATGTAAAATTTTTTATATAAATAGTGCAAAATCGTACAATTTTCGACGATTTTTTATTATGGAATCGAACACATTACATGGAATAACAATATAGAGACGAAGAACTGAACAAAAAAGATGTGTTCCAGATTGCATGGATACTACTGGCAAGCAATACCGTTTTTTAAGTCCAGGACATTATATGGATATGTTTGATAAATGGGTGAATGGTATTAAGAGCCCTAATTAGAGAATGCTGCATTTTAAAGAGGAAGATATAGTCAATGTTGGAAATAGCGGTATTACGAGAACAGCCGTTCCGAGTTTGTTTTTACCAGGACCAGGTAAGAACTATTATACCACTGACCTATATTTTTATTCACATTATATCTGACCTTTTACTTATAAAATTAGTTTATAAATTTAACCTAAAATTAAGTATATATTATAAAATCAGTCTTACTTAGCTTAGTATTTGAATTATTTGTAGGTGGTGGTTCAACAACTATCTTAAAAAGCATCACCTTAGAGAGGGTTCGGCATAAATTTCTACAGGTGTGCGCCTTTCAAAGTTGGATTAGATTAGCAGACCATGACTACACTATCATGGAGAGGTCTATGAGCTTGCCCGCTTTAAGTGTGAGGACGGACCTGTCCCTCTCTTGTGAGTGAGATTGGTCTTAGAGTACCATATTACCATGGTTTGCCTCATCTATGTACTTTTAATGTTCCATTTTGTAGAACAACCTATGGTGCTAATAGCCCACTGAATAGATACGTTTCTTTGTTAAACAACCTAAATGTAAATGTATTTAATATGTCCCTCAAAATATATAAATATTAGTAGAAGAGTGGTACCATAGAGTTTGGAAACTTTTAAAATGTAATTACATGTTTAATTATATATATATATATATATATATATATATATATATATATATATATATATATATATATATATATATATATATATATATATATATATATATATATATATATATATATATATATATATATATATATATATATATATATATATATATATATATATATATATATATATATATATATATATATATATATATATATATATATATATATATATATATATATATATATATATATATATATATATATATATATATATATATATATATATATATATATATATATATATATATATATATATATGTGTGTGTTTGTGTACATAATATATTTTTATTTCACATTATTTAATTTTATTATCTTAAAATACTGTGTACTTAACCACTATTTTGTATATTGTAAGTTGTAACATTTAATCGGCTTGTCCCGTATATTAGCCTGCATCCACACAGACAGCGGTAAGACATTCAGAGTTATGAATAAATAAATTTGAATGTGTCGACAGGGATCTTTCCTATTCTGTTGATGATAGGGATGGGATGACTGATCTTAAGATGACATACTGGTGAAAAAATCTGTTGATTGTAATTGTGTTTGTCATTTCAGGCATAAAAACATTATTATCCTCTGTTGTTTGGAGTTTATACTGAGCAAATAAAGTTACTATATCAGGTTTTAGCAAAGCTTACATTCTGGGTGAAAACTTTAAGCATACCTTAGAAATAAACTATTTACCTTATCCATTGTTTGTTTTTTCTATTTGCTATCATTTGGTTATTCCTCATTCTTGGGTTTTCTTTTTGCAAGAAGCAATATTTTGCTAATCTAATCAAAATCATAATTTTGTTGATAACCAGAATATTTTTCTGGAACTTATATTATGATTCTGATTATTATATATACATATATATATATATATATATATATATATATATATATATATATATATATATATATATATATATATATATATAAAGAATTAAAGTATTATCATATAAATATATAACATATAGTATGAGTATAAATGTATATAAACTTCTTTCTAGAACTAAATCATTTAATTGTTCTGTTTCCAACTTAGCAGGGTCCTTGAGTTCTCTCTTTCTGTGAGTAGAACGCCAGACTGTAAGAGTTTTCACTGACCACTGATAGTGTGTGTTATTACATTAGGATGAAAGTACTACAAAAAACTCAGAATGTCTGATGGCTGTCTGTTGCTTATTAGGCTTTAATTTGACATTAGAATTACAAAAAAATTATTTAAATACTGACAAGTTCCTGTCACAACATTTAGAACACTAAATTATACTACATTCACCCGTCCCTATTTTTGAACAAAATATTGCAACTATCTTGGTTTATTTTTAGCTCCAGCTGATTTACAGCTAGAATGAAAATCTGAATTTTCCAATCTTGGTTCATCATTATCATCAGGTTTTTGAACAGGTAAATTTTCTGTCTCATCTGGTATTTATTTGGTAGTGGAATTGTCTAGTGTGTTATTTGGACCTTCATCATTATCTTGATTCAATAATATAACAATTCAACAGTAAACTTCGTATATAGTGCAGAGCACATGGTAAAGCAGTTTTCCATTAAGTGAATTCTAAATTTTTGGTTTTCTATGCTAGATTCACCAATTTCCAAACTCATTGTATTTTTCGACTTAACCATTTCCTTCATGATTATATGGTGTTGTTCTACTTGAATATATTCCTTTAGAGTGTAGATAATTAATAAATTCTTGTGAAGTAAAGCTAGTTCTCCTTTTTAGATTTGATATATACCGTCATTCTATATAAACCAAATAGTGATTTAATCTGTAATTGGTTAGAATTGCTTTTCTACCAGATAATGTCTGCATTTTTTTTAATACTTCAACTCATTTGCTTTTTTTCAATTGCATAATGTTTTCATTCAGAATATGTGAGGGTATGTCTGAAAAAAGCAATTGGTTTTCCAGATTGATTGATTCGCTTATGTAATCGTAGATTAATTTTTTAAAAGCATGTACTTATCTTTATCTTCTAGGAATTTATCTTTAGATTCATTGCTTTCTAAAAAATTCTTGAATGTTATATACTTACCAATGTTTGAATTCTTTGGTGGAAGTTTGACAGTTTGGATCAGCCTCTAGTTTATCTGGTCTAAAGTACTTCCCCATTGTAAATTCATGCGAATAAAATTGTAGTAAAATGTCTTTTGCAGAATTAGACTTTTATTCACATAAAACTTGATAAGAATGACAAAACAATTATTTAAATACTGACCAGTTCTTGTCACAACATTAAGAAAACTAAATTATACTACACGTGGCTTGTATTATTAATATTTCTTGTAACACATATAACATTTCTTGTAACATTTTTATAAATAAAGATTTTATTCTATATTTTATTCTTTAATTTTTTTTAACCACTTTGGCATTTTAATGTAATGGAAAATAAATATAGTCCCAACATAACAAGAAAACCCAAAAAGTATACGAAAAATATTTATTATCGTATAGGATAAGGATTTTTCTTGTTATTTTAGGATTATATCGATTTTCCTTTACTTTAAAATGAGTTTACAATCCTAGGTAATATTACTAAACTTTTGAATTTAGCGCCATGTGTATATAGTTACGCGCCCGATCACTAGGTGATGCGCCAATCATTGTTTTATTCCTTAACACGGAAGTTTCAATGCTAGGTGGTAGTGTGCTATGGAGTTAACAACACTGAGCTATCTTCAATGGGACCAAATGTGAAAATCGTCCTAAAATTGTTATTGAAATACATAAAATTAAGTTTAAGTTTACCTAAATAATGGATGTAAAACAAGAGGTTAGTGAAGAGACTTGTAAAATAGAAATGTATTATAATGACATGGATGATGTTCTTTTACATAGCGTTAAATGTGAAATTAAGGAGGAATCCAATAGAGAAAGCACCCATGACACATATGATTATTTAGACTTAAAGGAATGTCCCATAAATACTGAAATAGAACAAGATGAAAATAAACTTAATCCCTTTGAAGAAAACGAGAAAACTGAAAATGGTAAGTAGATAAACCTTTCATAATTCCAACTAATATAAATACATATCATCATCCTCGCTTTAAAACTCTGTATGGGTCCTAGCCGACTCACGAATTGCTCTACAGTGATCCCTATAGAGTTCATCTCTGCAGCATGTGTTAGGATTTGGTGTATTATTGTTTTGTATATGTTTATCTTTGTATTTCTAGATATAATTGAGGATTTAAGAAGGCGATTGAGCTCAAAATAGCACTTGGTGGTGCAAATTATGTGGTTTATCTCTGTGGTAGTCTGGTAGTGTTATTTTCAGTGTTGATGAGCATTCCCAGGTATACAAATTCGTTATTGGCTTTAATAACAATGTTTTTTTTGGTTGCATGCTTATTTTCATGCACTTCATTATGTAGGTGTTAATTATTAAACCCATTTTGTAGCTGATTATTTTAATGCTACATATGCCTCTCGTACAGTGTTTTCTGTTCTCCCAACAATATTGATATCATCAGCATAGGCCAGGATTTGCACTGATTTATTATAAATATATTGAACTCGCGGTTGTAATTTGTGACATATGTATTACTTTTTCCAGAGCCAGATTGAACAGTAGATAGGAGAGAGTGTCTCCCTAGCGCAGCCTGTTATTTGTTTTAAAAGGTTCAGATAGTTCCCTCTGCATTCATACTCTACATTCAACTTTTTCAAGAGTTAGTTTTGTTAAATTTGCCAACTGATACTCTAGCTCTTTCATTTTCATTGCTCTGAATATTTCTCTTCTATGTACAGAGTCCTAGATTGCCTTGTAGTTTATAAATATATGATAAGTATCTATGGCATACTCCAGTGTTTTTTCTAAAATTTGTCTCAGGGTTGCAATCTAATGAATTGTCAATTTACCACCTCTGAAACCAGCCTGGTTTTTCCTTCTATACATTCTATACATGGTGCTATATAGCAGCATAGTATTGTGGAAAATATTTTATATGCTGCATTTAGAAGCGTAATTCCTCTGTGGTTAGAGCATTTAAAGATATCTCCTTTTTTGTGTATAGTGCAAAGTATTCCAATTACTGGGGAGGGATTTATGTGTCCACATTTCTTTTATGAGCTGTTTTAGGGCCATTATGGTAGCGTGGCCTCCTTCTTTATATACACTCACCTGCACGAAAAAACAGGCACCCTTATAATTTCTGATGAAAATGCTTCTTTGAAAAAATTCTTTTGATTTTTTTTCTATTCTTTTTACAAATTTGGCAAACAATGAACACAGAAATCCCTACAGATAGTTTTTAATGAGAAATGTCTTTTAAATTGAAATTTTACAGATTGTTATTCTGGTATAATCAACAATGTTGAAGTTATCATCTTACACTTACTTAGTTGTTACCAGGAGGCTGTGCAACTTTCAATTGTTTTTACTATGTCATTTCTGTTTATTACCGTCAAAAGTGTTTATTATTATCGTGATTGTGACAATTATTGGCAATTTCAAGATCTTTGAATGCAGAAATTGTTGCATTTATTGTTACTCTTATTCAGGATGGAAGAAGTCAAGTCTACGTAGCTGATAGGTATGGAATTTCACCCAGTACAGTACAATGTGTTTTGACTCATTGTTTAGAGACAGTAGTTTACACCCAACGACCTGGAACAGATCTCCAAAAAAGAACCACTCATCGGGGCAACCGTTTTATAATGTATAATATATATATATATATATATATATATATATATATATATATATATATATATATATATATATATATATACTAAGGTACACTCGAAGAGTGGTGGGTTTTTCGGTCATAGTGGAGAAATAAAAGACAAAGAAGGTGGCTACTTCATCTATTTATTGAAGATGTTTCGCTTTCTGCTCAGAAAGCATCATCAGTTCATCTAAAAAGAACAATATGAAACCAAACATCCATAGAGAAGTTACAACAAAAGTGTGTTACCTTACAAAGACATGTAGCAGTCAATGATGTTAAAAATATGAAAAAACTTACGAAACTGGACATTCATAGTTAACATTGTATAAAATAATTAATTGAAACTAGGTATAGTTTGCAATTTAACAAAATTGGACAGCAAAAGAACATGTGATAAAAATACATGTATAAAAAAGTTATTATAAAAACTTAAGTAAAAAACATTAAGGTTTATTTTAAAGTGTAAAGAACTAAAAAGATCATACGAATGCACTTCCAACAAATTTATTTAATAAATTAGATTTTAATTTTAACTTTAGGTAACATTATAAGTTATTTAGATTAATAGTAATAAGATAAAATGAAGTTACCAGTCTTTAGCTTACTGAGTCTCGCCGATAAATGAAGTTACAAGTTTAACATCCACGAAAACACGTGAAAATAGGTGGCCTTGAGGTCAAAGTGACATAAACAGCAAGGCAACCTACCAACCTCTACCACATCAAAACTCACTAAAATGAGTTATCTCTTTTCACTAATTTACCTCTTTCTAGCGTTATTACCTCCTTAAGAAATCACTGGAACTCCATCCAACCTAACTGTCCTGTATCCTGGGATGTATTTGCAGAACTTTTACAATTAATATTTGACACTAATTTTTTGGTCTTCAATGACAAATATTACCTTCAAATTTTTGGGACACCTATGGGTTCCTCAATCTCTCCCATCCTGGTTAATTATGTACTGGATGATTTAGTATCTGACCGGCTGGGTCGTTTAGATTTCCAAATCCCTTTTATTAAACGGTATGTTGATGACTTATTACTAGCCTTACCTCCAGACAAGATTCAGGCCACCTTGTCTTTATTCAATGAGTTTGATCCTCATTTACAGTTCACTGTTGAACTTGAGGACTCCAACACAAATAGTATTCCCTTCTTAGACATGCGTGTCATTAGAATGGGAGATAACACCCTTACTACAAGTTGGTACAGGAAACCAATGGCCTCTAATAGGTTTCTCAACTACCACTCTTGTCATCCCTTTAAATATAAATTAAACCTTATTAAAGCTTTAAGCTGCAGGCTAAATAGACTGATACATCCGATTAATCGAAGGGAATCCTTTCAATTACTTAAAAATATTATGATTGAGAATTCCTATCCATCCTCCCTTATTAATAAATACCTTTATACTCAAAGTTATGGTTCTTCTTTAAATGACATACCCAATGCTGACCAACTCAGAACAATATCAAATAATTCAATTAATAACACTGTTCTGCCTAATACTGTACTTGGGAATCAAACTACCCATTACTCATCTTTACCTTATTTTCCTCAGGTTACTGAGAAACTCGTTAAACTGTACAAACATAACAACGTACCGGGTAAAATTGCTATTAAGAATGCTAAGACTGTCAAGAATTTGTTTTCTAAAACTAAAACACCTCTGTCCCTTCTGGAACAAGTTAATGTAATATATCATATACCTTGTGCTGAGTGTGACTCATGTTACATCGGTCAGACAGGGAGATCACTGAGAGGGCGTCTTACGACTCACCGCAGTGATATTAATTTATCTAAGCATACTTGTGCTCTTGCCGAACATGCTATCAACACTAAGCACGAAGTAAACTTTAATGAAGTTAACATTCTTGGCACTGAACGCAATCTCGTAAAAAGACAGTTTTTAGAAATGTGTTCAATATTAAAATATCCTAATACCCTTAATAAGAGAACCGACATTAGTAATTTGAGTCAAATTTATCATGCATTAATTTTACAGAATTAGGCTAGATATGTTGTTTACTTAAATTTTGTCCCACATTGGGGTTTTGTTATTACATTTTCATATAATAAATTTAAATAAAAATAAAATATAATAAATTATTCCTTCCTTAACTTAGTTTTATCAATTTATATTTTATTAATATTTGTCAATATCACTTTTACATAATTAAGTAATTGTTCTTTTTGATAAACTTGTTTGATAAAATTAAACTGAAATTGATTCATAGAATCTTTCTCATTACGGTCCTAAATGTTTGAACCTTTGGACTGTGGAAGTTGTATTAATCTTCACCTGTTAGCTGGCTAACTAGTGACGTCATAATATTATAATATATGATATTTTGGATTGACTTCGCATGCTTTGTTCTTTGTTGACAGATCAATCACTGTTGGGGTGAGTGGTGATTTTAACCTTTTATTGTTTGGTTTTTTAACGACAAGCTGTCAACCAAATTTATCACAAATTTTGAATATACCGCCTTATATATAGAGGTTGGTAGGTTGCCTTGCTGTTTATGTCACTTTGACCTCAAGGCCACCTATTGTCACGTGTTTTCGTGGGTTTTAAACTTGTAAATTCATTTATCGGCGAGACTCAGTAAGCTAAAGACTGGTAACTTCATTTTATCTTATTACTATTAATCTAAATAACTTATAATGTTACCTAAAGTTAAAATTAAAATCTAATTTATTAAATAAATTTGTTGGAAGTGCATTCGTATGAACTTTTTAGTTCTTTACACTTTAAAATAAACCTTAATGTTTGTTACTTAAGTTTTTATAATAACTTTTTTATACATGTATTTTTATCACATGTTCTTTTGCTGTCCAATTTTGTTAAATTGCAAACTATACCTAGTTTCAATTAATTATTTTATACAACGTTAACTCTGAATGTCCAGTTTCGTAAGTTTTTTCATATTTTTAACATCATTGACTGCTACATGTCTTTGTAAGGTAACACACTTTTGTTGTAACTTCTCTATGGATGTTTGGTTTCATATTGTTCTTTTTAGATGAACTGATGATGCTTTCTGAGCAGAAAGCGAAACGTCTTCAATAAATAGATGAAGTAGCCACCTTCTTTGTCTTTTATTTCTCCACTTTGACCGAAAAACCCACCACTCTTCGAGTGTACCTTAGTTTATTTTGGATTGACGGTCGTACTCCTTTTCTCGATATATATATATGTATATATATATATATATATATATATATATATATATATACTGTCAATATAAACAAACAACACAGTTTATTAGGGTTGCAGTCAGAAAATTGGCCGGGATGTTAATGAAACACTCTTATGACTTTTGTCTAGCTTTCGGAATGGTTTTATTCCTTTTTCAAGACATAGTCGTTGAGATTATTTATAAAAGCATAGACACTCAACATTAATATATATATATATATATATATATATATATATATATATATATAAATTATATTAACAATATAGAACAATTACAACATGTCAGAAACATAAATGTAAGTGAACAAATCATTAGAAAACTGTTAAATGAGGCTAATCTTAATGCTCGAATACCAGCTACAGGACCTGTACACTCCAGGGAACATCATGTAGTCAGGTTACATTTTGCTAAGGAGCATCGCAGTTGGAATGCAAACTACTGAAGAAATGTTAAGTTTACTGATGAGTCCAGATTTTATCTACATTACCCAGATAGTTGCACAAGAGTCTAGAGAAGAGATGGTAAATGATATACTGAGTTTTGTTAGCCCTTGAGTAAGTTTTCATAAGAGTTCAGTTATGATGTAGGCTGGTATATCTTTGGAGGCCCATACAGAATTGTATGTTGTCTCTAGGAAATCTCTGACCGCTGATAGATTCATAAATAAGATACTGCAAAATTATGTTGTCCCATATGCACTATTTATTGGAGTAAACTTCACACTGATGCATCACAATGCACACTCTCATGGCACCTGCATTCTCAGAGAATCTTCAAATGAAGTTAATATTAGCCATACCTCATCTCTCATCTTGCAGATTTCTTCTTCTTCCTCTATATTAAGTACCTGGTTAAAGTTAATTTTAATAGGTTACCATTCGGACTCTGCATTCGTTTGTGGTTAATTCTTTTCTGTTGATATTAACTTTCTTGTAGAATGCTCTGATTTCTTTCTATCTGTTAAGGTTTTTTAAATATTTAAGCGGATTCGTATATTATATGTTAGAAGTAAATCCCGAAATTGGATAAAACTAGTTTTACCGAGATATCTTGCATATTATTAAAATTGGCCGGATAAAAGACAAAGGAGATTCATAACTTTTTAATTTATTTGGGTCATTCTAGATCTATATCATGTCAAATGGATAAAATAAAGCAGTACATTCTGAACTTTGGTATAAATAACACTACTTACGTTTAAATTTACTTTGCTCTCTTTTCTTTATTAAAACTATACTACAGAATTATTACAGTTGAAGTCACTTATCAGAATAGCCTTCGTGACAAGAAAAATATTCCTATAACTGGGATATTCTAATAACCGATCATTGATGGCTATGGTTTGGTTTTTAACCAGGAGGAATAATTCAAATTTACTACGACGTAATGCTTGTTTGTAATTGGTCCAACCGCAGGCAAATTCACTCCACTAAATTATGACATTTTGACACTAATGACATTTACGAAATTTTAAAATTCAAAATTTATATTGACGATTTTTTGTATTTTCTGCGTATTCCTTTAATTTTTCGTTTGCATTTATATAAAAAACAGTTGTTTTCAGAACTATTTAGCAATGTATTAGTGTTATTAAGATAACAATATGGATTCAATGCCAAGTACTAGTGGTAATTATCCTTCCATGGTCAAATGAAAAACAACGCATTATTAACATGTACAAACAAAAAAAAATTCATAATTCTGGAATGAAAATAACAGCCATGGTAGCAAAAATAAAAAAGGGAACAGGTTATTTTTGCAGAATAGTTATTCTTAAAATCAAGACTTACTAAAGTAATGTGCTAATTTTAGGTGTTGCAAATTTAACTATTATAGAACAATTAAGGAATATAAGCAGACTGGAACAGTAGGATGTAGTAAAAATATTGGCGGTCGACCTTCTATTCTTGCAACATACGATGAAAGAGTTAAAACATCTGTATGACAGATGTTTTCAGTGAATTGGAAAAATTTATTATTTAAACATAAACAAACAAAGTTAGGTTAGAATCGGCGTGTGAGGTTGTCCGATACTGATTACTGGATTACCGTAAGGCCGAGATAGTCAACCAAAAAAGAAGATGTATTTGGTGATTTTTCTAGTAACTTTGTTGGGTGTGGATCTGTCTTTTTATTTTACTCCTGGTTAAAAAACAAACCATAGTAGAAATATGGGTACTGAATATACTATGTATGTATCTTTATTACCTGTGGATGTTTCGGGGAAGTATTGAATTGGTAATCATAACAATGTATTCATTTCCTGACATACCCTAATAAACCAGACATCATTTAAATTTTTGGGAACTGTACATAAAAAGTTATTCGTTTATCTGAAAAATATTCTATTAAGGGGTATTATTTTGTTAAAACTATTTCTATAAACAGAAAAATTTATTATGGAGTAAATGGAAACGTTTCGGGACCTCAAATTTCTATTCCTTAAACCAGCATATTTATTTTGTAGACAGATATTTCTATACCAGTATTCTAATAAACGAGTTCGACTATACCAGAATTATTATACCAAGAAGAATAACTAAACATTGAGAACTTGATATAATTAATGGCGATAAAAATCATATTTATTTTTACTCCAAATTAGAAATGGTTACTTATTTGAACAGGACAATATAGTTGTTCAGACTTTTCAGTTCAATTTTGGTTGATCAGGTACATTTTGGAGAGAAAGAACAAAACAAGACGTTGGGATTGTATTGGAAATTTAAGCAAGATGAATTGTTGTTTGAAATTGAGATTTCTTACTTGGAGATGGAAGGCACACAAAAAGAAATATTCTGTCACATGTATCGAAAATATTTGACCCGTTGGGGCTGGTCGCACCTAGCGTGGTTCTAGCCAAAATTATTTTGCAAAAACTGTGGAAGCTGGATTTGAAGTGGGATGAGTCATTACCTTGTGAATTGAACGATGAATGGTCTAGATTAAAATCTGATTTCATTTTAATAAATAAGTTAGCAATTCCTAGGCAGGTAGTATGTTCTGGTGCAACGGTGGTTGATACTTATGGCTTTTGTGACGCTTTTATAAATGCTTATGGTTGTTGTGTTTATTTAAGAAGTGTGAACGAATGTGGAGATGTTGCAGTAAAGTTGTTGTGTGTAAAGGTTAGGGCGGCACCATTAAAAGGTTAACCATCCCCAGACGAACTGTATGGAGCCCGGTTATTAAGTAAGCTGGCAGCTAAGGTCAAACAAGCAATGACGATAAACTTTAGAAGAACGGTTTTGGTGTGACTCTACCTTTGTTTTAAGTTGGGTGAAAATGTCACCTAGTGATGTTCAGGTGTTTGTGGGAAATCGAGTAAGCCAAATTCAGGGATTGACAGACCCAAAAAAGTGGAGACATGTGAGGATGGATCAAAGCCCTGCAGATATCATATCTCGAGGAATTTTTCCATCAAAACTGGTGGATTGTCAAAGATGGTGGTGTGAAGGCCCAGATGGGTTGATTTTGGATGAACAAAAATGGCTTATATCAGTTCCTGAACAACTTAGTGATATGCTTGAGACTAGAGTGCATGTTGGAACTTGTCAAGATGCTAAAGATGTAGGTATATAAGTTTCCATTTCACATATTTGGTCATATAATTAGAATAAAAAGATCTTTGGCCTTTTGTCTAAGATACTTTAAAAAACTCTTGCATAAAGACACATTATCTGGTGCTTTAACTCCTGCAAAGTTAGCACATGCTATGAATATTTTGGTTAAGTTGGCGCAAAAGGAATCATGGTCGCAAGAGATTAAAGAATTGTCTGATGAAAGTCAATTGTTGTCTAATAATACCTTCCGCAGGTTAAGTCCGTTTCTTGATGCGTATGGTAGCCTCAGGGTGGGGGGTCGGCTGCAATTGTCTAGTTTGGAATATGAGAAGAAACATCCAACTCTATTAAGCTCTAAACATCCGTTAACAAAGTTGTTGGTTGAGTGGGAACATGAACGTCTGTTACATGCTGGTCCACAGGCGGTTTTAAGTTCAATCCGTGAGCAGTTCTGAATAATTGGTGGTAGAAATTTGGTACGATATGTCATACATAGGTGTGTACAGTGCTTCAAGGCCCAGCCTGTTCCACTTACTCAAATAATTGCTCCTTTACCTAAGGATCGGGTAACGACATCACTTCCATTTTATGTGGCAGGGATGGATTATGCTGGTCCTTTCCAAATTAAAAGTAAGTATGGGAGAATAGCTAAGTTGTCCAAGTGTTATGTATGTGTGTTTATATGTTGCTCTACTAAAGCAATTCATATTGAGTTGGTGTCGGAATTAACAAAAGAAGCGTTTTCGTAGATTTGTTGCGCGTAGGGCTAAACGATTAAAAGTAATATCCGACAATGGTACACAATTCGTTGGAGCAAATAAAGAACTGAAATTATTGGGAGATTTTTTATTATCTCATTCACCATCTTTAACAACTGCTGTCAGCAATGAAGGTATTAATTGGAACTTCATTCCAGCCAAGTCACCAAACTTTGGTGGTCTATGGGAGGCGGGGGAAATTCATGTAAAAAATATTTAAAAAGAATTTTGGGAAATTGTACTTTTACATTTGTGGACTTCTATACCACTCTAGTTCAAATAAAAGCTATCCTAAACTCACGACCTTTATGTCCTCTGTCCTCAAGTCCTGATGATTTTGAATCCCTTAGTCCGTCTTATTTCCTTATTGGACGACGACTGACCTCATTACCGGATCCTGATTTTCGAGAAATACCTACGAATCGACTATCTAGGTATCAACAAATCCAAAGAAGTTGGACAATTGGTGGTGCTGAAGGAAGACAATCTTCCTCCATGTCAATCGAAGATGGGACGTGTAAGTGAAGTGAATGTCGGGCTTGATAACAAAGTTCGGTTTGCGCGTATTCAAACTACAAATGGTGAATATAAATGGTCAGTTTCAAAGTTGTGTCCCTTACCAATTGACAGCGTGTAAACCTTTCCACGGTGGAATGTACTTATTTTTTTTTTGCTTTTTATAACATGTTTTGACTTCATGTGACATTCATTTTTGTTGAAATAATATTTCAAGGTGGGGGAATATGTTCAGATTTTTCCGTAAAAATCTATTTTGGCAACATCGGCAGCAGTGCACGTGCTACTGCATCGCAGATTGAAGGACGAGAGGTGGCCTGACTCTTTGCCTAGACTCCGTGAACAGTGGTCGAATATATGTTTTTTACACACTTTGTAATGGTCGAATATATGTTTTTTACACACTTTGTAATGTTGGTTAGAGTCGAATAAAGTTAAAATAAAACAAGTCGAATAAAGTAAAACACAACATTCATCGTGAAATCAATATCGGGAAGGAAACCCCAACAATAGTATTAACCGGATTAAATCCAGAATACAACTAAATATTCAAAATATGTAGATTTATCCCATTTATGGTGTAGTCCTATTGTCTTTATCCAATCATGCTATCAAAACTTGATGTATGATTTTAAATTACGTAATAACTTACTTAACTTGACTTGGAAAATATTTAGAGTCAAGCACTGGGCATTGAGAATCAATTATTATAATTACATGGGTAGATTACAACATAACTTATAAGTTTATAAGCTACAGGACTAGGATCGAATGGATGAATAATCTTAAGAATTTCCAGATACAACTTCGACTGTATCAACAATGATGGTGATGTGATGGCTAATGTTAAAACGGTATATTGTTTTATTTAAATAGCTATGACTGATTTGTTGTATATTTTTCCCACTTCTAAAGACTTGTTTAAAAGAATTAGGCATCTTATGGATCTACAAAACAGAAATGCAGATTCCTAATACCTATGTAATATATACTTATTTATATATATTTTTGGACTAATTTTTTTCTTGTAGTAAATGTTTATTTTTTGTTTCTATTTTAGGATTTACTGAGAAGGAAGACAAAATGAAAAATATCGAAACAGTTTTTGAACAGTGTGATGAAAGTCATTCGAAAAACCATTTGAGAGTGCACACTGGGGAAAAAACTAACAAGTGTGAAATTTGTTTCAAGCAATTTATAAAAGCAAAGGATTTTAAACAACATTTGAAAATACACACTGGAGAAAAACCTAACAAGTGCGAAATTTGTTTTAAAACATTTATTGAAGCAGGTAATTTGAAAAGACATTTGAGAGTGCACACTGGGGAAAAACTTTACAAGTGTGAAATTTGTTGTAAGCCATTTAGTGATGTAAGTAATTTAAAAAACCATTTGAGAGTGCACACTGGGGAAAAACCTTACAAGTGTGAAATTTGTTTTAAGCAGTTTTCTCTAATGAGTACTTTGAAAACACATTTGAGAGTGCACACTGGGGAAAAACCTTACAAGTGTAAAATTTGTTTTAAGCAGTTTTCTGGATTGGGTTCTTTGAAAAGACATTTCCGTGTGCACACTGGGGAAAAACCTTACAAGTGTGAAATTTGTTTTAAGAAATTTATACAAGCCAGTGATTTGAAAACACATTTGATAGTGCACACTGGGGAATATCCTTACAAGTGTGAAATTTGTTTTAAGCAGTTTTCCCGGAAAGGTCATTTAGAAAATCATTTGATAATACATACAGTAGAAAAACCTTACAAATGTGAAATTTGTTTCAAGCAGTTTTCTCAAAAAAGTAATCTGAAAAGACATTTAAAAACGCACACTGGAGAAAAACCTTACAAGTGTGAAATTTGTTTTAAGCAGTTTCGCCAAGCAAGTACTTTAAAAAAACATTTTAGAGTACACACTGGAGAAAGACCTTACAAGTGTGAAATTTGTTTTAAAAAATTTATTCGAGTAGGTAATTTGAAAACACATTTGAGAATGCACACTGGGGAAAAACTTTACAAGTGTGAAATTTGTTTGAAGCCATTTTGTGATGAAAGTCATTTGAAAAACCATTTGAGAGTGCACACTGGGGAAAAAACTAACGAGTGTCAAATTTGTTTTAAGAAATTTATACGAGCAAATGATTTTAAAAAACATTTGAAAAGGCACACTGGAGTAAAACCTAACAAGTGTGAAATTTGTTTTAAAACATTTATTGAAGCAGGTAATTTGAAAAGACATTTGAGAGTGCACACTGGGGAAAAACTTTACAAGTGTGAAATTTGTTTTAAGCCATTTAGTGATGGAAGTAATTTAAAAAACCATTTGAGAGTGCACACTGGGGAAAAACCTTACAAGTGTGAAATTTGTTTTAAGCAGTTTTCTCTAATGAGTACTTTGAAAACACATTTGAGAGTGCACACTGGGGAAAAACCTTACAAGTGTAAAATTTGTTTTAAGCAGTTTTCTAGATTGGGTTGTTTGAAAATACATTTGAGTGTGCACACTGGGGAAAAACCTTACAAGTGTGAAATTTGTTTTAAGAAATTTATACAAGCAAGGGATTTGAAAACACATTTGATAGTGCACACTGGGGAATATCCTTACAAGTGTGAAATTTGTTTTAAGCAGTTTTCCCAGAAACGTCATTTAGAAAGTCATTTGATAATACATACTGGAGAAAAACCTTACAAGTGTGAAATTTGTTTTAAACAGTTTAGCCAAGCAAGTACTTTGAAAACACATTCTAGAGTACACACTGGCGAAAGACCTTACAAATGTGAGATTTGTTTTAAGCAGTTTTCCCAGAAAGTCCATTTAGGAAGTCATTTGAGAATACATACTGGAGAAAAATCTTACAAGTGTGAAATTTGTTTTAAGCAGTTTAGCCGAGCATGTTATTTGAAAAAGCATTTGAGAGTGCACACTGAAGAAAAGTGAAAAGTGTTTTAAATGTGTCTCATCATAATGAAGGTAATATTTGGAGTATTCGCTATGGGCACGAACCAACGTGACCTATTGTAGTGCGATTGAAGCACCTGCACTGGATTTAACGAAAATTTCAACTGCCGGACAATTTATTAATACATTGTATGTAAAAATATGGGTCGTAGTGTTTGTTGCATTCCATAATGCCCAAATACAGGTATAAATAGATTGATTATGAACTAAAATGTGATTCAAGCTGTTTTAAAATAATGAGTAATGTAATTATTAAACTGTACAAATACAATTATTTTAAATTTGACAAAATTAATAAATGTATTTTATAACAATATATTGTAATTTATATAACATTGGTATATGAATAAAAAATAAAATGTTTCAAAAGAGTTCATTTTTAATAAGTTTATTAATACAATATAAGGTAAATGTGGATATAATTGACAGTGTACCAGTAGTTCACATCATTAGTTTTGTTTTCATTTTAAAACAAATTGGTGTAAATTACAAAGCTTCAGTCACCAGATGGTTGTAGTCTGTGATTTCAGTGTACTTATATGTGAAATTGGCAACATTAGTGTCAGCCATTTTGAAATTGTGTCACTTATGGTAAAGCATGTTACACAGACTACTATTTTGTTTGAGGAATTCAAGTAGAAAATAAATAGGTAAGTAACCTTTTTTATATGAATAAACTTATTTTGTTTTAGTGGTATTAAATTCTAATAATTTTAATAGTGCGGGAGGTTGTTATTTAACGTCTTCGGTCTTTTGAAAATCTTCTAGGGGTTAACCTTAAATTATTTGTGGCGTGTCAACTACTAAAGCAAATTTTGGCCATTACACCAATACTTGATATTAGTGTCAACTACTGGAGAAGACACACAGATCTAGGCAAAGTAGATATTTGTTCTTTTTAGTTAGTAATTACCATTTGTGTATTTTTATTATTATTCTGCCATTGCCCGAGATACAGCGTGTCCACTATTGCAACAAAATATCTCAACTATAACATCACGGTTTTTTTTGTGAGTAAAATGTCTCTTGTGAAAGGGAAAATGTTAGCTTATCCTGAAGAAGCTATGACAGCTGCAATAGAGGATGTTCGTCTTGGGATGCCAATAGCCTCTGTAGCAAGACAATCAGGTTCCCAGAGTAACTTTTCTGTACAAGGTGAAAGGAAAAACATCTATTTCTAGAAAAATGGGACCAAAGACTATTCTGACATTCGATTAAGAAAACTTGCTTGCTCAATGGATATTAGACTCAGCGGAAGCAAAATTTTCCGTAACAAAAAGACAGCTGCTGGATAGTGTACAAATTATAATAAAACGAATTAAAAGATACACTCCATTTGTTGCTGACAGTCCTGGCCGTGCATGGTATGAAAGTTTTTTGAGAAGACATCCGTGTTTAAAAGAACTAGTAGCACAAAATTTAACAGCTGCCAGAGCCTTAGTAACTAAGCACGGACTAATAAATTGGTTTGATGAAATAACAAATTATCTGTCAAACAACTTCAGATACTACAAAATCTTTCACACGTTATCATTGCAGATGAGACTGCATTATTCCTGAACCCAAAAGGCGAAAAGGGACTAGTTTGTAAAGGTGAAAAAGTGTTTACCAACAGGTTAATGCTAATGAAAAAGAATGCTTGACTGTTTTGATAACTGCAAACGCTGATGGCAATTTTGCTCCTGCTATGATTATCTATAAATATAAAAAAATCCCCACAGAGGTTAAAGTGCCAAAAGGTTGGTCGATGGGCAAATCTGATAGTGGCTGGGTGAATGGAGAGCTATTCTTCGAATACATAGCAAATATCTTTCATCCTTGGCTACAAACACAAAACATACAGGCACCTGTTGTATTCTTTATTGACGGTCATACTAGTCATTTAACATTGCATACCAGTTAATTTTGCAGTAAAAATGGAATCATACTCAAGGGGAAAGCAATAGTTCACCAGTGGCGTGTAGATAATATTCAATCACCTAATTTAAGAAAAGCTGATTTTGCAGCTCTCGTATATAAATTTCTTGAAAATTTTGAGAAACAAATTATAAAAAATGCATTCAGAAAAATTGGTTTAATGCCTTGAGATAAGAATACTTTTATGCTATAGACTACTCAAAAGTGAAAGACAATTGTCACGAAAATCAAAATGACTTAAAATATCCTTTAATACAGTCTAAAAAACATTAAAGGATGGAGATGGTCTTGCTTTCCTGCAAAAAGAAATAGGTGAGGAAAAATTGTCATGAAGATAGGAATGATCAAGAACAGGACAAATCTCTTTTCCTTATGTGGAAAAATGTAACCAGTAGACTTCATCTGATTCCAATAGTACAAATTATAAATGAAAATCACATACTCGAAACTTCTACAGTACCATCAACTGAAGAAGATGCAGTAATGGCTTGTTCCACGCCAATAAAAGCGCTGGGGGGTAAAATAATCACATTTCCATCTAAATCCGTCCTCTTAAGCTGTACAGCTTGTACTTTGAAAAAACTCCCCTCTGTAGTAAACTCCGATTCGTATCAACTCGGAGTCTAAATACAAATAATAACTCAGAGAAAAATCAGAGGGAAAAAGCTAGAACAAATACTAATAAAAACTCAACCACCATACAAAGTCCTCAGTAATAAGCGCTAATGTGATTATTCTGTAACTTTTATGTGATTTTTTAATAAGAAATATGCAGAGACAACTTAAGGTCGATTTATACATATCCGTGCCGAGTCCGGGTATTTTAAATTTTATATTTACATACAACCGTGTTGTAACAGTGTGCGTACCGGGCCAAATGGAGAGGAAAACGTTTATTACATAGTTCTGTGTAAAAGAGAGTTGAAAATATGGCGGCTTGGATAGAAGATCTCACCCTGTTGACATTATTACTTGATGAAGAGTAAGAGCAAGATCAGAAAAGGCGGAAATAAATGAAGTGTGCATCCTATGTGGAAAACTGAAGGAGAATTTAAAATATACAAAGAATTATTGGCCGATGAAACAAAATTTTACGAATATTTTAGAATGTAGCAGTACTCTTTTTTTTTAATATATATAAAAAACCATATCATACTAACCGCACAACATCTGCTTGTCTGTTTGCCAACACTCACATTGACAAAACAATAAAATCGTATTCATACAAGTCAGTGCAGTCCGTGTCATTTCCGTGCATCGCCAGTGCTGAAAACAAAAATATCGTTTGGGATTAATTTCAGGCCGAACATGGACGGGCCCCGTACGGAAAACGCCAATGTATAAATCTGTGGCTTGGTTCTAAAAGGACAAATCTCAAAATTCTTCGAAATTGAGTTTGGCCCTGATTCTTACTGAGAAAGATTAATACTTTATTGTGTAGAAAGGTCGTAAGTCTATGGACTGTCATAAGCACTGTATGGAAATTCCACCAAGGCCAATGTAAATTACTAGAATGTTTTATATTTTATAAAAACGAGCACAGTAGACATAGGCCCGGGGATAAAGAGGTTGTTTCATTGTAGAACGGCCTTAAGTCTACATCGGCCCTTCTAACGAAAAATATTTTCCGACTATGTTGACAACGGACAAGTAATCGAGTGAGCAACATGTGGTTCGCCCAAAATTCACTGTAGTTGAAATCATCAATTGAAGTGTGTTAAGTCTAAAACTATGTCTGATCGATGTAAAAGAATTGTCCAACTCGGTAGAGAAATGAATATTTAAGAAATGGGTAGGTTTATTGATGACTTTCTTTAAGATAACGTTTTTTGAGGTTATGTCTCCTAATCGGCATCGATCGACTTTGGAAAACGTTATGTATTTTTTTTATTCATTTTAGTTAGTATTAATAGAAATGCAGAACAGCACTGGCTGACGACTATGTGTTAACGGGCTGTTATAATTATTTTTAACACATGTTATTGTTACAACTAACCTGTTACTGTTTAATGTATTTAATTAAAATTTAATTGTTATGAATAGTTTCGCGATACAGCTTCTATACACCATCATTTTGCGGAGAAGATACATTATGTATTAAATCATGTCATTTAGTCAGGGTATACAGATACATGTATATCAGCTTTCGCTAACTGGTGTTATCAGACCCACTTAAGTTCAGCTGTTAGAACTCGAGATTGATTTTTGTTAAGTTTCTTTTCAGGTAAATCTGAGACAAACAGCTCTAATCTTTGGAATCCAAGGTGCACTCTGATATGAGTTATGGTCATTTGGTAAAAAAAAAAGAGAAAAAAGAAGTACAGTCAACGAACAGAAATTCATGTGACTGCAGACGTTATTAGGGCATATTAGATTAGATTAAGAGAGGTGGCCTTTTGGCCTATTCCAGTGCGACCTTTTCAGATCTATTATGGTCCTCTAGTCCTAGATAACATTCTCTAGCCTGACCCTTTTTATAAAGTCTAGTAGCTTCGAGACTGTACCTTCCATGTAGCTATTTGCCGGTGGATTTTCTTCTCCTAATGCAAAGAACCGCACATTTGCCAGACTGCCACACTGACATAAAATGTGCTCTGCTGTTTCTTCTTCGAGGTGACAGAATCTGCACAGGTCATCATCTGATAATCCCATCAGCCTTAAGTGACTATTCAGCTTACAGTGCCCTGTTAGAAGACCTACTATGGGCTTGACTGTTTTCCTGTCTTTGCTTATTAGGTCTGCCGTAAATTTTGGCAAATGTTCTCTAATGAACTGTTTCGCCTGTCTTCATCCTGGTGAATTCCTCCACCATTCCAGAGATTTGTGAGCTACCCACTTCCTTGTAGCCGTTCTTGTTACTGATTTTGCAACTCCGCAGAAGGGTTCCGGTCCAATGAATGGCAATGATGAGCCTTGTTTGGCCATTTCATTTGCTTTTTCATTGCCCTTATGACCCTCGTGCCCCGGTACCCAGGCTACCGTAACATTGCTACGGTCTCCTAGTTTATTTAGGGCACACACGCAATCCCATACTAGCTTAGAATTGACCTCTACAGAATTGAGTGCCTTAAGCGCTGCCTGACTATCTGTGAAGATGGCAACTGAACAGAACATTCTTTCCTACCTTTCTATTTCTTCCACGCAGTGATGGATTGCAGTTATTTCCCCCTGGAAAACTGTCATATCCTTAGATAGGCTTATCGGGAAATGTATCCCTTGATTTGTCCCTACTATGCCGGCTCCCACACCCTCCGATGTTTTTGAGCCATCCGTGTACCAGGTAGCAGCAGCTTATATGGGTACACCTTTATTCCAGTCTTCCCTGCCTGGTATCTTAATTGTGAACTTATTGTTAAAGCCATTTCCAAGGCAGATGAAAATCTCCTGCTTATATTTGAACGAAGGATCCTGAGAAGAATATTTGGTGGCATCTGTGAAAATGGTGTTTGGAGAAGGAGGTACAACTACGAGATATATCACAGATATAAACATATATTTGATGGTAAAGACGTAGTATCCTTTATAAAAATAGGAAGACTAAGATGGGCAGGACATCTGGCAAGATCACAGCAGAACAACCCTCCTACTGTCTGTGTCAAGTTAAGAATTCATAAAGGAGCCTTATGGGAAGCGGTGATGCCAGAACTACCGATAGACTGAGATAGGCGAGAGTAGTGGAGTTGCAGCGAAAAAGCAGGGCCGAACTGCATGTTATATTGCACATTAGACGTTTTTTCACTTAGGTAACTTTAAATTTTTTTTGTTTTTTTGAAAAATAAAAATTAAAGACATGTCTTTTTCTCACAACAGTTATTTATTAAATTTCGGCTTAGGTCATCATCAGACTCTTAAAAATATTCTTAATTGTTTAATGAACAAATTGAGTGAGTATTGTGGTAGATATTATTAGTGTCAGTAAAAAACATAAAAAAACAATAAAAACTTCTGTATATTTTAAAAAAAATACAACAGAACCATAGAAATGTAACAAATTATTTGGTTTTTTAGTTTGACATTTATATATTTACAATATTACAATTATCAAAAACTATGTACATTCTTCGTCCATATCCAAATCGGAATTGTCACTACTATCATATAAATCTATAACTATGGGAGTTACGTCTTCCATTAGACCGTCCACTTCCCAAAATTTTTTCTCCAGAGTCATTACATGTTGAATATAGTTTTTCCAGTTATCAGACGTAACATTTGAAAACGCTTTTTTTATGAGGTCCTCCATATCCTTCGCTTTGAAGGTGCTGTTATTTACGGCCACATGCCTTTTTACTTGGCTCCATACCATTTCAATTGGATTTAATTCGCAATGGTATGGAGGCAAACGAAGCACTTTGACATTATTTTGTTGTTTACAAAGTTCTTCAATTTTGTAATTATCAAAATTTTGTTTAAATTGCGCGACTACCTCCAAAAGCTCGCACTTCAGATAATTTTCTTCAAAAAATATGTCTTTTTGTCTTAACCAGTCCATAATGTTATTCTTATTCCACGATTGGTTAGGCAACAACTCGGTTTTTACACTATGATATGGAGCATTGTCCATAACAATAACCGTTTTTCGAACTAAGTTGGGCAACAGTTTGTTTTCAAACCAGTTCTCAAAACACGGACCGTCCATTTCGTCGTGATAATCAGCGCTGTTTTTTTTTGCAAGGAAAAACATTTCAGCACCGTTTACAAAACCATTTTCACTTCCGGCATGGACAAGGATGAAACGTGGTCCACGCTGAGTGGGATGCTTTAGTCCAGTACTTAGCCCTTTTATGAACGCATCTCTTGCCGAGGTGACGGTTTTGTCTTTCCATTCTCTGGAAACCGAGTGCCCCACATTGACCCATGACTCATCCAAATACACAATGTCATAGCCCTCAGCCCGATATTGTTTAATGGCCCTTAAATATCCATGCCTCCATGCAATTATATCAGGACGTTCTATTAGCACGGCACTTTTATCACGTTTTGCATAAACAAAGTTCATGTCTTTTAACAACCTGTACATTGTACTGCGGGTAAAATTTGGCAAGTTTTCGTCTTGGTTCACTTTTGGCAGAAGACGATTCAAAGTAGGAGTAATGTTTTCAAAAAAAAAACTATGCACTGTTCGACGAACGCCGATACGAACACCTTCATCGTAAGTATAGTCTCTGGAGTTGTTTCGGCAACGGGTTCTTTTTCTGTTTGTTTTTACCTCAGAAAGCTCACCTTCTTTGTCTTCCTGTACGATTTTTTGAATCGTACGAACTGACACTCCTGTCATCGCGGATACTTTGTCGAATACAATACGTTGACTTTCATCTCGAAGCAAATTAATGTGGTATCTCACTACGTTTAAGATCACTTTTTTAGCACTCAGATGTAAAATTTGACCACTTTTAAACGGCAAAACTGGATCCATTTTAACAATATAATTTTTTACACTTGAGATTTGAGTGCGCGATGGTTATGCCTTAACCCTTGTCCGGGCAGAAGAATTTAAAAACGTAATCGGGCAGTTTGGGCTTATGTATACAGACAAACATATAATCTCCACTTCACCTAATTACACTATTTTGAAAAACATACCGCTCATTTATCTATAACTCATAAATCTGTCTGCTTTCCAAATGTGCTTTCCAAATGACACTATTGTTTGGAATGACTAAGTACATAAAGAGAATTAGAAAACTATTAATAGTCAATTATAAAGTAATCAATATTGTTTACTGTTAGGGCCTGTTAGCCCGGCTTGCCCGATAATGGAAGTTTAAGCACAATATCTTAATTATTATTGCTTTCTATTTATTAACTATTGTGAAAGTAATATTTTATAAATAATTTTGAGAGTTGACACCTAAGCTGTCAGAATTACCTGTGCCATAATAATTAACCAATTGCGTAAAACCTAATATTTTAACCACTAATAAAGACATTTTTCTAATAATCTTTAAAATCACTTCCCTGAAAATGTAACCATATTTATAAGTAATTGTAGTCGTTAAGCTTATTAAATAGATACGTACCTATCTTTTTAAAATAAATTTGATTAACATTGGAAAATATAAATAAAAATTTGAATATAAATAAAGAATGGGTTATTTCGGCCGGCCCTGCATAGTCCCGTGAACTATTGGCAACATACGCCCGTAAGAAATGCACTGGCCTATCTGTTCAGTTGTGAATTCTTAACTTGAAACAGTCTGTAGAAGAATCCTTATGTCACAACCTGTGAGTAGAAGTAGGGGTAGACCAAAACTCAGATGGAGGGATGGTGTAGATGAGGATGGTAGACAAATAGGCGCAGCAAACTGGCAACAGTTGGCAATGAATAGAATTGACTGGCGTAATAGACTTGCGAAGGTCGAGGCTCTTTTATAGGGCTGTAGCACCAATGATGATGATGATTGTTAAAGCTATATCTCGTAACTGTTGCATCGATAGGTTTCCCCATCACAATGTCGGCTTTTAGCTCCTCGATTAGCTTTCTGTTGTCAGTACCATGCATCTGGCTTATATGTCGCTGACTATGGATTAATCTGTGCATCACTGATCTGGCTTCGCCCCGTATAAAGTTATGAAGTGGTGTTGGTCTTTGTCCACCACATCACCGAGCCATAGGTTATCATGGGTCTAATAACCCTTGTGTATAACCATAGAGTCATTTTGGGGTTAAGTCCCCAATTCTTACCTCACATTCTTCTACATCTGCCCAGAGACATAGTAGCTTTCTGTGTGGTTTTTAGAATGTGAGTATTCCATGTAAGCCTATGATCAAAATATACCCCAAGGTATTTTGTTTCTTTGGCAAATAAAATCTCTGTTCTTCCCAGCACCGGTGGTTTTAGGCCTTGTAGTCTGTTTTTTTTTTTGTGAAGTTGACGATTTGTGTTTTCTGAGCATTGACTATCAGTCTCTCTTGTTTACACCAGTCGTCAACTATATTTGGGGCTGCTTGCATTATCTCAGACACTACCTGAGCAAACCTGCCCTTGACAACGATTGGTATATCGTCAGCATATCCTAGACAATAAAAGCCTTCTGTGGATAGATTTCTGAGGAGATCATCTACCAAGGTTGCCCAAAGTAGATAGGACAGAACTTCTCCTTGTGGACAGGTTCCGCCCACTATTCTACTTTTGCTTTGATGGTTGCTTTATCCAGAGTGGACATTACTGTCCTATTCTTCAGGGATGCCCTTATCCATCTGCATATTACCGCAGGTGCGCCTCGTCTTCTCATAGCCCCTATTAAAGAGCTGGTGGTAACATTATTAAATGCCCCTTCTATATCTAAAAAAGCGGCCATTGCTATCTCTTTGTCTTCCATTGACTTTGAGATAAGCCTATTTAGATCATCCAACTCAGAGTCCGTAGACTTACCAGGTTGGTATGCATATTGACGATTGCTTAGGGGATTATCTTTTAGCACTTCGTCTCTGATATACCTATCAAGAAGCCTTTCCAGTGTTTTTAATAGAAAAGAAGATAGGCTTATCGGTGTATATGACTTTGGTGTTAGGTCTGATACTTTACCTACCTTAGGCAAGTATATGACTTTGACCTTTTGCCATATTTCCGGTACGACCCCCCATGCTAAACTGGCTTTGAGGAGCTTGCATAGGTGTGGTATCAATACCTCTAATCCCATATGCAACAGTATTGGATATATGCCATCTGTCCCTGGAGACTTATATGGCCGAAACTTATTTATAGCCAATCTAATTCTGTTTGGTCTTGTGATTGCTGTGGCTATTTCCCAATCTGTAGACCTTGGTCTAGTGAGTCTTTGGTCTATGTTGGTTTGCCTATCTGCATCATCCAGAATTGTTGAGCCCGGAAAGTGCGTGTTCATCAGTTCTCTAAGACTTTCCTCTTTGGTGTCCGTAAATTTATCTCTAATAATTTTCTTTAGGAAACCTACTTATTTTTTTGTAGCACCATCCTTTGCCAGGACTTTATAGTTTCGAGAACATGTCGAGATATCTGTAATCTCCTCGAAAAAATCTCTCTACATGAATTCCTTTTGGCTTTCCGAATTTCTTTATTGTATAGCATTAGCTTATACCTGTAGGCATCCCAATCTTGGTTACTTTTGGCTTTATTAAATAGGCTTCGGACTTCCGACCTCATCTTCTTTAAGCCGTTGTTCCACCAGACTGTATTACTGCCCGTACTTTTCCTTGTTTTTTTCTGGACAATTTTCCTAGTAAGCCGCCATAATAGCTTCGCTTATCGTTTCTGCCGCCGAATCTATAACCTCTGGGCCTTTAAACGAGATCGTACTTTCCTCGAGATTTTTACTGAGGGGCTCCCTATATCCTACCCAGTTTGTATCTCTAGGATTTCTGTATTTAATTTCCGATGGAAAAATATCAAGGTCAAATCGTATATGTCTGTGATCCGAACATGAAGGTTCGTCAGACACAACCCAATTTGTTATTATATCATTTATCTCGCTTGTGCAGAGTGTTAAATCTAACACTTTTTTGCGTGCCTTAGTGACAAAAGTTGGCTTGTTTCCTATATTGGATATAACCAAACCTTCAGATAAGATGAAATTCAAAATAGACTCACCCCTTGCATTAATGTTTGTGCTTCCCCATATGGTGTGGGGAAGCACAAACCTCCAAACCAAATCCAAGGTGCACTCTGATATGAGTTTTGGTAAAAAAAAAGAGAAAAAAGAAGTACAGTAAACGAACAGAAATCCATGTGACTGCAGATGTTATTGGGGGACATACCTTGACCAGGAAATGTAGAGGAAGAAAAAAGCAAAATAAAGGCCAATTAACGAGAAAACGAAAAAGACAGCTAGAAAAGTGGGGAAACATATAAGGAAGAGTCTTAAAGCTGCAGGAAAACAGTATCATTCATCAAAAGGTAATCTTGTTCCTGCCAAGCATATAAGAGAATCTTGCAAATGTCGGCGAAAATGTAATGAAAAGTTTATTGAGCAAGAAAGATTATGTATCTTTGAGAGTTTCTATGAACTCTCAGCTGAAGCGCAAAACCAATATATTGCAAATAATATCGAGGACGTAATAATGAAGGTTGGGCGGTTAAGAAAGTCAACAGAAGAGAGTAGTAGAAATACTTTAGAAGGTATTGTTTCACCAAAGGCCATAACAGCAGGATAGAAGTATATAAAACAATGTATCTAAGAACTCTCGATTTAACTGAAAAGAAGATACGGGTACTTGTTGAGAAAAAAGGAATAGTGAGTCAGGAATATGTACGGTGGGTCAACGAGGAAAGCATACGAACCACCCAATAATATCATCTGAAGATAAAGAACGAATAAAGGCCCACATTAATATGTTCCGACATATCAGAGTCACTACTCACGCTCTCATACCAAAAAGCTTTATCTATCATCTGATCTTTCAATATCACACATGTATCGCCTTTATGTACAAAACTGTATTGATGATAAAATTGAGCCCAAAAGTTTTCTAAAAAACCCTAACATAAATTGCAGTTTTCTATCATTATTATATCCATTGGCTGAGTTGCCAAGTTGTGTAAACAGTAATTTTATCAAATACGCTATAACTTATATGCTTACTAGCAGACTAAGTGAGCAAAGATATCTTATACAACATCTTTATGTACAATACTTTACTGATTTGCTGTGTCAGTCGGAATATAATATACCAAATAAATCATATTATCTAACCAATTTTATCAACAAAGAAATTATGTAGGCACTTGCGGCTATATCTGTGAATATCGTATTACCATTAAATTCGTACATCATATTACACACACATGGTGGTGGGTACACACGTGGTGGGTGCACATATGCGAGCCGAACTGTTTGCGAACTGCTCGTGAGCTGTTCGCGAAGAGTTCGTTGAAAATATGTTTATGTTCAGGCTATCCAATACCCTAAGTATCTAATAACAAACCGAGAATTAATTTACTTCGTTATTCTAAACATTTCGGTATTTTGTTTAGATTATCTGTTATTAATTTCTCTCGTTACTTTTGAATAAGCCGCGCTCGTTCAGCAATTTTGTTTAACCGAATGATCTCATCGCACACTTAACAGAAACAATTTATAGACACAATTTATAGTTCTGCGAACATTCTTTGTGTTCGTCCCAAAAACCGACAGGCTGTGGTTCCTGACGAGCAACGAACGAACAGCTCGCAAGCGGTTCGTCCCGTCGTACAAATTAACGAATATAGCGTTCACAAACGGTTCGCGAACAGTTCTGCTCGCATATGTGTACCCGCCTTTATATTACATTTTTTTGATAGTTAAAAATTAAATGATCTGGTATTATGTAATATTTTAGTGGGAAATAACAAAAATGTTATGCGAACATGTCTTCCTTTTGGTCTGTTTATTATTATCTATTACTATCTCAGTATTTATGGATTAATAAATTTTACTATGTCTTCCTCTTCGTTTATATTTCTATTTCTTATTTCATGCTTCATTAGTCTTTTATATTCTCCTTGTTCTGGCTTTATTGGTTTGTTTATTGTTATAATTTTTCTTTTAATAATACTTACTTTTTCTTCATCTTTTTTCGTAAGACACATTACTTCAGCTCTGTATGCTATCATCGGTCTAATTGCTGCTCTATATATTTTTGTCTTTGTTTTTTTTGCTGTTTTTTTTTATTTTAAAGTAGTGGGTAATATTTCCCAAACACCCGTTCTTCTCCCGCCTTGTGTGAGTGGTAGTCGCATGTTGGATGTATGATTTGGAGTGGTTGATGCGTCTTTAGTTATCACGGTTTCATTTGTACTTCAGTTACCGTATTCGACGATTTTATAACGCCAAATGAGTACTATGTGAATAGTGGTATTGCGTATGTGTTTATTGTTTTTACTATGTGCTTGGAATTAAGTTTATACGGCCATTTTATACAAAATATTCGCATATATATTTTTATTTCTTAATCAAAAAGGATGTATTACGGAATATGTTCATTTTGCTTTATGATATTCTCGGAGCCCTATATCATTTAAAATAAAAAAGGGCCATATATTGGGATACAACTCTTTTGCATTTTTTATGAGAGTAAAATGTAAAATGCAGTTTTTTTTATTTACTTATATATTGTCTTTATTGTGATAATATATCATCTTATTTTAATATAATTTAGAAGTTTATCATATTACACAACGTGTTTATTTCCAATTTTAATTGAGAGCGTACCGCCTACCGCATTTTGTTTTGACCTTTATTTGGACATTGTCTGAATATGTATACTCCGCAAATTAGTTCATAATAGAAATAGCAAGCAATTTTACTTGAATTTTACAATGAATCATTTACTTGAATTTACCGTACGTAAACACCATGATTCGCTTTCCGTATCAGATATTTTTAATGGGACTGATTGTATTTTTATTTTAATTTTGTTTAGGCTTCTTAATACCATAGTGAAAAGTAATCACATTTTTATCTCGAAAAAGAAAATATAACGATCACATCACAGCTACAGAGGGAAATTAATTACTTTTACTTTTAAGTAAAGTGCATAATTTTTGATTGTAATTAATTTGTTCCCAGTTCTGATATCTAATAAAAAGTCCTATATTGTACCAAAGTATCGTTATATTATACGCGTTGACAGTACACGCAAAACTTTTAACAACGTAATAGTAGTAAGTAATATTCTTTATGAATACCATAGATATTTCCGAGAAAACCATCAGCACTGTTGTGAGACACAAAAGAACAACAACTGTACTGTCAAAGGCATTCAGGATAAAGACCTTAGAGGAAGACACAATAATCATAAACCAGATTAATCCATCTCTACCAACCGATCCATCTCTACCTGATCCCGTCAGGGATCATATTAACTCCATTCCGAGAATCGAGAGCCACTATTGTAGATCTCGTTCTAAACGCGAATATATAGAAGGCGGTCTTGCCATTGCTGCTTTACACCGAAATTATGTTAATAAATGTGTTTCTGAGGATAAACAATACATTTCATACCAAATGCATTATCACATTTTTTTGATCATCATCATCACTGGCTCGACAACCCTTTTTGGGTCTTGGCCTGTTCCAGGATTCTTCTCCATTCTGATCTGTTTCGTGCTTTTTTTCTCCAGTTTTTTATTTTTAAGGTTGTTATATCATTTTCTATTTGTTCTAAGTATCTCAGTTTCGGTCTTCCTCTTGTTCTTTTTCCTACTGGCATCTGTTTGAATATTTTGTTTGGTATTTCGCCTTCTTCCATTCTTTCTACATGTCCTATCCAACGCAGCCGTCCTATTTTAATGAATGTACATTTTTATGACAGACTTTAATATTTCCTGTCAGCCCAAGAAAGACCAGTATGAAGAATGTACATTCTTTAATAATGCTGACGATAAACCAAGTTTACAAGCGAAACATAAAAACCACCTGAAAGAGAAAATCCTTTCAAGATCAGAAAAAGACAAACAAAAAGTTACTGAGATATTTATAGTTGCAGTATATGATTTGGAGGCTGTAATACCTTGTCCATGTCACCTCGGGGGAATAATTAAGGGTCTAACCACCTTCTGTTGTCTCCGGGTGCTCTATAGAGGGCTTCGAATATAGGTACTGTCGAGAGCTCCTCTACTTAAGTCCATTTTCGGGTTATGGACTTGGAAAATATTTATCTTCGGTGTCTTGCCTTGAAAAAGGCAAGATATTTCTTACATGACAATTTCTTCGTCGAAATAAAACACCAAGTTAAGTTGAAACAATTCTCAGCCACAGAGTATGGAAAATAAATGCAGGAAGCAGAGCCCCGAGAGCACTAAGCTCTCGGAGAGCCCGTGAGGGACTGACCTGGCCCGGAGGATAAAGTAAAGTAAGGTTTCACTTTTTGGTTTTTAAGAAAGTTCATATAAGAAACTTGATTTCGGTGATTATCGTAAGCTATACACTTTTGTACGGCTGTGTCTAGTGTATCGAGTTGGAAGTGCAAAAGGTATTCGCAATAGGGGTTGTTCACACCTGTAGAGAATGTTTTTAATGCTAAATTTTTAAAATAGGGTGATTTAAAAAGCACTGTTTCTGCATTATTATGCAGGAAAATGTGTTGTAATAGGTCGTTTAGATGGGTAGTTATTCGTTGGTAATATTCGTCATATGTTTCGTGTTGTTTTTGCACGGTTGTAGTTAGATGAGTGACTAGAATTTCCTCAGATCTTCTGTCGCCGTATTTAGCTAATAAAGCTGGTCGGACATCTATCCAAATAGTTTATTTGAAAAATTTAGGTAATCTCTCGGCTCACCTTTTATTCGCGAAATAATATTTGCGTTTAGTAGAAATGCTTGAACTTAGGTAGGATTTTGGCCTGCTAGAAATTCATTCAATAAGTGCATCTACTGATCTAATAAAGGTAGATAGGTTTTGACCTGTTGTGTATTCTGAAAGAGTAGCACTCATGCTGGAAATATCACTATTTGAAATGGAAATTTTATCTTTATCCTCTAGAATGGGAGAAATTTCTTGGATAATAGGAACTCGATTTAAAGGGCTTCTATCACGAAGATGGTTTCTTTGAGATTGACAAAGGATAATATTAAGTTCAGTTTCAGTTAACTCAGAAAATGTGCTCATACGTAATAATAAAAAATTAAAATAAAGGAAAAACTTACAGGAATACAAGCAATGTTGCTGGTTTATTCTGCATCGTTTTCCGGTTCGTGGGTCCTCTACCAAACAACTGAAGTTGACCAGGAATTTTTTGCAATTCTGTGTAGGGATCATGTTCGCAGCTCCAATTATATTTTCTCACTTAGAATACTTTAAAAAAAAACTTTATTTTTGAAAGTATACAAATTTACAAACTATTCTTAATAATAATATTATTACTGTTAATTACTGTTGAACTTTAAGCTGGAAAGTGACTCTAATGAATAATCTACTGTTTTCTTTGTAGCTGTATTTATAAGGTTTAAGGTAATAACTTATAATCTAATGTTGTCGTTGTTTTCCGTCTGTGTGGTCTTGGTGGAGGTCTCGTGGCGTTGGAATTGTGTTGCGTTTGTCTAGGTGTTATCATTACATTTCTATATAAACTGCTCGGCTCCTTTGAATAGAGAGTAATTAGTTAAGTGTGTTTGTAAGTGATACCCATATTATTGTAGGCGAAAGTTAATAGTGTATTTATAATTATTAATAAGATATTTGTTATGTAGAAGTTTTTTTTTGTAGTTAAGTGAGATATATAAAATTAGTTAAACTATGTTCACTTCACTTAATTCCTAAAGCCCCAGAAGAACGTAACAATATGTACGTTATTTAAAAACATAAATGATGTATCCTCGATATGTTATTGACTTACTAATAGTGGTATTTTCTTTTTAATAATTCCTCTTTTAATACGGGTAACCAAATCTTGCTCTACCGAGGAATTTGCGAGGAAAATGGTCCCATTTAGCATAATTAGAGCGTTTCTTTGATTTTTCTCTTTTTACCATTTGTTTCTTTTAGGACTATACTCGAATCTTTCCATTAAACCCTATGTTCATTTTTCCATGCGTGTTTACATATTTGAGATCTATCAAATTCTCTATTTTTAGTATAATATTGATGTTCACTTATTCTAACATTTAATGGTTTTGATGTTTCACCTAAATAAGAACGATCGTACTTATTCACAAGGTGTTTTATAAATACAATTCTATGTTCTTTCTTGCTCATTGTTAGGTTTAGTTTTAGATAAAATCGTTCTCAATGTGTTTGTTGTTCTGAATGTTGTTGAAACGTTGAATTTATTTCCTATCGTTTTAAATTTTTCCGATAATCCTATTATATGGTAGGTACTGTTATTTTCCTCGCATTATTCCTTGTGAATGTTGTAGGATCCAGTTCTAAGTTACTCTGTTCCATTCAGTCAATTCTTGAAAACTCCTTACTTATAAACTACAAGGGATAATGATTTTTTAATAAAACAGATTTTTCTCTAAGAACAAATTTTCGTTAGAACAAGTTATTTTGGCTCTATGGTATAAGAATTTAATGTTTCCCTTTTTAATATTGATGTGATTTATTTGTAATTTAGATATCGGTTGATGTGTGTCGGTTTTCTTGTAGTCTCGTATATAGTACTCTTCTTTGAGATCAAAACATACAGGAAAGTTAGTGTGTCATTATATACCTTTTCCATGGTAAATGTAAATGTAATTGTCTATTATATATCGTTTATATCATTCAGGAATGTATCCAACAATTCTGATTCATGAGGCCATATTGAGAATATACCATCTACATATCTCCACCATACTGTGGGTTTTAAATTTTGTTTATCTGGTCGGATCTAAGGAAAAAATATTTTTATCGGCATATAAAATGTCCGAAATATCTTCCTTATATTTACACAAAAGAGAACATATCGTTCTTGATTCTTTGGTAGATTATGCTACGTACGATAGACGTGATCAGGCCTATATTAATATTTTTTTAACACGTTCCTGATCTTCCGTGGATTAATGCATTTGACTATTGGAATTTTCATCATTGAAATGTGATTCAGAAATATCCGGTTTTAAACGTTTTCAATTGGGTTCGACTGCGGATGGGATAATTTTAAACAGAAACCTAAAACTACAAAGTACAAAATACCGAAATACCAGAATAATTTTTGACGATAAAAATTCTTTTCCTAAATAGATCTCCTTTCACGAGAATGTTAAATTAATTAACTAAAAGAAAAACTTGGCATTTGAAAGCATAGCATATATCGTCGGCTGTATGCAATAGTGCCACAAAACAAAAACTGGTAATTTTTTAAAACAGGGGTTAAAGTTTGTGTGTCAATAATTTTGTCTTATTTGTTTTACTACATGGATTGGGATTTTTGTAAAAAAAATAAATTTTGGTTTGTTTGGGAGAGCGTTAGGTAGCCTTTAATGAATTATAATACAGATTTTTAAATCAACCCTTATTTTGAGTTGTGCCACTATTGCACATTAACATTTTGTCTTCTAAGACTAATTAAGGCAAAGACAAAACTGTCATTTTTTGATATTCTTATCAACTGAAATAAAGGTGTTCAATACAGAATACTACAAGTTACTGGAATGGGAAAATGGGTTTATTAACAAACTATAAGAAGAACGAAATAAAAAAAGTATATATTAATAATAATAGGAAAAGTTACGATTAACAATGCTTTAAATGTCGGTAGAAATAAGGGTGAATTGGTGGAACACCCTTGTCTTTACAAAGGCTAAGTAAGGTCTTTTTTCTTCTTTTCAATTATTGGCAGGCTGCTAGTGTAAGCCTTTTCTAGTTCTGTAATATCCATGCTTTTTAAACCTATTCGTGTTTTTTTTTTGGTGGTATTAACTGATCTGTACACCTCTTGTGCAAATGAAGTTTTAAAATAGTAGTGAGTACCAGAGCTTTGTTTTACATGAATTTCACAAATATCGTTGAAATGAAAAGTATTTTCTTGGACATATTAATTGAAAATTGTCGCTATTTTAGTATTAAACTTTTTTAGATCAACAAAATGCATATGAGATAATTCGTATGCTACGAATGATTGTTTGCAACGATTAGTTCAGATCAGCATAGCGTAATAAGTCGGTAAATAAATAGGCCCTCCTTTTAAAGCTTTAGTGATATTTCTTTCTATTAAAGAGTGGCAGCTGCCACCCTCATTTTGAGTATGGCCGACAACTAAATAACGATAAGTTATAGAAGAAATTTTGAAACGGTTTACAGCGTATTGATACATTGAAATTAGGTACCTGTTTTTTCGTTGGCCACCACAATTGTCCGAGTCAAATATGAATTTCAAATCGTCGCAATGGGCTTTTATAGATGTTTGTTCCAAATACATTAGCAGGCATGAACCAATTTCTATGACACCTTTACTGCCTTCTCCTTCGTGACAAACATATCACGTTTCCATATTTTCCAGTCTCTTTTTCTCAAGTTCACATATAGGGAAATGATTTGTTGATAGCAAAATACATATAATATATATATATATATATATATATATATATATATATATATATATATATATTGTATATATATATATAATATATATATATATATATATATATATATATATATATATATATATATATATATATATATATATATATATATATATATATGACTGACTGGTGTTACTGACGCAGTTCAAAGGATTACAACATTGAAATGGAACTAAGCGGGACATGTTGCCAGATTAAAAGATGGAAGGTGGACGAAGAAAATTCTGGAATGGAGACCTAGACACGATGCTTATCGTAATCGAGGACGTCTTCCAACAAGGTGGTCAGATGACACCAAGCGCATTAAGCACAACTGGATTCAGGGTGGTCAAGATAGAAAATGTTGGAATTATTTACGGGAGGCCTATGTCCAGCAGTGGACTAAAAACGGCTGGTGATGATGATGTTGATGGCTTAGATTTATAATAGAAAGTGGAAACGTCTCCTTTTGGTGGCGGTAGAGTAGCTTGTAAGTCAAAACAAAAACTTTTCGTAAGTTAGTTCATTCTCATTGTCAAGTGTTTTTAGCTCCCGGCTTAAGTTTTTCTCCTTATGATGATTATTATAAGCATGTTCTAGGGCTATTTTTGCTTCACTCCTCGAATTTTTTTATTTCTAACAATACTGACATTGATCTTTTTTGGGAGAAAAGAATGCATAGTTAAATATATAATTAAAAAGTTTACGATATAAACCAATTTTTACAAATTCATCATTGTCTCTTTGGTAATCAGCTTTATAATCATTGTACAGATCTGACAATAGTGGCTCTCCATTGTAGAAATTGAAGAAAGGTATTTACGAACCCTGTTCATAGTTTCGTTACAAAATGTTTTATGCATGCTATGTTTACCTCTTTGATCGTTGCTTATAAAGCCACTTTCCGTCTTCCCAATAACAGTTCTAATACATCTATTAGTAACTCCAATGGTGGATATAAAAAATCTTTTACACTCTTTTTTTTTTCTGATCACGGTTTTCCAAATAAAATGCATGTTTACAACCACGGCTTGATGTGTTACCTTTATCTACATATCGATATGGTTTGATCTCAGAATGTAACTTCGTTATTAATTTATATTTCCCATTGACCAGCATTTTTCTAAGATCTGTGTTCTTTTTTGTAACGTGAATTTTTCATCACATTTCAGTCTACATGGATTACAAAATAGACCTAAACTGCGAGCTTTTATAAGATTACCGTTAACATTGGTGTATTTTTGGCATGAATTTCTAAGAAACTTTCTGACATTTATTTTCCATTTGTCCGGATAAGCCTTCCTTTTCCTACTTTTAGGTTTATTAATCGTCACGTCTTCTGGTACTTCAGTCGCCACATTTTCATCAGACACCTTTGTAAATTTAGACGATACATCATCGTCATTCAGGTAATGAGGGTCCGCATCACAACTAAAATGTCTAGAACAAAAAATCGTCTAAAGTTTTCTACTAAATCGATTATTTGGAATTATACATTAAAATATTACGTTAGTCCTGCTCGAGATAGGATTAACTCACTTCTCAGAAGTATCTGTATCTGTGAGAAATTCTCACTGATACAGTTTGAAAATATCTAAAATTGTCTGCTATATTGGCACAACTCAAAAGTACCGGTATTGCATAGAAACTTGATATCGACAGGGTTCGACTTCCACTGCACAAAATTAAAAGGGCATTTTAATTTTGTTTTTTCCACATTTTTCCTATTATTATTGTGCCAATTTTGCAGGTCATAAATAAGGCTTTTTCAAGCCTTCTGGTGATATTATCTCAATTTTGTCAATTTTTGAGTTAAGCCACTATTGCATGCAGCCGACGATATTATCACGTTAAATTGTGTATGCTCAGGCCTTCCTATTCCTACGCGGTATATGGTTCTTCCTTTGAGTTTATGATTTTGATTTTTTTATTGATGTACTTTGCATAATAATAAGACCTTTCTAATGACTAAATTTAGTACAATCATTTATTTTTAATAGACGGATTAATAATTATAATTTTTAATATTTCGACCTACCATCTAAGACGACGGATCTTTGATAATTTATATAAATGAGAAAAAAAAAGAAAACTATTAATTATATTTAATTACGTTTATTTATGTAAATTTCGCATGAGTTACAAAAACAAAAGTCTTTTAACTCATTAATAAATATAATCCATTAACATGGGTATAGCCATAAACCTAGATTACCTAAAATTGAAATCAATACAAAATATGTTAATATTACTATGAATATGATTTAAAAATTATCATCTGCATCTTTCGCCATCTTCTAGAAAACTTAACACACATATCTAAACATACAGCTTGTAAATAGTAGTGATATATGATATTGAACGACTCGAAGAGTACTATTCTGCAGGTTACATTTGAAATATACAAGAAGATGGAAAAAGATACCGTTAACGTTTGACAATTATGACAAATATCTAAAATCTACTGGCAGTATGAATGAGAAAACGATGGAGTTGACCGCGTGATCTTACTTACTAAAGTTGGTTTTCATAGTTAAAAGTAAAACCGTCACTTACAGTATTATTTAAACTAAAACTAAATATTTTGATAAATTGCATATTATCCACTTCCGTAGGTATACCAGAATTCAAGTAAGTACCAACTAAATTCACTATACAAAATGTCTGAATATAGTAACATGGTGATGGAATAATACTTGAATACTGAGATATTTATATGACTTATTAACATTTACAATTTAACGAAATGTTGCAAACATCTTAGCTTACTAAAATAATAAATGTTCTCAACTTTGACAATATTAAAAATATTTGGATGGAATAGAGGGCAATTATTTTAATGATTATTCGTGAATATTAGAATAAAAGTCATTACAATAAAAACTCCATATTTTTTTATTCGTATACATGGTTTCCAAAAAAATATGATTTCTGCCACAGAGTAAAACATTTTTGGTTGTCACAATATCTTATATTCTTAAAAACAGTTCATCACAAAGAAACCCACGTTCAAATATATGTAACACATTTATTACAATGAAAAAAAAACCTTTTTTTCTTTTCCCAAAAAGTGTCTCACGGAACCCAAGATTCAGTGGAAATGCTACAGGAGCTCCGAGATGTACGACAATGACGTAATAGAAAACCCATTCAACCGACACAGAATATTTTGACCTTCTGATAGCATAATTTAGTATAATTAGAACACTTGTTCTTTTAGTAAAGCAAGACGAGAGCAAACTGACGAGATTACATCATCTGCACCTATAGAAAATATTTTGGAAGATTGTTCTGATTTTTGCATGAAAATAAGTGTACCTAAAACAACTATTCCCCAGATAATTTATATGACATCGGCTGGGTACAGAATCCATTCGCATACCAAACAACACCATCACTGTGTCAGAGCAAGAGAATTTGATCGATATGACTTTATTCCCTCTGAAATTTATGTTTCATTCATTGCCATTGACTAGCTTTTGGATAGATATGAAGAATGAATATTCATCCTGCAGTAGATGATAAAGGTCTTATGATTCTATGTCACTTTGACTTACTATGCCCATCGGGCTTTTTAGCTTATGCCTTAACCAAAAATAAGTTTAGGACTAGAGTCGATACTGTTTTAAATTTTTCGAATTCAACTGTCAAACATCAGAATCTACTATTATTAAAACGACGAAAAAATGTCATTTTTCACAATAAATATTTAGAAAATCAAGTATGTGTTCATGTTAAACATAATACTATATCTAAGTCTTAATCAATAAAAAATGATTGTCCAAGATTAATAATTATTTGCCTTTTTTTCAGTTAATTATTTCAGCTCCCGAAACCTCATTATTTTTTGTGGTCTAATTAAAAATTTCATTAGACAGGTAACATGCCCATAAGCTATCTTCTTCTTCTTATTTTTGATAAGCTATCTTACAATTGAATTATTGAGTTTGCACTCCGATGATATCTGGACACAGATAATGTGTGTACCAAGGATGAATTCTGTCCACTATCCCACGGATGCTTTACATATTAATATCTAGAATGCATGGGTAGGAACTGCTTGACAGTGGCCACCAAAACGCAAGTTTTTTTACATAAATAAAAATGGTACTGCTATTGGATTGAAATCAACAAATTGGAGTTATTTTAGTTGTTGGAGAAAACTGTAAAAGGGATACAGAAGTAGTGATTATTTCTATATATATCAAAAGAGTGACATATAATATGATACACAAGGGTGAAATATTAATCACCGAACTATTACAGCACTAAATTTAATGTAAAATGTCTAAACCTGGTTGATAATGTGGACACGAGATTCCAGCCTGTTCTACATTGTTCAAAAGGTGGCCAAAAAGAAACCAACAAAGTCCAACAAAATTGTTATTGCAAAGATAACCTCTGAAAAGAAAAAAAAAAATTTTCAATATAAACGGATATAATTACATATCTGGATGTGTTTTTAGTTGTGTTTAATTATTTTAGATGAAAATTTTCTAAATTTTTAAAAATGGATACTGTTTCATATTTTCTGAAAAACCTCGAATACGACTGAAAATATATCTATCGGATATTAATTAAACCATTAAACCGTTTAAGACTTTATATAAAGAATAACTTTTTTCCAATATTAATTAAGAAATTAAAGACTTTTCCATATGGTAACAGCGACTTTTCGGATCGCATCCTGCTACCAGTACTTTCTTAAACCAACATGGAAATTAATACACTTCGATGTCAAACAAATCGTGCTAGAACATTATGATATGTCTAAGAGTGAAACTTCAGTTAAAAAAGTATGAAGTCTCTCAAAAATAACAGAGGTCGAAATTTGATAAAAGTGAATAACTGATTAATTGAAATGATGAATAAAATGAGCTACTGATTTGCTTGCTGGGCAATGATCTCTAATAAATTGCAAAATATAGATAAAGTAAGCCATGCGTGAAAAACAGGAACTTTGAACCATGATACGAAAAATAATCGCACCGATTGTTTATTTAACCGATTTAAAATATACTCTAATATGTAAACTTTATCAGGAAATTGTGAGTTTTCGCAGAAAACAGTTTTCTTCTGGATAACTAAGATAAGGCTAAATATATTCTGTTAATTCTGCATTTCGAAGTTTTAAAAGGATAGTACACATAATCTTAACAAATTGAAGACTGGTCACTGATCATAACGACATACCTACCGAAACATGTAAGATATTTACAGAACCTTTACGTGTGACTCGTAATCATTTTACTAAAAATAATTTCAGAACGCATTTCAAAGATTTGGTGACTTAGTTGTATGTTCTTAATGAATACCTAAATTAAGTTTTTCGTATTTACCACGATTTTTTAATACCTTCATCCAATACCATAGGATATAAAATATTTGCCTTTCCATCCAAATATTTTTCTCGTGTACAGTTAAGAGTAAAATTATATTAAGAAGATATATTTTGGTTCCATTTTAACACAATACCAACATTCTGGTCTGTATTGTAAAAGCTTCATTCGGTTTAGTAGAAAAATAGAAATTTTGCATCTTTCACCTATTTCAAAATATATTTTTTGTCCATCTCTTATTATGCACACTTTCGATTTTTTGTACAACAAAATATGACTTGTCGAGTTGAGCTAGGTATTTATTAATATGCAATTTTTACTAAAAGAATATATCACAAATAAACTATCACAAAATTAAAATAGTATATAGTAATTGATACCAATAGGTAGGCATTTTAAAAAAATGTGGTTAATTGAAAAAAATCCTTTCATTCATTCTACTAATTATTTGTAGGTTTTATTAGAGTAATTTATATTTCTATTTACTATTTATTCGAATTGAGAACTATTACATAATATAAAATTATAATAAACAATAAATTGAAGTAGGTGGATGGAACAAATTTAAACATGAATTTTGTTATACATCACGTTTTTGTGAATCACACAAAACATTTTGTAAGTAGAAAAGGCAGGAGTGCAAATTACTTTTTGTAAACATGCCTCTTTATTATGTGTCAGAGTTCCATTTGTATATCGGGTACACGTAAAACCAGTGCGAATTATAATTCCAGTACCATTATAATATATAATATTATAATAATATATAATATTCGAGTACAATTATAAAATTTGCATTAACTGTGATTGTTTTTTTGTGGCAAGTGTAAGTCACGTATGCATAGTCATAATTTAATTACTGCGGACAACATACTTGAAATCACTCGAACTGATTTGAGTTGATGATGACATTGCAATTAAGCAAATTAATAAAAGTTATGGTACTAAAGTAGTAATAATCCCTCATTTTGTGCCCGAAAAATAGTAAGCAAATTGCATTTTGCAGTATTTTGCTTTATAATGACTTGATGTCTTACTTAGAGTTTGAAGAGAAATCTTTTGCTAACGTCTATGTTCATCACTCCATCACTGGTGTATATGAATACGAATACTCCAGAGTAAAAGTAACTAAAATAAATATCAATCTTACATATCTCTTCTATTACATATACTTATAGCTTTTACACTCTGTGAGTTGTTGTGTAATTCGTTCGAAAGACTTTTGCACAACACTATAACATTAATTGTGAAACGTCAAAACTTTCTGCACTAAAACTGAACGTTTACATATTCTAAAGTTGACATTTCCCCTGAAAATTACTCTTGTGTTGTTATCCAGTATAAAGACTGTCTCTAGATAAAATAATCATGAAGTTATTTTACAAATTTGTAACTCCAGTAGTTTCAGTTAAATATTGTATTTATATGGGATTAAACCACACTTGATTGTAATGAAAATTACATTTTACATTCGTTTTTAATATTTCGATTTCCAATCCAGCAGGATACTACAGCAGGGCACCGCACCTATGGGGAGTCCCAAAAATACACAAAGAATACGTATCCCTTATACCAAGTTGCAGCAGCATGGATTCTCCTTGCAGCAAAGGCTCAAAGTTCCTCCTAGCAATAATACAGGCATTAGAGATTACAGAAAGAGATTACAAAGAAAATGTATTTCAGGAAGACAAAAACCTGCTAACAAAGGTCTTAATACAAAATAATTATCCACGATCATTTATAAATAAGGAATTTCACAACATTAAAGAAAGGAAATACAACCCAAAAATGCTTACAAGAAGTAATTTAAAGATAGGAACAATACAATATGTCAAGTCACTATCAGAAAAGGATCACAACATTGAAAACAATTAACACACTGAGATGTATTCTGTCCAGAATCAAACCAAACAACACACAAAAAGATCAAAGAACTAAGTTTATAAAATACCTAGTGAATGCAACAATGTTTATGAGGAAGAAACCTCAAGACCACTAAGTGTTAGGATAAATGAGCATTAATCATATATCTAAAATCTAAAACATATACTTCAACAGATCTCAGACATGCAAACATGCCTGGGACAATGAGCATAGAATATAATGGAAAGATACATCAATAGTCATGACAGCAAAAAGGTAAAATTCAAAGAAGCAGCTCTCATCTCGCTTAAATGAAGAACAATATGTAGCAAACTCATAAACAGAATGTAGCATGCTCTGCTTACCAATATTGAAAAACAAAGTCAGCAAGAAGAATATACCAACCATTAACGGCTTAACGAAAAGTCAGAGAAAAATCATCTACAATTAACTACATAAGCATATACAGATCAGAATTTGATATCAATCCAAGGGAACAACATCACCTCAGAATTTCAACTCAAAACATGGCTATTTGCCTACAAGATCTAGACCAAGAAGTTACCTGTCAGATTGGTTGCCATAAAGCGCCAATTGATAAACATTACAGGTGAACAGAATAAAATTTTTTTGAAAACGATTTTCGGAAATCAAAACATCAAAAACAAATGTACAATGTAATTTTCTATGAAATCAGTTGTGGTCTAATCCCATACAAAAACCATAACTTAAACATGCCACAAGAAAACAGTTCTAAATTCTAGTAGTTTCTTATCGAAAACTGAATACACATCTGCACATTTTAAAAAGGTGTAATGACAACCTTAATGAATTGACCTTAATACATAAATTCGTATTAAGTAAAATCAAGCGATCAAGACCATGTAAGAAAGTCATAAGATTCTCCAAAGATTCAAGAGAATCGTTAACTCCTCTGGGAACGATGCTGTTGTTAAGGTCCAGCATACATTGGAACAACAAAATAATATAAGCTGTTTGACTGAACACAAGAGGAACATACAATAGCAATTCTCATTTAACTTATTGTAAATAAGAGAGTCTTCATCTAAACAGAAGGTGAATCACAGCGCTACGAAATACGAAATCCCTTACAAAAATTTCAGTACTGACTCGGACCAACCGAGCCCAAGATACAGACGAAGACTAAAAGTAGAACAAATCAAGCACTTTCTACGATGAAGATTAGTCAGGAGGATAACTCCTACCAGAGATGCAGTGCCTTTGATAAAGTCTTCCGCAACCGAAGACGACAGGTCAGGAGGAAATAATTTCAAACCACGACCTATCAGCCCGAAAAATACTTTATCATTACAAAACAGCGTAAAGCCTACACTTCTTAATCAAAAAAGAAAGTGCATATGATTCACAATATCACCACCTACATATTATATTTATTTAAGTATGCAGATAAAACTAAACTTAAATTAACGGTATACTTTAAATAAATTTATTTATAAATACAAGTAATAAAAATATAGATGATTATTATTTTAGGTTAACAAAAAGATTTATAAAATTTCTCAAATACCACATTTTTTTAAATGCCACAGGAATAAACTGTTAACGTCCTATAATTCCCAGTAATTACACATATTGACCATTTTATTTATTGGAAAACATCCATTAGGTACTAAATTGTTTAGGTAGAGTTATAATATCGATATAGGTTGTAAGTATTGACAAATAGATTAATGTATTGGGTAAAAAAATATGAATAATATTCAGGTCAGCCGAAAAAGAAAATTCGCTCTTCTTGTCAAAAAGGAAACAACGAGTAATGTTATTAAAATGTGCATTAAATCTTAATATCCCATCGGCACATACAGATTTTCTACCATATCTACAGTTTCTATGAATAGTGAAAAACATTCAAATTATAATAAATGGAAACTCTGTTTTGAAATACCTATTTTATATATTGTGATTCACCTAAATGTAACCCCACCATAATCACGATTGGTCTCAAGATCCAGTTGTATAGTTGCAGGTTATTATAGAATTACTATGAATGCTAGCCAGTTGTACTATTTCAAATAGATATTGGGGGCAGTAATTATAATTATTAATAATAATTACATTTGGTCAGCTTGATGACTCGCTTAGTTAGATACTTCGAAGTGTGTAGATTACGGGATTCCTGGTTGGAGCTCGGTTCCAGTAATAAATTTTAATGTCAAATATAGCAGTATAAAATCCAAAGTGGATCTACAAGTTTCAACGAAAAGTAGCGAGTGTAATTAAGTCGCAGATGGATAAATAGTACGGAGAGATAATGGCTAACGGCTCAGAGAACGCTCATTTATTGATATTATGTATGTATGTATATAATTATATAACAACAACTGTTGTTTCCTTTTTTACAATGCACTGATCTAAATGACTAGTATAGTTACAGAATATAGAATTCTACTTAGAACAAAGAACAAGTGAACGTGTACCTATATAGTATTTTCATATGATTATGAGCATAAAAATCAATTATCTTTTAATTGTTTAAGATCTGTAACCTTCAAATATGAAAATACTAATCTAGGCGAAGAAAAGTAAGTGAACACAAATTATGTATTAAGTAATACCGCAAAATTTTAGTATAACTATTGCTCAATAAATATAACATTTAGAAGCAGTCTACAAAAAACGTTACGCGAGAAGACTTACAACACTCGCGTTTTTTGTACACTGAGATAAAACTTATTTCGTAAGCAGTAAATATGGTTACATTTCAGTTTATAATTCTATATAATGCTTTCAAGATACAAAATCGTTTTATTTACGCAAGTGAATTAAATACTAAGAAAGCGATCAGGCTAAAAGTTTTTAATGTTTAAAAGATAATTTATCAATACTTATTTATTTATTTGCTCAACAGGCCTTGTAAGCTTAGGGCAAATTTATCAATACTTTCCAACCAACTCTCATCAAACTGTTGGCGAGAATAGGTACTTACTATTTATTTTTGTATTTTAAATATTTCTACAAAAAATTATAAGAGTTACAAATATACAGTTTAAGAACGAAGAGACTTTTATCGAACGAGGATTTTTTTTACCTCTAACACGTTAAGCAATCATTCTATTCTCTTATCTGCACATTGATGTTTCACTATACTTCATACTACTACTGCAAAAATTCAGTAGAGTAATTTATAATACATTATTCATGAAATTTTAACAGATCTTTACTTAAAAAAAGATTCCCTTTGGCAATATGCTGAACGCCAGTAGCCCGCTTTACATATAACTGTGGTAACAAAAATTAAGGTCGAGCAGCATAGCTGTATGTACTTTTCAGCCTTCGCGACCCTTTAAGGGTTTAGAAGTAGTCACTCTCTAACCTCATAAGTAGCGGATATTGTTTTTCGTAAACACAATGTTGCATCTCGCAAAAAGTATAAGTACATAATATTTGAATTTTTCGTTAATTTTATTATTTGGGTATATTATTTTATTTGGTTTTACTTATGTATTATAAAGTGTAGTTGCGCAGTATGAAAATTGTGTGAAACTTATTTAGTAAACCAGTCTCAAGTGGAAAGCTACTGATATATAACTGGCTAGTGACATCAACCTGGCTAGTGACCTAACACTAGTAGCAGAATGATGGGTCTATATATAAACCAAAGTAAAAATAAGTTTATGCCGATTAACACATATACACACATAAGAGCCGGGAATGTGGATGCAGATTTTGCTACTAATGAACAAAACGTGAGAGAGTTGCACAGTTGCTACTATGGCATATCAACATATTATCTGGCTAACAAACGATTATTTATGGTTTATCAAAATATCTAGCTAACTGATGGTTTCGTGTTTTCACATATGGATCAGAGACAAGGATACTAACCAAATTTTATTGATTCTTTACATCCATCGTTGAAGTAAAGATTCTCTCTCTCTCTCTCTTCAATCTTGGGCCCCTGGAGGGAGCGTAGTGGTCATTGTGATGTCGTGTATTATCCGTCCCCAAAGATCTCTTCCTCTGGTCATTTCTTTCAACTCATGCATAGGTCTTTAGCATATGCTGTTAATTTGATCGATCCATCTTGTTGGAGATCTTCCTTGTGATCTTCGGACTTCTATCTTTCCTTGAATAATAAGTATTTCCATGTTTTCTATGTCTGCTCTCATAACATGTCGAAAGTATTTTAATTGTTGGAGATGGACTTTGCTGGATATTCGATATTCGTCTGCTGACTTTCAGCTCAATAAAAATTGAAATATTTGTCCTGTGGTCGGTCCAAGAAATTCGTAACATTTTTCTCCAATAGAACATTTCAGTGGCGTGTATCTTCCTTATTTCCGCTTGTCGTATGGTCCAAGATTCAACTGCGTATGTCAGTATTGGGAATATTAAGCAGTTGATCAACCTCATTTTTAGAGTTCGTGAAATTTGAGAGTCCTTCCATATTTTGGGCATCTTTCCTACAGCGACTTTTGCTAGATCACACCTACGTTTTAGTTCTTCCTGTAGTGACCCTGAGCTTGTGATCAATGATCCCAGATATAAATATAAGCTCACAACCTCAAACCGTTCAATCGTGGTTATGTGTGGATCATTGTTATGTAGTCTATCCACTATCTTTGAAATAAAGATACTACAATCAAAAAGTTAACTAAAACACTGTAAACCTATATCTTTCGTTGAACGGTTAGCTCATATTATATCCAAATTGAAATATTATGTTATAGCAGATGGAGCAATATTAATGTCAGATTTAAGTTAAGGAAAAGTATTCGATAGACTGCTTTCTTATACACTGTCACTTGCGTAAATAATATCAAAGCCCATATATGAAACTTAACTATTATAATCAATACTTGTTGCTAACATCAATCATAAAAAATACACAATAGCGAGTTATCAATTTTAAAAAATACTCTCATCATAAAACTGATAAGAAAATTAAACTAAATAGAAACTTGGTCAACTTTAAATTTATGATACATTTTCCATTTTACTGAATTAGATAGCTTACAAGAAAGACTGATAAGTAAGTTATTTGTATGGTAGTAATACGGAAAGTTGCATATTGTGAAGATTCTTAGATGGGTAGAAGTTTTGACAATGTTCTGCAGACATTCTTTAAGATTAAGACAAATGCGATGCGAATTAATATTACTGTAGTTTTTAGAATTCAGTTTTTAAATCCATTTTTATTACTTTTTTGATTATGTTGTAACATTAGTTACTTTAGTAGACTAGACATATGATAGTGAATCTAAATTGTTACAAACTCTGTCCCGTTGTTGACAGTAATGCTACCGTAGTATATTCTCTTAACATGTCAGCATTCAACATATTACTTAGACTCGTATTAAAGTAAGGCTACCAATTTGATCACTTAATTGTTGCTTTTTCTTCGAGGAATGCTAGCATAGTATATATTATTAGCAACGTCAATAAGTCTATCATATTATTCTTATTTTTATCCCTCTACCACATATAAACCATAGATGCATTCAGCATATTTATTATTATTTCTTGTCTCATTTAAGTTCATTACAAAACATGAATATCACAACGTGAAACGTAAATTTTTGGAAACCTACATATTTTTTTAAATCTGAAAACTTCGCTTCGGGAAACGAAATAGACATTTACATATGTACAACGTGTGGGACCTTTAGAATAACTACCATATTAATCTTTAAATATTTGCGTTCTTCCAGTAATTAATTTTTTTTTGTTGATTTTAAGCGCAACTAATATTTGTTCTTTATAATCGTTTAATATTGTATAATAATAATTAAAAAATATTGACCAACTTCAAGTCGTGCCGGAAGTCTGGTTACCCAAGCAGAAACTCACAAAGTATCCAGAAAACAGGCATTTGTGCGTCTAGTCTAGCAACTCAATTTAGTCCGTACATACGCTATTGCACACTTTCCCAGTGAAAGGATAGCATATTTTTTTGTTATAATGACTGAAAATGTCTTACTTGAACTATATATAAGGTAGTTTTATGTTTCTACATAAAACTATTTTATTTCACATAAATTTTAGATAAATTTATAACGTTACTTTCGCCACAATATATTCTGGACTGGTTCGTGTTAAATATATAAAATGCGTCTTCATACTCATCTGCTATATGACATATTTCTACTTATTTCTGTGATCACAGTTTTGGACTGCAAACACTTCAGCTCTCAAATCAACCCAAATTCATTGGATATAACCTAACTAACCTTCAACGGTTATTCTCATTAGCATTTATATCAATGATGTTCCAGTTCCCGTTTCCCCCATTCTTTGTTTAAGCATGTTTTATATGCCTAATCGCATTAGCTTAATCGTCTTAAAAAACAAGTGTGAATTGTAACGTTATAAACGTCACATCTCTATTAATTTATATTTTAATAATTATTTCATTTTAATTTCTTTATTAATTTATTAATTTCTTTATCTTCAGTTTAATTTTTACTATTTTTTTGTTTATAAAAATAGTTGGCGCCCCTGTTTTTCTCTTCTTCCTCTGTCTTTATTTTCTCTCTTTCTGTCCCATAGAATAAATATTTGCCCTCTCACTTTTGTTCGGCAGACTATTCTGTTCTGTGTTGACTGACAAGCTAGTTTCATGATATCTATACCAACATTCTATGACATCTGTGCTAACTTCATTCAGTCTCCCACTTTCTGTCAAAACAACTTTTCTGTAGTGGGATTATTTTTTGCCTCTTTTTGAAATTTATAAAAGAAGGCAAAAATTATTATAAGACTCATTTTTATGGTCTACAACTTCTCTTGGGGTAAGTACTTTCATTGTGATATTTATTCTATAATTCTGATCACATTTCCAATATTTGTAACCTTACTTTCTTTCGAAAGCACATTTTCTTTTGATATATGCATTAGGACTCTTTAACAGAATTTAACTAAGTAGTAACATTCATATTTCATTTTATCCTTGCCATACGCTATTTGTTTAAGTGTAATTTTGTAAGATGGCAAGGAAGTTAAACCTTTTTGATGTGTTTCTAATGCATGTTGTTTCTTATCCTTTTAGTTTATTGGAGATATCAAAACTTTATTGGAGATATCAAAACTTTATTGGAGATATCAAAACTTTATTGGTTTACTGGATATTTTATTGGGTTTGTTGGACACATCAAAACTTAATTGGAGTTGTTGAATTTATTGGTTTATTGGACACCAAAACTTAGGACATACAGCCACGTGTGACTGCAGCTCTCTCTCCAGATTCCACAACTTCTAATTGGAGGATCCAACAGCTAGAACACACAAGCCGCCCATCGAAGCAATAAGTAACACTTATAACTGTTAAGCTTTGGCAGGGTTAATTATTGTTTTTTTATTGATTTAAATAAATATGATTGGTTAAAATTTGTCTTATTTGCTATCAAATGAGAACTCAGGTTCAATCCCTAGTTTAAGACAAGACGAACTCACCCTTGAGATACTGAGCTAGGCAAGGTATAGACGATAAGCTCCCATGGTTGATTGAGGTATTATTTTTACAATAGTATTTCAATTCTCTTTGGTAGTCTTATCGTTACACATTGGCGCCCAACCGTACTTGTTTTATTCAGGGAATTGTGCTCTGAGTTTTTGGTTTGGTGGCAAATAACAAACTTTAATAAATACTTTATTATTTATTTTTTTTGTGTGTTCATATTATCATTATTTGCAGTTAATTTTAATATTCCCATATTTTTGACTGTTTTTATATATTTTCACATGTTGGGTTAAAAAGTATTACCATTTTTTATATATTTCAGCATATATATTTTATACTCAGATATTTTTATATGTTTTTTTTTTGATGGTAGGTACTTTTATACTGTTGTAAGTGGTTTGTTTTTTATTAACTTAACCAGTTTTTGTGGATAGTGTATTTTAATTACTTTCTTAATTTTTTAAATTATTTCTTCAAGATGCTACCTAAACATTTAAAGACAGATGAATTATCATATGAAATTCTTATTAGGAATGTCTCTGTCCCAAATACAGTAGAGGAAAAACGAAAGATCCTTGCCGGACTTCTTTCTCAAGAAGCCAGTAACCGTAGTTTTTCTGATGTTTCTGTTAATCTATCTTTTGATGTTGATTACCAACAAGCTTTAGCTTCCTATTCTGACCTATTAAGTCTTATATCTGATTATTCAGGTACAAAATCTGATAGTAGATTCAAAGCTTTCAGTTCTCGTTTAACTCATTTGTCTGGTAGAATCTCCCGTCTACAGCCAACTTCTGTAGACGAAGAAAAATTAAAAAAAGCTATCCGCTATGATTTGTTGAAATTAGAAGGTACTTTGTCTGACATTGTAGATCAACCTGATATGGTAGACCAACCTGTTGCTTCTACTCCTGATAGAGTAAACCTTAATTATTCTCAATCTTCAGCCTCACCTGTTAAGTCTGTTCCTGTTTATAAATGGGGTATTAAAAAATTTTCTGGTAAAGAACCTCTAATTCCATTTCTCGAACAGATTGAAACTTTAAAGTTTTCTAGGAACTGCACTGATGAAGATTTATTCATCTCTGCAGGAGACCTATTTGAAGGTGCTGCTTTTACTTGGTGGCATAATCACTTTACAAAAAAATCTTTTAATTCTTGGTCTGAATTAGTTGCTTCCTTAAAGGAAACTTATTTACCTTACAATTATGAAAGAAATTTGTGGGAACAAATACGTTCTACAAAACAGTCTTTCAAACAACCTGTCTCTGCATATATTTCTTATATGGAGTCTTTGATGCTCCGGTCTTCAAAATCTATTCCTGAGTGTGAAAAAGTAGATGAAATCATTAATGGTCTTCTTCCTGATTATGTCAAGGCTCTTGCTTTCCAGGATGTGGAATCAGTTGCAGACCTTACAAAGTATTGTAAGAGATTTGAAGCTGCTCTTACTATTTCGTCTCGCAGTAAATTTTCTGTTGAGTCTCTTTCTTCTTCTGCTACATGTTGGAACTGCAACATGACAGGCCATACTTTTCAAGTATGTAATAAACCCGAGAGAAAGTTTTGTCATGGTTGTGGGTTTAAGAATATCACCACAAATGAATGTAGCAAATGTTCAAAAAACGGTTTGCGAGGTCAAGCTCCGACAGACAGCATGCCTCAAAGCAGCCAAACGTCTGTCCCAGGAACATCGAGCAAAGGCAAGAACATCCCAGGGAAAACTTTTCAAAAACGTTCAAACAACCAAAGTCAGTAACCGTTTCTAAGAAAGTTATACCTAAAATTGCTTCTTCTTTTATATCTAATGATAATTTAAGTACTTTTTCTTCTGTACAATCTAAAACTTTACCTTCTTCTAGTACCTCTGTTCTTTCTAGTGGTCCTTTAAATTCAAAGGTACCTTTCAATTCCAGTCCATTACTAGATGTCCATACTAACGATAATAGACCATATATTTCTATTTCTGTAGGTGATGAGACAATCTCTGCACTTCTTGATAGTGGCAGTAATGTTAGTATTATTGGTTCTCCTTCTTTATTTTTACTTAAAAAGCTTAATTTAGCACTTAATTATGATGTCTCAGTTCAACTCACTACTGCTGATGGAAACATTCAGAGTACTTTAGGATATGTTTGGTTACCTGTTACTTTATTGAGTAAAACTCAATCACTTAAAGTGTTAGTGGTTCCTTCTATTGCACATAAAATGATATTAGGTATGGATTTTATTCATTTGTTTAAACTTTCTTTGGATTTCTCAAATTTTTCATTTAAGGCTACAGATTTATCTACTTGTGTAGTAAATACTATTATCAGTTCTGAAAATCTTTCTGACATTCAGCAATCACAACTCAACTCTGTTATTAAGTTGTTTAAAGAAATAGGTCCTACAGATTCCATTGGTAGAACTCATCTATATACACATCATATAGATACTGCCAATGCTAAACCTATTAAACAGAGACAGTATCCATTGTCACCTGCTATGCAGAAGGTTTTAAATGCTGGAGTGGATGAAATGCTAAAACTTAAAGTTATAGAACCCTTAACTACAAGTACACCGTGGTCTTCTCCTTTATGGCTTGTGCCAAAGAAAGATGGTTCACACCGAGTTTGTTTCGATGGTAGGAAACTCAATTCTGTTACAGTTCCTGATAGTTATCCTATGCCTTTAATTGATACAATTATTTCTAAAGTAAGAGATGCTAAGTTCATATCTTCTATTGATCTTAAACAGGCTTTTTATCAAATTCCTTTAGATGAAGAATCTAAATTAAAGACTACTTTTTCTGTGCAAAATAGAGGTTTATTTTGTTTTAATGTTTTACCTTTTGGTCTTAATAATAGTGCTCAAGCTATGTGTAGAGTCATGGACTCAGTTATAGGTCCTTTATTAGAACCTTTTGTTTTTTATTATCTTGATGATATTATCGTTGTAACCCCAGATTTTGATGCTCATATCAAAACTCTGAAAATGCTATTCAAGCGTTTGAAAGATGCAAATCTCACTGTTAATTTTGAGAAATGCCAGTTTTGCAGATCTTCACTGCAATTCCTTGGATTTGTAGTAGATGATCAAGGGTTAAGAACTGATCCTGGTAAGGTCCAGTCTATTTTGGAATACCCTGTACCCACAAATACAACCCAGATACGTAGGTTGATTGGCTTAATTGGTTATTACCGTAGGTTCCTAAACAATTTTGCTACTATTTGCAGTCCCATTTCTGACTTGCTCAAAGGCAGAAAGAAAGGTCAACCTATTACGTGGACTCCTGAAGCTGATGAAGCTTTTCAGAAAATTAAGCAGGTTCTTACAACAGCTCCTGTTCTTGCAAGTCCTGATTTTTCCAAGCATTTCTATCTTGCTTGTGATGCAAGTGACTCTGGTGTTGGTGGCGTATTATTTCAAAAAGATGATGGATTAGAACATCCTATTGCTTACTTTAGCAAAACTTTAACAAGAGCTCAGCGAAAATATACAACTACTGAGAAAGAATTGTTAGCAATTTTGTTATCAATTGAAAAATTTAGATGCTATATTGAAGGTAGTGATGATTTTACTGTTATTACAGATCACTCCTCATTACAGTGGTTATATAGCATGAAGAATCCTTCTCCTAGAATTGCTAGATGGATAATGAAACTGTCTTGTCACAAATTTACTGTTGTTCATCGTAGTGGTTCTTTAAATGTAGTAGCTGACTCTCTTTCAAGAATTCCTGAAGCATCTCAAGTTTCTCTCTTGAATTTATCTAATTTAAAAACAGATGCTTGGTATAGGAATATGATAGCAAAAGTTACAGATAATCCTAACTTATATCCTGCTTTTAAGGTTCAGGATAATGTTCTCTATAAACATGTTTTTTCTAGCTCAAAGTTTTCCGATTCTTCTCCAGAATGGAAAATTTTTGTTCCTTCTCCACATAGGAAGGAAATTTTGCAAATATATCATGATGATCCTACAGCTGCTCATTTAGGTGTCTTTAAAACCCTTTCTAGGATTTCAGAATTGTATTACTGGCCTAAAATGAGATCATTTGTGGTGAACTATGTTCATAAATGTAAAGTTTGTGCTTCTTGCAAGCCTAGTAACTTACCTCCAGCTGGTCTTATGGGACAATATCGTGATATTAATTTTCCTTTTCAGTTTTTATCTGCTGATTTACTTGGTCCATATCCTAGATCTAAAAATGGAAATCGTTATCTTTTAGTTGTTGTTGACTGGTTTACAAAGTTCATGTTTGTACATCCTTTGGCTAATGCTACTTCTAAAGCTATTGTCAAGTTTATCGAAAATCAAGTTTTTCTTATTTTTGGTGTACCACAGATCTTTGCAGTTGATAATGGAAAACAATTTGTTTCCAAAGATTTTAAAACTTTGATGGAAAAGTACACGGTACAAAAAATTTGGTATAATGCTAAATACTTTCCTCAGATTAATCCTACTGAACGAGTTAATAAGACAATTGTTACTGCAATTAGGTCTTTTATTCAGGACAATCATAAAGATTGGGACAAGGAAATTTTTAAAATAGCCCAAGCTATTCGTCTAGCTAAACATGAAGTAACACAATTTTCTCCTTCCTTTTTAACATTTGCTAGAAATGTTCCTGTTGATGGTTCATTCTTTGGTGCTATTAAAGAAACATCTAATAATATTGTTAATATTAACAATAAATTGTTTGATCCCAAGCCTTTAGAGAATATTTCTCCTATATTTAATGAAGTTCAGAAGAGAATACGTCACTCTTACAATACCAACACTAAACGCTACAATTTACGTAGACGTGATGTAAAATTTCATGTAGGTGACAAAGTCTGGAAGAAAAATAATATCCTTTCAAAAGCTGTGGATGATTTTTCTGCTAAATTAGCTCCCAAATTTATTCCCTGTATTATACATAAAGTTTTATCTCCTTTAGTGTATAATCTTAAGGATCTAGATGGTAAAGACCTTGGTAATTTTCATGTGCAAGATATTAAGTTAGATGTTACTGATTCTAGTGATGATGAGTCTCAATAATGTTGTATAATATGGTAAAGCATTATCTTTTATTATTTTATTTCTTTATATTTTGATATTTCTGTAGTTATGATAAACATATTAATCTTATTTATTTGACATTACCCTAACTGTTTATATATTTCTATTATTTTACTTTGGGTAATTGTTTTTGATTTTGATACAATTAAAAGCCTCATCCAGCACTTTATGTATGACAACATGGTTAGTTGCATACATGGTGTTTTAGTTTTCCTAGGATACATATATCCTAAGGAGATTTTGGGCCAGATTATATGAATCTGTGTTCCTTTTTGGTCTTTTAGAGACAATTAATATACCGTAGTAGGTATATATATATATTTTTTGGATGATATGTTTTTTTTATTTCTTTTAGAGTTAAAATAATTCTATGCATCTACTTTTAGAAATCTGGTGTAGAATTATGGCGCTTTGAAGTTTGATTGTAGTATACCTACTTTCACTTGTTTTCTTCTATTTTTGTAAACTATATTTATGCAGTACTTTATTCTTTTGTGTAGATCCCTGGTTTATATTTAGTGAGAATAACATTTCTTATGTATCATTATCTTATTTTCATTATTAACTTACTCTTAGTCTTCTAAGACTTGTTTTATGCAGTTACTATATCTCTTTTGTGTAGAACTTTGTCTTATTTGACATATCAAGTAAAGTTTATATGTATTTTTGAGTTGTTTATCAATAATTACATTTGCATATCAATGTCTACATGCTTTTACTCATTTTATAATTTTGATATTATTGTTACCTTACTTTAGGTACTCAGTTATCCTGAGTACTAATTTTTTTTTTTGAGGTTCATTCATTAGCAGTATCCATTAACTATTCATTTTTGTGAGATATGATCTCTATATTATGTATTTACCTGACTTTGCTTATTTGTCTTTATTTTTGTATACTTACCTTTGACTTTGATTATTAACTAGACTTCATACTATGTGTATAGAATGCTATTTTGCAAAAGAAGTTGTTGTACTTCCGAAGAAGAATTTCTGAAGACAGAATTCTTCAACAATGTATATCTGAATATATCAGATGCATTGCCCCTTTGTTATTATTATTTTTGTTATTGTGGGCCTGAGCTTTGATGCAGATGTACATTCGTACCACTGGATCTTCCTTAAATGGTGGGTTGTCTCCAGGGTATGGCGTCGGGGGGTTCATGGCACATAGGGCTGTCGTCTCCGAGGAGCGCTGTAGTGGTTTAACCGTGGGCTATGGGCTACTGCGTTCATACCAACATGGTTTCAATTGATCCTTTGGTAGGGTCCATGTACAGTACCAAAGTCTACAGATACCCGATTACTTTAAATTAATTTTTTCCCTTCATTTTTAGTCTGATGAATACTAAAATTCATTGGGTAATATGCATTCATATTCCCCTGAGCATTCCCCTCAAAAACTGTATATTATAATTATTAAATTTTTATTATAAACTTTATGCTACACCATCTTACTGCTTACTTTATAACAGTACCTATTTAATTTCAGTTTAATGAATACTGAAATTCATTGAGTAATTTTTTTTATTTTTCCAGAGATAATCTCTGTAGTAATTTATTAATATTAGATTAATAATTTTAGTGTGATGAATACTACAATTCATTGGGTAATTTTTTTTATTTTCCCCAGATTAACATCTGAAAATTATTTTGCTATTTTTTTTTAAATATAGCAAATTTGAGTTATACTTTAAATTTTTTATGAATAGTAATGTATACTTAATTACTTATATTCATTAATTTAATTATTTTGTTATATATATTTTTTAAATAACATATAACAAATTTTAGTTTGACGGATACTACAATTCGTTGGGAAGTATTCAATTTCCCTGAGTAATACTCTAAATTTTTTTTTATGATCATTCATTTGTTATTATATTCATTAACTTGATTGCTTTGTTATAAAGTATTTATTTTTGATTTGTTACTACAGATTACTACTGCATATATTTATTCCTAGGTAGAACATTGTGTTCTTGTTTTCTTTGAGAAAAATTTCTCAGTTGTGTTCGAAATTTTTCTGATGGGTGGTAGGAGTGTGTAACGTTATAAACGTCACATCTCTATTAATTTATATTTTAATAATTATTTCATTTTAATTTCTTTATTAATTTATTAATTTCTTTATCTTCAGTTTAATTTTTACTATTTTTTTGTTTATAAAAATAGTTGGCGCCCCTGTTTTTCTCTTCTTCCTCTGTCTTTATTTTCTCTCTTTCTGTCCCATAGAATAAATATTTGCCCTCTCACTTTTGTTCGGCAGACTATTCTGTTCTGTGTTGACTGACAAGCTAGTTTCATGATATCTATACCAACATTCTATGACATCTGTGCTAACTTCATTCAGTCTCCCACTTTCTGTCAAAACAACTTTTCTGTAGTGGGATTATTTTTTGCCTCTTTTTGAAATTTATAAAAGAAGGCAAAAATTATTATAAGACTCATTTTTATGGTCTACAACTTCTCTTGGGGTAAGTACTTTCATTGTGATATTTATTCTATAATTCTGATCACATTTCCAATATTTGTAACCTTACTTTCTTTCGAAAGCACATTTTCTTTTGATATATGCATTAGGACTCTTTAACAGAATTTAACTAAGTAGTAACATTCATATTTCATTTTATCCTTGCCATACGCTATTTGTTTAAGTGTAATTTTGTAAGATGGCAAGGAAGTTAAACCTTTTTGATGTGTTTCTAATGCATGTTGTTTCTTATCCTTTTAGTTTATTGGAGATATCAAAACTTTATTGGAGATATCAAAACTTTATTGGAGATATCAAAACTTTATTGGTTTACTGGATATTTTATTGGGTTTGTTGGACACATCAAAACTTAATTGGAGTTGTTGAATTTATTGGTTTATTGGACACCAAAACTTAGGACATACAGCCACGTGTGACTGCAGCTCTCTCTCCAGATTCCACAACTTCTAATTGGAGGATCCAACAGCTAGAACACACAAGCCGCCCATCGAAGCAATAAGTAACACTTATAACTGTTAAGCTTTGGCAGGGTTAATTATTGTTTTTTTATTGATTTAAATAAATATGATTGGTTAAAATTTGTCTTATTTGCTATCAAATGAGAACTCAGGTTCAATCCCTAGTTTAAGACAAGACGAACTCACCCTTGAGATACTGAGCTAGGCAAGGTATAGACGATAAGCTCCCATGGTTGATTGAGGTATTATTTTTACAATAGTATTTCAATTCTCTTTGGTAGTCTTATCGTTACAGAATATTATAAAATGTCTTTTACATTCCACCCTCTAATTACAACACTATTACCATAAATATAAAGTTGACATATTTGGTGAGATCATATCTACAAAAAGTTAACCAAAAAAATGGTTGGTCGAGTCGTAATGCATCATTGAACCTTTTAACTCGAAAACCAATGATACATTCAGTAAAAATAAATGTGACAATATACACTGTCAGTTCTTTCATCTTTTTGACGGACGAACGACAATAATCGATTTGTCGTCATCAGAAAGTCTAATTTGACATGTGCCTCAGCACTTATAGAGCAATCTGTGGATTTTGAACAGGAAGAAGTTATATAAAGTTACGTTTATATTGAACGTTGGTTAAATAAACTGATGCTTCTTCAGAATAGAACTATAATAGAAGCTCTAGTTTTAATAAAATCTTTTATTTAAACATATCTTGATACAAACAGAAATAATCGTTCAGATTCACCCGCCTCTACAAATCTTTTTAATGTTAATAAAATATCTTTTGTTGATGATTTTAGTTAAAATTATTAGTATTTTCTGATAGAAATAAAAATTATGTTGTTACTTTGCCCATAACCATAGACATAATATAATATGACAGCGCGACAGAGAAAACTGACGTAAAGCAGTCCCTGCATTTCTGTCTCATGGGCCGGGTTTATCGACCATGTGACCATCTTATTGGTCAGTTAGATCACATGGTCGATAAAGCTGACAAATTAGAAAGAGATGCAGGGGCTGCTTTATGTCAGTTTTCTCTGTCGCCTGGGAGAACGGGCTGGTATTGCAACGATCAGGCTATCTTGTATTTGTATATGCCCATAACTGTATGAATCTAACATTCAAATGTCAAAACTTACAATTTTACAGCCCTGTTATTAGGTGTTATTTGGATTATATAGCTCATTATTTTACACATTATTTATCCACTGACGATTTTATATACTAGAAGTTAAAAAAATGTAGTGGACTTTGCGAAAACTACGAAATTTGTGAAAATAATTTAATGAGTACAGCGAACGTCAATTGTGATAAGTTTCGTCGCGTGGATTTGAAAATAAACCAGTTTAACAGTAATGGTTAAGTTAATCGTCGTATTGAAACATTAGTAGGTGTAAGTCCGTTGCATAGCAGATAACACTAATTAACACTTAGCAGTAATTACACAGATAGATACCTCGATAAAAGAATGAAAATCTGTCGATCGTTTCGTGTGTCGGGGTTCGATATGTCCAGGTGAAAATCGATAATTTCGATCACCTCAGCACAAATGATGTGTCGTATACCAAAAAATTGTAATTACAATATTTTTGCAGGAACATTTTTAATTTTAACGCGTGGTTATTATATGGTACTGTCTAAATTCTGATAATTATTATTTATAATAGAATAACTAACAATATTCGAATCAGTTTGCCACTACTGCAACTATATAAAGTAGCATTAGGGGGTAACTCTTTTTTCCCCACTAAATATAAAATTGTTTTGCCTTTAACCAAAATTCAACATCCAGTAATAAAAACGTATTTACTATAATTTCTTCCCATTGGAAGCTCCCAAATCCTTTCGCAAACAGATTGGTCTATTACAGATCCATACAATTTTTATACATTTTTATCTCAGATTCTTTACCACAGATACAGTTTCCATTGCTAACACAGAATGCTTTGTAAAGAGCTTCAAGTTTAAGATAATGTTAGACGACGATTGCACATTGTTCCCTAAAGTGGATAGGAGTGAAGAGTAAAGTGATTAACAGGAATATTCTATTATATCTTTAAAAATTACATTTACAGAAAAAGATCTAAAATTTATATTGATTAAATTGATCTACAAAAAAATAAATAAGTAAAGCTACAAAATAGAATGTACGATGATTATTGTTATTTATAAATTTTGTGGTGGCATATTACACGAAAAAAGTACTGATTAATTTTCAGTTTCATTTAATTAAAAATTTGTTACAACGCAATAAACATTGGTAAAGTAAATTAAAAATAATCTGTATTTAACCAATATTTTTTTTATTAGTTAGTTGACGCAGTGGGATGGGCAACACATTTTTTTCAAGTAAACTTGTTATAATTAATGAAGCTATGAAGGTAATTAGAATAAAATTATTTATCTAAAGGTGCCCATTAAAAATTGATGCTTATTTATTACATTTTATAATAGTTACTTAATCAATAATACTTATATTTTCTATGTGAACTTTTAAAATTTTCATTAAATGAAATCCCTCATTATAAACCTAAATAATTCCTGTCTATGTGTTCAAATAATCTCTTGTGCTCTAGTGTGCGTGTTTTTAAGAGTCTCTTTGTTTGTCCGATGTCAATTATTAAACAATTACTATAACGAACTTAAAGATAATCCACTCGACGAGAATTTATTATTTCTTGTTTTTTTTTGTTTATTTATAGCTGCTTAAAATGTAAAATGTAGAATTTACAGAAAATTGGAAGAAGTTATCGGAGAAACTCAGTTTGGATTCCGGGAGGGATATGGAACTCGCGAAGCATTATTTGCCTTTAACATCTTGACACAGAGGTGTTTGGATGTGAATCAAGATGTATTTGCTTGTTTGATTGATTACAACAAGGCATTTGATAACGTCAAGCATGACCAACTTTTAGAGATGTTGGAAGCTAAACAGTTAGACACTCGCGATATAAGAATAATATCTACTCTGTATTATAATCAGAAAGGAGTCGCACGCGTCGAAAATAGCACAACAAATGAAATTCAAATTAAAAAAGGAGTTAGACAAGGATGTGTGCTGTTACCAATGCTATTTAATCTCTATTTGGAAGAAATTATGAAGAAAGCATTGGAGGAAGAAGAGATTGGGATAAAAGTTAACGGCCAACCAATTAATAATATTAGATACGCAGATGATATGGTTTTAATAGCGGAGACAGTAGAAGACCGGCAAGCCATTTTAAACAAGGTAGTCACAGCTAGTGAAGAAAAAGGGTTAACAATGAACGTCAAGAAGACGAAATTCATGATTATTTCAAAAAAACAAAGATTGAATGCAAACCTGTATATTCACAATAACGAAATCGAACGGGTGCACAAATATAAATATTTGGGAACAAGCGTTAATAACAACAATGACATCACAGAAGAAATAAAAACTAGAATTGAAGGCTCGAGTTGCTTTTGTTAATATGAAGGACATTCTGGGAAGTCATGATAATAACTTAAACCTAAAACTGAGATTGGTTAGATGATACATCTTCTCGATACTGCTGTACGGAGTAGAAACTTGGACTTTAAACAAGAGCAATATTGATAAACTAGAGGCCTTCGAAATGTGGATATACAGAAGAATTTTGAAAATAACTTGGACAGACAAAGTAACAAATAGTGAAGTTCTTCGAAGAATGAACAAAGAACGGGAGCTGTTGATCACCATCAAGAGAAGAAAGTTGGAATATTTTGGTCAAGTGATGAGAGGGAAAAAGTACCGATTGCTCCAGTTAATTATCCAAGGAGAGATTCAGGGCAAACGAGACGTGGGGAGACGACGTATATCTTGGCTGCGCAGTTTAAGAGACTGGTTCCAGTGCACATCTAACCAATTATTTAGAGTAACTGCTTCAAAGATACGAATACCAAAGATGATTGCCAAACTCCGTAGTTTTGAGGGCACTTGAAAAAGAAGAAAATGTAATCCTTATATCCAAATATGTAGGTAACTTTTTTGTAGTTTTATCTTGACAATGAGATTTAGATTACTATTCTAGGATTGTATATCAATTTGATGGTATATGACGTACAGAAAGTTCATCACGGTGTTCAATTTTTCTTATTTACATAGTCAAAATCAATTAATAACAATATTAATGTTTTATAATTGCAAAGTAAATGCTTTAAATAAATTTATTATAAGTTGATAGCCATAAATAAGAAATATAAAATCATTATTTTTAATGAGCAACTGGACCCATCAAAAGCATATTATTAAAATATTTTACTCGACAGGTACCTTCTTAGCAAATCAACTGTCGAGTTGGAGAATAACAAGTTTTCAGTGTTATATTTAAAATTTTGTAGATCGATTTGATTTGTTTTTTTGCCGAAATATGAATAGAAAGAATGGTTCAAAATATAGACATATTATTTGATTTGAATATTCCTGTTATCTAATACAGTGCCTTACTATCAAGCATACAACGGCCAATAATTTAATCACAACATCCATTACCTACGCTTCGCACCACTTTTTTCTAATGATGAGGAAAACTTAGGTCACACAACTTGTTGGTTTCGATTCAAATATGTTTAAACTATCGAATATTTAAATATATTCACAAACGCCTGTCTTAGGTCCAGTCCAAAAAACAGAAATTATTGTTCAATTTTAGTCTATACGACATTGTTTGTTTGTCCTTAAATGATTTAAGGTCCATTTCGGATAAGTCACTTATGAGGGTTTTCAGTATTGTCAGTCCCAACCATTTTCTTTGATCATATGAGCTAGTTCAATGATGAATTTGCCTTCTTTGTATTTTTGGCTGGATTCGAAGGCGTGTTCCTAAAAACAAATTATAAATTAATAAAGCGCAATGGGAAAAATTAACTAAAAAAATACAGCATTGTCACTGAATATGAAATTAATCATTTAACAATTTTAGAAGGAATATAAAATTTTTTATTAAGATTTATAATAATATAATATAATAATAATAAGATAATATAATAATAATAATAAGAAAATGTAGTTGTTGAACAAGTAGAAAAAGGAAGGAAAAACAAAGGAAGACATCCAAGAAGAACAGATAATAAGTAGGATAATAATTTTAAGAGTTATTAAATTAGTATACTAAGTAAAGTATTAATGTGAGACAAAACGCAAACGGCCTGAAACAAAGGCAATGCTACCACTAAACAAATAAAAGAACATCTCCCACTGTAATAATGATCGTTGTAGCATTATACAACAAGTGATATACAAATTACTAACCACATTAATGAAGAAAAAATCTGGAAAAACTGTAAAAATGAGGTTTTTGTAAATAGAAATTAATGATATATGTTTTCATTGATTTCAAACTAGCGCATGGCTCGGTGGGCAGAAGACTACCTTCTTGATCCAAGCAAAACAAAACATAAGTAAAAATAGCACTACGAGAAACAATAAATACAGTAAGAGTAAATTAATAGGAGACGGAATAATGCCAGGAGTTTCACGGATTAGAACATAGTCTAATAATAATTAAGTAATAGGGTACACATCTAGTTCAAAAATAGTTCATCAGGGAAGATCTAGAAGTACAAACAAGGAATATGGGAAACTAGTATTTAAGGAAGTCAAAAACTATGTATGTTAGAGACACTAGTTAAAAACAGAATTTATTTTTTTGGGCTTTAGCCATTCAGGCAGTTACAGCATCTTAATACAATTAGTGTTTTGTATCTTAATACAATATTTAAAAAAAAATGTGTTTAAAGCGTTAAAGTATAAATAAAACACAAGGCGGAAATGTAGCACTAAAGAAGAGACAAAGATTACTCACTCCTTATCCAGAGGCTCGTCAGTACATTTATTTGTGATAAATTAGAAAAAACCACATAAATGGATTTAAGATTAAATCAAGCCAAAAAATATGCAGGATCCTCCAGAAAATAAAATATTCAGATGAACTTGTGCTGCATTACAAACAGAGTAAGGATGGAAAGGCGTAAAAAATGAACAATTTTTATGTTGAACAAAGTTTACAATGTATACAAAGGACCAAGAATAGATGAAACAATTAATACCAGACTACTTCTATGGGTGGAAAACTTAGAAAGAATGGCGGAGCCAAGATTAATTAAACGGACAGCATTAAAAACACTGGAAGTAAAAAATAAAAGGAATAGATCAAGAAGAAGGTGGTGAAAATCGGCTATGCAAGGTGTCAAGACAGAAAAATAAAGAATTGTAACCGACAGAAAAAATCACCCAGCTACGGGCCCATATAAGAAATATTTTTATCAAAATATAAGTTGCCCTTAACAGTCGTTTTTTGTAAATTTGTCATTTTCTGTGGCTGATAAAGTTTTTGTTAACGCGCTCTCGATAAATCGAATATTTACTTATAAAATAATGCTTGTTAGTTTGATCGTATTGCTTTTTGGTTAATTTTTCGGAAAAGAAAAGTGTTTCTAATAACAAAGAATAATTTATAATGAGAATAATTTATAAGATGTTCCAGTCGGTATATCGAAGAACTGGTTGGCGTTTCGCGAAGTACAATATCCGATGATTTACAAAGATTTCGAGAAACTGATTCTTACTTAAAAGGACCTAGACAGGGAAGACCAAGGACAACAAACGCCGTGTAAGATTGGTTTCTTAGACTCTAAGTGCTTCGAGAGTAGACAGTTACTGCTACAGCATTGATTAGAATACTGGCAGATGTTCACGGTACCAATAGGTTCACTTGATATTGTACGTATAAGATTAAGCAAAAGCAATTTATTATCTTATGTACCTGCTATTTTCCCTTTATTGGACGCAGCTTATCAAGACATTGGAATTTTCTCTTACTTATGCAGATTGGGATATGGAAGATTGGAGAAACGTTATGTTTTCAGACTAATCTAGTTTAACGAGATATTCACCTGATGGTCGCGAAAGAACGTTAAGGAGGTCTAGAGAACGCTGTGACCAATGTTGCATTTCTTCTAGAGTACAGGTTGTTGATAACGGTATAATGGTATGGGCGGCATTTCTTTGGAAGCTTACAATTCTTGTTATGTTTAAGGAAGGTGGTCTTAATGATAATAGGTATATTAGGGAATGTCTGAAAAAACACGTGGTACCTTATATAGGCTAAAATATATTATATAGGCAGGGTAAAAATGCAATACCTTATAGATGTTTTTATTCGCCTAGAAGGTCTCCTAGAAGTCCAGATATTAACCCCACAGATAATTTGTGGGTCAAATTAGGCAGGATAGTTGAGCACAATTATGGTGAGTTTAATACTGTGCTACTATTAGAACAGATGCTGGTAAACGAGTGGGAGTAGATACCGAAAAACGAGATCGCTTCTTTGATCCAGTCTATGCTAGAAAGGATAAGAGCTGTTATTTGAGTTTGAGGAGGAAATACTCGATTTTAATATCCATATTTGAAAAATATCTCAGGAATAAAAAAACATTGTGAGAAGTGTTTAAATTTATTTAAAGTTTTTATTTTATCGTATGTTATTGAAAGTACAAAAACAACGTACTGTAATTTAGGTTTATCTAATACCTATACTTACTAAATATTTTAAGATTTACGAAAACTTCCTTGGTACACCACAATTTTTCCAGTTTTTTTTTATTAATACGGCTAGTAATTTATGAACCACTTGTTATATAGTTCTATAAAACGATAAATTACTACAGTTGGAGATGTATACTTATTTATTTATTGACAGCATTGCGGCTATATTTGTTGTATATTGAGTCTTTTGCGTTCTGCTTTACAGTAATATTTCACTTAATTTACTAATATGGAGAAGTCTTAATAGTATTACCCTACTTATTCAGGAGCCACACTATACATATATATTTATATATAAATCTACATAAAGTATTTTCCATCTAAGAAGACCGCTTTGCAATTAAATGCTGGTAACTTTATTACTAGCAGACCAGATAAGCGGCGATATATTTTACACTACCTTTATGAATAACATTTTACTGCTCTGTTGTTTCAATCAGCACTGCTCAACAAGTTATCGTTTATTGGTTTTAAAATTTTATTGCAATAGTACTAGTACGGAATATTTATTACAACAGTGAATTTATTACATGTTAATTTTTTTAAATTTCTTCTGACGTATCGTTTAATGTAGGTTTACCCAAAAATCAAAGGTATGTCTTTACAAGAACATATTATTTGAAAAATAAGGAGTACCATGTGTCATAATAATTATTGTAATCTCCTTTATACATACTTTAAAAATTTGTTTAGTAATGCATTTAGATCAAATGCATTAAATCAAGTAGATCAAATTTAAACTTGTCATTATATTACACTTCTGTTTATCGTTAAAAATTAATTGATGGTCGTGGGTTGTATTGGTGTTATTTAATAATTTAGCAAAATACATAATCATAAAAAATCGTATTTAAAACATGCGAACGGTTTTTGCAATCACAATCAATGCAGTGTTTATGCTTGTTTAGCATTGGCTGTTAAATAATTTGAGTTCGATTATTTCGTCTGTTGTACAACCCTCGTCCTTTTTAGGGTGTAGTAGTTGTATATAAGTACCTTTTTTTTATAGTAGTGTAGTGAAGCGATACATTAAAGTAAAATGAGTAATTTGAAAGAAAATAAAATACAGTCGAAACGTGGAGTGTTATCTCCAGAAGAACGCCGTTTAGTTCTAAAAGTCGAAAGTTATTTCAATTTGGAAAAAAATAATATGGGTCCATTGACATCTGTTATGACAGTTCAGAAACGCACATGCGATGCTTGCGGTATCTCAGAGAGAACATTCCGAAGAATTAATAACATGAGTGAGGATGAAATAAATAAAGTAAGCAAGAGAAATCGTCGACATCCAAAAATTTAGATTTGCACCAGTCAATTAAACTTGCAATTAAAACTATTATATATAATATGTATAAAGTCAAAGAACATGTAACAATTAGTGCTATGTTACAAAAAATAAAAGACAAGGAACTGTGTGATATGAATTTAACAAGTTTGTGGAGAGTGCTGAAACATTTAGGTTTTCGATATAAAAAGACAAATAGTAGACAAGTATTGTGTGAACTCTCTAATGTTGTTTCAAAACGGTGGCATTTTTTAAGAAAATACACGAACAATAAAACGTCTGATAGTCCGAGGCAAGTTGTACTTTTAGATGAAACTTGGATTTTCGCTAAAGGAAATATGTCAAAATTATCCTGGCAAGATGGCACCACGAAATGTTATTCTTCTAGTCGTTCTGATAATGGTAAACGCTACATTATACTTCATGCTGGAAATGATGAGGGTTTTATTCCTGACGCTAGTTTAATTTTTTCGTCCACAAAGAATACAGTTGATTACTATGGAAATATGGATGCAAATATTTTTGAAGAATGGTTTGAAGAAAATTTGTTAAAAAAATTGGAGCGACCATCCATAATAGTGTTGGATAATGCATCCTATCACTCAACAGTAGAAGAGAGATTTCCTTCAATCAGCTGGACAAAAGAATAAAGTTGTGGTTGACAGAAAAGAAAATTTATCATAGTGACATATTTTTAAAAATCGATTTACTTCAAAGGTGTGGAGAGCACAAAATTCAAAAGAAATTTGTTACTGACCAAATGGCTCTTAAATATGACAATGAAGTTCTTCGAATTCCGCCCTACCATTGCCACTATAATGCAAATCAGTTAGTTTGGGATATAGCCAACAATTTTTATGATAAACATGCATCCAAAACAACAGATGACACTAGCGTTCTTAGTCTATGGAGAGAATCGCTAGAACAAATAAAGGCAGAACAATGGCAAAATTGTATTAGACATACGGAAGACATAATCGTTCAGTCTTTTCAAACCCCGAGTGAGTTATAGATGAGGTCCGGCCTCTAATTATTCGGATAGACAATTCAGATAGTGACGATTCTGATAGAGAAATATCAGACAGTGAATAGGACACATCGTTTGCTAAAAAGAAGTAACAAAAAAGTATTTCGAGAATTCAATTCGGACTTTGTGGTGTGTTTTAGTTAAACGATAAAGTACCTTCGGTCTAATTACTGGACTGCATACTCTCAATAGGTTTGGTATTAATTACTGGACTGCACGTGTTTAAACCTTTGGTTTGGCTGAAAACTCGGAAGTGATTTAGTGCATACCAGTAACTTGGCAAGTATTTACTAATTTTATTTTATGCAAAACCATTCACACAATTTTCACTCTACGCAAAATAGAGGCTTATAGAGACCTTAATGAACATTTCATGTCAACAAATATGTCGACAATTTCGAGTATTCGAAATATTCCGTCCCACTTCTTTTAACACGCCCTGTATACATATTATATTCATTTTATTTACCTTTGATACAGTAAAATCCAATATTACTAAACATAATATACAGGAAATTAAATATTTTTACAGAATGACGGTATTAGATTTTTGTTTTGATACAGTGCAGCAACAACCGCTGATACGTATTTCGACCTTCTTATCAGAGCAGTGACTATACCGTTCTGAAGAGACCTAAGAAGGTCGAAATACGTATCAGCGATTCTGTTTTGTTATTTACTTCGTTTGAAGTACCAGAAACTGAATTCACTAAGAATTTTGACCAGGATGAACGGCTTGTGGAATGCAATTTTAGATTCCCTTGCCGAGTAATTTATCCAGCTGTTTGTTTCGCAAATTTTAGGAAACACAGTGGTTAAGATTTGAATTCGGTTTCGCTAAGTAGAAATCGTTTGATTTCTCTTTTTGTTTTAAATATTTTTACTTTTCAAGCGAATGGAAATAAATATTAATGCCCCACTGTTTGAGGCCCACTGATCATATCTTAATTGCATATCGGCCGTCATAGGGTAAAACGACTTTATCTATATATTTTCTAAAACGTAAAACTAAACTAAGACCTCTTTACATTGTTTTATGTTTAGTGACGCAATCGGCCAAAATGACAGACGGGTGATATTTTTTTAAATTCATATTAAATGTAATCATACCATAATTAATACCTCATTTGAAGGCTCTTGTGTCCGTCAATAAGTTCCTCGATTGTTGTACGATTCCGTCGCGATGTTCCTAATGATGAAAATTAATATTCATTGACGGTAATATGGTCTGTGGAATAGTAGTTTGATTGCAAATGTGTGGAACGCGAATATGTGACCATATCTTAATATATGTGACCATATCTTATCATGAATTAATACATTGTGATTCGGTTGGATGTCAATCACGCTCGAACGTGTGATGTGTGTCCTGTGATTATAAAGACTCCCTATTTAATTAGGCTAATATTGAATTAGACGTAAGTAAATATCGTACTTTGTATTCACCTTATTTTATGATTGTCCGTTAGAGAAGACGTTCGTGTAGGTCTTCAGGGTTTAAATCAGACTCTCTCCTGCACTATCTCATTCTTAATCACCACAGTATTTGCCATTCTTAGACCATTCAATAAGTCTCTAGTGCAGATGTACGATGAGGTAAGGACGAAAGAATAAGAAATAAGATTTGCTGCGGAGTCGTTTTTTTTTGTTCGAGATATTACCCGTCTCTCCGTGTGCATCTTAGAGTCTCTATAAAGCATGTCCACCTCCGTTATTAATGTTCATAATTAAGCTTAACCAAACAGTATCATCACGTTTATAATCATTCTGAGGTTTACAGCTGTTTACTTGTTATTTGGTAAGTACCACAGTATATTCAGCAATTTCTTAAGACATTTTTTCACTTTAGTGTACATACTGGGTTTTATTAACGGTATCTTGTTTTAACTCCCCTAAGCTATGGCTCCTAAAAAAATGTTGCGGTAATTTAAAATTCCGCGTAAAGCTTAAAAAGTTAAATACTTCAAGGTGT